>NC_059106.1:28568936-29168936 GCF_020740685.1 Jaculus jaculus | reverse complement strand
TTTGCTTTTCATAGACTTCCACCTAGGCAAAACTTGAATTGAGAAGTTCCATAAAGAAATGAATTTCAGGGTTTAGCAGTTAAAGTGTTTGCCTGTGAAGACTAAGGACCCAGGTTTGATTCCCCAGTACCTGCACAAGCCAGATACAGAAGGTGATTCATATGTCTGGACTTCATTTGCAGTAGCTAGAGGCCCTGGAACACCCTTTTATCTTTCTATCTGCCTCTTTCTCTCAAATAAATAAAATAAAATATTTTTTAAAAAGAAAAGAATTTCAGGATGAGCCAAATGTGGAACAAAGCTGGATTTATTAAAAGGCAACTAGGGGCTGGAGACATGGCTTAGAGGTTAAGGTGCTTGGCCTGCAGAGCCTAGGGACCCAGGTTTGATTCCCCAGTATCCATGTGAACCAGATTCACAAGATAGTACATGTGTTTAGAGTTTGTTTGCAGTGGCTAGAGGCCATGACATGCTCATTTTCTCTATCTGCCTCTCTCTCTCTCTCTTCAATAAATAAATAAAACTAAAAGAGAGAGAGGGGGGGAGGGAGGGAGGGAGAGGGAGAGGGAGAGGGAGAGAAAGAAAGAAATACCTCTCAGGACAAGAGGAGATGTCTCAAGAGAGTGTTGTAATAGGTGTATGTAGGAGCTTGGTGGCTGGGTAGGTACCTGAGTGTGGGGTCATGAGTTTACAGCATAGGCCAGCTCTATGCACCCGGTCTAACACCTGTGTGTGGGGTCACATGCTCACGATATGGTCAGATACCTGCACGTGGAATCACATGCTCCTCATATAGACACCTATATGTACCCACACAGGCACCAGGGCTCAGGGACACAAGCTCACTCTTGCTAGTACATCCAGTACAGCATCTGGGTGCAAGGTCATATGCTAATGCTGTGGCTGGCCATGTGCACACATCTGGGCACAGGATTATGTTATCACTATGAATGGCTCTGGACACACCTGGGCAGGTACCTGAGTATGGGGTCACAGGCTCAGGTTCCATGGTCACCTTGTGCACCAGGGTGGGCACCTGGACCTGGGTCATGTGCTCATGCCACGGAAGGCCACCTGCCCAGACTGGGCACCTGGGTGTGTGATCACGTGCTCACGCCTTGGCCCATTGCATGCTCCAAAGTGAGCACCTGGGCATGGGATCACATGCATGCTGGTCATGGAGGAGCACATGACTTGTTCAGGTGCATACTTAGGTGCATGCAGTCTGCTATTGCATGACCAAGCCTCCAGGTGCCCACTCATGTGATTACAACAGGCCATGGTGTGAGCAAGTGACCTGCGCTCAGGTGCGTGATGCTGGATAAGGCATGAGCACGTGACCCCACATTCTGGAACACACCAAAAAGAGTAACCCTGAAAAGAAAGAAAGAAAAGAGGAAAATAAAGTATTTTTAAAAAAAGGTCTGTATGTGGGTCTTTCAGGTGAGAAAAATGTCTGAAATAAATTTCTTTTTAGTTTGTTGACATATGTTGCCCTGCACCCTAGGCCCAAGGCAAACTGGCCCTTTGGGGGTATGGGGTTAATGCTCACCTAGGCAGGGCATTTTTGTGAGCTGGAGGAATATGAACGTTTTGCCCACCTGGCAGTCCTGTGTTGGGGGTGTGTGTTGGGTTTCTCTACAACTGGAGGTGGGGTGGGAGACCTGTCTTCTGATAGCAGAGCCCAGCTCAGAATTTTCATCCCCAGGTCCATTTAGGCCCAAAGCAAGAGCTTACCCAGGTACCTGGTTTTTCAGTGGAGAGCGGCCTCTTCAGCAGACCCCTAGAGCTTAGCTGCTTCCTCATAAGGTGGACCTGTGGATACTACAGATGAAGTTGCTACAGCCCTATAATTATCAGGAAACAGCTGGGGCCCCAGGAAATAGGAGAGTGGTGGCCAGTCAGGGGGTGGCAGACCTGGGAGCTGAAATTCATTGTAGTCATTCCTTGAACAATCCTCTGGAGGGGTCTTCAGACTGCCCTTACCTGTGTTTCTGAGGCTCCTCTGGGCACCTGGAAGTTGGCTTTCTTGTCGGCGAGGGGAACTCTGTGTGTGTTTATGTGTGTGTGTGTGTGTGTGTGTGTGTGTGTGTGTGTATGTGTGTGTGTGTGCATACACGCATGTGCGGGGGGTGGAGGGAATCACTGTTTAGTGGAACTTCTAGTCAGATGGCCCATAGTGACAGGATAGCATGCATCCTGCCATGGGAGCTACCCACACACTATCAGATCTGTATTGTCCTCTGCTGGTTGGCACCATACCCAGATAGTCATCTTTCAGCCAGTGGGAGTGGGAGGAGCAGAAGGCGGCAGGTGGAGCAGGGAGGCAGCTGCTGGCCAGACCCTCGGCTGCAGCACTTTTACTGGTAACCCAGCTGGTGGCTTGGAGACAGGCATCCGGCTGTGGGCCACTTGGAAATCTCTTTCCAATTTCCAAGCTCTTCATCTGGTGCTTGCCTGCACTTTCCTGAGACCCTTCAACTTCAGATCTACGTCCCCACTGGCAGGGTTGCTAGAGTCCTGGGAAGTTTTCTCTCTGGCCCAGGGGTTGGAGTTGTGCTCAGGGCGCGGTGGATCTATTCAGCATGGTGTGGGTCCCAGACACGGATATCTGTGCTCTTGTCATCATTTTATTTTTCTTTTTAAATTATTTCTTCTTGGATTTCGGAGGTTCAACTTCAATGTTCCTCTTTGAGACAGTGTCTTTTAGTTCTTATTTTCATGGTCTCTTTTTGAACACTTAAAACAGTGTTCCTGCCACTAGTATGAATCAGCATGACAAACCACATACACTCTCTAAGCAAGAGTGGCTCAAATTCTAGTGGGGAGGCAAAAATAGCACCAGTGAAAAAGGAAAATGCTGCTGATGGTTAAGCAACATTGATATATGCCCTGCTTGACTAAATGAAATTTCCTTTGTGA
This sequence comes from Jaculus jaculus, assembly GCF_020740685.1. NCBI lineage: Eukaryota > Metazoa > Chordata > Mammalia > Rodentia > Dipodidae > Jaculus > Jaculus jaculus. The sequence goes on along the minus strand of NC_059106.1, from coordinate 29,166,014 downwards.
CACAAACGTGCTTTAAGCAAATACTTGTTCCTTTGTCCCAGGAGTATCTCCCCTATTATTTATTTATATTCTTTGGATTTTGAATGATCCATTTGGCTTGCAAAACCCTCCACTAAGCCATAGATCTCCTCCTACTGATTCAGGTCCTTCCTACATCAATAAATGCTGAGGCATTTTCTTCTGGTGTAGGGCAGGGCTCAGGCCACAGAGGGAAGGGGTTATCAGGTATATTTCCACGAACAACTCTCCCTTTCTTCACTTCTTTGGGCTCCAAATCTTTTTCATTTCCATTTCTTTCACATATCACATACAACATCACTATTCTGCTCTCAGATCCTTTGAGACTACATTTCTTTTAGATAAATGTTTTCCCTTCTCAAAGCCCAAGGGGAAATACATGTTTGATTCAGTAGCCTGCCTGTTTCTTGTTCTCATGCCACATATCTGACCATGCTATGTGCTCTCTGATATCTATTCTTCCAGCTTTGCTGACATATAATCAAGCACACACGCTCAAAGTGGACAGTGTGATGGGTTTTTATGGCTTGCTAGGCAAGTTGTCGCAGGAAACTTTTCCTTGAGGTAACACAAACATATGTCTATTCATTTCACACAGGGCATGGATGGCAGACCCAAGCACGATTACACCAAGACCAGTTTGGTGAACCAGTGGGTTTATGGGGTGACAGCAGGGTGAGGGATGGCTCTGTAGGTGCCAAGGATGACTCAGGGACAGCTACACCACGAGAAATCTCATCCCATTCTGCATGAAGACCTCCTCCGTAGCTGCTTAGGTATAGCTTCCTATGTTGGGATTCCCCACGCAGATGCTCTTCCCTCAGTCTTGGGGTGAGGGCTTACTTACAGAACGTGGAGACCCCCAAATGCAGCTGCATCACGGCAAGTATACCACAGCATATGTGACAGCTCGTGGAAGCTGCATCTCTGGAACACATCACGCAACCTTCAGGCAGCTCCATATTGAAGTCCCATTACCAAGCAGTTGATTTCCGTTTGTATAACCTTGGGCGTGGGGTCTTGCAACCTTTTGCTCAGACCTGTTTATTTCGTGAGTCTCCAGAGCTTCCTCCCCCATCCCCAGGAGGGAATGTTTTAATTTGGAGGAAATTGTTATACAACACAAGTACTCTACAACTCAGTAAGAAGCTGTATTTTTTTTTTTTCAACGTAGGGGCTTGGTTTAACCCAGGCTGACCTTGAATTTACTATGTTTTCTCAAGCTGGCCTCAAACTCACAGTGATCCTCCTACCTCAGTCTTCCTAGTGCTGGGATTAAAGGTGTGTGCCACCATGCCCAGTGGGAGCTTTGAAAGAAGGACCCACGTGTTAGGACTGTGTGGCAGTTTGACTATATGGGCCCATGGACTCAGACTTGAAATTTGAATCTCCAGTGGGCAGAACCCTACTGGGGGAGAGGTGTCACTGGGGGTGGATCTTGGAGTCTCTCCCAAAGGTCTGTAGAGAGCATTTTGAGCTCTGGAGTTTCTGGCTTGGTGATGCTGGCATTTGCTTCCTGCAGCTGTTACTTGATGCTTGGATCTATCAAAATAAGCCAATGTCTTCTGCCATTGCTGGTGTTCTCCTAGATTGTGTAAGCCTGAAGTAAACCCTTAATACCATAGGCTCAGTCTCATTGGATGTTTGCCCCAGCTAGTAGTAGCTGATTCCAACAGGTTGTTAATAAAATTGGCTCCTGCCATTTTCTGCAGGTTACTATGTATAACTTGAGGAAAATTTTATAAGCACACTGAATTTCTTATTTCTATGAGATAGAGGTATTAATTTCTATGTCTTAAGGTTGCCATAGGAGGAATGCAGGAGATAATATATGTAGTGGTTTTCATAGTCTGTCAGGAATTGAAAGACGTCTAATAAATTATAGATATGATTACACTAAAAATTCTTTAAGACCCTGATTAACTTTTATTGGATTTATTATGATTTATCTTGAAGAAGTAGTGACATAGATTACTGTCTCCTTTCCATGGTAGTGGCACCAAGACATATTTATGACTTTGCAGGAATTATTGTATCTTATGGCAGTTGAGAAAATCATTCTTTTTAGTTTAACCTCAGGTTTTATTACATGTTCTACTCTAAAACTTTTATAATTCTGGCATTTATCTAAGTGTATCTCTAAAACACAGTACCATAAGATACAACATAGTGCACAATGTTTTTTTTTTAATCTTCTCTGAGAGTAGATAGTATTGCATGCCATATGAAATATCTTTCTTATCTTTCTCTTCTATAAATGTACAGTATATGTCAAAGATGAAATTTGATTAGTTCAAACCCTGTAAAACTGGACTGCAGAGATAGTTCCTTTTGTAACTTGCTAATTTCACAAGCATGAGAACCTGAGTTTCCATTACTAGAACCCAGGTAAATATGTCAGGTGTGGTGGCTTGCACTTGTCATCCTGGGGCTGGGGAGGTGGAGCTAGGAGGATCCCTGGTGCTCTCTGGCCAGTCAGTCTAGCCTAATTGATGAGCTGCAGGCCAATGAGAGAGCCTTTCTCAACAAAGGTGGGTAGTGCCCCAGGAACAGAGTGCTCCTTGGCCTCCACAGTCACTTATGCGCACATCTGTGCTTACACATGAACATGCACACATCTATGTTTTTAAATCACATTATATATACAACTAAATTTCCCAGAACACATCTAATAATATTTCAAGAAAGTATATTTTGGAGTATGACTTATTAAACCAAGTTTTTTTTTTTATTTTTTTTTTTTAGGTAGGGTCTCATTCTAGTCCAGGCTGACCTGGCATTCACTATGTAGTCTGGCCTCAAACTCACAGTGATCATCCTACCTCTACCTCCCAAGAGCTGGGACTAAAGGTGTATTCCATCACACCCAGCAAAACCCAGTGTTTTTAGTATACTAAGTGGAAGTATGAGAGGGAAAGAACAAGTTGTTCTGCTGTTGGGTAGTGGCTATCCATGCCAGTATTTGCAGCTCTCAGGAGGCCTGCCAGTCTTGATCAATACTTGCTGTGATGTCTTGTTTTTTGAGATGATTGAAATAAAATTATTTCCCATTACCTTGCATTGGCAATTATTTGCTCTGACATTTCATCTGGGAATCAATCAGAAACCCCGTCTAATGTTAAGTCAATAAGCTCCTGGTTCCCCTTCTCCTTTTTAGTTCTTAATAAAATTAATAGATAACATTCAAAGGCCTTTTTCATTCAAGTCCCACCAACATAGCTGTTCATCTTATATATACAATATCACTGTTATAGGTGTATTGCATAGCATCTAACACATCATATGAGGATATCCATTTTGATGGTTAAAGAAACAAAAGCTAAGAGAGGTTAAAAGTTTATGACCAAACTTCAGGAAGCCAATATATGCATTTCTGATTCCACTACAATGTATTTCTGTTCCACTTTGATCATATTTTCTCAGAAATAGTTCTCTGCCTCTTAATGAAAAATATGTTTTTCAATGACCACTCCCAAATAAGTTGTTTAAAACAGCATTTATCCTCTAGTTTTTGAGTGGCTGGGGATTTGAAATCTGGAGTGTGATCAATTCTGTGAGTCCATTTACCTGTTTTGAAGGCTATTCGGCTAGCAAGGACAAGCTTTTCACAGTGTTCACAGAAGCCAAGACAGGAAGATCAGCACAAAGTTGAGCCTCCAACCTTTATTTGGGTCATGCCCACCCACACTGGCAGAGATTAACCATGTGGCCACACCCAAAGGCAAGAGATGGAAAATATTTTTGCTTCTGTATTTGGAAGAACTTCAAAGTCACATGTCACTTAGTGTGTAAAATATTCATAGATTTGGGGTATTAAGATGTGGACACCTTTGAGAGGTATCATTCTGCTACAGTTTTGTCATGTGGGGAAATGACATTATAATAACTTTATCATGTACTTTTTTTGCAGTTTCCATTTGAATTTCCTTAATGATTAATTATGTTAACAGTTTTTGCAGGTTTGGCTTACAATCTGTATATTTGTTTGGTAAAGTGTTATTTCAAACTTATTTTCAGTTTAGTGTATTGGTTTTATATATTTGTTTCTATGAGCTATTTAATCTCCAGATGGACTAGTTTTTTCAAGTGTTCTTTATTTTGCTTCATTTTTTTGTTGTTGTTGAGAGGTTGGTAGCTTGTATAGTTGAGTGGCAATATGGATAAATTACATTTTACCTGCTCTTTGGCCTGTGATATTTATTTTTTATGCTAGGTATTTAGAGTGATGGTTCAACACAAACCCTCAGTTGAGTGGGACTGGAATTTGTTGTCATTATGGTTGTTTTCACTGAGCTGGGGTTTAGGAACCTCAGATATTGGGCAAACTCTGGCTTACTGGCTGTTTTCCCTAAAGCTGCTCCGTTTTCGGTTTTGGGAATTTCTTTTATGCTGTGTTCAGGAAGGAATTCTCTCTGCACTTGACTTTGTTGCAGCCATACACTAGTGGACTTTTGACTCTCTTTCTCTTAGTTCTTTGTCGATAGGGGCATTGTACACTGTATCCCCTGTTCTCATGTGTCTTTTCCGTGGTTTCTTCTTGCCCCAGCATTTTGGGTGGTCTCAGCATGTTTCCTTATACCCCTTCCAGAAGCATTTTTCACTCCCTTATGTAATAAAGTTTCTTCTTTCTGTTAAGGCCAAGAGTTTCTGTTTTAATATGCTTTAATCCACACAGTATAGTTTAATATTTATACCATAAGCAGAAGGGGAGAAAAGAACACACACGTGTCTTTGTGCCTTTCTTGTAGCTCCTTACGCCCCTGTTTCATGAGAGGTGCACGCCAGCACTTTCCCCTCCCCAAATCCTTTCTTGCCTCTTTATTGTCCTTCTCCAAACTCAATAAGAACAATGAGAAGAGCCTTCATACAGACGCACCTTCTCGTTTTACTTGTGGAACCTAGGGGTTACACATTCAACCTATATCTCACACTGAAAAACATGGTTAAAGTTATTATCTGAGTTCTTTCTCCTGGTGCCTAGCAGCACCTGCTTTAGGTGAGCAAGTGCCAACATTTCTGTTTCTCCTTTAAGCTGATCATCTTTCCATCACACATCACGCTTATTTAGTGCCTTGTGATGTATCTTTGACAAAGTGAAGTTGTAAAGTTTTAGATTTTCTGAAATGTGCTTTTTATTTTTATTATTTTGTTGAGTGAGAGCAACACTTTTAATTCTAATCTTCCACAGTCTGTCTAAGCTAGCACTTATATTTTAGTAGAGATTGTTCAATCTCACCTTGGGGGTAGTTGTATGTATGTGTGGTATGTATGTGTTATGCTTGCATGGAAACTGAGTCACCTCCCTAAACATTCCCACCCACAATCTTATTTTTTTGTATCCTTTTTATTTACTCCGTACAGCTGTTTTGTAATCTTCAAAAAACTGTAAGTGCCTCTATTCAGGTGCTTCAGGACCTCCTCACAATGGCATCCTTTCTCCAGGATCTCCCTACGGGGCATCCTGCCCTCAGGATCCCCCCTCAGCTGCATCCTTCCTTCAGGATCTCCCCTCAGCTCCACCCTTCCTTCAGGATCTCCCCTCAGCTGCACCCTTCCTTCAGGATCCCCCCTCAGCTGCATCCTTCCTTCAGGATCTCCCCTCAGCTCCACCCTTCCTTCAGGATCTCCCCTCAGCTGCACCCTTCCTTCAGGATCTCCCCTCAGCTCCACCCTTCCTTCAGGATCTCCCCTCAGCTGCACCCTTCCTTCAGGATCTCCCCTCAGCTGCACCCTTCCTTCAGGATCTCCCCTCAGCTGCACCCTTCCTTCAGGATCTCCCCTCAGCTGCACCCTTCCTTCAGGATCTCCCCTCAGCTGCATCCTTCCTCCAGGAGTGCCCCAAAGTCATCACAGTGAGCTTAGTCTTCTTCCAAGCCCACCTCACCTGGCTCTCACTCTGTTCTAAGCTTTAGTTGATGCTTGTACAACTGGTGAGGATCGGCAACATCTCTGTTCACTTAACACGGCGTGGGCACAGGAGGGAGAGTCAGGCACAGGGTATGGGCTTCTATGTCTGTGGCTCACAGGAGCTTCTCTCTCATCCTATCCCATGCACAGCTTTCAATAACTGAAATATTTTCTTGTTACTTCTCTCTGGTTTTCAGTGGTGTCTTGTTGGTCCCTCTTTCTCTCTGCAGGTGGCTCTCTTTCCACATCTTCAGGTAGTTTTATCTTGTTACATCAGTTCTGTAATGAATTCAAGAAAAGTCATCAATTTCTAGTTTTCTTACTGTTTTTTTTTTTCCTCATTGTCACAATGACAGAGATACCTGTATTTTTGTACATCTGAAGCTGAAAGTTTAGTGGAGTTGAGAGTCAAGGACAGAGATCACTTATGTCATATAGAAATTAAAAATAGTTTATGATAAAAATAATTATTTTAATAAATTTTTATAATGTATATGATAAAATGTGTGATTTGGTATGTTTATACATTGCATTATGATTAAATGGAGCTAATTAACACATCTGTCACCTCACATATTCATCATTTTTTGTTGTGAGAAGGTGTGAAGCTTCCTTTCCAATTTTGAGATTCACAATCATTTCTTTTAGCTGTGTATTGTGCTAAATTACACATATTATCTACTTTAGTCATTTTACAGTCTTCTGAGGCAGGAACCACACATACCTATGTGCTTGATCATTTTCTATCCTGCCTTTCAATTTTCTCCTATAACCATTGCTCTCATCCTCTCAGGAAAGGGACCATGATTATCTCTGTGCTGCTATGTGATCACACTTGCAAGATGCCCAGCTCACAATGCATGGTAAATAAATGTTTGTTGTGTGAAATTAGTGCAGACACAGACCTCAGGTCCATGTGAGCTTATGATTACCTTGTGGCCTCTTCTTTTCTTGAGAGACTGGGATGGCTTAGGATCTGTTATCCGTAAGTTATTGTCAGGATGAGACAGTGGTGGAAGGCAGTCACAGGGTTTGCATTTGGAGTCAGGTGTTTGACTCTTCTTTCCATACCCTTGGTTCTATCTCAGAAAACTTGCCCCTATCTTTGAGATGTGGCCTTGGGCCTTCCCTGGATGATTTGTGCATCTGTGTTGACTTGTTGCTTCCCCACACTCACTGTTTTCACAGTCTGTGAATACACTGCACAGTGAGTAGATCAGTAGTAGTCATTCGTGCTATCTCACAAACTTATGTTTTTATAGTGAGGTCACGTGAAAAGTGTTCTCCTAGCAATCTTCAGATCCACAATTCATTGTTACTATAATCTCCATGCTGTGCAATAGGTCCAAAAGATGCACTCTTCTGGTGTGACAATGGAGCACTCTTCTAAGTTTTTTTTTTCAATGTAAGGTCTTGTTATAGCCCAGGATGACTTGGAATTCACTATGTAGTCTTAGGGTGGCCTCAAACTCATGGCAATTCTCCTACCTCTACCTCCTGTGTGCTAGGATTAAAGACGCATGCCACCATGACCTGCTGACAGTGGAGTTCTCTGACCAGCACTGCCTTCGCCTTTTCTCCTGTTTCCTCTCTCATATTATTCTCAAGAACTTTTTATTGGCAAGTCTCATACATACAGAAATCTACTATGATCATAATCTCCTCCCACCACACTTCCTTGTCTCCCTCAGGGTGCCTCCTCCAGTGAATCCCTCCTTCTTTCTAACCAGTCTCTCTTCTATCTTGATGCCATCATTTCCCCCTCCTGATATGCAGCTCTTGTAGGTAGTGGCAGCCACTGTGATCCTCCCTCAAGTTCAAAATCGTCCCTGTTTTGGCTCATCTCTCTGCCTACTCCCTCTAGCCCCCTCGCATTGTTTCTTGCTTTCTCTTCACATCTCCCTTTGCTCTTCACAATTATCTGAAACAAATCCTGATACCTGCACCTTCTCAGGAAATTAAAATGTCTAATCTTTTTGGCTACTGTGGCACTTTGAGGCCAAGCTGACAATCTGCTAACTGCAGCCTCAAACCTAAATAACAGAGCATTTTGCAATCAGGGCTGGACTCAAAGTGGAAGATATTTTTGTTGTTGTTGTTTTTAACTTTCTAGGGCCAGCAAAATAAAATACTTCACACCTCTTCATTTCCTTCGTCATCTCACCTGCAGTTCTGGAGAGAACTTCATGTGTGTGTGAGATTGTTTATAGTTGTGAGTGGGGTGTGGGAGCCCAAACTCCCTGATTTCAAAAGGGAGAGGGGAAAGGACTGCCTTAGAAGATCTGTAGCTAAATCACCTCATTTCATAAAAGTTAAGAGCAAGTATCACCATATCCTTCACTGCTCTGCATTTTTAAAAAAGTTGTTTATATTTATTTATTTATTTGATAGCAGCAGACAGAGAAAGAAAGAAGCAGATAGAGAATGGGCAGGCCATGGCCTCCAGCCACTGCAAAGGAACTCCAGACATGTGTGCCCCCTTGTGCATTTGGCTAATGTGGGTCCTGGGATATCGAGCCTCAAACTGGGGTCCTTAGGCTTCACAGGCAAGTGCTTAACAGCTAAGCCATCTCTTCAGCCCTATTCTGCATTTTTGATCGAAGACGGAGGTGACTGGGAGATCTGATTGAATGTCACACAAAGGAAAGGTGTTAGGGTTTTCTACAGGAGTATAACTGAGAGAGTGAATACATACTACAAGGGGTATTTTGTTAGATTGGCTTACACAGTGTAGCTGGGTAGGCCAGTGACAGCTATTTGTAGTTTGGAGAGTCTGACAACCTAGTGGCTACTCAGTCCATGAGGCTGGTGAGGAGCTCCAGTCCCATGGAAGACCTGGAGAATTCCTGGAGAGCTGCTGGTCTCCAATGCATGTTGGAAGGACAAGGAAACCGGGTATCAATGTTGGTGAAGAACAGCAGCAACAGGGTCAGTGCTCTCACCAGCAAGTATCAAAAGCATCCAGGCAAAAGATAACATTTCCTGTCCAGGCTGCTGTCAGAATGGCTTTCCACTGTGGTGGAAAGCCTTCCTACCATAGTCAATCCTTTCTCATAGATCTACCCAAGAGGAATGTCTCTTACTTATGCTTAAATCCAATCAAGTTGACTATGTAAGTTCACCCTCACAAGTTAGAAAGGAAAATATTATTTTTATCTTCAGTGCTGTGCATGGACCCTAGAGCCTTACTAGGTGTGTACTCTGCCACTGAGCAATGTATCAGCCCAAGGAATACATTTTATCATGAAAAAAAAATTTTTTATGAGAGAGAGGGGGGGGTGGAGAATGGGCATGCCATGGCCTCTAGCCACTGCAAACAAACTCCAGATGCATGTGCCACCATGTGAATCTGGCTTATGTGGGACCTGGAGAATCACACCCGGTCCTTTGGCTTCACAGGCAAGCACCTTAACCATTAAGCCATGTCTCAAGACCCCCTTTTTAAAATTACTTTTTATGCTACCATTCTCTTTGTCAGTGAGCACATTCACAGGTCCTTTGGCTGCTTTTGAGATTTACACTTTTAGGTTGATTGCCCTCAGATATCTTCTTGAGTGCTTCCAGAAGAAGAATTTAGGCTTTTCCTGAGGGAAGCCTTTATGAAATGGAAGAATTGGGACTGATGCCATGTTTCTCCACAGTGTTGGAGCAGCTTGAAATCCATAGATCAAGAGACTAACTGCCTTGTTTTGCATAAAGTCCAAGTGAGTGAAGAAGGTTGTGAGCCTTACCCAGACACTAAGGAACTTTATTTTTCTCTCTGCTCTGATAGACTTTGTGTGACTCCTAAACAGCTAATGTTAGCATCCAGCAAACTGTATACAGGAAGGGCGTGAACCACTAAGACAGGACAGACATGAGACTTGCAGACTTTATCCCCTTGGCATTTCTTATGGTGCTGCCTCAGACAATGTGAATATGGATGTGGCCCCAAAACTGTGGGACTTTTCTATATTTTCCAGCACTGAATCTCTAGAATCTGAACCCCTTCACTCACACATGGGCAACTTCACTTTGGGATGATGGCAAGGTGAAATAACAGACCCAGAGTTAGGTCTGAAAAGTGGAGGTTCTGTCACAGCTGTGTGGATCATATGTATGCTAAGACACATTTTGGTGATTATCTAAAATTCAAATGTAAACTGAATGTCCTATACCTTTTTATTTTTATTTTTTGGTTTGGTGTGTCTGTGTTTAATGAGTGTGGCATGTGTGTGTATGCATTGTGTATTCGTATGTATGGGTGTGTGCAGATGCACTTGCCCTGTGCATGTACATGTGGAAGCCAAAGGAGGATATTCAGTGTCCTCCTTTATTACTCTCCCCCCTTATTATTTCCTTGAGACAGGGCCAATAGCAGTCACCTTTCTGTTACTGGGACAAAACACCTGACCAGAAGCAGTTTATGGAAGCAAAGGTTTTATTTCAGCTTATGGTTTTGAGGGGAAGTTTCATCTTGGTTGGGAAAGCATGGCAGAACAGACAACCAGGCATCACATCTTATCCCATCAGCTGGGAGGAAGAGTGAACTAGCTAACTCTGATAAGAGTGGCTGAACTGTAATGTCCCAAGGCCCACCTCAGTGTATATCTCCTCTAGCAAGGTTTCACCTACCAAAGACCCTATAACCTTCCCAAATTGCCACTAGCTGGGGACCAACTTGGCAAACACATGAGGCTATGGGGAACATTACATCCTAACCACCAGTAGTGGGCATCCAGCATGCTATGCTCTGGGCGCCTCTTCACTTCTCCAGTTCTTCCACATTGGGGCCCCTATTCCTTCTGATGCCACTGACATCTCTCTGATCTCTGAGACTGTCACCATCCACCTTGCCCCACTGAATGACATGTCACTTCTGTTCCACTAATGAGTGGGGTGGGAGCTCCAACAGTATACAGTGGGGTACTGACTATGATTTTGATGCTAAGATCCAGCTGGGAAGCTGGGTGGATGGGACTGTAACCATCCAAGCTGGTTGTTCCCCTGCCAGGCTGGTTGTGTGTGTTACTCATTCTAAATTGGGAGACAAGTTGGGTCTGCCTTATACCATCCTCTTTTCACATGGTATCCTCCTGTGGCTCAGGATATTTGCCATTTATGTAGCCATCATAGCCAGAGAGAAAACTAGGATTGTTTGCTCATGGAAGGAACCACTCAAGAAAGCATTTCTCAGAAGGAGCTGGCTCTTAGCCTCTGTGGGGTGAGCATCCTGTGACAGCTGGGAAATGAAAACAAAAGCAATTGAAAGATATGAGGTACTATTGGGCAGATCTCAATTTTAGAACACAGGTCTATCAATTTTAGATGCCACAGTGGCAAAAGAAACGTAAGGAAGGAAGTTTGAGGGAATAGTCTATGGTGGGGAAAGCATGGTGGCAGGAGTTTAAGGAATCTATTCCTATTCATCTGTATTTAGAAAGTAGAGGGAGAGGAATGTGGTTGCCTAGCTATCTTTCTTCCTTTTATTCAGTATAGGTCCCCAGCCCCGCAGTATGGTGCTGCCTATAGTTAGGGTGGATGTTTCTGCATCTATTAACTTGATCTAGAAAGATTACTTCCATCACACCCAGACATTAATTTCCATGGTGGTTCTAAATTCTATCAAGTTGGCAATTGAGATTCACCATCACAAGTGGTAGGTTCCAGTATTAAAGATTATTTAGGAAGTGGATTAGGACTAACCAGGGGGTGCAAAAACATGATGCCTCATCAAGTGACTTTATGGCATTAGCTATAGGGAGCTTGGTTGACCCATCCTTGTGAGACTTTGGTTGGCTTGGACACAGAGAAACATCATCATAGAAAACTGGCACAAGGTGGTCCAAGGGCAGACACAGTGGCTCTGTCCACCTCTCTGTGGTAAAGGAGATTTGTGTAAATGCAGGCAGGCCACTTTCTCCTGTCTACGGTGGCCTCGGATACATCAGGGTTAGTGTGCTCATTAGGCTTCCTCTTATTCTCAATTTCTATAAATGACTTTCTGCAGATTCTCCGAGAAGTAGAAGATTTACAACAGATTAGCTTTCATTTAGCTTAATGAAATTGTCTCAATGCATAAATCCAACTGCCTCCGACTCATGAATTTTTATAGCTACTGCTTAGTAGACAATCCTTGTTTCTCTTTTCTCCCCCTCCCTGCCCCTGTCCCTATAGCTTTCTCTTCTACTGCTCACTGCTTTCAGAATCTGCCTGGGCTCAGCACCTCCATCAGACACTTTTGAGACAGGAGATGAAAGCTTCCAGAGAGCTGTGTAAAATAAATTTATGGCATCTCTCTGTAAACACACCTATTTAGTCATAAATGAGCATAAACGAAGCATGGCAAGCTATTTGCTCCATGGAAGGCAATGTTACTGCCTTGACACTCTCATACCTACTTGTGTGAACACATTTATTTTTCTTAGCCAGTGACATATTCTGGTCCAAAATTACTTATGTTATGAATATCCTCCATTTCTATATTAAGAAAAACACATAACACCAAATTCGGTATGATATTTTATGTGTTGTTAGGGGCTCATATCTATACAATAAGTAGAAACATTACTATGTGAAGTAGGGTGAGATAGGAATGAGTTTCCAATTAATCAATTTGCCCAAATTCATAACCTGAGTTCTTCTGTTAGATGTTGGGGTAGGTAGGTGAGGAGACATGCTTGAGAATGTGGCCCTCACACAGATTAGTGTCATCTTGTACTCTGGGACAGCCAGGTTCATGATTATGCTGAGAGGGATCCCCTCAAGTTCCTGTCTGATACTATTTTTCTACAAAAATGTTGTGGAAGTTTCTAAGACAACTCTGAGAATTGCACTATAATGACTATGCAGATAAAAATGAAGCCAATTAACGATTTAAGGAAAGCTGAAGAAGAATTTCAAGAATTATGTTAAACACTTCCACCATGACTATTCCCTCTGGAGTAATTTTTGTAGAAGGAACCTGTCTGAAGCAATGGTTGTATAATGAAACAAAAATTCTTGGGATATTATTTTTGTAGACAAAGGCCAAGGTAATGAGGTACCATTTTTGTTGCTGGGAGAAAACATCTGAAAAAGTAACTTAAAGGGCTGGAGAGATGGCTTAGAGGTTAAGTCTTTGCCTGTGAAGCCTAAGGACCCCAGTTCAAGGCTTGATTCCCCAGGACCCATGTAAGCCAGAATGCACAAAGTGGCACATGAATCTGGAATTTGTTTGCAATGGTTGGAGGCCCTGACACGCCCATTCTCTCTCTCTTTCTCCCTCTTTCTCTGTCATTCTCAAATAAATAAATAAAAATAAATTTTAAAAAGAAATTTAAATAAGGAAGCATTTTTAGTCTCACAGATTAGGGTTACAGTCCATCGTGGTGGCAGGAACAGGAAATAGCTGGTTACATTGCAATCTGCAGTCAAGTAGGAGAATGATGAAGGCTGGTGCTCAGCTAGCTCTCTCCTTTTAATTCAGCCTAAAGTACCCTAGTGGTTCTTTCCACCTCCATTAACCTAGTTTACAATCTCCTTCACAAATATGCCTACAGACTTGTCTCCTACGTGATTCTAGATTCAGTTAGGTTGGCAAGGGGGATTAATAAATTTATTTCTTGTCAACTTGATATCCAAACATACCACTTTTAAGCTATAACCTTCAACCCCTCACCCCCATAGCTTCATAACCATTTCTTAATACAAAATGCATTCAGTCCAACTTCAAAAATCTCCATTGTCTTTAAGAATCTCAGCATTGGCCAGCTGTGGTGGCACTTGCCTTTAATCCCAGCACTTGGGAGGCAGAAGTGGGAGGATCACTATGAATTTGAGGCCACCCTGAGACTACATAGTGAATTCCAAGTCAGCCAGCCTGGACTAGAGTGAAACTCTACCTCTCTACCTCGAAAAAAACCAAAAAAAAAAAAAAAAGAAAAAAATTCTCAGCATTGTTTGAAAGTACAAAGTCTCTTCTGAGATTCAAAATAATTGTTGAACTGACGATTCCAATAAAATGAATTTACAAGTTACATATTTCTAACACCCAAGGGTATGAATGAATACAAGTTAAGAATGGAGCCACAGCAAGGAAAATCAGAAAAAATTAAGACTAAAGCTTGCCAGAGCAAATGCTAACTACTACAGCTCCACATTAGGCACTCGTGGCTTTTAAATGGAAATGTGCACACTCCAAAGGCTCAGCTGCCTGCAGACTCTCCTTTTCACTATTGAGCTGAATAAGACAAGTGTGTACTAAATATGTCACAGCCCGAGTGCTGTCATGCCTGATATTTCCTCCACCAAACAAATTAGTCCATCACTTTTGAATTCAGCGTCATTCAAGTTCTCAGGATACAGGCGCAATGAATTTTCCCTAGTCCAGTTCCTGATAGCGTTCTTGTTCCCCTCATGATCTGAGCATCCATTGTCCACATTACTCTTGGCCTTGTGGTTTTTCAAACCCTCACCAGAATGGCTCACTAAGCTCTGCTTGCAGTATTTTCGGGCTCTTCTAGCTCAAAGTTTAAAGCTCTTCATCATTTTTTTTCCTAAAAAAGCAAGCAAGCAAACAAATAAACAGTTTCAAAGGCTTATGAACCCCATGGTCAGATTTGTCACAGCAATTTACCCACTTTTTGGTACAAATTTTCCATATTAGCTAAAACTTTTGGACTATGGATGGCAGTTAGTAACAAACTACAGAAAGAAAAACCATATGTTAGGAGGACTAGTATATTTGGAGCCTAACAAGTGACGTGAGGCAGAAACCCATGTTAATTTAAAGCTATAGCCATAACTTCCTAGCATAGAAATGAGGTGACAGTTTGAGGTTGGTAAACCAGACAGGAAATAGGGACTTCAGGCTGACATCCCAGTCTGACTCTGTCACTTTGTACTTGCAACTCATTCGGAATCTTGATTTCTCCATTTGTCTAACATATACCCGTGTGCTTAGTCAAGAGTGACCTGAAAAAGACTCCACTGAAGAAGAACTCACACAGACCAACTGTCTACGCTGATTTGATGTGATTACCCTGCTTCTACTTTCTAATTTGTCTATAGAGATCTAGGTTTGCATTATAAATGATTCTTTCTCTTATTGTAAGCAGTCTGAGCTGCTCATCATGTCAGCAAAACCCAGAAATCAAACCTTTACTTTTAAAATATTTTAATTTTATTTTAGAGAGAGTGAAAGCAAGACACACACACACACACATACACACACACAGAGAGAGAGAGGGAGGGAGGGAGGGAGAAACGGAGAGAGAATTGGCGTGACAGGGCCTCAGCCACTGAAATCCAACTCCAGATGCTTGTGTCACCTAATTGCCGTGTGCAACCTTGCACGTGCCTCACCAATGTGTGTATAGCTTATGTTAGGCCTAGAGAGTTGAACATGGGTCCTTAGGCTTTACAGGCAAGTGTCTTAACTGCTATGCCATCTCCAGCCTCCAGAAATTGTATCTTTAAACTGTGCTTTATTCAGAGACCAGCTATCTGAGAATATATCAGATTAATGCCCTACAATCTGTCTTATCTGACTTCCAGTTCATCTTTTGATAGCAGGAGGGGAAACAAAAACAGTCATTTCAAAGTTTATTCTTTCCCCTTGGTCAGGTGGTCTACTTGGCTTTGAGATTTATACTGGTAGTACGTTTTTCTTTATTGTCACCTCTGTTTCTGTAACAGGGCAGAATCCTGTTTTCTGTCATTACTGTCTCCTTGTGTCTCACAGGATGGTTCACTTACACCAAGGCCACTGAGTACCACTTTCTTCCTGAGACTCCATTTGTATGGCAACTAGTTTGAAGTTTGATGTGGAGCAAGCCCACCATTAGTAGGGTGTCTTACAATGTGTACATGTGGATTCCCTTCTGCAGAATAAAGTATAAATTACATGAATGCAGTGCTTTTATGACATAACATATCATATATAACATATGTAAAGTGGCCTTTCATTGTGTCTCTGTCAGTATTAATCATGTTAATATGATTAGTTTGATATGCACTATCATATTTGGATGTGAGCTCCTTGAAGGTAGTGATTTTGCCTAATTCAGGTGTTTTCATATCCTAGGGATATAGAATAATATCTGGCTTATAGCATACACTTGATAAATCTTGAATGAATGAGTGAGTGTAGGAGCAGAGGAGTGAATGAGTTCTCTGCAGTGTTCAGCCAATCAAGGCAGTGTGAGAGACATGTTCGGAAGGGCTATCCAATGTGACTGTCTTACACAGTTGAGTTAATTCAATACCTGAAGCATCCTATGGAGATTATGACAAGACAATGAGTTTCCCAAGCGGACAGGCAGGGATCATAGATCGGCTCAATGCATTATCTCTATCTTAATAACAAGAACATCCATCAGGGGGTAAAATGTCCTGAAGGTGCCTTCAGTAACATGTATCACAGGAACACAGGGTCAGTTACCTCAACACTGGGAGCCATATTTCATTGCTGGTCAATGTCAAACATCATGTAATTTGTCAGTAATGCATGAGGCACATACTACACGGCAGCCACTGCAGAACTGATATTTTAAGCAGGGGAGTGTGTATTTACAGAGAAAGAATCCGGTTTAGCAGGGGATGTTTACATCATT
Source organism: Jaculus jaculus (assembly GCF_020740685.1). NCBI lineage: Eukaryota > Metazoa > Chordata > Mammalia > Rodentia > Dipodidae > Jaculus > Jaculus jaculus. The sequence goes on along the minus strand of NC_059106.1, from coordinate 29,149,515 downwards.
GTCTGTCAATGGACTCAATAGGACATGTCTTGAGACCCTGTATGAGATAACAGAAGGCAGACAACTAATTACTATGTGCTTTTCAGCGATTGCAAACAGGTATACATCAAGTGCTCTTAAACAAACCCATGATACACAAAGAAAACATGTGCTTTCAGAGGAATTTTACTTCCTTGTTTCAAACAGAACTAAGAAACAACACAAATTAAAACTGAACTCTGCTTGGGAATTTGTGATAATTCTATTATGTGAAGGGTGTAGCCAGGGACAGGAAGGATAAATCTGGTGCTTAGAGGATGAATGCTTGTTTTCAATGAAGAGGACACAAATAAGTAGAGGACATGAGTTTTATTCTTCCTGTTAAGTTTTCTTTTTAAATTTATTATGAACTTTACTATATGAACACATTGCATATTGGTCATATTCACATCAAGTTATGTTCTTATGTTCCTTCTCCCCAACACCCATTCCACTGATGGTCTTCTTCATTGGAGTTATTGGTATTTACCATGGTTCATGAATGTACCAGTCTGTGTGTGTGTGTGGGGTGGGGTGATGCCTCAGAATACTCCTTTAAGCCAGTTTATGGCTCTTACACTCTTTCTGCCTCTTCTTTCACAATGTTCCTTGAGCCTTGGAGGCCATATTATAAGTCTCTTTTAGTGTTAGACTCTCTGCATCCTCTGGTTTGCTGCTCTGATGAATTTTGAGTCTCCTCAGTGTCTACCACCAACTCTCTGAAGAGATTCTCAGGCTAGCAGTAATAGTAGAACTTATATTTAATCTGCCATTTTCTCTGTTATGTCCCTGGTCTTGGAAGATGTGATAGTGATGACTTGTCTTGTGCTAGGCAATCAGATTTCTTTTCTTGTCATCCTGATGAACTTGGGACTCCTAGCACTCACTGTGTTCTATAAAAAGCAGATTCTTCCACCAAGCATGACAGCATGGATCAAAAGGAATAAGCATAGTCCTTTAAAAGCTTTTGACATGGGCATATCCTCTCTTCTTCGAGCAAGAACAGTGAGAGCTCCCCTCTAGAGTCTTAAATTTTGATTGCTGTCAATTGGCAGCAGTGAAAGCAGCTGGGTGTGGTGGTACACACTTATAATCACCTTGGGAGGTAGAGAAGATCAGGAGTTCAATTTGGCTGCATAGTTAGTTGGAGGCTAGCCTAAGATATGTGAGACTTTCAAAAAATCAAAAAAAAAAAAAAGTCCATTGGTCCTTCAGACATGAGAACTCTTGTGTTGACTATAAATATCTGGGTAATATAAAGTCTTATGTGTGTGTGTGTGTGTGTGTGTGTGTGTGTAGATAATTTGGCTTGTACCTCTTTTGAGCCACCAGGGAGCCAGTAGCTGTATAGCTGTCTCTTATCCACTATCTTCGGTCCATCATTTGATGTTGACTGTGATTTCCTGGTACCTTTTTATCTACCATCACATTGTCATGTTGTCAATGTCAATTGGGGTTCAGGGATACCCTTTGAGATTGTTGGACAACTCAATCAGTTTTTGATTAAAAGAAGGAATTTTGTGCCTTTGATATTCTAATTTCTGATAATTCATAGATGTGAAAAGTCCAGTATCTTCACTTGAAGGGTGGACACATACTGAACTAAATGCTACAGTACTGAGGTTTTCTTCATGGATTGCATTTTGTGGTCTGCTATAATTTTTATTATTGTCTTTAATCATTGTTTTTATGTTTTCTAACCTTTTTCCTAAGATGGTATCTTCATTGTTCTACCTTAAACTAGGGTCATGAAAATGTGTTTTGTAAATCACCTTTATCTATCAACCCTACTTAGGTGTCAGTGTCCTTATAATATTTTCTTATAGTAGCTTTCACTGCAATGGATACAAAATTGATATTTAAGGGCTGGAGAGATGGCTTAGTGGTTAAGGCACTTGCCTCCAAAGCCAAAGGACCTTGGTTCGATTCCCCAGGACCCACAAGAGCCAGATATACAAGGTGGCACATGCATCTGGAGTTAGTTTGCAGTGTTTGGAAGCCCTGGCACACCCATTCTCTCACTCTCCCTCTCTTTTTCTCTCTCTACCAGCTTCTTTCCCTCTCTCAAATAAATAAATAAAAATAAAAATTAAAAAAGAGAAAATTTATATTTAAGAGCTGTATATCTTCCTATTAAATTTATTTTTGTTTTCCTTTCCATTCTTTCAGATAAATGACATGTAATTTTTCATTCATTGCAATGGCAGAACAATCATATAGCCTCTATCCAGCCTTTTGTGTTAGTCTAATCAATATGCATTGTGTCCTTGTTGTGTGCAAAGTACTCATGTAAGTAGCAGAAGGAAAGTCTGTACACCTGCTGTTCCAGTGAGATATGAGGGCAGTTCAGGTGACTGCATAAGGCTCACAGCTCCCCAAGCAAAGTGTAACTAACCACCTTTGACACCCTGCAGATTCTACTGTTCTCATTGGTTGAAAGAACTGACAAAAATTCTTTCTTTACAGACTTCCATTTTAGTAAAATATGAAGACAACTTATATGAATGCAAGGGGTCCACATTTTTCCATGCAAAGTGTTCATGTCTGACTGCCTTCTTATACATTCAAATATTATCATTTTGAACTAGTTTTATGAGGTTTTGATTTGATAGGATACTAGTTCACTGATTAATTATAGTTGCCTATTAATACTGCATATTCCATAATGTTAATGTTGGAACTTAGAAATAAGTAACACAATCATGGCTTAAATCAGAATATAAATTTAAAAGTGTACTCAATACAAGAGATTCTGAAAAGAAGCAATGAAATAATATGTTGTAAGTTGTGTAATACAGGCCACTTGGCATTTAGAACAATAGGACATTTTATAAGCTGGTTAAAAGTAAATCTGTTATCTATAGAAATATTGGCTGCTTTCAAAATCATCTATATGTCAATATGTCTACAGATTTCAAATAATAAGTTCACAGTGACTTAAACTACATTTTTTCAAACTGCTTGCACAGAATCAATGACAGCCAATTGCTTTTTGTCTGAATTACAAGATAGCAAGTAACTTCAGCCAACTTGTTAATTATTGGAATTTTAGTTACTTTTAATTTTAAATTTTATCTGAAGTGAAATTCTTTGTGATTTTCCTAATGGTGTATACTAACCTAACGAGTTCCAGAAAACTAGAGTGAATAAGGCAGGTTTTAATTAAGTCCCTTTTATGTCCAGAAATTTTTAGAGATAGCAAGATGGAAACCCACCAGTCCATCCTCAGCTCCTATCTCCTCAGTCCACATGCTCTGTGTGCCTGTTTTCATAATAGGCTCATTATCAAAGTTGGCAAATAGACATTTGGCTTCAATTAATCCCTGTTGTTCAGTCCACTGTGTTTATCATGTAAACTCCAGAATTGAGCTGATTAAAAATTAGCTTAGGTGGGCATGACATCCTTTCCCTTTGCCAGCTTTCTTTCCTTCTTTGACTCATATTGCCCCTGCTACTGGATGTTACTAGCTGGAGGTTAAAGATGGAATTGTAGCAAGGGATGCCAGGCTGGTATAGGGAAAAGAAAACAAAGCATTCACAGATGAGATAAATCGATTATCTTTCATTAGGTTTTTTGAAGTAGGCTGAGTGGGGTAAGGTATGAAAGAAGTTTTTGGGGGTGTGATTGCAGAAGACATATCTAAACAAGTGAGAAGTTACAACAAAACACAGGGAAAAGCTCACCTGCAATGAAGTCTGCATTAGTAGAATGGGCACTTGAGTCGGGGTAGCATTTCACAGGGCCATGCCTTTGATTGCTAGTTCGCTTAGTGATGTGGAAACTTGAGTACAGAAGTCTCTATAGTTGAGAGCAATGCCAAGTGCATTAGCCCCTTTTCTCATTGTTGTGACAAAACATCTGGAAAGAAGCAACTTTAAGTATAGAGAGTTTACTTCAGTTTGAGGGAATATAGTTTATCATGGTGGAAAAGGAATGGCACAGAACCATGAAGCAACTGTTCACATTTTGTTGTCTGCAGAAGGAAGTAGAGAGATATGAATTCTGATGCCCACTCAGTTCACTTTCTCCTTTATATTTGATTCAGGATTCCAACCTATGGAGTCTTGCCACCCACAGTTATGGCGGTCTCTCCCGCACCTTAATTACCTAATCTAGAAACTCATTTACAGACTTGCCAAGAGATTTATTTTCATGTTGAGTATAAATTCTGTGATTAACCAACACACTAAATGATGGATAGAACTTGACTATCAGCATGTAGTCCCATGGCCTAGAATATGATCTTTGAGGAAGTGAATATGACTTTGAGGAAGATATCTGATTGGAGCTCCAGAGAGTCACTAAATTAGGCAGGCTTGGAGGCAAACAGTTGTGTTCGTTATCTCATTAGAGTATAGCACTGCTAAGCTTTACAGTCAGGAAGGACTGACATAACACTGTCATAACATTCATGTTTGTTGAAATGAGTTCATAGGACACCAAGCTAACTTGGTTAGTAGAGCAAGTGACTCTTAAAATAAATTGATGGATTTTTAGTGTAGACCATGAAAGGGTCTTTTTCTTCATGAAAGAATAAATGATAATTCGTGTTGTCATAAAATACTGAATAGAACACAAGATAGGACAGAAGCATTATCATTTGGGTGAAATGTACAGGGAGACAAAAAAATGGGGGTAGATAAAATGTGTTTGTGTGTGTGTATATGTGTGTGTGTGTGTGTGAGAGAGAGAGAGAGAGAGAGAGAGAGAGAGAGAGAGAGAGAGAGAGAGAGAGAAAGAGAGAGAGAGAGAGAATTTTGCAGCTAGATTTTCACAGATAATTTGTAGACTCTTAGCCAGAAATAGACAAGTCAAGATTTCAAGGAGAAAGGAATGCAAACCAAGTGTTCCTCCCTTCCTCATAAGGCCTTGTTCATCATCAGACAGAGAGCCTAAGAAGGCAGGAGGAAAGCAACAGATAAGGAATGTGTTGAAGTTACCTTCTCATTGCTGGCACAATGCACCCAACCAAGAGCAGCTTGTGGGAGGGAAAGGTTTATTTTGGCTTACAGACTCAAGGGAAATCTCCATGATGGCAGAGTGAAATGTGGCATGAGCAGAGGGTGGGCAATACCTCCTTGCCAACGTCAGGTGGACAACAGTAGCAGGAGAGTGTGGCAAACATTGACAAGGCAAAGCTGATTATAACACCCATAAGGCTGCCTCTAACAACAGACCTTCCAACAAGGTTGCAATTCTGAAATTGACACCAGCTGGGAATCAAGCATTCAGAACACAAAATTTTATGAGGGACATCTGAATCAAACCACTGCAGAATTGGAGGAGAGCATAATTTTTAACAGTCTCATGTGGCTTAGTAAACATATGGAAGTTTGGAGCCTAACAAAGAGAAGGGACTCTGATAAACGCTTAACATCCATTTGTTAAAGGAGGAAAGAACTCCAGTAATACCAATAATGATACAAGCTAATGCTCAGGAAACTCTAAAAATTGCTTATAGATCAGTTCAAATTAGATTTTACTAAGGGTGTCCACTCAAGATTAATCCATTCTGGGAAGAAGATAGAGTTTGCTAGAGCTTTAAGTTAAACAACTGAATTTTAAATAGACTGACAGCCAATTAAAATTACTAGATATACCAGAAATCTGAATGAAATATTTTGAAAGGTGAGGGGAAAAGGCCATAAAAATGGACTTATATCAAAGTTATCAAAAGCAGACTTCAGAATGATTGCACTTGATATTTTCAAAACAGGGGACAAGAATTACAACTTCTATAGAGCCTTGAAATTCTTAAAAGATTATAGAAATTATACAGGTGCAAAATAAAATACATGAAATTATGAATTTATTATATGGTTGGACAACAGATGAAGAGAAGTTTAGAAGAACTATAAAATAGTAGACAGAAAATAATCGTATTGAATCATACTGAGAAAAATTGAAAAGAGTATTCATGACATAGATATACAATAAAATTGAGTAATATAAATATGGCTCAAGTCTCAGAAGAAGAGAAAAAACAGGTATAAACAATATTTGTGGGGATTGTGACAAAGAATTTTCCAAAATTAATTTTAAAAAATAAATTGAAGGTTCAGAGGTATAATACAAAGAAACTTATCACACAGCACAGACAGCAAAACTGCTTGAAATCAATGAGAAAAATAGTTTTAAATGAGGCAAAGACTATCAAATACATTACCTTTAATGAGCAACAGATCACATATGTTTGTCTTCTCTACAGGCATTATTGAAGCTAGAGACATGAGGAATGACTCCAAATCTGCTAATATGAAATAAATGCTGACATATAAGCTTCTCATGAGTAAAGTAACCTTCAAAATGAGGATAAAATAAGTAGATCTTCATACAACTAAAAGAAAAATTCATAATCAGGAGATCCAGATATATCCAGATTGGTTTAGAAGAGATAAATAAAGGAGAAAAATAATTTTAGAGCACCTAGTGACAATAAGAGAAAGTGGTGATTTTTAAACCAGATATTAGTTTGTATTAAATTTAAATCTTGTTTTTGGCACCAAAAAAAAAAAAAAACCTGAACAAAAATTTAATTTCATTCAATTTAAGTACTTAGGCTAGAGAAATGGTTAAGAGTGTACTTCATAAGCATGAAAGCCTGATAGGACTTGAGACCATTGATTCAGATTCTCTAGAACCCATGTAATTACCTGGGTATGATCATACACATATGTAATCCCAGTTCTGTGGGGAGCAGAGACTGGAGAATCACTAGAAAACAGCAAGCACAAAATCCAAAAGAGACTCTGTCTGAAGGAAACAAGCCAGTGATCACTGGAGGGGGACAGTCAGTATTCTCCTCTTGTGCATGTTCACAAGGCACCATATCTGCACATACATGTATATACCACACACATAGACCCTGGACATACAAACACACCACACCTAGTGCACACACACACAGAGAATTTAAGAGTTTTCTGTCACAAACTATATGGTACAAGAATAGATAGGAAACACAAAAGAACATCAATAATACTTCTGCAGTGATCAAAGAAAGAGACAGATAACAAATCAGAACCTTGGAGAAGAGATGATTCCATGCGACAGGGGACATAAACATGGACAAAGAGACTATATACATTCAGAGCTCTATGGAGTACACCTGTTCCTCATTCAAGAGAATGTTACTTAACATTGTTATGAATCAATCTTTGCCTTCATAAAGGCTGAATGAGAAGACTCATGTGAGCACTGAGGGATTTCAATAGGGTCCTCTGTCATTCTGCAGGAGGGCCCTGATGCTCCCCCAGGGAGCAGTAAGGCTATGGTTACTTGCAACATGTCTGAATCAATCTTAGTTTTTCTGGAGATTTAGTAAATTCAAACATAAGAACATAGTTCAGTTAGGTGTGGTGGTTCAAGCCTTTAATCCCAGTGCTCTAAACTGAGGTAGGAGGGTCACTATGACTTTTAAGCCTGCCTAGACTTTAGAGTTCCAGATCAGCCTGGGCTAGAATGAGACCCTGTCTCAAAAACAAAACAAAACAACAACAACAACAAAAATTAAACACAAAAGCAAAACAAACAAACTGAACTGAAAGAACATTCTTCATGAAAAGCTAATGTCTTGTAAATATGACCAAAACTGAAGGTCCTCTCTAATACGCTATCTTAGGTTAGGTCTGTTAACAGTGTTAGAATATATCTTTGGTGAGCATACAAGGGTGGTTTTATATGCTTACATACTGAAAGTTACCTGATGATTACTATTATTGCTGTGCTGGGAATCAAACCTCTCTCCAAAAGAAAGTTACTTGATTTTAATGGCTAGTTCATTAAAAAATTTATCTACTATATTTTTACATATCACATTGCATGCTTTTAGAATCAAATATATCACTATATTTTCTAATATTAAACCATTCTTGAATATAGTGTAGTCTGATATTATCTTTATTTTACTTTTTCATTTTCTCACTTGTTGCAACCTGTTTTTTATACATATAATCTAAGCCATTCTGTCAGGCTAATAGGGCTGATATCATTTTCCTTCTGCACTTTTAAAGATTGTTTTTATCTCTTTAGTTATTTCATACATAGTCATTTTATGTTCTTTAGATAATAATATTATCTGAAACTTTGGACAGTTCCTTCTGCTGTTGCATATTTATGGTGACTTGTTTACATATACATACACATGGGCAAATTTCAGATAAGATCTGTGTATTGTAGAGATTTGGCAAAGATTGGCTTTTCCAGGAGGGATACTTGTGAGGAATTTGCTGGTTGCTCTGGACTGCTTTAATTTCTCTTCACTTACCAAGGTGCTGTCTCCCATAGGGACAGGAAATTGCACCTCACACTCCAAGCCTGTGATTAGTGAAGCACAGAGAGTATCAATTTACTTTACGATAGAATCTTGTTTATTTATTTGTTACCTTTATTAGGGAATGGAGTTTCTGTAGTATACCCTTTGCTGTACTTAAAACCTTTCACAGGGCCACTACTGGTCTGGAACCCCAGGCCCTGAACATCTCTTGCATCACCCCAAAGCTCCCTGCTCATGGCCCCTCAACCCTAATCTCCTTGACGTAGCAGGGATCCCATGCTGAGAGAATGGGTTGGAGCCCTGGTCAGACAGAGAAGATATTCTAAATTATAAAGAGATTCTACTTCATACATATCAAAGGAATGCACTCTGGGACAGAAACACTGCCAGGCTATAATGGCTGAGGATCTTATATCTGATAGAAAATTCAAAGTAGACAGGGAATCCTCCCTAGTTGCTTCATGCCAGGCCTTGAATCAAAACCTATCTCCTTAATAGATAAGGTAGATGGTGGAGACAGCCTAGGGCCCTCTCCATTTCCTCCCAGAAAAAAAGACTGAATAAACTGTCTCCCAGCAAAATCTACATATCTTATAGATGTTGGCTCATGGTTTTCTAAGGCAGTGGCTTACAAGGACCCCCTCCCCCCCCAAAAAAAAGAAAAAAACAATGGTGGTTAATGTCTGAGAGGAGTGATACCTAATTTTGTCTCTCACTTCCACATGCACACACATACACTCATGCATGAACATAGAAACACATGCATAGGTGTAAACACATATAAGAAAATAATATTTTATCCAGTACTTTTGAATACTTTTTGAAAAGCTTTGAAGTCCTCAATTAGTCACTAATTATGTCTGCTTCAGCTTCATTTCTGCTCTATTTCTTCACTGCTTTTGGTATTTTCACCATTTGCGCCATGTTCGGGGGCGTTCCTCAGGCATCTGCATCACTATTTACTTTCAGCTGTGTTTATTCTGCTCTTCATCCAGTTATTATTTTTGTCTAGTAAACATAAGTTAAATTTTCATGATCTCCCTTGTAGAGTTTTTGGTTATGAATATTTCTCCTCCTGAGGATATTTTCAAGTTCAAATTTCTTTATTTGCTTTGTTTACGTGAATTAAATTCTTTTGTTTGTTGAGTTTTCATTTATTCAACCTTTTGACTTCCCATAAATGTTGGGTGGGTTCTGGATGGGGCTCATGTGGGTGTGCTTGTTGCCATCAGCTCTCTCTGACAACTTTGCAGTAGGCAGAGGGCCATGGTGTGTGTGTGTGTGTGTGTGTGTGTGTGTAGTGGGGAAATGTGCTGCTGGGACTAACTGTTGGTAAAAGTTCCAAAGTTCCAGAGAAGTTGTTTGGTGGCAAATTGTCTAGGTCCTGAAACCTGTCAATATTATTGGCAATGGAAACTCCATCATTGCTGTCTGGTTTGGAGTGAGCAGTCTAGACATTACGACATGTACTCTTTTTTTTTTTTTTTTGGATTTTTGATGTAGGGTCTCACTCTAGCCCCAGCTGACCTGGAATTCACTATGGAGTCTCAGGGTGGCCTCGGACTCACGGTGATCCTTTTACCTCTGCCTCCCAAGTGCTGGGATTAAAGGCATGTGCCACTACGCCTGGCTAAAACATGTACTCTCAGTACATTGAAATACAATATTTATTTTTTTTACCACCTTCATGATGGCAATGTAATAATCTTAGGGCATGTTAATATCATTTATTCTCCTTTGTATTATTGTTTAAGCATATTTTAATTTTTTATTTTTCAATAATTGTCATTTTTCAGTGTCATTATTTATGTCTGTCATGTTTTGAGTATTTAAATTTCAAGTATACATAATGTTCCTTCGACATAAAAGTGAGCACTAGTATTTCCTTTAGTGCATATCTTTGCATGAAAATTTGCTTTTTATATTTACTAGAGGTATTTCTTTTTTAAAAAATATTTTTATTTACTTATGAGGAGAGAGAGAGGGGATTAAGGGGCACACTAGGGCATCTAACTACTACAAATGAACTCTTGATTCATGTGTTCCTTTGTGTACCTGGCTTTATGTGGGTACTGGGAAACTGATCCCAAGCCATTAGGCTTTGCAGGCAAACACCTTCACTGCTGTAGAAGTATTTCTAATTACGTTTTTTTTCTCCCAGAGATATTCATCATGTAGATTTTTTTGTTTCAAATTTCATCTTTATTTAATGACTGTAAACATAAATTTCCATGCTTTATTTTCATGTCTTTCTACTTTATACAAAGAACAAGCTTTCAGTTGTATGATTATTCTTTGTATGTCATGTCTTATTCAAATTACATTACTTCAGTGACTTAATGTATACTTATTTCTCATAGTTCTACAAACTGGGAAGCCCATGGCCCATAGCCCACATAATTTGGTCCTGGTGACGACCCTCTTCCTGGCTTATCCATGAACATCTTCTCACTGTGCCCCACCTACCCATGAGAGGAAGCTCTGACATACCTTTTTATATGGGCACTGATCCCATCATAAGGCCCATCCTCACAACCACATCTAAACCCAATCACAGCCCCCTCCCAAGGCCTGCTTCCTAATATCTCACTGTGGGTTACAGTTCTGCATCAGTTTTGGAGGGAAAAAACAGTTTGGTCTGCACATTTCTGTTTGTCACTATGGAGTTGGCTAATGTTTTGATATTCTCATGCAGTCTCCCAGTGGCCCTATAGAATATTAGATGTCTTGTGTCCTTCTACCAATTATCTTGTTTTGTTTGTGGTTTTGATTGTCTTATATTCTTTGAGGAATGACATATATTTGACTGAAACTTGTATTTGAAAATATTTAAAGATTCTTTTGTGCCTGTTTATGATGTTATCTTTTCATGAAGGTTCTGTGTTGAGTATGGCAGGTTGCTGGTGAGGAACAAAATGTCTAAATCTAATAAGGAACTAAGATAGCTGAAAGTTGGAGATTATGTCAATTCTTTTTTATTACAAATCTTACAATTCCTAATCAAAAGACTGTACAGGGCTGGAGAGATTGCTTAGCACTTGCCTGCAAAGCCAAATGGCCCAGGTTTGATTCCCAGGAATCATAAGCTACATGCACAAGGTTGCATATACATCTGGAGTACATTAGCAGAGGCTGGATGCCCTGGCATGTCCATTCTCTCTCTCTCATTGCCTAATTCTCTCTCTCTCAAATAAACAAAAATAAAATTTAAATTTAAAAAAGACAAAAAGGCCTGCACCATTTAGGAGGCACTCCTGTCCTTGGAGATCAGTTTTGTTTACCTCAGCTGCATGATACTGATGAACCCTTGTCTGTCTCTCGGCTGTTGCACAGCTGCTTCTGAAGTTGGCAGTTGCTCAAGGAGAAAAGTGGAGCCAAATACTGAGGATGCTTCTTTTCCTATTCCACTGCCAAATCATGGCTCTAAGAATCACATCTCTTTAACTCTTTCACATATTCAAATCAGGTCATAACACCCATGCATATTTGTATGTATGTATTATATGTGTACATACAGATACACATACACATTAGGTTGTCTATTTAATTTGTTCAAACAGGTTGGTCCCAAACAACCTTGCTTGCCATTGTGGAAGCTATAATCTAGGATGCCTACATGTCATTGAGCTGCAAAATATTTTAGCCTTCTGAGTTTTATTTTCTTCATTTGCCAGTGTGAACCATTATCTATCTACCTTTATCACCTCACTGGGCAATGAGAGGATCACATGATACAGTAGATGTGCAAAGGATGGTCAAACATACCCTACAGTAGGTACTTAGGCACTGTGTGAGAGCAAACCACATCAACACTGATGAACTCTTGCCACATGTTAGGTGCCAACCATACACTTGATGGGAACTCATCAGTTCAGTTCTCATAGCATTCCCATGCAGTAGACAGTTTCAAGGCCATATCACAGAAGAAGAAATGAAACTTCAAAAATTTAATTATATTGCCAAAAGATACAGAGTAAGCAAGAACAGGGCCAGAATTGGGCCTAGGTGGTATGGAATTAGAGCCTTTGTTCTTAAAATGGAGGTGATTTACAAAGAAGAACTACCAATAGTCACCGTGCTAGTTAATCTTCATTGTCACCTTCACTGGGCTTAGAATCACATTTCTGGGTGCATCTATGAAAGTGTTTCCAGAGAGACTTAACTGAGAATGGCTGTACCACCTTGAATGTTGGCGGCACCAGCCTAAGGACTGGAGACCCAGACTGAATACAAAGGAGAAAGTGAGCTGAGCCCAGCTTTCATATCTCTCTGCTTCTAGACTGCAGATCAAAATGAGCCATATACTCCTTGTGTGATGCTTTTCTACCATGATGGACTTTATCTCTGTTCAACCATGAGCCAAAAAAATCTCTCTTCTCCCCTTTGAATTTTTTTAATGTTAAGTATTTTGTTATAGCAATGATAAATGTAACATAAGTTTACAAGTCATATTTGGTCAATCAGATTTGAGAAGCTAATGAAATTATATACCACCTTGGTGAAAATTCAACAATATGGCAATTTTCATTCACTGGAGGTTGGGCATCCATGAATAGTGGTAGTAGCGTCTGCTCAGCTTCTGGTTATAACCTGGCATCATGACATGGCTGAAGACAACAGATAGCAAGGTAAGCATGCTTGAATCTCCTTCCTCTTCTTATGCTATAAAGGGTGCACACATTTATGACTACGTATAACTCAAGTCAACACCCAAGGGCCTTCCAAATACCATCAACATATGGGTTTGGGGATTGTTTCCAACACACACACACTTTTTGAGGTCAGGGACCAGAATGCTATGTATTGGAAATTTAATCCCCTTGTTCATATGGCATTTTAAAGTTAAATGAGATAATGGAAGAGCGCCCCTGATGACATTGTTATCTATAAGAAACAGAAGAGACATGAGATAGCCCAGTTCTCTGCCATCTCATGTGATCTGTCCACCATGACATGATGCAGTTCTCTTGAACTTTCCAGGTCCCAGACATGCAAGAAATAAATGTAAATTCTTTTTTTTTTTTTTTTTTTTTTTGTTTTTCGAGGTAGGGTCTCACTCTTGTCCAGGCTGACCTGGAATTAACTCTGTAGTCTCAGGGTGGCCTTGAACTTGAACTCATGGCGATCCTCCTACCTCTGCCTCCCGAGTGCTGGGATTAAAGGCGTGCACCACCACGCCTGGCTAAATGTAAATTCTTTATAAGCTACCTAGTATGTGCTATTTTGCTATTATCAAGAGAACCAAGGTAACCTCCTGCAAAATCTGTAAATGAGGTGCTTTGCTCTACATTTCTTGCTTGGTGAACACAACCTCAGAGTCTTCTTATGCCATCACCAGTGAGGGTGCAGGCCTTTTGTATGTCAGGCAGAGGGTGAGGAAGGGGGAGGAGAAGTGCCTACTGAGCCCAGTTACTATGGTTGTGCACACATTTCTGAGTGTCTGGCTTCTGATGGAGTGCTGTTCTGCCACCCGATATGATGGTGTTTTTTTTTTTTTTTTTTTTTTGAGAACTATAGAACAGTTAAGGAAACTAGGGCACACATGGCACAAATATTTTAGTTAGCTGAACTGACAACATTGTTTACTTTTATCTATTTTTTTAATTTATTTGTTTGCAAGAAGAAAGATAGACAGAGAGAATGGGTGAGCCAGGGCCTCTAGCAGCTACAAATGAACTCCAGATGCATGTGCCTCTTTATGTATCTGGCCTTCTGCGGGTACCGGGGGATTGGACCTGGGTTGTTAGGCTTTGCAGGCAAGCACCTTAACATTTGAGTCATCTCTCAAGCCCCTTGTTAGCTTTTATTCTGTCTTTAGATTGCTAAGCATTTTTGGCAAATTTACAAAGACTCTTCGCTCTTCTGCATTCACATTGAAGAGTAAGTTTGAAGCATTGTTAATCATCTACTAGAAAATCCTGCTCCTTTCAGAAGTTGTGCTTTTTTTTTTTTCTTGTATGCACAAGTTTGGTCTTCAAACCAAAATTCTTCCAAGACAAACATGTCTCTGAGTTCATGGTCAGAATTTATAATCAGAATGAAATAATTACTTCCCTGGAGTGTCCTATGCAGATCATTTTCCTATACATGTATCTATTCTTTCAGATGAGGGACTGCTCTCTAGGATATGGTTACTATTGCATGCAATATAGGGTGAAATTACATGGAAGGAGATGTGGTCTCTGACAGACAGGTGGCATTAATAATAATGGGCATTAGATGTCCCCCTAATTCCATTTCAGCCTTATTCAAGCAAGTTATTTGGCTGCTGGTCACAGACACTATTATTTCTTCTTTTAAATATTTTTATTGGGGAGGGAGAGGGAAAGAGGAAGAGAGAGAGAGAGAGGGCGCATGCCAGGGCATCTAGCCACTGCAAGTGAAATCCAGATGCATGCGTCACCATGTGCCTCTGGCTTACGGGGGACCTGGAGAATCAAACCTGGGTCCTTAGATTTCACAGGCAAGCACCTTAACCACTAAACAATTTTCTCTAGCCCACAGACACTATTCTTAATACCATCAGGAACTCAGGTGACCAGACTCAGAAAAGATGCACTTTTCCCAGGACTTTTCATTGCAACATCCTAGATAAGTATTTGTGACTGGGGTTTGGGTACCCTAGCCCTTTCCCCACTTCATTTTGGAAATGTCTGTTCTCATATCCTGAGGGAAGAGCTACTGTTCATTCTGTATCAGGCTTGCAGCTTTTGACACGTGTCCTTTGAAAGGCTTGTCTACAAAACAGATGAAGATTGCTAATTAAATGACATTTGCTACAGTACTCTGGGCCACTGCTAAGTAGGAGGATAAGGATAGACAGCAGGCAGGTCCATGTACGAGGGAACCATGGAAGCTGTGTGACAAGAAATGGAGACCCAGAGGGTGTCTGCAAGACCTACAGTTTATCAGTAGCAGGTTTGCAACCAGAATCAGGTCTGAATCCTGTTTTGTTTTGGCCACGGGCCTTTCACAGTGCTGGTGGCCAAGTCAGTCAGAGAAATCCATCAGGGTTATATCTTGTGGTCTTGTTTCCCTGCAGCTTATTACCTCCCATTCACATTCTCAATCTCTCTTAATTATTCATTCATTCACTCAAGGTCATTATATGTGAGACCAAGGATGCCCATTGCTTTTAAAATTTTATGTTATGGTTTTTAGTTTGTATTCCCATAAACCACATTTATTTGTGTGTGTAAGTGCTCATGTGTACACACGTGTGTGCATATGCAAGGAAGCCAGAGTTTGATGTTGATGAGAAAGACGATTCTCATTCTCCAACTACTTTTTGTGACAGATTCTTGCTCTGAACCTCCTGGAGCTCACAGATTCAGGTAGGCCAGTTAGCCAGCGAACTCCTCAGAACTTCCCACCAGCCTTCTCCCTCTCCAGCTCTGGCATTACAGGTAAGCACTACTGTGCCCAGCTTTGTAAGTGGGTACTGGTGATCTGAACTCAGGGCTGCATGCTTGTGAACCAAGCACTTTATACAGAGCCCCTTCCTCCAGCTCAGTCACCTTTTTTTTTTAAATTTTGAGACAAGCCCAATAGGCTGGCCTCTTTAAGAGAGAAAGGGAGAGAGAGAGAGAGAGAGAGAGAGAGAGAGAGAGAGAGAGAGAGGGAGAGGGAGAGGGAGAGGGAGAGGGAGAGGGAGAGAGAGAGAATTGGTACACCAGAGCCTCCAGCCACTACAATTGAATGCCCCCGCGTGTGACCTTGCACACTTGTGTCATTTTGTGCATCTGGCTTACATGAGATCTGGAAAGTTGAACATGAGTCCTTAGGCTCTGCAGACAAGTGCTTACCTTCTAAGCCATGTCTCCAGCCTGCCACCTTCATTTTTGACTAATCAGATACAAAAATAGAAGAAAAAAAATCTAAAGGTAACTAAATTATGACATACTTATCACCCCACCTCCTTTTGAAAATAATTCTATGAATTCATGATTCTCATTGCTGCTCATTTGGAGCCTGGCAGTTTGAGCTTGGTGGGTCCTTGGAACTTTTCTGTGGGAAGTTTTTGAAGTTGCCTTTCTGTTCCTCATTCATCCACAAAACTGTGATTTCCTTTCATGGGCTGCCTGTGAGGGACCAATTTGGTTGCATTTTGTTTTTTGCAAACACACCAGCTTCATGTCTGTTAGGCATACACTTCTTTTGTTGATCAATTAATGGTTTCTTGGCACTTCAAATTACTGCGTATCTCCTGCCCTCTCACATCCATCCTAAATGATCGTGTAATGGAAATCACATTTGAGTGTAGTTTCTGAGGCATAAGCAATTTCATAAAAGTAGGATGTTGCTCACACTAGCAGTAAAGTGGGGCTTAGAAAAATATCCACTGTCAAAAGACAAAGAAAGACAAAAAAAAAAAAAAAGCAAATAGCAACCTTTGGCTCCACACAGCTTATCATAGCGCAGGTGGGGTGTTTTCCTGAAGAAACTGCTCGCAGACAGTCTCTGCAAATAATGGAAGCCTGTAATAGCAGCAGCCAGAAGAACATTAATGTGAAAAGGGCAGAGAAGAGGGCCGGGCCTGGTAGAACGGGCCAGTATGTGGAAGCCCAGAGGCCAGAGTTAGCATCTGCCTGAATCATTAGCCACGTAGCTGAACTAGTTTGTAAACATTTTTGGACTGGGGTTCCCTAAATAATGGAGGAAAACATGTTTCAAACTGAAGGAATTTTAGATGAAGTGATGTTCACCAATAGTGCTGAGTGGAGCACAGGAATGCAATCTTTCACTGAAGAGAGGTTCCCCAGAATCCTCTCCTACTGTAAGACTGTTTTCCCCCCTCTGGGCATAGCATGATCATTTCATGCCATTTTGAGGTTAAGATTACCTTGGCTGGGTAGCCATGGCAACTAATTAAGCAGAACAATACCATGATAGCTAGGTAGGTCTATGGAGCTGTCATGTGAATGGTAAGAAAGTTAGCATTCTAGTAGAAGAGGGAGTATTACCGTTTGGAAAGAAATAGGTCCAAGAGTGCAGGATTCTTTCTCTTAACACAATAAAGTAAAAGGAAACAAACTTTATTCAAAGAAAGGTGAAACAGAGCAGAAAAGCTCCCCTTGGGATGCTTTTGGGGTCCCTGGAGCTGGGAGTCTGCAGGGTGAACTTTGGCTCAGGGGTTTTATATGAAGTCAGATCCACCTCACTGGGTTCACCCTTTTTTATTTTTGTTTTTCAATTTTGATGTTTTTGCTGGCCCACCACCCTGATTGGTTCCTCCATTCACCCCTGGGGACTTGACTCCTAGGATTTCAAGGAATGTCAGGAAGGGAGTCTTATTTTATGATGTCTGACTCCATGGCCTAATGTCCATCCTTGTATTATCTCTGACTGCCTGTTTCTTTTAGCTGTCCCTCCGGAGGAGAGCGTTATAGAACTTTTACCTGGCATTCCAGCCATTACTCCCTCTGGTCCTGCTCCACCAGCAAGTGGTCCTGGGAGTTGCTAGAGGATAGAAAAAGTGGAAAGTTCACAAAAAGTGGTGCTTCCTGAAGCAGCTTCCACGACGGGGTGGGATTTTGCAGTGCCACAGCTGTTTTGGGGTCACCTGTACTTGGGCACATAATACCTAACCAATACTCTGTAAGTTAAGTCCAACAGGCACATTGGACTTTGGTTGAATTCTTACTCTGGTCTCTCATTGGTGCTGAACCTGAAGTGAACAGACTTTTGTGTCTCCCCAGGAAAATAATGTGCTTCCATGTTCTGGAGTATTTGAACCAGAGAGTAGCTTGGGCAGGTGCGCAGTAGTAGGTGAGCAGAGAAGGCAGTTAGTTCAACCTGACAGGAGTGGACAGCCAGTAAATGGGAAGGACCTCAGGAGAATCCTACCTCATACCCTGGCCACGCCTATCCCAGCTGGCCTCGCCTCTCTCTTCCAATTACATCTCTCTCTTGAGCGCGCACCCTGCCCAGGTGTGGGTGGATTTCTCCCTTAGGCCCAGGCCATTGGCTGGGACACCTGGTGTAGGTGCGTCCGGGTGTACTGGTGCAAATTCTAAAGCACATACTTCCTGACCCCAGGGAGGAGAGGCCATTCTCATTCTTGAGTCTTCACACTGGTACGCTCTCTGCCCACCCTAGCCGTCATGTCAGGGTGGAGAAGAGACTCTTTTTAGCTTTTTCTACGGTCTTCACTTTTAATCTTTTTGAAAGCGCACATTTTAAATTCCCTTTTCATGTCTTTTTCCTAATGTCCGTGTTTGTTTACCTGGGCTCCTGGCTCCATGCGCAGCACACAGGCTCCTCGATTCCACGTGGTGTGTCGCCCCTCTCCTCGCTTTACCTTCCCTTCCTCAGCCCTCAGTTGTCTCCTTTCCCCTCTTCCGTGTAATAGCTGAGTAAAATGTGGTGGTTTAAAAGTAATTTTATTGAATCTGGAATTACCTAGTCTTTTGTTATCTTGCAGCTATGAACTCATGGTTTTGGGGTTCCAGGAGGCACCCTAGAACCCCAAATTCCCATGTTGCATAGGCACAGGAAATGAGGCCTCTGAGTATTGGGTGCACAGCCCTAGGGGGCTTCCTGAAGACCTACTTCCCCTGTTGAGGCATTCCCTTTGGGGACAGAAGGCACAGTGTGGAGTCTAACAATTGTATCACACAGAGGATAGGAGGTGGGCCTCCATGGCAAGCTGAGCCCTGACTCAGGTCTGAGGGACTCAGGTGAGAAAGCACTAAGTTGGCCTCCAGAGAACCTGGGATATTATCAAACCTGGACTTTCTATACACTTTTTGGCATCTCCAGGGTTATCATGCCCTGTATCCCCCCAAATTCCTTAAGGGAAAGGCTATTTTGCATCTCTGGACAGTAGTAAATGATTGAATTTATTTTGCAGGGGCAGGCATTTGAGAAGGTATTAAGCAATGGGATGGAAGCACAATCTGTTTTGCAACCTGCGTCACTTCATGTGCTTGTGTTCATGTGTGCACACGAAGGCCAGTTGGCAGCCTCAGGTGTCCTTCCTCAGATCCTGCTCACAGGGTTATTCATGGGCCTGGAGCTCATGATGTGGCAGCAAGCCCCAGGCATCAGCCGGTCTCCACGTCTCTAGTGCTAGGGCGTGCACCTTCACGCTGGCAGTTTGTAAAAGTTCTGGGGCTCTAACTGAGGTCCTCATGCTTTTGACATAAGCACATTACTGACTGAGACATTTCCTGTTGAATACATTTTTCTTTAATTTTCTGGATAGCTCTAGAAGACATAAACATCCCTATTTACCACCAGTTGAACTGATGGCTCTGTGATAATATTAATGAATGGGGCAGTGGAGGGGAGCAATACTGATTACCACAACGTAAGTTGATTTTTGAAGAATCAGGTGTTCCGGGAGAGAAAGGATAGGATAGTCCCATGTACAAAGAATAAGGGAACATAATTTAAGTCAGGGCAGATTGGAGCTGACATAAGGCATCTGGGGTTTTGCAGGTGGCCCATGCCAAGTGTGTGCACAGGGAGAATGGGGTTGGATTAACATAAAGGTCATCACAAAATTATTCTGTAGGGTTTGAATTTATTGACAACAATAAACCTCTGAATCTTGGAAAGACACCACAGAGTATGTCTTTTCAAAAGACATTTTGGATATAATTTGGAATTAAACAAGAAAAGCTGAGGTTGGAGGCAGAAACCAGGTGAGCGATTCCTTTAAGATGCTGTCCTGATGTGTAGGATCTCCACCCTGGCCAGGAACATGCACATGTCAATGCTGTTTGGAAGGAAAAACAATCACAACACTGTGACCAGTTTATGTGGTGATGACTAATACAGAGGACTCAGACTAGCTGTCAGATTCATACTTTATTGGATGGTGGAACCGTTGCAGATTTTGAGAGCAATGGGGCCTTTCTCAGCCTAGCCAGTGCTTACCTGGAGTAGCTTAAAGTGCTGGACAACTCAACAGTTACCAGAGTCATTGTTTGTCAGTGGTTCTCAAGTTTGTACTGTCAATCAAAGAGAAATTAAAGAATGTGGAGAAGGAGATAAGTAGGGCAGAAGTACATTTTGTTAAGGAAAATACAGACAAGGATTCCAGAGAGAATGAAAGTGGCTCCAAAAAGAAAGAGAGGGGGGATTGCTGGATCAGGGTCATGAGGACAGGAATAAAAAGGAAAAATCCCAAGGTGTGTGAGCATCTCTTAGGGTTTTGGCTTTCCTCCATAGAAGAGACAAGGGGGGGGGGGGAAGGAGAAGTTACACTTTTTGAGTTGGGACTCAGAAAAGCATGCAGGCTCGGTGAGGGTCTGTGAGTGACCACATGGGGCTATGACAGTCCTTGTCCAGAGCTGTGTGGAGGATGGCATCTCTCAGCACAAGTCTGGACCCGCGGGCATCCACAGCATCTGACAGCAATGGCCAAAGAGATGCTAAGAAGAGGAATATGCCTCTCCCGAGCCTATGGAGCACATGGGAATGAGAAATAGGACATTTTTCTTGAAAGCAGCTGTGTTTTACAGAGGCTATATTCTATCACAGAGACCAAAGCATTGACTTTCTCTAGAATGCTTACCCCTGGTTGGGTGAGATACCCCAGTCCAGAAGTCATGAGAGGGTCTGGATTGTGGTGTTTGATGTTCTGGATTACCATGGTCCTCCTTCTGCCCTGTGTGCCAGGGGCACCAATATTACACCTGCCTTGTCCACTGTCACGTCCCAGTGCCAACCATTATGCTGCCATATTTTTGATTGGATATAAAATTCATGCTGTGCTGTAATTAGCTTTCTGCTCACTTATGAACTCCATATAAGGCAGAAGTTGGTAACAGCATAAAAATTGTACCTCCACCAGAAGTCTGCTAAATGGAAATGAAACAATACATATAGAGTGTCTCACAGGCCTGAATATAAGTGTTCAGTAAATACTAGATGACATGGAATCCTGTATGTTGGACATAGTGCCAGACTTATGGCAGACTCACATTAAATGTTTCTTGACCTCTGTAAACTGAGTTGATCAGAACTGAGCAAGGACTATCATTGATTCACCAAGCAAGACCCCAGCTTACCTTCATCACAGGCTTCCCAAAGATGATGTCTTGTGCAAGGCTATTAAGAGCCCAGGAAAGACCAATAGCTCCCAGAGAATTGTAACTGCATTTCTTTCCTCTTCTCCATTTCACATTCGGAGATCTAGCTAGGTGTTCTGAGAGTAAGAGTTAGAACAGTGTGAATACCAATATGCAGATATCCTTCATCTCCCATAAGTGGTAGATAGAAATTGACAGGGAAAGCAATGGGCTGGAATATGGTGGTGGTGTGTAGCAGTTTCCTCCTGGTTGGAAAAGTTCCTGTTGAGGGAATGAAAAGGCATAGGAAGTTCATGAAACCACAAGACACAGAAGGCTCCTCCATGAGGTGTTTTAAGTAGCAAAGAACTGCCAGGAGAAGGAGACTCTCTGGCTTTGTAGCAGCCTTCAAGTTGGGCACCAGCATCCACTAATGCAGATTTCCTGAGTCACCACCCATTCTGGGATGAGCTTTTCTATGATGCAGCTGCCTGACTCACCCAGGCTCCTGTAAGTAACTCCAACAAACTCATTGGTTCACCAAGTTGGATTTAGAATCCTTTCATTGGCTTTCTGTAGCCATTTCTACTTATGGTAGATAGAAACAGATTTCCCAGGAGGTCTCATTCTAGGTGGTCAGAGTACAGAGCAGAAAGTAATTTAAATATAAATGGGGAAATTCTATATGTAAAAAGTATAATGTAAATGTGATGGTGTGCTCCCATGGCTAGTGATATGCGACATTTTCTTCTTGGCTGTTGTCCTAGAGTGCCTGTCAGTGATGATAGCGGCCCTATCATTATCTGCTCTTAGGGAAAGGACCAAGACATGCTGCTAATGTGAAGGTATCCTCCAGGAAAAGGAATGCACTAATTGTACAGTAGGGGTCCATATGTTGGATTAGAGGGTCAGGCACAGTGCTATTCTCTCTGTTCAATGTGACTTTCAAATATTTGGGATTCTGAAACTAACTGGAGGTTCTGTGCACTGATATTTTTATCATGGCTAGGAGCTGGAGATATGGCTCAGCCAGTAAAGCATTCACTGTGCATGCATGAGAAACCAAGTTCAGATCCCCAGAACTATGCAAAAATCTTGTCGGACAAAGGCAGGGTCCCGGGTTAAAGCACGCCCAAGCACTCAGACACAACTAGGGCTCCAGGCTACAGAGAGGTTGTGGCAGCCTGAACCCCAACCAAATCTTGGGTCAGCAAATGTAAGGGTCCTCCCCTATCTCGGGGGTTGCAGTGAGCCCCTTTAAGAGGTGGAACCTAATGGGAGGTGTGTTGTCTCCAGGACCCATTAAGGTAGTTCCCATGAGACTTTGGTTAGTTCTTTGAGGAGGGCGCTTATACCAGAGCAAGACTGGCTCCTTCCTGAGTCTGGTTTCACCATGTGATCTCTCCCTCTCACATATTCCCCTGCCATCTTCTTTGTGACGTAAGGAGGCTTTCTTTCACTAGAGCCAATCAGATGCCAATACCATGATCTTGAATGTCCCAACCTTGTGAAACTCACCTTCTTTACAAAGTGCTCAGCTTAAGGTATGTTTTATACCAAGAGAAATGTATTCATACAGCTAACTTGTGGATTTTGAAGTTATATTTTTCACCCAGGTAGCTGCCCCCCCCAAAAAAGCCTTTATTCTGTCAATAGTTAGCCATCCTCCTGGGGCAGTCCCCACTATCATTTGTTCCCATTTTCTCATCACACACTATATGGCTCAGTTGTAGCAACACTCTTACTAATGCAGGAGCTTTCTTCTGCTATCTCATGAATATTTATAAAGAAAATTCAGAAACAATGCTTCCTCACATGTTTTCTGGGTTGAGGCTTTCATTCTATACAGATACGGCGGAAAGGAACTCTCAAATAAGAAAATGGAGAGACAAAAAATAAAATAAAATAAAATCAATCTCTCATCTGAACTAGTCCTTTTCAAGCCATTAGGATAGAAAGGCAAGCATTTCCTCACTGAAGACAGAGAAGCTGGTGACATTTTCTCACTGTGCTGCATGTGAGGTTCACCCTGACTCCACTTACATGTGGTGCAGGTTCTGTGAGTTCAGCTTTAAAGGACCACAGGTCTCCTCCTCAACTGGATGGAGCATTTTAATCATTCCCACCACACACCAGTCAGAGACACTACTTTCTTTATGGTGAACTCTCTTCTTTCTTTTCCTAGGCAGAGTGCAAAAGGTGGAGGATATTTTTTTTAAAGGCATTTATTTTTAGCAATAAACTGAGATGTATGGAGAAGGAGAATTAGACAGTAAGGTAGCTCCTGCAAAATGGCAAAAAGAAGACATTACAGTTCAACAAACAAAAGATTCTACAGGAAATTGGGGAGTTATTGGCATAAGAAATATCTAATATACAGAATAAAATGCATTTTATTTTTTTCTGAAGCCACTTCATGGTTCCAGGCTTTCAGCAAGTTCTTTAAGTATTAAGAATGTTCATATCCCAGCAAGAAACACACCTGTAAAGTGATGAGTAGAGTGCCTTTCATCTCCCTCTCTGCGCTGTGTGTGGCATTTTTGCTCACTGAAGGCTCTGGATGTGGATTCTCTCTGGTAATGGACAGCTTGGATATCTTACAAGGACTTAAAGGATAATCAAGAGCATTTTCAAGTATTTGGGACCTGACAGTCTGAATGCAGATTTTTTTTTGCATGTGTATGTGTGTGGTGTTCATGCATGTATGCATGTATGTTTGTATATGTGTAGGCCCTTGGGTGTGTGCACAGATCTGTTAGAAGTATATGAAAGCCAGAACCTGACATTGGGTGCCTTCTTCAGCTGCTCTTCCCCTTGTTCTTAGAGACAGCACTTTTTGCTCAACCAAGAGCTCACTGATTAGGCTACACTAGCTAGCCAGAAAGCCCTAGGGTCCTCCTATCCCCACTTCACATGTGTGGGGTTGCACCACCATGTCTGGCATTTTACCTGGATACTGGAGATCCAGGCCCAGGCTTTTATGCTTACACAGAAAGCACATTACCCAACTGAACCTTCTGCTTAGCCAAGGAGTATAAGTTATGTAGTTTTTCATGAGTTAATTAGAAAGAAATTAAAGAAAAAGTACTAAGGATTAAAGAAGAGAGGGAGTTTGGGAGGAACAGAGAGAGAAAGGTTTTATGTATGTGGGGCAAGAAGTGAATTCTTCTAGGATAGAAAATTTCTTATGTAAGAATTCATATTTTCACTAGCAGTGGGCAATTTATTTTGAGCAGGATTGAAAATTAGTGTGAACAAAGCAGTAGAATGTATGTTAACAATATAGTAGAGTTAGATATGCCCTTTATATCCTTACCCTTGGAAACAGGTTAGTTGGTTGATGTGAGGCTTTAGTAGGTATAGTGACAGTTTTCTAAAAGTCACCCATGAACCATACCTTGTATAGCCAAAGAAACTTTGCAGCAGATGTGACTAAGTCAAGGACCAAGGGATGGGGAGAAGATCCTGGGTTAGTTGGTGAGTCTCATGTGAGTTCCACGCAGGCAGGAATGTCAGAGTGGCACAAGGAAATATATACAATGACAAAAGCTGAGTTCTGAGTCAGAGGGTGACTTGAAGATCTTATCCTGTTGGTGACAGGGAATGGGAAGGGGAAGGAGAGGAGAGGAGAGGAAGAGAGGGGAAAAAATGGTGAGGAGGCTGGAGGAGAGAGAGGGAGAAGAGGAGAGGATGATCATGAGCCAGGCGCTGAAGTCAAGAAATATGTTGCTATTGTTAAACTTGAAATGCTTCCCACAGGTTCATGCTTTCAGCTATGGTCCCTTAGATGGTGGCATTATTTTGAGAGTTTAGAGAACCATTAGGAGGTCTGACCTAGAAGTCAGTCAGTCACTAGGGACAGACCTTTGAACCTTTGAAAGATTTGCCTGTGTGACAGTGCCTGTGCTCTCATTCTCTCTCTTTCTGTCTCTCAAATACACACACACACACACACACACTCCCGCTCTCAGCTTTACCATGAGGTGAACAGTCTCATGCGTGTACACCCACTGTCATGAGCTGATCCTCTTCACTATTCGTTCTTATCATGAAGTACTGCAACCGTGAGCCAAATAAATCCTTCCTATCTTTTTGAAAATATACTTTATTTATTTATTTATTTATTTGAGAGATATATAGACAAAAAGAGAGAGAGAGACAGAGAGAGAATGGGAACGCTAGGGCCTTCAGCCACAGCAAATGAACTCCAGACGCGTGCACCCCCTTGTGCATGTGCCTTATGTGGGTTCTGGAGAATTGAACTGGATCATTTGGCTTTGTAAGCAAATGCCTTAACCACTGAGAAATCTCTCCAGCCCCATTCTTCTTTTCTTAACTTGTTAAATGCTGTGATCACAGTGACGCAGAAAGAGCTAATGCACACATTATCCCCTGGTTCCTTCAGAAACACTACTCAGCCAACACCATGGTTTTAACCCAATAAGACTCAGAAACATGAGCACTTTGGTGTTAAGTCACTGAGTTTGTTTTCATGTGCTACATTTTATCCATTACTGTTTAAAGAATGGGTGGAAGGGAATATCCAGAGGTATTACCCCCACAATGACTGACTGCTGCTCTAACAACTCATAATCCACAACTCCATGGTGAATACCAGCAACCCACTGAGGAAGGCCCTCAGTGGATGGGACAGGGAGGATGGAAATGATGGTACCAACACATGATGTGTATATATAAAGTATCTACTTAATAATAAAAAAATAGAATATGTAAAAATTTGGATATAGAGTTTAACCACATCCCATTTTAGGAAAAGGCTATTTCTTTCTGAGACAATGCAGTGCTGTCCCTAAGCAAACAGACAGAATATGTCAGGCAGCAAAATAGCACCTGCTAGCTCTATTAGCCTTTACCCAGGCCAAGCTCTGGGACTGGTCCACAAGTTACATTATGGTCGTTGGCATCAAAGTGTGTACATTGGAAGGGAAAACATTCGCAAGGGAGCAATCAGTATGACTGGATCATGCAGTGTTACAGTGTTTGCACACAAACATGGATGTGTCAGTGTGACCCAGTGGGACACTCCTCCACAATCAGGTCCTAAGCTACTGGCAGAAGGCCAGGGGACTGCTGACAGTTCATACCTCACACTTTGGCTGCTGTTTTCCAGTCTGTGTCTGGTTGACACTTTGGCAGCAAGAGAAGTCAAGGTGGTGGTGCTGAGAATGGCAGAGTGGGAGTCATCTAAGAGCAAGCCGGAAAAGGAGCCACACTGTTAACAAACTCTCCTAACAGTAAAGCAAATCAGCTGCTTTCTCCAGTGATGAGCTGCTCTGCTCTGTGGCCAGGTTGTTGGTGGTGGTTTTGAGGGGACTCCAGAATTATTACTGGCTAACCATGGCTTGGTAAAGGTGTTTGATCATAGGAAGATCAAACTATACTGGTCCTGAGAGCATTGGGTTGTATAAGAGGAATTCACCCCAAGTGTTCGTTCTGCTCTGAATATCTTGGTTATTAGCCAGAGGGCTTTAGTAAAATCTCCAAACTGCTGGAATCTCAGCCTTCATCAGCTGCCCTGGAAAATGACCCTGGCAGGTGTTAATTGGTGATTATGGGGAAGAAAACCTTTAGACAGGAGCAAGTGCTGGAGGTGCCAATGAGTCACAATGACAGCTGTCTCCTGGAGGGACGCGCTCTTGGGGTGAGTGGTGTGTGCTCATGTGACAAAGCAAAAGGCCCCGATCCCCCTTTCCTTAGTTAGCTTTCTTTTCTTGAAATTCAAGTGGTATTTGAACTGACCTGAGCGTGGTTTCTAAGAGTGGACAGGAGACTAGAGGGTGTAGAGTGTGGCATCAAGATGAGCACAGGAGAGAAGCCACTCGGCAGGACTGGAAACTCCTCTCACACAGCGTGCTTCAGAAAAGCTCCAGTGTGCTAGTGGGTGAGCGGGCACCACAGAGGTTCACAGCCTTGTGGTCAGGGGCTTTCGAGACTCTGACCTTTCTCAACAAATTGGAGAATTTCTGTTCTCTCTTTTTTTTAAAAAATTTAATTTATTAGTTTTCTTTTCAGTAAATACAGGCAGTTTGGTACCATTATTTAGGCTCATCTGTGATCTACCCCCTCCCATTAGACCCTCCTTGTTATTGAAAATGGGCCGTGCATTGTGGAGTTAGCCCCCAGTTATTAGTATGATAAATGTCTCTGAAAATCATGACCCAACATGTAACTCTGACATTCTTTCCGCCCCCTCTTCCGCAAGATTTCCCTGAGCCATGTTGGGTTCATTTTTGGTCTGCTTCAGTGCTGAGGTGTTGGGGGCCTCTGAGGCTCTGGCTCTCTGATTTGGTAGGAGTTGATTTTTCTCTGCATTGATCTCCTTCCCCTTTGTGCTGGTATCCAGTTCACAGGAAAACATCACCCTTGCTTATTTCGCCAGTTGTCCTTAGTTTCAGTTGGGCCCCTTCTGAGGTATGTTGGGGCAGCTCTCTTCTTAGGATCTGCATCTATCTGGAAAAGAGAAGCAGATTCTCCAATGGAGAGTAAGTTAGCACCCAGAAAGTTGAGATAACACTTACTTTTTTGATAGACAGTTTGATAGGTGTAGGCCCTCTTATACCCCGTGATTGATGGTAGCTTGATATTGTAGAGTGGGCTTGTGTTTGGGTATGGTTCTGACTTGTTTCCCAGCTCCAGCTAAGGGTCTAGTACCACTGAGTGGATCAGTTAGCCAAATCAAGAGCAATTGATTCCTCACCATGGCTGTGTACCACTATTGCACTTGTGTGGGTATCACATCCGGTTAATTGTTGCTACTTAGGTTAAACAATGTGTTGCTTGTTCTCTCTTTTTAAAAGTTCATTGTTTTGCTGATAGCTTTATTGGTTTACTTTCTGTGTATGTAACATGCACATATGTACATGTGTGTGTGGAGGTGTGATTCCTGAGGAATGAAATCTACCTTTTTCTTTTTTCTTTTCTTTTCTTTTTTTCTTTTATTTTTGGACAGTCTCTCACTGACTGGGAGCTCATCAAGTAGGCAAGATTTTCTATCCAGTGAGCCTCAGGAATCTACCAGCTGTTGTCCCTCCTCCAGCAGAGGGATTGTAAGTAAGCACTCATCACCATGCTTGCATTTTATCTTTTAAACATGAATTCTGGGGACTGAACTTGGGTCCTTATGATTGTATGGTAAGGACTTTAGTGAGTAAGTTATCTCCCCAGCCCTGTGTTTCTCTTTTTCAACAAACTGTCTCTATCCCTATTACTACCCTGTGTTCCTAATCCAATTCTTTGTTCATTTTTTTAAATAAGAACTTGAAAATGTCTGCAAGTGCCTTTCCATACCCTGATCCATGCCTACAACAAAACCACATTACAATGTTGAGAACAGAGGGATATTCATTAATTCCCATTCCCATTTATCAGTTTTCATCTCTGAATATTTACATGATTGCTCCTAGGTCACTTATGAATTGTTATCCAGTTTACCCCAGGGATCCTTCTGTCTGAGCCACACCAGTGCTAGGATTTCCAAGGAATGCCACCATGACCAGCTTTCTCACATGGGCTCTGGGGATTGAATGCAGGCTCATGCATACAAGGCAAGCACTTTACCCTCTGAGTCATCTTGGGCACCGAATTCAAAGTTTTAACAGAACCCAAGACACACACTATTTCATCAACATGCAAACCTAGGAGGTATGTGTTTTAATATATTTTTTAAAAAATCAATGGAAAATAAAGAGGGGCTGGAGAGATGGTTTAACAGCTAAGGTGCTTGCCTGTGAAGCCTAAAGACTCAGGTTCAATTCCCAGTACCCACATAAGCCAGATGTACAAGGTGGAACATGTGTCTGGAGTTTGTTTGCAGTGGATGGATACCCTGGTAAACCCATCCTCTCTCTCTCTTTCTCTCTGTAGCAAGTAAATAAATAAATGAATAAATAAAAAATGAATAAAATATTTAAAAAATAAAGAGGGCTTGGGAAATTTCTTAGTGGTAAAATGCATTTCTTGCAAAGCTTGCTGGCCCTTGTTCAATTCCACAGCTACCTATGTAAAGCTGGATGGGTATCTGTTTATCTGTTTGCAGCAACAAGAGAGCTTAAAACATTTTACACATAAATATACATATACACACACACAGACACACACACACACTCTATCTCTCTTTAAAACATTTTATTAACTTGGAGAGAGAGAGAGAGAGAGAGAGAGAGAGAGAGAGAGAGAGAGAGAGAGAGAAAGAGAAGAGAGTAAAAGAGAAGGAATGGATTCATGGGTGCACCAAGGGTCTCTTGGCACTGCAAAGAAATTCCATATGCATGCACCACTTTGTTCATTTAGCTTTACATGGGTTCTAGGGAATTGAACCACAGTTGTCACACTTTGCAAGTAAGCACCTTTAATTGCTAAGCCGTCTCTCCAACCCACAAATACTTTTTTTTTTTTTAAATAAGAAAGAAGTAAATTTTTTTTTTGTTTAAATTTATACAGTGGTGTAGATTTTCTGGGGAATATAAGCAGGTGAAATTCAAGAATATTTGAGTTAGAACTCACTGCAAGACAAACCTTTTCAAAATATGATGGCTTTGCAAACTTCACACCTTCTGAAAACAGGGATCATTGTGGAAGAGGTAGAGGAAAATATGTAAGAACCACAGGAAGGGGAGGAATGCTTTGCAATACCATCTTGCAGACACAAGAGGGCTGTGGTATTCATGACCTCACAATGGCTGGTGCTACCTACACAAGGGGAAAATGATGGCATCAAAATAGCAGAGTGACTATTTGGAAAGAAGAAGGAATTCAGAAGAGGGGGGCAAGGGAGGGGAAAAGATAAGATGGCAGGAGCAGATCATGTACAGAGGTTGTCAGTAAAAAGTATAGTGGCTTAAAACAGAATTTTTATTACCTCAAATTTATGTAGCTTTACTGACCAGTTTTGGTTTGAAGTAGATCTTGTTACTTCATGTATCCTACTACTGTAGGCTTTTAGCTTTGCCTCTTTATAAGTCCTTTCTTTCCTATAAAAAATAACCCATGCCAAAACATAGCAACTTTCTCAGCTGAGCCAAACCTCTGCCTATAGAAATGTAAAAGACAATTTTATTTCTCCCTTTCGTCTTTCTTTTTTCTGAGTAGGTCTTTCAGTCCAATGTTGAACAGAAATAGTGAGAATTGGTATCATTCTCTTGTTTTCATCTGAGAGGAAAATCTTTCTGCTTTTCACCACTAAACGGGGTGTTTCCTTAGAGTTCTTATATATGACTTTTACTATGTTGAGGTGTATTTTTTTCTATAGCCACTTGTTAAGATACTTTGTTATGAAAAGACACTTAATTTTATCAATGCCTTTTCTGTGCCTATTTAAATGATTATATGGGTTCTTTTTTTTCGTGTTGATGAAGGATCTCAGGGTAGCCCAGGTTAACCTAGAACTTATGGTGATCCTCACACATTAGCCCCCTGATTATATGTTTTATATCATATGATTTTTATTCATTGTTCTCCTAATATGAAATATCACATTCACTAATCTGAATATCTTGAAGCATTCTTGCATATCAGGGGCAAATTCCACCTAAAACAATGTTGTGTGATGCTTCGACAGAGCCTTTGAATTTAGTTGGTTCATGTTTCTTTGAGGTTTATAACATTGTTTTTAAAAAATTATTTATTTGGAAGGGAGAGAGAGAAAGAGAGAGAGAGAGAGAGAGAGAGAGAAGGAGAGAGAGAGAGAAATGGGCATGCCAGCAGGTCCTTCAGCCATGGCAAATGAACTCCAGGTGCATGTGCCACTTTGAGCATCTGGCTTACGTGGGTACTGGGTAATCAAACCTGGGTCCCTTGGTTTTGCCAGCAAGTACCTTAACATATATCTCCAGCCCATAGTTGATGTTTTGAACATCTGTCTTCATCAAGTCTCTGGTCCTGCAATTTTCTTTCTTTGCGGTGTTGCTGTCTGACTGCAGTATCTGGGTGACACTGGCTTCCTGGAAGGAGTTTGTTTTCTGGAAGATTTTGACAGGATTGGTTTGAACTCTTCTTTGAATGTTGGATTGACTTTGCTGGGGGTAAAGGAGTAGCCAATCCTGCTTTTCCTCTGCTGGGAGAGTTTTGATCATGGTCGAATCTCCTGCTTCAACTTGTCTGTTCAGATTTCTTGTTTCTTCATGGTTTAGTCTTGGCAGGTTGCATGTGTCTACAGATTAATACATTTTCCCTAGGTGATGCAGGTTATTTGCATATAATTATTTCTGTCTCTTACAACCCTCTACATTTCCATGATATCATTTGTAAAGTCTCCTTTTTCATTTATAATTTCATTAATTTGAGGCATATTTTATTACTAGTCTGCTATAAGTTTGTTAGTTTTGTTTATATTTGCAAAACCACTCAGTTCCATTGACTTTTAAAAATTGTATTCCTAGACTCTTGCATTTTTCATTATAACTTTTATTGTTTTCTTCCTTCTGCTAACTTTTAGCTTAATTTAGCCTTTTAATTATTTTTTGAATTTTTTTTATTTATTTAAAAGGAGAGAGAGAGAAAGCATGAATGGGCATGTCACGGCCTCTAGAGGCTACAAATGAACTCAAGATGCATGCATCACTTTGTGCGTCTGGCTCTATGGGGAATTGAACCCAGGTTGCTACACTTTGCAAGCAAGCTCCTTAACCATTGATCTATCTCTTCAGCCCTACTTTAGCTTTTCAATGGCTTCTTGAGTGAAAGTTTGGTTTTGATTCAAGATCTTTTTTTTTATGAGAGAGAAAGAGAAAGAATTGGTGCACCAGGGCCTCAAGCCACTGAAATCTAACTCCAGACACCTGTACCACCTTGTGGTCATGTGTGATCTTGTGTGCTTCCATTGCCTTGTGCATCTGGCTTATGCGGGATCTGGAGAGTCAAATACGGGTCCTTAGGCTTCATAGGCAAGAACCTTAACCACTAATCCATCTCACCAGCCCCATCTTTCTTTTTTCTTAGTATAAGCTTTCATCATTGTAAAGTTCTTTCTTAGAACTGTTTTGAATTCCTTAAAATTTTGTGATGCTGTGTTTCCATTCTATTTGTCCCACAGTATTTTTTTCCCTTTAGTTTCTTCAACACATTGCTTGTGAGAAGCATGCTGCTTAATTTCTACATATTTGTGAATTTTCCAATATTCTGCCTGTTATTGACTCCTAGTTTTCGTGACACTTAGTCAGAAAAAGTACTTAATCTGATCTCAATCTTCTCATGTTTGTAAGACATGTTTTGTGGCCCAACATATGATTCCTTTTGAAGAATGGGCCATGTGCTGCTGTTGGTTGGGTAGAATGTGCTGTCTGTGTCTGCTAGGTCCATTAGGCCCATGGTTTTACTCATGTCTGCTGTTTACTTACTGATTTTCTGCCTGAATCATTTACTTATTGTTAAGAGTAGATTATTAAAGCACTCTGTTATCATTGTGTTATTTATAAATTTAGTTCTACAATATTTTATTTATATATTTAGATGGTGTGATGTTGCATATATTTATTTGATAGTTGTTATATCCTCTAGTTTATTTGACTCCTCTATAATCTTTGTTTCTTGTGATTATTTTGACTTTATTTTGTCTAGGTATATGCATACTTGATTTCCTTGAATAGAATGTCGTCTTGTATTATTTACTTTTTTCTAGTGTGTGTATTCTTTAGTATTACTTTGTCTTATACATAGAAAACTTCATGTCTCCATTAAAACTTCTAAAACTAAATTAGTAATGTTGTAAATTATAAAATGAACATTCAAATTTCTCCATATCTATAATCTAACCATGAGTTATTTAAAAGAAGCAATTAAGAGAGCTGAAGAGATGGTTTAGTGGTTAAGGTGTTTGCCTTTGAAGCCAAAGGACCTAGGTTTGATTCCCCAGGACCCACATAAGCTAGATACATAAGGGCCATATGCATCTGGAGTTTGTTTGCAGTGGCTGGAGACCCTGGCATGCCCATTCTTTCTCTGTATGTCTCTCTTTTATCTCTCTTTTTGTGCTCACAAATATATAAAATTTAAAAAAAATCTTTAGAAAAAGAAATTAAGAAAATATACCCCTTTGCAATTTCATTATGAAGAACAAAATTTAGAAGTCAACTTAATCAGTGAAGTGAAGGATTTATACACTGAATGCTGTAAATCATTGATGAAAGAAATTAAAGATGACATATGTGGAGTGATGTACTCTTTCAATGTGCTGTGTATTGAAAGTTTAATGGCTTTGCTCACAGAAATAGAAAAAAAATCAACCTCAAATCTTAAGGAACCAAAACTGACTGAATAACCAAAGAACAAAGCTGGAAGCATCATGATTCTTAATTTTCAAGTATTTTACAAGAAAAGATGTGCAAATCCTCAGTATGAATTGGCCTAGTCAGTCAAATAGACCAATGGGCAGAAGGCCCAGAAATCAATTTACATAGTCATGGTTGCCTGGTCTTCAACAAGGACTTCAGCATGTACAGTGGGGAGCAGACAGGTTCTCCAATAAATGAAATCTGCTGCTAAGACTCTATATATGCATGGAGGAGAGTGAAATCTGATCCTTATGTTAACATCATGTACAAATACCCCATTATGATGAGTTAAATCCTTAAACCTAAAGCATGAAAGTGTAAAACTAATTAAGGAAAACAGATAAAAGCATCTTAACATTGACTTGAATAATAATTTTTGGGATATGCTATCAGAACCCAGGTAAAGCCAGACATCATGATGTATACCTGTAATCAAAGAATTCAGGGTGGAAAGGTCATAGTAGCATCAGCTTGAGGATAGCATGGGCTATGTAGCAAGATCCAGTAAAAACAGAAAAAAATCAATGAGTGATAAAAAGATATAAGCAACTAAAGCAAAATTAGCCAAATGGGACTGTGTCAAACAAAATAATCCTGCACAGTGTGCAGAAGAGGCAGTAGTGAACTGAGTAAAAGACAACCTACAGACTGGGAGAAAATATCTGCAAGCCATAATTCTGGTAAAAACTAATGTGCAAAATGTCTAATGAATCCAAGTAACCAAATAGCAAAACCCATGCTGAAATTTGTGGTTCAGGCTTATAATTTCAGCTATCTGAGGCTGAAGTAGGACAGTCTCCATTTCAAGCCCAGCCATGGTAACTTAGTGAGACCAGTCTTAATATACTAACAAGAACTCAGCTCTGGTTGTTTTCTCAGTGGTAGAGAACTTGCATAGCATGAATGAGGCATTGGTCTCAAATCTTAGTTCAAAATATAAAATAATAAAAAGATAAAAATGAAACAAAACCAACCACAAGAATAGTTTTAAAAAATTGCCTATACATTTTTTTATATGCCAGTACCATGCTGTTTTTATTACTATGGCTTTGTAATATAGCTTTAGACCAGGTATGGTGATGCCTCCAGAGGTATTTCTTTTGCTGAGGATATGCTTGGATATCTGAGGCCTTCTGCCTTTCCATATGAAATTTGTGATCATTTTTTCTATCTCTGTGAAGAACAATGTTGGGATTTTAATTGGAATTGCATTAAATCTGTATATTGCCTTTGGTAGGATTTCTATCTTCACAATGTTAATTCTGCTTATCCAGGAGCATGAGAGGTCTTTCCATTTTCACAAGTCATCCTCAATTTCTTTTTTAAGTGTTTTTATGCTGTCGTTGTATAGATCTTTTACTTCCTTGGTTAACATTATTCCAAGTTATTTATTTTATTTTTTGTTGCTATTGAAAATGGGATCATGTCTCTTATTTCTTTCTCTGTATCTTTTCCATTTGCATATAGAAAGACTACTGATTCTTGATTTTGTATTCTGCTACTTTGCTATAGGAGTTAATCACCTTCAGGAGTTTTGGGATGGAGTGTCTTGGGTCTCTTACATATACATTCATGTCATCAGCGAATAGAGCTAACTTAACTTCTTCCTTTCTAAATTGTATTCCTATTATTTCTTTGTCCTGTCTTATTGCTTGAGCTAGGAATTCCAGTACTCTATTGAAGAGCAGAGGTGAGAGTCGACAACCCTGTCTTGTTCTTGATCTCAATAGGAATTCCTTCAGTCTCTCTCCATTAAGTATTATTTGGGCCTTAGGAACTTTGTATATTGCCTTTATTATGCTAAGATATGAACCAACCATGCCAATTCTCTCCAATGTTTTGATCATGAAGAAAAAGATATACAAATGCCAATGGGCATGTAAAAAAAAAAAAAAGAAGCTCAATGTCACCAATCACCAGCAAAA
This sequence comes from Jaculus jaculus, assembly GCF_020740685.1. NCBI lineage: Eukaryota > Metazoa > Chordata > Mammalia > Rodentia > Dipodidae > Jaculus > Jaculus jaculus. Next base: position 29,113,990 of record NC_059106.1, on the reverse strand, counting down.
TGCAAATCAAAGGCACAATGAACCTGACATCACACCTGTTAAAATGGCTGTCAACAAAAACAAAAGTGGTTTAAGGGATGAGGGGGGAAAGAAATTCTTGTATAGCATTGATTGTAACAAAAAGATTCCTTAGATAAATGAATGAACTAATGAATGTTAAAGGATAGTCTGACATTCTGAACCATTTTAATTCTTATTGTCTAAGTCATTGTGGGCCTTTTGTTATTACCACTGCCTTAAACTTCTGTGGATTTTCCATTCAGCAGATTGTTTTCCAGTCTATTTGATACAAATCACACCCAGAATTATTTCAAACATGCTTTTCTTTGTAGCCTTCAAGGTGTTTTGGGATTAGGTTTCAACAAGAACATACCCTTAAGATTCTTAGGAGTCCTTCAGCATCTTTGTTTCAGACAAAAAGGTTTTCTAGGCACCATAGTAAATCTTTCAGAAGACCTCAAAAAAGAGTGAATCTTTCTACATGTCCTTTGACTGTTTGATGAGTGTGTATTTGTGTGTGTAAAGGTGCACAGACCTGTATATATATGGATATGTGTATGTCCATGCATGTTGGGGCCTGAGAACAAACTCAGGTGCTGTCCTCAGGACTGCCATCCACTTTGGTTTATTTATTTATTTGTTTGAGATAAAGTCTCATATTAGCCTGGAGCTCACCAATTAGCTAGCCTGGCTGACCAATTAGCACTAGAAATCCTCCTGTTTCTGCTTCCCCAGCACTGGGATTTCAAATATGCCCTTTGGCTGGCATTTTTACATGGGTACTATGGGTACTAGGGATTGAACTCAGGTTCTCATGTTGCCAGGCTAGCACTTTACCCACCATGCTGTTTACCCAGGCCTCCTTCAACTTTTATGTGCAGACACTTATTTCCTTATCTTGTCTCTTCTGTGTATCTAACTCCACCCAGCTGACTGTCAGACATTCATCAGGAGGTGACCTTACCCAGATTAAACTATTTAAAGGGTACATGTGACATTCCTCAATTTCCTTCAGCTTTGCAAACAACTTTCCTGCACAAAGTGGTTTGCTGTTGTCCTTCCTCACTGGTTTTCTCTCTGCTACAAATGCAACCTGCCCCATGGCTCTTTTCTGTGGCCTTTTCAGTCATCATCCTTTGCCACATTGCAAAGTCAATGTCATGTGTAGCACCTGCTGCTGAGTCACCTCTGACCCATTCTGTTCTGCTGTCTTGCAAAGCACTCCAAAACTCAGTGTATTAAAATAGTATCACTTACTAGTTTACCATTCCATTGGTTCTTTGGGCATCACAAATGTATATTTTTATTCAGTTGGTGTGTGTGCATGTATGTGCTCATGTGTGTGGCAGCCAGAGGTCAACATCAAGTTCTTTCTCAACTCTCCCCACCTTATTTATTTTTTAGGCGTTGAAACCAGAATTCAATAATTCTTTTTTAGATTGATTTTTCTAATTTTTAATATTTTACTTATTTATTTGAAAGAAAGAGAAAGAGGCAGGCAGAAGGAGAGTGAGAGTGTGGGCCTCCCACCACTGCAAACAAACTCCAGACACATGTACCACTTTGTGCAGATGGATTCACATGGGTGCTCTGATCATCCAGCTTTTATTCTTGCCAAGCAAGTAAATGCCTTTGGCCACTGAGCCATCTTTCCAGCTCCGGAAGGGCTGACTTTAACTTCATGTGATGCGAAGCCATGTTTGTGGAGAGGGGGCTTGGACATTCCCTGGAATAGCTGGAATTTGGGGGCAGGGTCCTCCAGTTGCAAAGTTGAGCTGGGAAAAAGGACCCAGGGCAACCCATTTTGCAACGGATCACTGAGAGCGAGGGAAATGGCATACATCTGCAGGGGAAACTGAGACTCAGCCAAGTTGCTTCCCTGAGTCTGGGCACCTTTTAGAGAGCTACAGGGAGGGAGGACACAGTAGAACGCTTTCGCCTGCTTTGTTTCTCTGTTGCTATTGCAAATCTGGGAATTCTGAAATTAAATTCCACCTATAGGTCTCAAACTCCCAATTTTCCTGTTTTAAGTCGGGTGCTGATGCTGTCCAGAATTCAAAAATTCTAAATAGCCAGCTTTCCCAAGGGTCCAGCTGGTTCTGCCTCCTAAGCACTGAGGTTACAGGCATGCGCTACCATGCCTGACATTCGTATGGTTTCTGGGGTAAGAATTCAGAGCCTTATGCTTGAGTAGCAAACACTTGGCCCAGTGAGCCACCACCATGGCCCAATATCAAAGGGTCATCTACCCTTCAGGAGATACCGCTTTCCTCACACCTAACCCCTAGCTTATCTGGTGTCGAATCCACATAAACAATGAGTAGTTTTGAGAGGAGAATGATTCTATTTAGTTCAATATACTGCATACTTATAGCCAATTAAAGTAAATTAACATAAATGCGAGTGAGCTAATGCAAAGGGCAGGGAGAGGCTTTAGAGTAAGAAAAGCAGTTCCCTCGGTGTGGGAACAGACACGATGAGTAGAACAGGCCTGAGTGCGAAGCTGTGGCGTTCTTCGTCTCTAGGAACATGAGCATGGTTGAAAATGTCCTTTCAAGTGTGGGAGGGCTCAGAAATTCAAGCAAAAAGGCAACAACATATCTTCTTTCATCTGCTTCCATTAGTGTGAAAGGCTGTTCTTACCTGACTCACATGTGGTGGTTTTCACAGTTCTTGCTTTCATTATGTTGTCTTATTAAGTGTTCACAGTGCCCAGGGCAGTTTGACCTGAGTTGCAGTCTTCTCTTCAAAGAGGACTGAAGCTTGCCCGCCTACCCAGAATACCAGGGCCAACAAAGGACAGGAGAGAAAGTGACAGAAAGATGTTGAAGTGGTTTATGGAGGAGAAAGGGCAGAATTAAATGAGAGCACTATTTGAGGGTTGGGTTCTTATGAAAAACTGATGCTTTGGGATGTTGAGGACTGTGAGTGTAAGAATGGGCTTTGGAGATAAGACAGCTAGTGTTTTTCAGAAAGTTGAGTCGGTAGATGCTTGTCTAGTATGCACAGAGCCCTGGGTTCCATCCCCAGCACTGTTGAGGGGAATACTGCTCCTCCCTGATTGTCAGGGATCCATGGAAATACAACAAAAATAAAATTGTAGACCAAGCCAGGTGTGGTGGCACACACCTTTAATCTCAGCACTCAGGAGATGGAGGTAGGAAGATCACCATGAGTTCAAGACTCCATAGTGACTTCCAGGTCAGCCTGGGCTAGAGTGACACCCTACCTTGAAAAATGAAACAACAATTAATAAAATTAAATTAAATTGTAGACCAATATCCTGAGGAAGATAGATGGGAAAATCTTCAATAAAATACTCACAAACTGAATTCAAGAACATAGCAAAAATGTCATCTACCTCAAGTAAATATGCTTTGTTCCAGAGATTTAGAAATGGCTTAACATATGGAAATCAGTAGCTGTAACAGATCATATAAAAAAACTCAAGGGCAGCAGTCACCCAATCACCTTAATTGGTAAAAGGTCTTTGACAAATCCAATATCCCTTCATGATGAAAACATTGGAGAGACTGGGTATGGAAGGATCATATCTCAACATAATAAAGACAAAATATTGTAACAAACAAATAAATAATATCACAAATGGGGGGAAAATGGAAACATTCCCTCTAAGTTATGGACTAAGACAAGCATGTTCACTCTCCCTTCTGCAATTCGACATAAAGTTTAAAGTCCTAGGTAGATCTATAAGACAAGAGAAAGAAAGAAACAAACTGGAAAAGAAGTCAAACTTTCCTTATGTGCAGATGATATAATTTTATATATAACAGGCCCTAATGATTCTACCAGAAAACTCTTGGAGAAACTGATAAGCACTTTTAGCAAAGTGAAAAGATACAAAACCAACTCACAAAAGTCAGTAGCCTCTCACAATGGCCCCGAAGAATCAGAACTTGAAGGCGAGACAACAGCAGCAATGCAAGCAGCCCTAGGACACCTCCAAACAGCATCCCACAACCACTGCCACCCCAGGTACCAGCAGGAGGAACACCACTGGAGATTGCAGATAACAAGGGATTCCAGCCACCTCTCCCCTACACAGCACACAAACCAGCTGATCTGAAGGGCTGACAGCTGAGGGAAGCCCAGAGTTCACTAATGAGGGAACTAGCTTCACAACTCAGCCTGCGTGAGATAGAAAGTCTCCCCAAGCTGGGCGTGGTGGTGCACACCTCTAATCTCAGCCCTTGGAGGCAGAGGTGAGAGGATCACCATGAGTTCAAGGCCACCCTGAGACTACATTGTGAATTCCAGGTCAGGCTGGGCTAGGGTGAGACCCTACTCCTAAAAGCCAAAGCCCAAAACAAAACAAAAGCAAAGAAAGTCTCTGCACAGGATAACTGGGTTGGTTTAAACTGAGGTAATATATATCCCAAAGCTGAGAATATATATTTGAGCATACATACATACATATATATATGTGTGTGTGTGTGTGTGTGTGTGTGTGTGTGTGTATGTATGTATATGTATATGTATGTATATATATATTTTTGAACTGTAAGTGCTAATTCCCCTTTCTAATAGGGCTGGTTGCTAAAAAAAAAAAAAGTATTCAAGGGAGGAAAGGAAATCAAAACCTAGACTAATGAGGCAAAAATACTGATTGTTAGATCTGATGTACATTTATTATACCTTGTCATTTTGTGTGTTAGCATTAACTTTTGTCACTTCTCATATTTTTTAAGTTTTAGTGCTCTTTTTTTTTTTTCCGGGCAGATTCTTACTATAGCCCAGGCTGACCTACAACTCACTGTAGCCAAGGCTACCACTGAAATTTGAGCGAACCTTTGAGTGAAAGAATTAAGGGTATGAGCCACCATGCCTAGTTTAGGTCCTTTTTCTTCTTTTTTCTAAATCTCTACATATATGTGTGTGTGTGTGTATGTATGTATATATATATGTGTATATATATATATATATATATATATATATATATATATGAACATACATACACACACATACATACATACACATATATATGTATATATATATGGTTCATGTGTGTTGCTCAGTTGGATTTTAGATTTTTTCTGTATTTTTCTATCCTATTCTGTATATTTCTAGTATTTTCTCTAGTCTTCTATTGGGTTCTCTATTTCTTTTTCCATGCACAACTCTTATACTTTCTTTCTCTTTCCAACCTATTTTCTCCCTTCTCTTTAATTTCCATAATGACAACTTTCCATAGCCTCAAAAAGCTCTAAATTCCGTGGAACTTAATGGAACTCCAACCTGTCTTTCCTGGACACTTGTGATACCTCCATCTTTTTCAAAGTTAATATTAGTCTTCACAGTAACTCACCCTCACCACTTCTGAGTAACCAAAACCATACCATACTATAGCAGTTTACCCATTCACTCACAAACAGTGATTAAAGTAAAAAAGGACATTGTTGTTAATTCACTAATAGGACATTCACAGAGCCAACATAACCAGCAGGCTGGGTCATCCCTGATGATATACTGGGAATAATATAGAGGACATATATGGCACCTTGAGCTCCTACCCTGAAGATATAACTTCTAGCCTAAGCATCTAAAAATATAGTTGATAAAAAGAAAATTCAAAGAATGAAATCCCCTCAGTTGTGAAGAACTCAATGCAGTAATATAATAAACATAAAAACTCAAGCCATGTAACTCCTCAAAAATTATAATCCAATAGTAATAGCATCCAGTGAGATTTAGTAAGATGAAATCTGAGATAAAAATTCAAAAGAATTATTATAAGTAATATGCTCAAAAAAGCAGAGAAGACAAAATCCTGAGAGAACCTTAAGAGAACATAGGAATTAAACTTAAAAAGTAGCTTGATACAAGATCTGAGTTAGGAAATAAAAATGCTAAAGGACTACTAATCTGAAATACCAGAACTGAAGCATAGTAAATCAAATGACAAGAAGGCATCACACTTGTAAACCCATAAGCACCAAACATGGGCGCACCCAATTTCATTAAACAAATAACATTAAATATAAAATCATGGCATTTGACAAAATCCTTTCATGATAAAAATCCTGAAGAAATTGGGAATAGAAGGAAGGTATCTCAACATAATAAAGCCTATATATGACAAACCTATAGTCCACATTATGCTAAATGGAGTAAAATGAAGTAATTCCACTAAAGTCAGAAAAAAGAAAGGGTGTCTGCTTATTATACTCTTATTTAATATAGTACTTGAAGTCTTAAATACTACAATAGGACAAGAGACAAAAGAGAGTCAAATAGGAAAGGAAGAAGTCAAGTTATTTGCACATGATATGATTCTATATATAAGGGGCCCTAAACACTATACCAGAAAAGTATTAGGGCTGATAAATACTTTAAACAAAGCAGAAGGATACAAAATTAATACTCAATAACCAGGGTGCTAATGGTAAAACAAGGAAATAAAACCACTCACAATTGCCTCAAAAAAATGAAAACTTGCAATAAACCTAACCATGAAGTGAAGGTTCTCTACCATGGAGACAATGAAACACTCAAGAGAGAAACTGAATAAGACACTAGGAAATGGAAAGCCATCCCATGTGTGAGGTTAGAAGGAATCAATGTTGTGAAAACGTCTATTTTACCAAAAGAAATCTATAGTTTTAATATAATTCTCATCAAAACTCTAATGGCATTCTTCACTGAAATACAAAAATAAATCATAAAATTCATTTGGTAGCACAAAAATCCTCCAACAGCCAAAGCAATCTTAAGCAAAAACAAGAAAAAAAAAAAAAAAAAAAGAAATGAAACAAACAAAAAAAGGCTAAAGGTACCAGCCAACCTAATTTTAAGGTGTATTATTACAAAGACATAGTAAGAAAAACAGGGTGAATGGTACTGGCACAAAAACACACATGGTGTGTAGATCAAAAGAACAGAATAGAGGACTCAGATATAAACCCAGGCAGGTACAGGCATCTAATTTTTGACAAACATGTCAAAAATATTCAGTGAAGGAAAGGTAGCCTTTTCAAACAACTTTTTCTGGAAAAACCAGATATTTATATGAAGAAGGGTGAAAATAGATCTTTGTCTCTCCGTGCTCAAGAATAAACTCCAAATGGATCAAAGCCTTAAACATCATATTTGAAACTGTTAGAAGAAACATTACAAAATACTACAAAATACACTTCACATAGGCATAGGAAAAGACTTTCTGAATAGAGCTCCAGTTGCTCAAGACACAATGTCACAACAACCAATGGAATTTCATGAAATTAAAAAGCTTTGTACAGTAAAGAAAACTGAGCCAAGAGGCATCCTACAAAATTGGAGAAAATTTTTGCCAGGTATACATCTGACAAGATTAATATCTAGAACATAAAAAACTCAGAAAAACTAAATAATAAATCAAACAACCCAATAAAAATGGCTATAGAACTTAATAGAGAACTCTCTAAAGAAGAAATACAAATGGGCAATAATTATTTTAAAAATGTTTAACAACCTTAGCAATTATGGAAATTCAAACTAAAAAGACTTGAGTCGGGCTGAAGAGATGGCTTACTGGTTAAGCACTTGCCTGTGAAACCTAAGGACCCAAGTTTGAGGCTCAATTCCCAGTGCCCACGTAAGCCAGATGCACGAGGTGGTGCATGTGTCTGGAGTTTGCAGTGGCTGGAGGGCCTGATGCGCCCATTCTCTCTCTCTCTCTCTCTCTCTCTCTCTCTCTGTCTGTTGCTCTTAACTAACTAACTAACTAACTAAATAAATAAAATATTAAAAAATCTTGAGTTAAAATGGCCATTAACAAGAAATCAGGGGAGGAGATTGAGTCAAGGAAAGGTGGAGGGTGGGCTAATCAAAATCTGAGAGGATATAAATAAATCAAATGGAATCCTTCAGTTTTGGACAATGGAACACTCAGGAGCCATAGATCGTTGCTAGAAAATTTTCAGTTCCAGGGATGGGATACCTTCCAGTAAGTTGTTGGCCAGGGAGGTCCCTGATGCCCCCAAAACATTGTAGGTCATTGCCGAGGCCCTTGTTTTCCCACTAGGAATAGATGGTAAGACCCTATTGCTGAAGACTCCACATACTTGGGCTGCAAGGCCATTGAGAAATATTCCTGGAGCTGAGCTGTTAACCTGTTCCATGTAGACCAGCTGACAGAGAGCTGGAAGAATCCATTCTACATGCAATTTAATGGGAGAAAGATACACCACCAGTGAGGATACTCAACAGCTTTGTGGTGCAATAGTGGCACATCAGTCATGGTGGAAACCAACTGCCCTCTAATTGGACTGGAGGCCCACTCCAAGGGAGGGAATACATCCCTGATACTGAAAACTTAAAACAGGGGTAGTCATGAGCCCTAGGGTTGTAACATCTGCTGATGTCTGGATAAGTACACTTATCAAACTGCCCAGTAAGCACTTCTCTTAATATTTTTATATTATTATTAATATATCATTATGAATATTCTTATATAATTCTTATATTAATTAATTATATTAATTAATTCTTACATTAATTACCCTTATATTAATGCTACTCTCACTTTGGGTAGAGAATCTTCTCTTTTCAGATGGCAGTGACCTTGGGACAACTCAGAAGGTATCATGGTGCTGGAAAGAAGTAACTAGAGTACCAAGTAACATCTCGATCACACCTTCCAAGGCTCAGGGTCTAACGTGGAAGAGGTGGCAGAAAGAATGTAAGAGCCAAAGGAAGGGTTGGACTCCTTACAACGTGCTTCCTCCAGACGAAAATTTGGCCTCAGTATCCATGACCTCATAGTGCCTGATACTACCTGCACAAGACTATCATAAGAGGAGGGAAGGATCATGGCATCCAAATAGAGGAGAGACTTATTGAGATGGGAAGTGGATGTGATAGAGAATGGAATTTCAAAGGGGAAAAAGGTGGAGGGAGGGTATTATCATGGGATGTTTTTTATAATCATGGAAAATGTTTAATAAATTGAGAAAAAAAGAAATCTAATAACAACATATGCTGGTGAGGTGTAGGGAAAGAAGAACACATCTTATCCGCTGGTGGGGATGCATGTGGGTGCAGGCACTATGGGAATCAGCACGGAGCATTCTCAAAAGGTTAAAATTAGATCTACCATGACCCAGTGGTATCACTTCTGCTGTATTTTCTAGACTCTATACTTAGAGATACTTGCTCATTCACATTTATTGCTACTCTATTCACAATACCTAGAAAACAAAATTACCCTAGATAAGCATCAAATCATGAATGGATAATGAAGATGTGATGTATACATACACAACAGAATTTTATTCAGTAGCAAGGAAAATGAAATCTGCAGGAATATGGATGGATCTGGAAACTAATATGCACAATGAGGTAATACAGGTTAAGAAACACATGTCACGTGTTTTTCCTCATATATGGATCATAACACTGCATTTTTGTATTTGTACATAAGTTGGATTAAATAATAGGGAACAGGAAACTAGAGAGGAACACTATGAAGGATGTTGTGTGAGGGCTTAATTGAAGGGGATAGTAGATATGTAAGTAGTGGGACAGAATACTTGGTGTGGAAAAGTCTAAAGTGAGGGGGTCAGAAAAGGAGGCTAGTAGAAATGTGGGGGGTAGAGTTAACCAAAAGTAAAAAGTAATGAGTTAAATAAGCTGAATGGAAACCTTCTTTCTTAGTGTGTGTGTATGTATATATATATATATATATATATATATATATATATATATATATATATATATATGTGTGTGTGTGTGTGTGTGTGTGTGTGTGTGTGTGTGTGTGTGTGTGTGTGTGTATGTATATATGTATAAATGTATATGTTTATATTTATATATATATATATATATATATATATATATATATTTTTTTTTTAATTTATTTATTTGAGAGCGACAGACACAGAGAGAAAGACAGATAGAGGAAGAGAGAGAATGGGCGCGCCAGGGCTTCCAGCCTCTGCAAACGAACTCCAGATGCGTGCGCCCCCTTGTGCATCTGGCTAACGTGGGACCTGGGGAACCGAGCCTCGAACCGGGGTCCTTAGGCTTCACAGGCAAGTGCTTAACCGCTAAGCCATCTCTCCAGCCCTATATTTATATTTATATACATGCACATATATATATTATTCATCCACACACATATACATGCATATATTTATCTCTATATCATCTATTCATATATCTATCACCTGTGCATTGAGGACTATGAATTTGGGCAGAAGTTCCCTGTGGGGTGGAGAAGCCTATGCTCAGAATCTATAGGTTTTTATAGGAAAATCCAAGTGCAAGAGGTGTGTTACTTCCCAGGGAGTTGTTACTCAGGGAGGTCCATTGGGACCCCAAAATAGTACTGGTTATTGGCAACACTCTTGCTGGCCCTCTGGAACTAAATAAGACCCTATGGCTTAAGATACTACATGCCTAGGTGCAGGATACTGAGAAATCAAACTGAAGCAGAGTTTGAATGCTCCTCCAGGCTGGCTAGCTGCTTTAATTCTGAAAACGCTGTGCAGTCTTCTGGGGGAGAGTCATTTCATCACCAACAGTCTTATCCAGCAGCACTGCACCCTGAAAACTACACATTGGCCCCCCAGGAATGATGTGTCCACTGGTGCAGTAGTAACATGACTGTTACAAGACTGACTACTACCCGATTGGATTTGAGGTCCACTCGCACAGCAGGAAATCCATGCCAGGTACTGAAAACAGGCCAATGCTGAGGACTGGGGAGGTCAGAGGCATTAGTGAGAAAGCTACTGTTGTTTGGCTAAATGGATATGTGGTTCATCAACTTTCCCTCAAACTATTTATGCTCATGTCTATAGAATAGTGCTGTTCTCACTTTCAGTCAGAGAAGTTTGTTTTTGTAGATGGCCAAGAGTCACCAAATGCTGAAAAGTGACAGTTATGTGCTTAACACCAAATAAAATGTATTTATCACACTCACCAAAACTCAGGGAATCTTGCATAAGAGGTGGCAGAAAGGATATGAGAGCCAGAGCTTGGAGAGGAGGGCCGTGGAATGGAACGCTATCTTCTGACACAAAGTGACCATTGAGCTCATGACTTCAGAGCAGCTGTTGTTGCCTGTCCAAGACTGGGTCCATCAACTTGTCCTCTTGGATGATGGATGAAAGCAAAATCCAACAAACATAAAGCCAGAAGAAGTAGTTGGAAAAGAAGAACGGTTTATGGGGAAGAGGCATGTGGGAGCATGGACACGAGAAAACACCGGGAACGGGTAATGATCAAAACACATTCTCTACATTTATGAAACTTGTCACTAAAAATAAAGTCTAAAAATAATCTTAAATTTTAATGTTTGTTTACATTTTAAACACATTAATTAAACATACAATGCTTTTTTTTTTTTTCTTTTTTTTTACAATTTATTGTTCCCATCCCACTCCATTCTCTCCAATCCTTTCCTTCTCAGCTAGTGCCCCTTCAACTTTCATGTCTTTTTTCCCCCCCTCTGAATTTAATCAAGGTTGTAGTGAGCATGGGTGAGGAGTTATTTTTTTTATTTTTATTTTTTGGTTTTTCGAGGTAGGGTCTCACTCTGGTACAGGCTGACCTGGAATTAACTATGTAGTCTCAGGGTGGCCTCGAACTCTCGGCGATCCTCCTACCTCTGCCTCCCAAGTGCTGGGATTAAAGGCGTGCGCTACCACGCCCGGCTCGGGTGAGGAGTTATTTAAGAGCGCATGGTCAACTTACCAGTGGCTGTACCATTGAAGAAAATGTCTCCCTCTCCCCAAGCAGCCATTTCCTGCCAACAGATCCTCATGAGCCAGTCCCCTCACCACAACAAATTGTTCACTGCATAAAGTCTATAAATCCTCAGGGAGAGATGAGGCTTCATGAGCTCCTCCCCCATCCATGATGGAACATTGACTGCCTTTTCTTTCATCTGTTTTTGCATACAATAGACTTAGGAGTCATTCTCAGTCAGCCATGTGGAGTAGCTTTAGATTAAAAAAGAAATCAGGAGATAAACACATCCAATTACTTTTCTGTTGCACATGCCTAACTTCCTCACAAAGCCTGAGCAAGGGCTTTGGGATCCTGGCCTTTGTTTAATAAAAACCACACATCATTGCTTCAGGGATGCATCATAAAGCCATACCCTTTGGACTGCAATGTTATGGAAATGAGAATTGCTTAATTTATAGCCTTTCCTATACCAGCCTGGTAGATCTGAAAAATTAATTAACCAAATGTCATATTTTACTCCCCACAAAATCCAGTAGAGAATGGAAGGCAAACTTTAATAAGAGAGCTAGGGACACCATCTATAGGGCAGTGTCTCACAGTCCCCACTGCAGCTTCCTCCCCTCTGCCTAATACCCTTTCCTTTCTCTGAGTTGTGGCATGGAGCAGGAAAAATAGCCTGCTTCCCTCCTTACCCAGCTGCATATGATGGACAAGTCATATCATAACTCTCTGAAGCTCAGTTGACCCACGTGTAATGTACTTGGATATTTACTACTACCTATCTCAAGGGGCTCCTGTAAGAAAACTGGGGAAACTCCTAGCTAGAGGTAGATGGAAACAGGTGGTCAAATGTGTGTGTGTGAAGGGTGGGGGATGTGTGTGCCATGCCACACATGTGGAGGTCAGCTGAAAGCTTTGGGTGTCAGTTCTCACCTTCCACCTTGGTTAAGAGAGTCTCTCGTGGCTTGTTGCTCCTGTGGTTTATCATGTTGGCACCTTCTAGAGACTCCCTGCCTTCACATCCCATCTTGCTACAGGAGCTCTGGTATTAACACGTGCTGCATCACTGCATTCTTCTTCCCATAGGTTCTGGGGACCTGAACTCAAGTTTTCACACTTGCAAGGTAGTCACATTATCCAGGAGGCATCTATCTCCCCAGCTCTCAAATAATGCTTTTCAGTTGAGAGGGGCCTATCAGGAAAAAGCTAGTAAAGATGCTGTATCTGAGGAGCTCGTGGTAACGTGGGGTGGGCTGGCAAAGACTCCAGGGAGGGGGTGGTAGAGAGCAAACGTCCAGTTCGTCCTCTCTGTTTCAGGTCATAGCTCTCCCTTCTATAACAATGATAAGCAATGAGCACATATTTCCCAGCTCTGGTTCTCTTAGAATCACACAATAAACGTCAGAAACAATCCCATGCTCAATAAATTAAATCAATTCCAGCACTTAATTATCTCCTTTTGCTCTCACAAATCACTTATGCTTAGAAATACTTCAGGGGAAATGCAACCATAAAAACAATTGGCCGTGTGCTCTTGACTGAAAGGTGGTGTCAGACCAAGTAGAGAGAGTGGGTATTGGAGGGCGTTGGAGGTGAGGCACCAAATGCTGCAGTTCTGAGAGTGAGCTTCCAGTCACGCAGGGCCTGCCCTTTGCGGCAAAGGTATTTCACACTAATGGAAGGGTATACACCTCAGTTGGTGCATAATAATACCACAAAAGGCAATCTTTATACATGACACCACCTTGAATTTTTGTTCAGATTTCTTCCATGCCACACTTACGTGAAAAATCTCAAGTCTCACAAACAGGGTTTGTTTCTTTTCACTGTAGTTCACATTTTCCAGGCTAGCTGGTCCATGAGTTTTGGAAAAATTTTACTTTCTCTGCCTCCCATTTGACCATCAGCATATGGGATTACAGAAGGTTCCCACAGCTTCTGGATTTATGTGGGTTCTAGGGATCTGAGCACCAGCACTCCGGCTTGAGTGGCAAGTTCCATCCCCAACAGGCCACTGTTCATTTTTATATTCCTTTGATACCTCAAGGCTTCACAGACTAGGACAGCCTGCAACACCAGGTTAGTAAAGTCCCGTGGACTTTGCCTGTGATCATGCTTTTGATTTGCATACCAGCTATTCTTGAAGGGTTTATTTATTTATTTATTTATTTATTTATTTATTTGAGAGAGACAGAGAGAGAGAGGCAGAGAGAAAGATTGAGAGAATTGGCATGCCAGGCTTCCAGCCACTGCAAATGAACTCCAGATACTTGTGCCCCCTTGTGCATCTGGCTAACGTGGGTCCTGGGGGATTGAGCCTCGAACCTGGGTCATTAGGCTTCACAGGCAAGCGCTTAACTGCTAAGCCATCTCTCCAGCCCTATTCTTGAGATTTTAAACTTGCTTTACTCCTTTTAGCAGGAACCTACAACCCAGGACATAGGCCCATCCTGCAAGGCCAGGCATCACACATACACACATCACATGTATAGCTCAGAGACCATCACCACTGTTCAAACTCCAATACTGAGCCTCTGGCCATGCATTATTAAATTAATTAATTAATTAATGATAGGAAGATTCCTGCCCATCAGTTTGTTCCTTCTCTTGTTGCCTATTCTGGAATTTTCCCCATGGCTCTGCCCTGTTGTCTTGCAAACTATGAGCAGCAGTCTTCACAATGAGGTTTGTCTGTTGTCCTCTTAATATCTGAATAAAAAGAACGTCTAAGGTTCACTGACAGTGTCCCAAAGGCAAAAGTAATGCAAGTATACAATAGTGTGTTATCTGGTTGCTTTTATAGGAGATAACTTAAAGAACTCTGCAGAAAATCCTGCTGTGGCAAGGTGTGATGTCATCTTCTTGTTGCCACCATGAAACATAACTTTGAGGTTGTAAGCTGAAATGCACCCTTTCTTCCCATCAGCTGCATATGGGTGGGTGTTTTGTCCCAGTAACACCAAGGTAACTGAAAACATTCCAATAGTCATTCCTTCTCACTTTCAGTGTTCCTCACAAAAGCCAGTAGATAAGACAACAAAATTTTCTTGTTTCTCCACAGCTGTTTGAAAGTTAACATTAGAAGTGTATTCTGTACAGAACAGACCCAGTGCTAGATACACTTAATGTTGATTCTTTATAAAGGTGATGTTTCTTGGGTGTCCTCCACCATATTGAGTTAGTACACAATATTGTGTTGCCACCTGAGGCATGCGGTAAGGTAATTTGCTCTCTCCCAAATCATTTTCACAATTTACTTTAATTAAACTGCCCTTTGATATCCCGGGTTAATGTTCTTGGTTCTTCTTAGCCTGGGGGACTTTGCAATATTGAATCAGTTTTCAGACCTACAAACATCTTTACTCAGGTCTTTTGAACATTTTACTATTTTTAATAATATCAGCACAGAGAAAAGTAGTAATGTTGAATGTTGAAGAGATGGCTCAGAAGATAAAGCACTTTCTGTACAATATGAGTTTGGATCCCCAGCTTACAAGGGGAGACAAGGGACCCCCCCCCCCAGGAAATTCTAGCTAGCTACACTAGCCCATAAAGTGAGCCCTGGGTTCAAATCAGACGGGCCTGAGTTAATAAAGTAGAGGGTGCTTGAGTAAAACCTCTGGCGGTCACATGCACATGTACACCAGCACACATGAAAACTTGCTTACACACACACACACACGCACACACACATACTCACACACATACACACCTTCACCACATACACATATGCAAAAATAAAGTAGCCACATTGAGACCAGCCTACCTGATGGTGACTGCTCAGCCCCATCCATGTTGCTCAGAATATACATCCTATCTTTCCTGTCATTGACCTCCAGGAAGTTGCTGGAGGAGACCATCAGTGTTTCGATTTGAAGAAGCTAGCAGAGAACGTGCTGGTCCCTTCCTTGAGCTGGAGCTCTTTGGACATTTGTGTGTAATGAATGGATATTGTACATAATGAATACATATGGAAGTATCTTAAATTAAAAAAATAGTCAAAGTCAGAAGGTTGATGGCATAAAATTAGCTCAAGTCGGAGAGTAGTGAAAGTCTTTTCCAAGCTCCTTAGGCAAAGGTGTCATCCAGCAGCGAATCCCCTGAGGAGAGGCTTTGTCCTCATCTCCACACCACGCCTAATTGCTTCTGTCAGCCTCGGATTAAAACCAGCTGCACTTGCACTGGGTAGGTACTCTATGTCCAGTGAGGTTTAGAAACTGGCTTGAGAATGCAGTGTGGGTTTCTAAAGGCTAATGAGTTTGAACTTGGCATTATCTGTCACTAATGCGAGGCTTTATTCTTGTCTCCTGTTTCACGATCTGTCATGCTTAGTTTACTGCCCCTGGTTCCAACCAGCAGTGGTCACCAACCAATGATGGTGAAAGCCCATGGGGTAGTAAGTGGTGGGGGTCGAAGACTATGGTTAATTAGCATGGTTCTAGTAGTTTGGTGGGTAACTGACCTTCATCTTTCACATAAGATGTGCAAGTCCAGGCCTGCCAATAAATCTAGACAGATGGTCATGTTAGGGGTGACAATGAAGTTAGCCGAGAAACCCTAACCCAAGGAGCAGTGAATGTCGACTGTTGGGTCAGTCTGCATCACAGTGTGAACAGTATGAGCAGGAGGGTGTGCCAAGCACGGGCAAAGGGAAGCTGGTTATAACACCTATAACCCCACCCCCAACAACACACTTCCTCCAACAAGGCGAAAATTCCTAGATTGTCATATTTTCAATATGTTTGCACTGGGAAATCAAACCTGGGCTGGCAAGATCTGAAAGCAAGCACACTTACCCTTACTAATCCACCCTTCCTGCCTGTCTTTTAGTCACTCTGATGGGTCTAGGATCTCCCTGATATTTGCTGCCATCAGATGACTCTTAAAGAAAACAGCACTCTGATATATTTCAAGGATGTCATTTATTTCACGTTCCTTTCACATTCACACGTTTTCCTGTACTTGTGTGTTGCCTCTGTGGATTCTTTATACAAGTCCCAAGCTATGCTATCATGCTATCATGCAGACATTGTGGTTCAGCGGCCTGTTGTAATCTTGGGTTACACATTCTATCACAGCTTATAAATAAACTATTCTTGACCAAGCCAGTCCTCTCCTTAATTGAGATTGACTTAACCCAAGCACAAAATGGAAGTGAAGAAAAGTGTTTCTTATGGGTTTTTATGAAGGTGTACCTATGTTCTCAGGGGAATCTACTGTAAGATTACTAAAACTTGCTCTTAACCACTAAGCCATCTCTCCAGCCCATGTAAGCCAGATGCACAAGGTGACGCAAGTGTAAGGTTGGGCATGCGCACAAGGTGGTACACATGTCTAGAGTTCAGTTGCAATGGCTGGAGGCCCTGGTGCACCAGTTCTGTCTCTCATAAAAACAACAACAACAACAAAAAACCCAAACAAACAAAAACCCCACCTGCTCCTAGGTATGTCATACAGTTATAGACTTTAATTAATTAAAACAGGACTTGCTATTTATAAAAGATGAGCAGCTAAACTCAGTGAGTTGACACTATTGCAGGAATTTCCTGAATAAGATTCGGAGCTGTTCAAACAGAGATGAGGAAGATTGATTCACGCTAGTGGACTTTCAAACATAGCTAGAAAACACAGCTAGAAGAGTATTGGAGAGATAGCCCAGTGGTAAAGTGCTTGTCTGCTTGAGATGGAGTCTTTTTAAAAAATAGGTACCATGATTTATTGTTTTTTTATTTGAGAAAGTAGCAGGGGTGGCAGATAGATAGATAGAGAGAAAGAGAGAGAGAGAGAGAGAGAGAGAGAGGGAGGGAGGGAGAGAATGGGCATAGCAGGGCTTCTAGCCACTACAAATGAACACCAGATGTATGCACTACCTTGTGCATCTGGCTTATGTGGGTTCTGGCGAATTGAACCTGGGTCCTTCAGCTTTGCAGCCTAGTGCCTTAACTGCTAAGCCATCCCTCTAACCTGAGATGGAATCTTTTCATCAGTTCTCTAGCTTCCCATTTCTGCAAGCCCCCAAATCCTCCAGTCTCTGCTCCTTACAGGACTGTGATTGCAGATGTATGTGGGTATGTCCAACTATTTATGTGGGCTCTTTGGAACCGAACTCAGTGGTCTGAGGTCATCATACTTCCACAGGAAGAACTTTACAACTGAGCTATCTCCAACCCTCTTCTAGCTGTATTTAAAATGCACAGCATATTTGCATAAATAGTGAAATGACAAGTGCAGCCAAATTCATATATTTAGCACCTTCTATAATTACATTTTAATGTGATAAGAACACTCAATATATTAACTAGATAATTTGATAGCATACAGTATAATGTTAAAAAATATATTCCTCTCCAGAGTTATTTGTCATATTGAATAGTAAATTCATGTCATTTAACATACTTATCCCATTTCCCATTCTACATTTGGCAGTTGTGATTCTACTCTGCAGTTACTTGAATATTTAGAATATAAGTGAGATCAGACAGTATTTTTCTATGCTTAACTTATTTCACTTAGCAAAATAGTCTCTAGGCTTATCCATGTTATTGGAAGTCACAGAATGTATTTTTTTTAATTTTTTTGTTCATTTTTATTTATTTATTTGAGAGTGACAGAGAGAGAAAGAGGCAGTTAGATGGAGAGAGAGAGAATGGGCTCACCAGGGCTTCCAGCCACTGCAAATGAACTCCAGATGTGTGTGCCCCCTTGTGCATCTGGCTAATGTGGGACCTGGAGAATCGAGCCTCGAACGCGGATCCTTAAGCTTCACAGGCAAGCGCTTAACCACTAAGCCATCTCTCCAGCCCGGCAGAATGTATTTTTAAGACTGAATAATATTCAATTGTGTATATGTGCACCATAATTTATTCACACATTCCTCATTCAGCAGACATTTAGGATATTTCCATGTCTTTGCTATTATGAATGATATCTCCACACAGTGGTAATTTTATTCTCGTTGGGTATACAACCAGCAGAGTATTTGCTAGATTACATGGTAGTTCTATTTGTGGTTGTGTAATGTGGTGTGGTGTGGTGTGTGTGGTGTGGTGTCTCATGCACCTACCTGAGGTGGCCAGGTGAAGGGAATGTTGGGTGTTTCCCTCCATTGCTCTTCCTTCCATTCTTTCTTGAGCCAGAGTCTCTGATTGAGTTAAGAGTTTACCATTTTCTCATGTGCCTCAGGCAATTCCCTAGTCTCTACTCCTCTGTGGAACTGCAGTTACAGATGCAAGTGGCTATGACCAGCTATTTATAGGGTTCTGGGGATTGAACTCGAGGAAATCCTTAGGCTTCCTCAGGCCTTCATGCTTGTACAGGAAGTGCTCTTAATTGCTGAGCCATTTTTCCAGTCCTTGCATACAGTTTTACATAATGGCTATAAAATTTAACAAAGACTCTTACATAATTTATAAAAAATAACCAATGAGCTAAAAGAGAACACAGACAATTAAGTTAAATCATGTTAATGGCTACTAGGCAGGAGGGGCTCAGGAGGGCTCACTCCTCCCTGAGGATCTGTAGGCAATTAATAGTTGCTAGGAAGAGGGTAGCCTCTGGCAAGATGCTCATGTAAATAACAGTTTACTAAGATTTCTGTAAGTAACTCTAAATTAATTTATCACCAAAAAACGACACAAAAGTAGAGAGGAGATTATTTGGGAAGGGGAAGAGCATCAGTGGAAGTGAGAGAAAGACAAGAGAGGCTAATGAGGGGAGAATGTGGTCAAAGGACATTATATACAAGTGTGAAAATGTCATAACAAAGCTCAATATTATGTATCACTAATATATTTCAATTAAATACTCAAAAAGAACAGTATGCTAACAAAATGAGACTATTAATAAAGTAATAGTCTTTATAGAAAATAAAACAGAAATCTTGGAGCTCAGTATTATGGTAAGAGAAGTGAGAAATCTACTAGGGTTCAGTAGCAGATTTGGGTAGGCTGAAGAAAGCACCTGTCTAAGGACAGAAAAGAATATACAATGAAAACCAATTCAGAGCCTATGGGTCCTGTGACACCCCAGGAAGAGGACCAACATACATCTGATGAGTCTGAATTGGGGAAGGTGAATGTGAGCAGAGCTTAAAGATCATGTGGAACTCCAGGAAAATGAACAACATGCATCTGATAAGAATCTCATTAAGGAAAGGAGAGAAAAGGTGCTATCCAGGGCCCTGGAAAAGAAAATAGGTGGAAACTTTCAGCATTTGATGAAAAAGAAGAATTATCCATGCAAGTAGCTCAACTTTAAATATAAACTCAAATCTATTCATACTAAGTCACTTTATAAACTGCCCAAAGTCAAAGCCAAAGAAAGAATGTTAAAAGCAGTAATAAGATCAGGAACCAACTTTCCTTCAGAAAACTGTTAGTGTTAGAAGACAGTAGAATAAATTACAATTTTTTCTTACTGAAGCAATAAAACATTCAGAGAGCAGCACTATCCATCCTCCCAAGGAGTTTTCACCCAAATGTTTTTAAAAAATAAATCTTAATTATACTTTTTAATTAGCTAATAAAGTATGTTTTCAATCTGGTTTTTTGTCATAACACTTTTAGTTCTTACTCTTCCCCATCCCTCCTCTCCTCCATTTCCTTTGACCTTGTTTCCATATTTATACCCCCAGTGTTCCACCCCTTTACTATGTGACTACTATCTCATCCTCTTATTCCCCACCTCCTTAATTCCATCAGGTGTCCTTTACAGCTTCCTGGCCTCTACAGTCTGTAAGTATTTGAAGTTAGGATCCACATATGAAAGAGAGCATGTAGTATTTGTCTTTTTAATCCTGAGTTACCTCATTTAGTGTATTTCCTATATACATCAATTTTCCTGAGAATTTCACAACTTCATCTTTCTTTACAGCTAAATAAAACTTCACTGTATATGTTTACCTCATCTTCTTTATCTATTCATCAGTTGATGGGTGCCTAGGCTGGTTACATTTCCTAGCTATTGTGAATAGAGTAGCAATAAGCATGTAAGAGTAAGTATATCTATAATTAAGTGTTCTGTTCTTAGTGTATATGCCCAGGTGTCATATAACTGGGTCATATGGTACATCTATTTTTACCTTTTTGAGAAACTTTCATACTGATTTCCATAGTGGTTGCACCAGTTTATACTGCCACTGACAATGAATAAATGTGCAGATCTCTTTCTCCACACCTTCCCCAGCATTTGTTGTCATTCGATTATTTTGATGGTAGCCATTCTGACTGAGGTGAGATGGAATCTCATAGTAGTTTTAATTTGAATTTCCCTGATAGCTAGATTTTTTGGCCATTTAAGTATTTAGAAGCCCTTTGTATTTCATGTTTTGAGAAATGTTTGTTCAGCTCCATAACTTATTTTATGATTCAGTTGCTTGCAGGCTTTTGTTTTATGTATTCAGCCCACCACAGATTGAAAATGAATACAGTTAGACCTAAGAAGTAGTAAACATGTATTAGCATTTCACAGTCTTTATTCTCTGAGTGATACAGCTCACCCACTGTTTGCATAGTGCTGTAGTCAGCTCTATGTTGCTGGGATGGGCATCCAAACCTGACACAGTATATGGGAGATGGGGTTTATTTCAGACTAAAGATCCAAGGGGAAGTTCTATGCATGGTAAAAGAAGCTGGACCCTATTCATAAATTCAAGGGGAGAGATACGGTCAAACAGCCAGCACCATAAGAAAGCACAAATGGAGGGACAGAAACAGCAGGGAACCAGGCAGAAATCAAACCATTCTGCATACCTTTAGGCTGGAAAGCAGATCCGACTCTAACCTTAGGGCTGGACCTCAGGATCTGCCCACAGTGACACTCCTTCCAGCCAAGCAGCTGGACATACATTGAAACTATCACACATAGCATTTGCATTATGTTATGGTACCATAAGGGTCTTCGCGATGCCTAGGGGTCGTTGGACACTGACATTCTGAGTGCAGGATGAGTTGTGGGGAGCAGGGTGCAAGGGGCAATGAACCACCCTGGGGGGGCAGTCTGATGGGTAGCGCTTTGCCTAGTTTATTCAAAAGGGGAATGGGTTTATAAACACTTGGGAAAGGTTGAGAAGGCACATACAGACTATAAAGTGATTGGATACATAGCTTTATGGGAAGCTATCTAATTGGCTGGTGTTGGAAGACAGACGGTGTGAGGGAGAAGTTGCAAGGGAGAAAGCCGAAATAGTGAGAAAAGCTACGTGACTTCCGCCACATATTGGAGGGCTACAGTGGTAGGGAGACTGTTTACTACCATCTAAGGGTCTCTTGGGCAGCTGGCCACAAGGTCAGGAACTGGGGCCGGGGGGTGGGGGTGGGGAGGGGCATAACCTTAGACTATGGAATGCTCATGTGCTTTGGGACAGCTGAGAGAGCCCACTGGTCCCATTTCCTGTGGGCGAGGATGAGGCACACAAGGGCCTGGCCAGAAGGGAGGGTCAGCACCTGAGCCACAGTGGGTTTCCAACAATAAGGCCAGCTGCAACCCCCACAGCCCAAGGTCCCCGGCCAGGTCCAACTTTCTCACAGTCCCAGCCTGTGTTTAGCAATGCCCAACAGTACCATAAGTTTATCACATTATATTAGCTATTATAAGTAATATGGATATGACTTTAAAGTATATGAGAGTATGTGCACAGGTTATATGCACATATTCTCACATTTGACAGCAGAGGTTTGAACACTTGTGGATTTGAGAGTATCTATGGGCTCCTAAAACTAATCCTTGATAGATATTGTAGGATGACCACAATGGCAATTACGCGTTAAAGGTAACTCTTTGAAGATAAGGAATTAAATTTAATATTTGTATCAATATAGAGAAAAGGGAAAATGAATTAAAGTAAAACATTCCAACAGAATGCAAAAATGAAGTTCTTATGAGACTGTAGTGAAGATTCAATCTCTACCCTTTCTACCCTGTATAAATTACTTAACACATCCAACTCAGTTTCTCTATATGCTTTTCATGGGCTTAGTGTTACTCCCCACTCAGAGGGTTGGTTTCAAGACAAAGAAATTTGGAATGCAAGATGCTTAACATTGTATATGATATAAAGAAGATATTAGGCAAATCATCAATGTTATAATCACCACTACAAAACCGAGGATAGTGAGAATTTAAGAGTGTATCTCTCTCTAGATCTTTCAAAACACCATGCTAAGATCTTTTGTACTTCACCCAGGTAATCGCCTTGTGTTTGCTTGTACATTAATTTGCCTAATTTCCCAGATAATGCACCACCCATAATGTGCCTACTTTACACTGCAGCATGTGGCCCAGGGCAGATGTGCTGAAGGCTTAGCAGAAGCTTTAGAGCAAAGAGAAGAAAGTCCGCATCCTTCCCTGCTCTGGAAGCAACTATTTTTGGTATCTCAGGTTGGCTTAGGCTCATTCTTTCTATAAAGAGAAAAACTTGTTGCTTTGATAGGAATTTTCATAAGAAGAAGCATGCTCCCTGTGGATTTCTGAGGGATAGACTAGCCTTTGCTCGCAGTGTGGAGTCTTGGCTGGGTGTCCAGAATATTCTTGATGTGGTGGACAGGTGAGAGTTGCTGGCAGAAAGGGGCAGTCTGAGAATATTTCCGCATCTTGCAGGCTCCTCATCAGGTATCACATTCTCTCCTCTGCCCTCTTGCTTAAGCCTCTAGCTGCTGCTGTTTTGCCCAGATCAAGTTTCTCATTCTCTGCCTCTTCAGCTTTTCTCTGAATCATGTCTGCTAAGAACTTATAAATGTGACATGTGGAGGTCCTTACAAGTTTGGAACCCCACATTATTTTCCTGGTGGAAAATTGTTTGTGGAACCTACTGCCTCACATCATACAGCTCTGCTGGGGCAAAGCTAGGGCAAACTCTCAGACCTGGCAATGCACTTTTGCAAGTGACAGCCGGATACATTTTTGTGGGAGAGGTTCTGAATTATCATCTCTTTTTTTTTTTAATAATTTTATTTATTTGAGAGTGACAGACACAGAGAGAAAGACAGATAAGAGGGAGAGAGAGAATGGGCGCGCCAGGGCTTCCAGCCTCTGCAAATGAACTCCAGACACGTGCGCCCCCTTGTGCATCTGGCTAACGTGGGACCTGGGGAACTGAGCCTCGAACCGGGGTCCTTAGGCTTCACAGGCAAGCGCTTAACCACTAAGCCATCTCTCCAGCCCCATCTCTTTTGTTTTTATGTCTGAGATTTTGAGTTTGTATGCCTTGGAACATGTCCCAGTTCAGTTCTTTTATGTTCCAATATGAATATTGTTCATGGTGTTTAAGATGTAGATCCTATGTGCCTAAAGATACGTCCTAAATGTTTGTAAGTACATCAAAGAATGATGATCTTTTCTGTTGATGTTAGCACATGCACCTTGGAGAGCTCTTTGACTTGTCTTTGCATGTGCTTGTAAGCACAAGTGTGCGGACACATATGCGGGTATGCAGGTGTGCAGGTGGAGGACAGAGGGAAACTTCTGGATGATTTTTAGGCTTGCTTTGCTCACTTTTGACACTCTGTCAAAAAAAAAAAAAAAAAAAAAGGGTCTGTCATTGGCCTGGAGCTTGCTAAACAGGCTAGACAAGCCTTCCAGCACACCTACCACTGAGAGTACAAGTATGGGCCACCACGCCTTCTCTACTTGGGTTCTGGGGGTTGAAATCATGTCTTCATGCTTGCGTGCCAAGCACTTTACCTACTGAGCCATCTCCTGCCTCTAATTTGTCTTTTTTAATTTCTCCCTCTACAAAAGCATCTTCTGTCATTATGACTAATAAAACATTATTTTAAAAGACATTAACACTCAGTTAAATTTTATCAAAGTCTCTTTCCAAAGCAAGAGTGGTATTCACAGACAGGTACCCTAATTAATTATTACTTTGTCTTCTTTGGATTCATAACATCCACCTAATAGCAGTCACAGCTCTGTGGGAAGCCAAATCATTACAGTTATTATTACACTTGGGCCAAACAGAGCAGATTTGAAAGGATAATAGACATAATAGACATCTGCAGAAACCAGAGCTGTGCATTTTTTCCCTCCTTGCCAGAGATTATCCAATGGAATGGATTTTTGTTGGTACAGTGGCTGTTAACAGGCAGTCCAGCAAGTTCTATCACCGTGGTCCTCATGGCCCAGTGTCCAAAGGGCCCTACTTCCTGAGAACAATAATTAAAACTTTCAGAAGATGCTGGAGAGCAGGAGCAGTAGTGGAATTAGGCAGTCCTGTAATTGGGAGGCTGTCAAAACAAACAGTGATTTTATTTAAATGTGCCAAATTATCCTAACGAGCTGTTTTTCAATTTCAGCAGCGCTCAGAATTTTATCTTCTTTACTTCATCCAAGTCACTGCATACTGCCACGGGAAAGAATTATTAGCTGTAGAAGTGCCATTCTAGTTAGTCTCTATTCAACCCAAACTTTAATAGAAATAACCTGTCAGGTTTGATTGAGTGTGATATCACTATGGAAGCCTTGAACTTAAACTGGAGGATAAAGAAAATTGCATAGTGTGTGAAGCCAGTTTGACTAAATTGGAAATTTTACTTCAGTCCCATCTGGCTGTCAAAAGACCACTTCTAATACTTTCACAAAACAATTTACCTTCGCAAAAAAACCTAAACAAACAGAAACTGCAAATATATAAAACAACAACAAAACAACAACAACAACAGCAGCAACAACAACAACAACAGCAGCAACAACAACAACAAAAAACCCCACATAAAACCCCAAAGCAGAAGTAAGCCAAACCAAATGGCTTTGTAGAGTTTAAGCCATTCTCCTGCTTTGTTTCTTAGGTGCTGGGAACAAGTACAGTTTACCAGTCTTAACTGTCTGGCTTTATTCTTGTTATTGAACTTGTATTTGAAGAGAGGAAACATTTTCAAATAAAAATTTCTAACACATCTGCCAGATGTTTGATTCAAATTCATTGCATCCTTGCTTCAAGACTAGTCAAGGAAAGCGTTTGTCCTTTGCAGGTGGACATTTAGCTAAACAAAGGTCCTAGTTCAGCTAAGACAAATGTGTTGGTTGTATCTCATATTATTTGCCCATTGTTCCCAGATCCATTTCATATCAAAGGGTGGAAATATTGCCATATATTCTTTAGAGGAAAATTGATAAAAATTGCTTCTGCAGAGCCTACAGGGAACTGGTGTTTGGGTGACACATGGGCACAAGACTCTCACACTTGGGGCTGGGGATATAGTTCAGAAAGTATTGTATGTACCTTAGTTTGGCTGGGAAAAAGCATCTGACCAAAAGCAGCTGATGGGAGTGAAGGGTTTATTTTGGCTTACAATCTCAAGGGAAGCCTTATGGAAAAGATGGTAGGGCAGGGGGTGGCCATCCTCCTTGCCATAGCAGCTGGAAGAAAGCATCAAGAGTAAGCTGAGGTCTGGCAAGGGGGAAGCTGGGCTATCACACCCCAAAGCCTGCCCTGACAACATATCTCCTCCTGCAATGCTCCACCTCCCAAATTGCCAACAACCATCCAAAACACATGAATTTATGGGAGGGGGAAATCTGATTCAAACCATCAAAGTTGGTAAAGTAGTTGCCTCAAAAGCAGGAGGACATAAATTATATTCCTCTACCCAGTAAAAATGGTAGGTGTGGCAGTGAGGGCTTATAATCCTAACACTGGGGCTGTCTGGTAAACTCCAAGCCAATGAGAGACCCTGTTTCAAAAAGAGGTATATAGCTATCCAAGAAACCACACCCAAGATTGTCTTCTGGATTTCACAGGCACACACATGCATATACACATGCACTTGCACACATGTGCACTCAGACACATATGAGTGTACATACACATTGCAAAGATTCTTATGTTGTATGCACTTGCCTAGGGCATATCAGAAACAGCCCAGAAGGATGATTCTAAGACATGTGCTCCAATCTCTGACCAGGAACTCTTTGATACTCCATTCTAATGTCTATTAATAATCCTCACACAAGTATAGTGATGCCTGAAGGTGTGATGTGAGAGATGCATTTCCAAGCAGGATATGTTTTCCCAGTAAAAATATCTTTTCCCAGAAAGAGAACTACCACATGAGTGCTCATTCATACGTAGTGTATAAAACTGTCGATTTCATAGAAAATAAAAGTAGAATAGGTATTACTCAAAACTAGAAAGAGGAGGAGGGAAAAATTGGGAGAGATGTTGGTGAAATGTTGCACAGTAGAAAGAAGGACAGCACATGTTTTCACCATGAGGGGTAGATGATTGAGGAGGGAAATTAAAAAGACAATACTTATTTATTTGTGAGTAAGAGAAAGAGGAGAGAGAGAAGAGAACTCCAAATGCATGTACCATGTTACGCATCTGACTTTATGTAGGTACTAGGGAATCAAACCCAGACTCTTTGCAATCACACACCATTAGCAGCTCATCCATCAACACAGCCCCAAGTTTTAATCTCATTTAAGGATTATAGAATGTATAAATATATGGAAATACTCTATTACACCTCATTGTTGTGCATAATTTTTATATTTTAATGTTTTTCGTTAAACATTTTTGTTTAAAATATTTTCCCAGTCTAGGCAAAGAATCAGAGAAAACAATATCATTAGTTTGTGAAAGGAAGAATGAGGCAAGGAATTCTATATGGAAAATTTCTTTTAAGAAATTGGCTTGGCTGTTCCAAACAAACAGAAATCCTGTCTACAAGCATTCACTTCTGGCTGATCTGGTAGATACAGTTTAGTCATCTTTACCTCTTTTATCTCCTAAAGCAGAACACAGACCATAAGGACAATTATTAGAGGATTTGTTATTTATGTTTACAGGTCTGGTTATTTCAGCATATTGCTACAAAAATTAGATGGTGGCTAGATAGATGATAGGTAGAATATATATATATATATGTATATATATATATGTTTCACATATATATAACTTGGAAGCTATTTATGTTAAGTGTACATTTTATTGGTACACATTCACTGTGCATAGTGATGGGTATCATAAAGACATTTTGGGGCTGGACAGATGGCTTAGTGGTTAAGCGCTTGCCTGTGAAGCCTAAGGACCCTGGTTCGAGGCTTGATTCCCCAGGACCCATGTTAGCTAGATGCAGAAGGGGGCGCACGTGTCTGGAGTTTGTTTGCAGTGGCTGGAGACCCTGGCATGCCCATTCTTTCTCTCTCTATGTTTCTCCCTGCCTTTTTATTCATCTGTCACTGTCACAATAAATAAATAAATAAAAATAAACAGAAAAGAGACATTTTCATATAACTGTATCATGTACTTTGACTATATTGTCTCCCATCCTCCTATCTCTTCCCCATCCTGTCTTCCATTACCCACATTCTTTCTTTCAGCCCTTGTCAGTTCTACATGCATATCACATATGCATTTTAACAAGGTTATGCTTTTCAGTGTTCAACTATATTTATTTATTTTTAAATGATTTTTATGAGAGAGAGAGGGAATTGGCACACCAGGGCCTCTGGCCACTGCAGTCAAACCCCAGATGCAGGTGCCACCTTGTGTGCATGCATGACCTTGTGCATGGATCACATGGTGCATCTGTGGGATCTAGGGAGTTGAACATAGGTCCTTAGGCTTTGCAGGCAAGTGCCGTAACTGCTAAGCCATCTCTCCAGCCCTAGTGTTCAATTTTAGAATGCTAATGGCTGATAATAATATGATGTGACAAAAATTTTTCCAAGTTTATTTGCCTTAATTCTCCTGAGATTATACCATTATGCTATAGGCTTTAATTTTTCTTCTTCCTCCCATGTCATTTGCTCTTAGGATAAAGTTAACGTTTCTTTGTACTACTGTATTTCCAGCTAGCATACACTCCTTCACAGACTTGTCGCCTTCCTGCCAGCTTTACGTCAGTTCTGCTTTGCTTGCTTAGTGGTGTAGATGTATATGCAATACATTCAACTTTTTAAGACGACACAGCTGCCTTCAAATATCTCATATAGAATGAAATATTTGTTATTATTTTCATGTGCCTATGTGTGTGGCATGTGTGTATGTGTACATATGTATGTGTATGTGCATGTGCTTGTGTGTGATGCTCGTGTGGAGCCAGATGACAAGGTCAGGTATCCTCCTCTATCATTTCACCACCTCCTGTTTTTATGAGACAAAATTTCTCACTGAATACAGATCTCACTGGTTCAGCTACACAACCTAGATAGCAAGTCTTGGTGATCTTCCATTTTTTTGCCTCCTCAGCCCTGGGATTACAGGTGCCTGCTTCCATATCCTGTACTTTACATGGGTGCTGGGGAATCCAACTTCAGTTCCTCATGCTTGCCCAACAAGCACTTTATCACCTAAGCCATCCCTCTATCCCTCTCTTTATTATTTTTATTTGTCAAGTAGTAATTATACATATTTATGCATATAATATGACACACTGAATCACATTTATAATGTATTCTAATTTCAGTGAAGAAATTAGCAAACTACCACCTCAAATATAACATTTCCTTCCTTATGTTAGGAAAAATCAAAATTCTTTATTTTAGTTTGAAATATACTGTGAATAATTACTAACTATTTTTACCCAAACCCTACTTTGCTATAGAATACCATAACTTCTTCCTCCTATTTGACTTTATTTTTGTAGCATCTCTTCATCCTTCACTATTCTTACCTGTCCCAGGCTCTGATAATCCCTGTTCTACACTCAATTTCTATGAAATCAACTTCTCTGGCATCTCCATATGAGTAATAATATGCAATATTTTTTGTCTGTGCTTGGCTTATTTTACATAACATAATGTCCTCCCATTCCATACATGTTGCTGCAAATTACAGAATTTCATTATTTCTTATATTGTATAGCTATAAAAAGAACAGAAAAGAACTTTTGCAAAGACAGGGAGGAGTAAAACACCATGAAGCTTTTTGGAAATCACAAGCACTATGGTCTTGTTGAAGAATAAAAATGCAGCATATGGATAATTAAGCAATGATTAAGATATAAATCTGAGGCAGACATCCTGCCTGAGCTGATGAGGCCTTTGTAAGCATTGTGCAGACATACTTTGGCTGGTAGGAAATCGGATATGGAAGGCCAGAAACAAGGAGCTCACAGCTAACTGAGGCTGGAGTGAAGGTACTGGTATCAGACTCACCCTTGGGTTCCTAAAACTGCCAGCTATGTGTTTTGGAGAAGTTCTCCAGCCCCCAAGAACTCAACTTTAATACAATAATGAGTGAGTGCATCTGATTCCTCAACTTTCATAGTTGAATAATATAATGACTATAACCACTGTTTAGTATAACCATCATCATTGCCATCACTATTTTTACTACCACTGTAGTTTCTGCTACAGGGCAATTTTATTTTATCTTAAAATATTTCTATTTATTATTATTATTTGAGGTAGGGTCATACTCTAGCCCAGACTGACCTGGAATTCACTATGTAGTTTCAGGGTGGCCTCAAACTCACGGTGATCCTCCTACCTTTGCCTCCTGAGTGCTGGGATTGAAGGTGTGCGCCACCACGCCAGCCTGTTTATTTATTTAAGAGACAGAGAGAGCATAGGCATATTAGGGCTGCTTGTCATTAAAAAGGAACTCTAGATGTATGTATCATTTTGTGTATCTAGCTTTCATGGGTACTATGGAATCAAACCTTGGCCTTCAGGCTTTGCAAGCAAGTGCTTCTAACCACTGGGCAGTCTTTTCAATGCCAAAGGACAATTTTGAAAGAAAAGAGGAGATAGGAAAAACAACTTGCTAAAAATCACCTGTAGTATTTCAGATGAATAATGGTAAGAGCTGAAACAGAGCCTAAGACAATGGCAGAGAAATTGTGAGGGGTATTCTGACATGAAAAAGGCGCGAGAAGCAAAACCAACTCTGCCTACTGAGCACAGAGAAAAGAAAGTGATTTTCACATGAATGCTTTGAACACCAGGAGGAAACAGTGTTGCTATGTAAAGAAGAATAAATACAAAACAAGTTTGCTTCTAATGCTCTTTCTGAAGTGATCATAGCAATAATAATAGCAGCGAAAATTTTCATACAGAACTTACCATATGCCATTGACTGGTGTCAGTCCTGTACTTATGCAGGTTGAGTACCCCGTGTCTGAAATCCTTGGGACAGGAGTACTGTGATTTCAGTGGTCTTGAGGGCAGAGCTTAGGAATATTTGCCAATGTGTATATATACAAAATATCTTAGGGATGGGACTCAGGCCTAAATACAAAATTCATTTGCCTTTCAAGCACATTTTAAACACATAGCCTAACGGTCATTTCATATAATATTTCCAGTACACTTGTGTTTTGACATGACCCACGACACAAGGCAAGGTGTGTTGTCAAAGGTGTGTTAGCACTTAAAAGTTGAATTTTGGAACATTTCAGATTTAAGTTTTTCAGATTATATAGATGCTCAACTTAATACAGTAGAATACTATCCACCCTTAAGAAGAAGGAATTCCTGTCATTTTGGGCAATATGTATGAAACTAGAGGATTTATGCTAAAAGAAACTAATCAAATTTCATCATTACCAATTTATTAGTGAAATATGCACAAGAAAATCAAATGATATATTACTTCACAAGTGGTATCAAGAGTAGATGAACTTGTAGCCAGGCCTGGTGGCGCACACCTTGCCAGGGCGTGGTGATGCACGCCTTTAGCCCCAGCACTCGGGAGGTAGAGGTAGGAGGATCACTGTGAGTTCGAGGCCACCCTGAGGCTACTACATAGTGTATTCCAGGTCAGCCTGGGCTAGAGTGAGACCCTACCTTGAAAAACAAAACAAAAAACAAAATAGTAAATGAACTTGTAGAAACAAAAAATATATTAATTATTAGAAGCTAGGAGTAGAGAGAAATAAAGAACTGTTCGAGTCCTTTTTTTTTTTTCATTGAAAATATGGAACGCTTCACAAATTTGCATGGCAGCCTTGCACAAGGGCCATGCTAATCTCTGTATTGTTCCAGTTTTAGTATATGTGCTGCCAAAGTGAGCACTCGAAACCTTTTTTAAGATGGTTGTTCCCAACCAAAGTTCATGTTGACGCTTGGTCAGTCAGCTTTAGTTGCTGGGATGAACTTTCAAACCAGGTACAGTTATGGAGGATGGGATTTACTGAAAGTTCTATAATGGCAGAAGAAGTTGGTCTCCTTCCACAGGTCCATGCTGAGAGAGAAAACAACCACCTCCAACACCATAAGCAAGCATACTTCAGGAACACCAGGCTGAACCCAGCACGTTGTGTCTCTTTTGATTGCAATTCTGGGTCCACCCCCACATATTAGGGCTGGAACTTGTGATCCACGCCCAGTAACACCAAGTTACAAACTTTAATAAAACTCCTGAATTGATTGGGAGGCATCCATTCAAACTACCACAAAGCTTAACTCCATATTTCACGCTATTGAGGCATTTGGATGGATGTTTCATAGGATTTTTCTTTGGTTGAAACATTTCATCCTAGAGGGAGGGTTGGTTAGGACATTCTAAACTGAAATATAACTTCTGCAAACTCATTAAAGCTCAGGACGTGGACAGAACTCAGGATATAAACACCTCACAAGTTTCAAGAAGTTCCTGAAACTCATGATTCCCATGGCTTCTCCCTCCCCAGTGTAGTATAAGGAATGAGAATCCCTTGGGAGAAGAGACTCTCCTAGTTGTGCTGTGAGCCCTGTGGCTCCCATGCCTCATCCCCTACGCTGGGCTGCTTCTGAACCACCCACGCTCCTGAAGGTCACTCCTCTGTACTCCTGCCAGCAATCCCAACAAACTCATTGGTTCACAAAGTGGAACTTTGATGTAATCAAGATATCTCCCCAGGGAAAAATCAATGCAATGTAAGATCTTTAAGAGAGAGAATTTGTTCATGTGATCACCACACTCAGAAAGGGATTAATGACCATCATGAGTGGATTAGTTCTAGAGGATTAGTTACCTTGAGGGCATGTTGTAAGGAAGCAAGTCCACCCAATGTGCTTGGTTCCTTCTTCATGCTTGCTGTTATCACACATAACCTTGTTAACATCCCTAGCAGATCTAAACCCAAGGCTGAACAGAAAATGTTACCCAATCTTTCTGTCTTCAAAGCTGTGAGCCAAGTGAACCTCTGTTCTTTATACACTACCCAATGTCAGGTATTCTGTTATGACAATATAAAATGCACTAAGATAGTATATTGCCTTTGTTATGCAATAAGAATTAGTTCTGGAGTTTGCTATAGAGTATAGTGCCAGCAAGGGTGTATTTGGCACTTAAAAATTGAGGGTAGATTTCTTGTTAAATGTTCTTACCACAAAACATACAAAATTTTCACTTTTATATTCTTTCATCTAATTCTTGAAGAACTTCACATTGTGAGATTTAGTATTACTCATTTAACATGTAAGGATATCAAGTATTTACAATGTTACTGCAAAAGCAAATACCCCATGAAGACTAAACATTAGTGCTCTCAACCTCTGAAAGCTCTTGTGACCATAGGGAGTTTCCAGAGTTGCAGCAGGCCCAGGTAAAGAGGAAACTTAGCTGCCACCAGGGAGTAGTGAGCCTATGTGAAATTTCTCAAGAAAAAAAAAACAAAAACAAAAACAAGGTCCAGTAATAATACTTCGTTTTGGACTTGAAGACTTGAACTCTTTTTGCTTAAAGATGGACCATTAAGCTGGACGTGGTGGCACACGCCTTTAATCCCAGCACTCGGGAGGCAGAGGTAGGAGGATCGCCATGAGTTCAAGGCCACCCTGAGACTACAGAGTTAATTCCAGGTCAGCCTGGACCAAAGTGAGACCCTACCTCGAAAAACCAAAAAAAAAAAAAAACAAAAACAAAAAAAAAAAGATGGACCATTAAAACAGAGTAAAGCTTAATCCCATAAACCTTGTTCTAAATCTGTTATTGAAAATTTCCAAACAATGAAGGTGAAAATGAATGCAGTTCCTCTAGTTCCAGATCCTGAAAGCCTCTTTGCTTATCAGATGTGAAAGCTACCGATGTGTCTCTGGAGAGAACAAGGGGACTAGTTTCTTCCTCCATAAAATCCTCCAATGCTCAAACCACACTTCTTTTGCTGGATCATATGTAGTACTTTTTGAGGCCTTTGCTATTTTTCTTTTGTTGCAGTGCCATTAAACAACTTCTTTTCTACATTTTCTTTCCATCTTTGTCTCCTTTCTCTAGTTCATCTGGAACATACTTAAGGTCAATGACCTTTCAAAAAGAGTTGCTGGGCTGAAGCTAGCTTAGCAGTTAAGGCACTTGCCTGCAAAGCCCAGTGACCCAGGCTTGATTCCCCACTACTCGTTTAAGGCATGTGCACAAGGTGGTGCATGCGTCTGGGGTTCATTGCAGCGGCTAGGGGCCCTGGCATACCCATTCTCTCTCTATCTCTTTCAAATAAATAAATATTAAAACAAATTTTAAAGTATCGACAAAGAGTTGTTATGGAAAGAACTTAATGAATGTTCACTAAACCTCTCAGAGCATCAAGAGGCTTCCTTGTAGCACACAAATTTGACTGGTTTTCATAAGTCTTGAATAAGAAGAGTTTATGAATGAAGACAACAGAGGACATCCAAGCTGTCTTCCACCAAGACGACACCTTCACTCTCAATGTTTATCTCTGAGCAGAGGCTGCTTTCAGCTCTGACCCTTCACTCCTGCATTAATTCCTTTATTCACTCATTCATTTAACAAATAATTTTCAACTAAGCATTGACTTACATTCTGGGGACAAAACTAACAAAAATTGTCCTTTTTATCTCAAGGAACTAAGGAAGCAGAAGCCATTTCTGTAAGAATGTAAGAATGTAAGTGTTATGGGTTATTTTATATGTGTTCATGAAACAATGCTTATCACTGTTAAATGGGATAGTTATTTTTACTTGGCAAGTTACTCTTGCTTTATGAAATAATTTTGTCCCAGAAAATTTTCCTTTAGAACGAATTTTGCCTTTTCTCTAATAACCTTCAATATAAAATCTGACACATTACCTGATAGAAAAATCCTTTAAGTTAAAAACATTCAGGTGCACAGCATGAGTGGCCAGGAAAGGAAGGAGAGGAATGTGGTCGAATTGAGAGTGATTAGGCGTCAGACACCTTATATTACAGACTGTCACAGATCTCAAGGAGAGGTTAGCATCTATTTACCCTAATATCTGAACTAATGCAACAGTAGAGCAACTCCAGTCAGGGAAAAACTGACTCATCAAGACAGTGGCTTCTGACTCATCAGGATAAGGGCTGACCACCAGCCCTCCCCTTTGTTTTTGTTTTTGTTTTTTTTTTAAATTTATTTATTTATTTGAGAGTGACAGACACAGAGAGAAGGACAGATAAAGGGAGAGAGAGAGAATGGGTGCGCCAGGGCTTCCAGCCTCTGCAAACGAACTCCAGACGCGTGCGCCCCCTTGTGCATCTGGCTAACGTGGGACCTGGGGAACCGAGCCTCGAACCGGGGTCCTTAGGCTTCACAGGCAAGCGTTTAACAGCTAAGCCATCTCTCCAGCCCCCCTCCCCTTTGTTTTTGTCACTTCCTGATTCTTAGAATTTTGGCAGGCTCCCCTTGAGCCTGAACAACCTCACCCTACCTCTTCACCATGGAACAGGAGTTTTGGGGTTCCTTGCCAGTACACCAGTGCACCAGAAAACTTAGGGTACCCTGGATTCTTGTCTTATGAATTTAAAGAATTAAATCCATAGACAAGAGGGTAAGACTTAGAGAGACTTTATTACACTGAGAAAGAAAGAGGAGCAAATTCAGGGGGCTCTTGCCATGTGGAAGGCAGGAGGAGATAGAGAGCCCATGTGGGAGCAGGGGTCGGGGTCTCTCCCATCTCAATTCACCGGGATAAGATGAGGGGCCTTACCAGAGCAGAACCCTAGAAGTTCAGGAAAGGTGAGCAGCCAACCAGAAGCTTTGTCCACCTGGTAAGGGTCTATTTGTAACCTTGTTGTGGTGGGCTTTACCCTCAAGCTCAGGTGAGTCTGAGAGAGAGCTTTTCCTCAGTGGTCCAGTTGGGCTCTTGACTCAGGAAAAACATACACACATAACAAGTACTGATCATAGTTTTGCAGACATCAAGGCCAGTAACTACAGGCCCACAGGTAAGCTTAGGGTGATTGCTCTTGTGGTCAGAATATATGTGTGTTCTGGATTGGCAGAGTCCAATAGGTTGTTTTTGTGCTTTAGTTTGTTTTTGGAAGTTGGGTCTTGCTGTAGCCCCGGTTGACCTGAAATTCACTATGCAGTCTAGGGCTGGCCTCAAACTTGTGGCAATCCTCCTACCTCTGCCTCTCAAGTTGCTGGGATTAAAGTCATGTACAACCATGTCTGGCTTGATTTTCTTCCTTTTTAAAAGATTTTTTTTTTTGTTTTTGTTTTTAATTGCTGGCCTTTTTCTCTATGTCACTGAATTTCCACAAAATATTTCAAATTGAAGGCTGAGAGCTGTAGATTACTTCTGAATTGGTTTCATTGGGCTCAGTGTTGAAAAGTGAAATGGACCCATGTCAGCAGGTTCAAATTGTCAAGATGAGTAACCATGTTCTCCTGTGAGAGAACTGGTAGGTAGTTCAACAGAGAGAGATAAGGAGACAACGAATTAAATGTTTCCCCAGAAGCAGAGTTGGAGATATAGCTTGTTTGATAAATGTTTGCCTTTCAAACATGAGGACCTGAGTTCCCTTCCCCTAACCCACGGAAAAGAAGCCTGGTGGTGACACCTGCCTCTTCCCTTCAGGTGATGCACTTACACTTTCTGCCTTGTACATAACGAGATTCGTATGCTGAAATCTGTATCCCTTGCCTCATTGGTTTATCTTGGAAGACAATGTCATAATCAATATTTCTACAAAGTTATGAATGCTTGACATAAAAGTAACTCATTTATTGAACTGTATTTTATGTAGTTGCTACATGGTAGATAACATTAGCCTTTGAATAACTTTGAAACTATTTTTCTAGGGCTGGAGAGGTTGCTCAGTTGTTAAAGCACTTGCCCACAAAGTGTAACAGCCTTAGTTTGATTCCCCATGTAATGCCAGATGCACAAAGTAGTGCATACATCTGGAGTTCATTTGCAGTGGCTAAAGGCTCTGACATGCCCATTTTCTCTTTTACTGTGTCAGTCTCTGTCTTTCTCTGCTTGTGAATAAATTAAAAAATTAACAAAAGAAAAGAGAAAGAAGGAGGAAGGTGGGGGGGGGGAAGAGAGAGAGAGAGAGAGAGAATGAGTGAACCAGGGCTTCCAGACACTGCAAATGAACTTCAGATGCATGTGCCACTTATGCATCTGGTTTATGTGGGTACTGGGGAATTGAACTGAGGTCCTTTGGCTTTGCAGGCAAGTGCCTTAACTGCTAAGCCATTTCTCCAGCCCCTATCAATCTTTTGACCAGGTTTTCAGCACCAAGCATAGATTCCCTCCTATGAAGAGGACCTCAAATCCAATTGGAGAGCATTTGGTTTCTCCCATAACAGACATGCCACCATTGCATCAGATGGCACATTTGGCCTGCCTGACCATCTGTAAAGCTTGCATAATCCACTTCTGGTTAAGATAACTGATTATTTTTCTTTCCCAGAAGACTTCAAAGCACTTGCCAGTACAATTAGGCAATAGAGAGAAGGCTTCCAGATTAGATCCAGCTTGATTACTTGGTGTCCTGCAGTCTAAGAATGTGGTGTCTTTAGCAATGTGGTCTTACCAGAAAACAATATTTGTCAAGGCTGAATAAGCTTCCTAAAGTCAAACCATTATTAAGCAAGCATTTAGACAATGGAAAATACAAAATTATGTTATCCAGTATAGTAATTGCTGAACATAAGTGGCTATTTAAATTGAAGTTAATTGATACAAAATATCGTAAAAATCAGTACTTATGTTTTACTTGTCCCTTACTTAGTGATGGTAGCTATCATATTGGATAATGCAGACTAGAACATTCCCATCCCCACATCATAAAGTCTTGGAGTGCTTTAGAGCCTATTCTGTTAAGCCTTGAGGTTCAGTGCCAACCTGCCTCCATGCACTTTTTGTCTGTCTGTTGTAATATATCTTAGTCTCCACCAGCACATGTTGGTCCTGCACCAGCCCACTATAAGTGTGTAACTCATGTTCTCATACATTCAAGGTACCTACTGGCTATTTAAATGCAAGCCCATTTTGCTCTGGTTGTCAATCTAAAAGGTTCCAACATGTCTCCCACCAACCTGATCACATGCCAGTCTTGACCTGATTTTCTGTTTCCTGACAGTGTTCTCTAAGTTGGGATGTTTCACTAATACATTATCTTCATTCTAATACAGTGTTCTCAGTTAGACTGAAGTAGGTTCGTTCTGTCTGCATATAGTGATACATCTGGAACATAATTGATCTTGTTGATTTGTCAGAAAAAAAGATCCAAAGTGCAGTTAGTAATCTGATTTTGTAAATGTAGAAAACAACACGATGAAAAATGAGAACTTAAGTCTGAACGGGTTGTTAGGGTATCAGAGTGCTAGACAATGGTTGAACCAGGATATGAATCTAGGAAATGGAAGACAAGCTGCTGGTATAGGTGTCTCTGTAATCACAGCCTTCCTGACTTTGGAGAATGGCAGTTATGTTGGGTGTGGACATTCAGCCTTAGTTGGGTATACATTATAGGATGTTAGGTTAGCCTTCCTTGTGTAATCCGTCTCACTCCACATGATGGGAGAGGGCACACTGCCTCGCATTCAATGTCACTGAAAACAAATGTTTGTTGAAATGAGTTAACCTTTCCATTAACTGTTATTGTTATAGCTATGGGACAGAGATGCCAAAGAAAGGAAAACAAATCTGGAACCTCATTGCTCATATATTGTCAAGTATAGTTATTTCCCATTATTTGGGGGAATTGGTCAAAGATCTCCTTGGATATCCGTAACCCAGAAACTTGTCATATATATATATATATATATATATATATATATATATATATATATATATATATATATACACACACATATATATTGTGTGCAAACATCCTTGTCTATCTTTTTAAAGATTATCTGTAAAATCCAAGACAAGCAAAGGAGTCTGTACAAGTTCAAAAATTAACCTAAATATTTTGTGGCTTAGAGAGAAAATTATTTGTTCAAAATAATGGAATTATGTTGTTCCCAAGAAAATGGATTTAACTGGAGATAATCATTTTAAGAGAATCAAGTCACTCTCAGTAAGAAAAACATTTCATGTTTTATGTCATTTGTGGGCCCTAGATTTTAGAGATTCACTAAATAAATCATATGGTTTATTATGTGTTAAAGTAGAACTGAAACTGACTGTGCAACAAAGGGGACTATTGAGAGGAGGAGGGTCTCACAAGGGTGAGATTAGTGGGTTTTGGAGGATGTTGTAATTATTTCATGTTGCTTGGACAAAACACCTCATCAAAAGCAACTGATGGGAGGACAGGGTTTATTTTGGCTTAAGCTCTCAAGGGGAAACTGCATGATGGCAGAAGAAAACATAGCACAAGCAGAGGATGGATTTCTCTTCTGTCCTAGTAGGTGGAAAACAGCAGCAAGAGAATAAGCTGAACTCTGGCGAGGGGGGAAGGTCTGGATATAACCCCCAAAGTTCATCTGAAGCAACACAACACATCCAACAAAGCTCTACTTCCCAAACTGCCACCAGCTGGGGATCAAGCACATGACTTATGGGTAGGGGGCATCTGATTCAAACTGTCACAGAGGGAATATGGTCAAGTCATTATATAATGCACAGAAATGACCCTATGTAGTGCAGTATGATAAAATAAAGATATTAAGAAAACAAAAAATATTTGACCTATAGTTGGCTGGATCTGAGGATGTTGGACCTTGTGATATGAAAAGTCCTACCACACTTCCCATTTACTGAGAGAATGGCAATGAGAGACAAAGATAGGGCATAGCACAGAGAGTCAGAGCAGCAAACATCAACTGTGGCAAGAGAGTAGGCAGGATACCCTCAGCAAGTAGAGGTCTGAAGGATCACTGGCCTTGGAGTGTACCATGGCCAGCCTCTGTTTCCTTTAGTACCTGCTTCCTGGCAACTTGAGCAGCTTGGCTTTCATGCTTTTTGCTTTTCATCATATGTCTAGAACATTTTGCTTACCTGTGTGCTTTATCTTCTGCACTCACCTGACTTGTGAGATTCTTGTGACCTGGCTAGTTCCCACTTTGCCCTTAAGTGTCATCTCCTGGAAGCTTTGAGTAATCCTCATGGGATTCATAAGCTCAGCCACTGTGCTACCCATGAATCTTGGGTTTTAGGACAAAACTGTGCCCATGGGAGTTGCTGAGATGGGTCAGCTTGAATAGTACTTGCTGTGGGAGCATGAGGACTTGTATTTGGAGCTCTAGTTCTCACTTTAAAACCTAGGTGTGGGTATGGAGAGGGAGATGGCTTAGCAGTTAAGGCACTTGCACGCAAAGCCTAAAGATACAGGTTTGACTCCCCAGAACCCACGTAAGCCAGATGTACAAGGTGATGCATGCTCATGTCACTCATGCACACAAGGTCATACTTGCACACAAGGTGGCACACACATCTGGAGTTTGATTGCAGTGGCTGGGGCTCTGGTGCACTAGTTCTCCTTTCTGTTTTGTTCTCTCTCTCTCTTCCTCATAAAAAGGTAGGTATGGCAGTTTGTGCCTGTCATCCCAGTCCTGGGAAGGCAAGAGACAGGAAGATACCTGGAGCTTGCTGGGTATATAGTCTAGTAGAATTGATGAGTTCTGGGTTTGGTGAGATATCCTGTCTCAAAACAGAAGGTGGAGATCATCTAAGGAGCCACATAATATGGACTTCTGGTTTTCACATGTACATACACAAGCTGGTGGAGTATTGGGTATAGCAGACAAAGTCTGTGCCCTATAGAGTTTGCCTCTTCAACTCAAGTTTGGAGATGGCATAGTACAACTCCTGTCAGACTGCATTGTTTAAGACCAACCTTTGGTTGGTTAGGAGTTGTTACAAGTCACAGTGCAAAGGGTGGGCTGCTGAGGCCATTACTGCAATTGGTCTTATTTGCCACAGGCATGAGTGAGTGCCCTTAAGGTGATTCCATCCCCCTGACTTTGAGTCTTTCAGCTAAGACCACACATCATGAATTAGAGTCAAGTCACTGTCAGAGTGTTTTGTCTGAAGCCTTAATCTAGAAAATCTATGTGCATAATAAATGGTTGAGATACTACCAAATGTGGAGAT
Organism: Jaculus jaculus; assembly: GCF_020740685.1. Classification (NCBI taxonomy): domain Eukaryota; kingdom Metazoa; phylum Chordata; class Mammalia; order Rodentia; family Dipodidae; genus Jaculus; species Jaculus jaculus. Next base: position 29,073,115 of record NC_059106.1, on the reverse strand, counting down.
AATTTATTTGGTATCCTTGGTAACCATATCATTTCTGAGTGTGGTCTGGAAACCAGCTCATTATCTTCCAAAATGTGTTTCAAGTAGAATTTGTAGACTTTTGCTTAAACAATTTTCATTCTTGAAATAATTGTGAGAAACACTGGGAATAGCAAGCAACATAAACATCCGTGAAGAATATAGCATTGGAAGCATATTTTAGAGTTACTTAAACATTTTAGGCCATAGAAACTTTCCCCCACATTTGATCATAACACGTCTATAAAATACACTCTGAAAAACTCTCCCAAGGGCAGCATCCTTCCTGCTTTCCTCAGTGCCTCCTCGACATAGCAAATTATGATCAAGGACAAAATGGCGTCCTCAGAGACAACCAGAAGTGGATCTTGTATAATAGAATTTTGTGGAATATGAAATGATTTGTGGGCTAGAGAGTTGGCTTAGCAGTTAAGGTGCTTGCCTACAAAACCAAACGATGCAGGTTTGATTCCCTAGGACCCACGTAAGCCATATGTCTGGAGTTCATTTGTAGCAGCTGCAGGCCCTGGTGTGTCCATTCTCTCTCTCTCTCTCCATCTGCCTCTTTCTCTCTCTCTCTTGCTTTGTCTCAAATAAATAAAAATAATTTTTTAAAAGAACTGGTGACAGTGATAAGTACATCAGGTTCTTTAAGAAAAAAAGAATAAAATAACTTGTCTTATTTGTAAGAATTCTGCTTCTTCATTGACATTTCTCTGTGTTTCCAGCTTCACACTTCTTGGGATTATTCCCTACCCTCTGATCTCAGGTAATGGTCATAGAGGTGACAATGATGCAGGAAGAGGCTTAGAATAAATCTGTAAATCAGGAGTTTTCACAAATGTACATGGCTCTCAAGTCTCACACGATTCATCCCCGCAGATCTTAGGAGAGAACAGATAAGGAGTCCGTGGTGGTGGTACCCCTCTTGCTAGCAGTGCCAACTCTCATGCTTTCAATTAGCTGTGGCCAATTTTAGTCCAAAATTGTTAACCAAAGACTTTAGCAAATAGATAATTCACAAGATTTAAAGCAGACACTGTTCTGAATTGTGTGACAACTTATTGAGCTATCTAATTCCACCATCACCTCTTCATCCAGCATATCAATGCTCTATACATTCTCAACCCATTAGTTATTTAGTAGCTGTCTTGGTTGTCATATAAAAATATACAGCAATGTGCAGAGTTCAGTACTATCCAAAGTTCAGTCACTCTCTGTGGACTTTGGTGAGGGTTTTCTGAAATTAAGAGAATATGTTTAACATGAGGATCCTTTAAGAGACGTATTCTCCCTCAGAAGCATTCTTCATGCCTGGAACTGAAAACCTAGTCAAAAATCTATGCCTGAGAGGTCATAAGCCCTAGGAGGGAAACTAATACTGTTTTCTAGCTAAATGGACATATTATATCCACAAAACTGCTCTCTAAATACTTATATTTATGTCAATACATTAAAGCTACTATCACTCTAGGTTAGAGAAATTTCTCTTTCCTGATGGTGGTGACTGTTGTGGTGGATCCACAACTATGCAAAGTGCTAAGAAGTGACAATAAAGTGTTCAGCATGGAGTTAGACATATCTATCACACTGTCTGAGGTTCAGGGACCATTGCAGAAGAAGTTGCAGAAAGAATGTGCCAAAGGAAATGGAGGAGTGCTTTGCAATACTGTCTTCAAGACACAAAGTGGCCATGATATTGATAACTTTACAGTGGCAGATGCAACCTGAAGAAGACCTACATAATAGGAGGGAAAATTATAAAATTAAAATAGAAGAGAGACTAGTTGGAAAGAAGAAGGAATTCACTGGAGGGGTGACAGGAGAGTGGAAAAAGACAGAGTGGCAGAATGGGATTATGATTATGGTATATTGTATATAGGTATGGAAATTGTCAGCAACAGTTCGGGAAAAGGAACAACACTTTCTCTGAGATTCTAGAGTAGATAGCCTGAGACAGGTCCAAGTGAAGACCACATATTATTATGACTTAGCCTCAGAAGTTATGTGGCCACTTCTACTACACTCTACTCATCAAAGCATCCTCCAAAAGGTACTGAGGTGGAGGGCAAAGGAAATAGGCTGACCTCTTGATGGGGGGGGGGCAAGAGTCCACACAAGCATGGGGAATATTACTGCGACATGCTTTCTTTTGCTAAGTACCGCCTTTTAGTGGGTGATGATCCTGAGATGCTGGGTTGCTCATGCACTTCTAGTGATGATGTGGAAGAGGTACAACCATTCTGGGAAACAGTTTGCAAGTTTTTTATAAAACTAGCATTGCAATTACTATGCCACCCAATGATCACACTTTCATTGTTCTTCCCACAAAAATGAAAATTTCAGGGCACTGGAGAGCAATCTGGAGCCAACCCTGGTTTCCAAAGCACATCTGGTGAGAAGAGCTGTTTGGCCCCCGAGAGACAGCAGTAAGATGAGAGCAGAGGCTGTGTTGAACAGACTCTGGAATCCTGAACGTGTTTGATCAGAAGATCAATTTTGATGGACTCCTGAAATTTTCCCATACAACTCCTTCCACACAGCACCTGAAGAAGGTATCTGGTTCCTGTATGCAAGGTATTACTTAGAAACAGATAAAACAAACAATGGATATGTGCAACAACCTTCAATAACTCCAGAGAATTTAGCAATGAAAATGAACTCCAAAAGGTCACATATTTTATGATTCTATCATGTAATATTGTTTAAATGACCAATTCATAGAAAGAGAAAAGCAGATTGCAGTTGCTATATTTTAGTGAGGGAGTGAGGATTGGAAGGAAGTCGTATTAGTAACCGTCTCTGTTGGAACAAAACACCTGACCAAAAACAGCTTATGGGAGGAAGGAAATTGTTTCACACTAACAGTTTTGATTGGAAGCTTCATCAAAGTGGAAGTAGTGTGTCTTGCCATATCATACCCATAGCAGAGAGAGAAAAGCAAATGTGAGCTGTCTCTGAACACACAGTAGGCTCGGCTCCTTAACCTCCACAGCCCACCTCCAACAATGCATCTCCTAAAATAAGACTCCATTTCCCAAAGTCTCCTCCAGCTTTGGTCCGAGTAGGAAGATTAATCAAAGATACCTAAGGCTATGGTGGATGTTTACATTCAAACATCACAGAAGTGGAAGTAGTTATGCAAGGATAATGTAAGTGGTCATGAGGGGGTGCAAATGCTTTTAGTGAATCATTGTCAATATCCTGTTTGATGTGTGCTGTACTTTTGCCAGGTGCTATCTAGGTGTGGGCAGTGCCCTTCCATGGACAAGGTGTTAAGGATTATATAAAAAAGAGACAGTTGGCTGAGCACCAGAATTCACCTCTCTCTGTTCCCTAACTATATGTTCAGTGGGACCAGTCACCTCCTGCTCCTGCCCCTGTGCCATCCCTGCCACGGGGAACTGTGTTCCCTGGAACCTTAAACTCTCAAGTTGCTTCTTGTAAGATATTTAGTCACATTAGTAGTGAGGAAAACAATTAAAATGTCACTTCTAGGCTGGGTAAATGGCTTAGCAGTTAAGGCGTTTGTCTGTGAAGCCTAAGGACCCTGGTTCGATTCCCCAGGACCCACATAAGCCCAGATACACAAGGGGACACAGGTGCCTGGAGTTCGTTTACAGTGGCTGAGGCCCTGGTGCACCCATTCTCTCTTCTCTCTTCCTCTCTCTCTCTCTCAAATAAACAAATAAATATTTAAAAATAAAATAAAATAAAATAAAATAAAATGTCACTTCTTAGGCTAGGGAGGTAGCTCAGTTGGTGAAGTGCTTGTCTCATAATGATGAAAATCCAAGTTCAATCCCCAGAAAGTATGCAAAAAGTTGAGCATGGTGGTGCATGTTTGTAACCCCAGTCTGGGGAAGCTGATTCAGGTGAATCCATGGGGCATTTTGGCCACCAAATTCATCAAACAGTGAATTATAGGTTAGTGAGAGCCTCAGCCTCAACAAAGGCATATGACATTCCAGAGAAAAGACACCCAAGGTTTTCCTTGGGCCTCCACAGAGGTGCAACATGCATGTGTGCACCTGGCCATACATATATGCTCACACACATGTGAACATGCACACACATGAAATCGCTTGTCCTGACAAGGGTTGAGATTTTGTTCCTAGGTCTTCTCATGGAATTTTATTCTCCCTCAGTGGGCCGGTCCCCATTCTTGATGAAGAAACTCTCATTTCTTACCCCCACTCATCATCCTATAGGAGCACAGCTCCCCACGTGTCATGTCTTTTCCCCCAGAACAGTCACTTAAGCTCTCTGTAGGATGGCTTCTGAGTGAGCAGAACACACCCACGTGGGCCTGAAGTAAGTTGCTATGGGTAACCTTTCTTGTGTAGAATAGGAGACTGAGAAGCTACATGCAAGATCACATCCTTCTGTGATTTTTTTAAGACATGAGAAGATGGTTAAGCAGTATTTTCTGTATCTTATGCCTATTTTTCTTATTTTAGGGAGAGAGAGGGAATTGGCATGCCAGGACCTCAGCCACTGCAATTCAACTCTAGACACCTTGGGCTTGCCTTATCATTGTGTGTCTGTCTAATGTTGGATCTCTAGTATAGAGCATGGGTCTTTTGGCTTTGCAGGCAATCACCATAAGTGATAAACCATCTCTCTAGTGCCTGTGATTCTTTTTATAAGGCAGAGGGCAGCTTAGATTCTAAAAGAACCAATCTTATAAACTGACTGGCCTCATGCTAAGACCAGCATTTTTCCTGATGCTTGAGAACATTCATAAAATTTAACATTTTCTCATATATCATTTCCCACTTCTCTGTAGAAAACCACACATGGTGTGTACAGTACTATTCTGTGCTTATAGAAGAAAAGGCCTCTGTACTAGGCAGAGCCACAATCAGGGACAGCCATGTTTGTCCTCAGCTGAAGTTGGTAGAGTTGCTATCTGGCCTGGAGTAAGGAACCACCCCTCTTTAATTCATCTTCTTAGATTGCTTATGCTGGCCTGACCTTGTATGTGCAGAAACCAGACCACAGCTGCCTCATTCCCACATCATCTGACTTTGTCCCACGATCCCATGCTCTTTCTATATTTGATAAAAGAAAGCTTTTGCCACAGCTTTTCTCCTTGTGTATAAAATAAACAAACATGAGCTGGATAGTGGATAAGGCATCTGCCTGCAAAGCCAAAGGATCCCAATTTGATTCTCCAGGACCCATGTAAGCCAGATGCACATGAGGGTACATGTATCTGGAGTTTGCAGTGGCTAGAAGCCCTGGCACACCCATTCTCTCTCTTCCCTCTATCTCTCTCTATCCCCCTATTTCTTTCAAATAAATAAAATACATTAAAAATAAACAAACACTGGTTAGGTGGCGATATAGTGTCTCCAGCAGGGCTTGCAGGCCACCCAATCTCAGTTTCACTCCATTACCGGTGTCAGTTTTTCTTTGTAATCCTCGAGCTGTCCTGACAGGAGGTAGATGTACCAGGTCACTTTTCCTCTCTTTTTAATGGGATTTTTTTTTCACTTGCATGCAGGTGTGTGTATGTGTAAACTGTGTTTAATGTGGTATGTGATATATGACAGATGCATATCTATATATGTATAGATGCATGTGCCATGGGTGTTGTTGCAGTCAGGTTCTCATTGCTGGTAGAAACCACCCAACCAAGAGCAGTTTGTGGGAAAAAAAGGTTTATTTGGGCTTATAGTCTTGAGGAGAAGCTCCATGATGGCAAGGAAAACAATGATTTGAGCAGAGGGTGGACATCATCCCCCATGGTCAACATAAGGTGGACCATAGCAACAGGAGAGTGTGCCAAACACTGGCATGAGGAAGCTGGCTATAACACCCATAAGCCTGCCCCCCAAAATACACTGCATCCAGAAGGCATTAATTCCCAAATTACATCAGCTGGGAGCCTAGCATTCAGAACACCTAGGTTTATGGGGGACATCTGAATCAAACCACCACATTCTGCTCCTAACCCCCATAAACTGATAACCATACATGACATAAAATGCAATGCATTTATCCAACTTTAAAAGTCCCCATATTTTTTATCAGTCTCAATGATGTTCAAACATCCCCATAATCCAAGGTTTTTTAACTGAGCCATAATACCAAAAAAATTCACCCACAATAGTAATGGAACAGAATAAACAGACATACTACAAAAGATGGCATTGGGCACAGCAAGGAAATAGTCAACCAATAAAAGATTTAAACAGGGCAAACACCAAACTCTGTAGCTCCAAGACCAACAACTATAGCTGGTGACAAGTCTCCAAGTCCAATAATTCGAATCAGCAGCAAATCTCTGGAGTTCCAATGTTGCCCCTCCAGCTAGGCTACTCACAGTCCTGCACCACTTTATCTGGGGCCATCAGTCCTCCTAGGCAGCCATCTCATGGTTCTGGCATCTCCACTCCGTCTCCACTGCAACCCACGGTTCCTCATGGCCCCGCGGTATCTCCATGCAGGCAACGAGCAAACCTGCTTCACACTTCCCATGGCCATTTCCAAAACACAAGATTGTGTTGCGAACTCAATGATCCTCTGTTTCCTGCATTTCTTATACTCCATAATAACAAGTAGGGTGCCAATTTCTTTATCCAGGGGGGAATAAAACACACTTTGAAGAACAAGACACTCCTTGAGCACTCAGGCCCCTTCAAAAGAGTCTACATTCTTTCTCTTGCCCCAGTGAAGGTCAGCTGGCCCAATCTCAAAGGTTGTAATTTCTCAATTGCAGCTGAACAGTTAGGAATTCACCCAAAGATTTCATTTTTTCTGTGGCATATCCCTTTGCTCACATCAGTTCATTTCTGTGCAAAGCAACCCTGCACAACTTCTCAGGACGTGGGCATAACAGCATGCTTCTCACACAAACTGCTAGCCCAGTCCAAGCAAAGCCCTTTATCACCCTCATAAGCCAAACCTCACAGTCCACAGTTCTTACTTCATTCAGGTCTTTCAACCCTGACCAGAATAGTCTATGAAGCTGTACTTATAGCACTGCAGGGCATCTCTCAGGCCAAGGTTTCAAATCCTTCCACATTCCTCTTGAAAATTAGCTTTAAAAGGCCAAAGCCACACAGTCAGGTGTTTAGCAGCAATCCCACTCTTCAGTGCCACTTTACTCTTGCAGTCAGGTTCACATGGCTGGTAGAAATCAGCCAACCAAGAGCATCTTGTAGGAAATAAAGAGGCTTATTTTGGCTTACAGGCTCAAGGGGAAACTCCATGATGGCAGGGGAAAAACGACAACATGAGCAGAGGGTTGACATCACCCCCTGGCCAACATAAGGTAGACCACAGCAACAGGAGAGTGTGCCAAATACTGGCATGGGGAAACTGGCTAGAATACCCATAAGCCCACGCCCAACAATACAGTGCCTCCAGGAGGAATTAATTCCCAAAACTCCATCAGCTAGGAACCTAGCATTCAGAACACCTAAGTCTACGGGGGATACCTGAATCAAACTGCCACAGTTGTGCATGTGGAGCCAGAGGAGAGCACTCAGTGCCCCTCTTTATTGCTCATCTGCAGACTTCTTTGAGATAGAGTCTCTCTTTCTACTCAGAGCTACCCTTTTTTAGGTCAGCTAGCACCAGCAATTAATTCTTTGGTTCCTGTCCCCTGAGGACCAGGTTTACAGATGTGCAAGGCCATCCCCCACTTTTTCATGGGCTTCTGGATGCTCTATCCCATGTTCTCTGGCCCACCGAGGCCCTCATGCTTATGCAACAAGTGCTCAACCATGGAGCAAGCTTACCAGCCCTTTTATGAGAATTTTATTCTCCATTTAAAATTCACATGGTAGTCCAGTTTATCTTCATATTGGGTTTTATCACAGCCTACTAAGTACTTGGATGACATGTTGATAAATGTTTGAAAATTGGCTCGTTGAACAGAAAATGTGTGAATACATATGTATGGAAGCACAAATCTGTGCATATTTTGCTATGCATTTTCCTGATATAAAGAATGTTGTATAACATACACAATGAAATATGCAAGGCCCTTTACATGGATGCGTTATTGTAACAGTCCTCAAGTGCTACTTAATACAATTGTTATTATTATTAATAGTAGTGTCAGTATTATTTAGTGGGAAGAGAATGACAGATGAGAACTAGATAACATGACACCTCTTTTCCCTGCAGATCCTAATTAAAAATTTGTATCTTATAGGTTCTTTTGTGAACAAGAACAAGCCAGCTACCCCAGATGCAATTGAGGGATTAATGTATGCTCATGCACAAATTATCAACCGGATTCACTCCTTTCTAGTGCATGCAGACAGCATCGGTGGCAGTGACATGCATTGTAGTAGCTTTCAGCTTTCCAGCCACAGCAGCGCCTTGTCACAACATTGGGAAACTTGGCCTAGTGAATAGGAACTGGTGCCAGACAAAGCTGCACATGGCCGTTCTCCCACTCCTTGATGTTCCTCTTTGTTAACTGACAAGTTGTAGCTGAAAGGGAAGAATTAATCCCTAGCAAATCCTCCAAAATGGCTATATGTGGAAAGGAGGAATCCTGTACTCAGAGGACTGTATGGATGCCACTGCAGGGCCCCAGAGTTAAGTGTGATGGGCAGGCAGGTCTGGGAAGATGGCTGAGTTGAAACAGGGATCTATTACAACTCCAAACCTGGACTAGGGAGGTGATCTGGATGTGCTATCTACACAACATTTTGGCTCTGGGAATAGGTTATCTGGAAATTAAAAAAAAATTATTAAAAAGAAGACATGAAGAATAGCTAAAATACTTGGTGGGTGCTGTGGGTCGGAGCTCTGCTATGGAGGAGCACACAGTCAGGGCTTGATCCATATGAGTTTTCCAAAAGGAACTTCAAGACCAGAAGCAGATTTCCTCACATTAAGTAATGCCAATGCTTCCTAAGATGATAAAAATAGCCTTTTGTTGTGTACTCTGGATCCAGACACAGGAGGAGACCTATTTCGATTCGTATATCTGGGATACTGACTTCTGTATTCTATGTTGTAATGACACATAGACAGAAACAGTCAGCTCCATCAAAGGCATGGGGTTGAAAGAAAGCTAGAGTTTGCTAGCAGTGTCCTTGCCTTTTCTGATGGGATGCTTCCAATTACCTGTTGAGGTCACTTAAGTGGCAACATTTGCTTAGTGAAAAGTCAGAGCCCAGTTCAACATGTGACTCACAACCCATGTCCTAGGAAAATGCTGGGAACACTAAAGGTGAAGCGAACCTTTCTGCATATCACTTCCTCTGACCAGATATGTAGGGAAAATTTAGTATAAACCCTACCCAGGTCTAAAATCTGGTCACAATGTTCTTTGGCTGTGTTTGGGAAACAAATGCACAGAACATAATCAAATGTAAGGTCATTTGTCATTTGCAATCCTTATGTATATTCGCTACAAGAAGGTAAGCGTCCCTTGCTGGGGGCATTCCTGTCCTGTACTTCCAGTCTGAAGCCCCAGGTGGGGCAGCCACAGATTTGAGGGTTTGGAGGCACATACCTGTTTAGCAGTTGACTCACACATCTTTTTAGCAAAAGACTAAAGAAGGGGGGGTGCATCCTCACATTCATGTGGCCTGGGAGCAAGGCTTAGACTATCTTTCTGGCTCCTGGGATATTTCTCCACCACCAGACCCAATTAGTTCAACTCATCATCCCCAGCAGAAGTGAGAGCTCAGTTGCTCCCTTTAGGTACAAACCCCAAGTCTGGGGGAATTTGGGCACTGTAGAGCTTTAGTAGGTACTCTGCAATTAGTAAATGCTCTGGAGTTGCCTGAAGGTTGACTGAGTAACTAGACCACTTAATTAAACACTCAAGTAATTAAGAAACATCATTGATGGCGTTGATATCATTAAAATTCTTATCCCAACAGTATTTCCTAATAATAGGAGCAAAGCTGGCCTCTGTGCACTGGAAGGAACAATGAAATATACCTCTTATATGAAACATACTGCATGTAGTATGCATATTCTGCATGTGTACCCACACTGGGAATGTTTGTGTGTCCTTGATCCTGTCCATTCTGATTCTTTTCTTTTCCACATATCCATACCTTTGTCCTTTCTTTGAATGGTTGACTTCTTCAGGATGCCATTTGGCTGCTTTACCAACTTTCATAAAACTCATTGAAGTTTCAACTCTCTGTTCCCTACACTTCTGCCTGTAATCCCATACTGCCTGGTTCAGTTCGTATAGCAGACTTTCCGGATCTCTCACTTCCCCTGGAAACTATGTTACCAGTATGATCATGTCATGCATCTGATCTTTATGTGAGGACATGCTTCACCTCAGAACTCATGACAGAGCCAGCACATGTCTTTGTAGGACCTTGTATTGTAATAGGTTACTGAAAACATTCGACGGGTGGCCCATGTGGAACATCTGCTGAGGCTTGTAGAGGAGCTGATAGAGGGAAAAGCCTTTAGGAAGCTCCTCAGAGCGTGACGTGTAGGTCAGTCCTACTTAGCCTGTGTGTCCACCACTTATGGCTGGCTGCAAGGGGCTGACTTTGAAAAGGTTCTGGTGGTGAATTGTGAAATCTTAAATCACTTGTTAGCTGTCCCCAACCATCAGCTGGAGCAGTTAAAACTACTAAAACACAGCCCAGGTACTAGGTCAATTAAAACCAAAATTCTGAGCATGGGACTCAGTTGTCTGTATTTCCAAAGGGTGACTAGTGATTATACAATAAGCTGCTTAAAGGGTAACAATTGCTTGAAAATAAGAATGTCAAGAATAAAACAGAAAGTAAACAATAGATATATCCACAAGGCAATTGTCAAATGCTAAATACTGATTACGTCCCAGGTCATGGGCTAAGCATAGGCTTTACTTAAAAAGAAATGAATTGATTTAATATTTATAGCAATGTTGTAAGATTTGTAATAATATTGTGATTTTAGTTAGGACATGGAGAATCAGAAGATAAAGTTATCTGAGCTCACACAACTAGCAGGAGGCTGAGTTTGGAGACAAAACTATGGTCTACTGCATTCTAAAGATGATGGGATTGTTTTAAATGTTGATGGTATACAGGCATTTATTTTTAGTTGACAACTAGTAATTGTGCAAACATATACTACACACGTGAGGTTTTTCAATAGCTTTTAGAGATCTATTGCTCACCATGATAACTATGGTTAATAGTTACATATTGTGCATTTCAAAATTACTAAGTAAGTAGATTGAATCTTCTCAGCACAAGAACGTGACAAGTGTGTGCAGTGGTGAAGATTATGGAATCTGGCTACAAGCTTCCTTGTTCACCCCTTCTTCCTTCTATAGTGTTATTGCCCTTGAAGAATGTTTACATTGCAGAACGTGTCATAGGAAATCAGAGCTAGAGCCCCTAGAGGAGGAATACTCTATGATTGAAATCCAGTGGAGCATCTTCCCCGAGTTTACCTGGCTGGGTTTAAAATCTGCTGCCATAGGTTAGATTGGAAATTTTCTGCTCTACCCGTAGGTCAGCATACTGAATTAAGGCCTGTTCCTGCAGCCCATGGGGATATTGTTAGGTGGTGGCATGATTAGAAGGTGAGCATGGTTGAAAAACATAGGCCACTGGGGGCATATCATTCTAGATTATATTGAGGCCTGACACCTACCTTTCTCTCTCTCTCTCTCTCCTTTTAATGGCCTTCATGGAGGTTAACTGCCTTTCTGCACCATATACTTATGAGTGCTACCTTGCCCCAGGCCCAAAGCCACAGAGCCATGTGATCATGAACTGAAACCTTTGGAATCATGAGCCAATGTAAATGTTTCCTCCTTCTAACTCACTTATTTCTAGCATTTTGGAAACTGAAATTTATCTCCTGTGCATGAGATTTTGAACTTCAATACTGCAGTGTGATGAGACATCTGGGGAGTTCGTGCCTTGTATACATATGTTGACCTGGTGTAGCAGCAGGGATTGTAGAGGCCACAGAACAGAGAAACTCCTGCTTTACAATGTTGACATCTTGGCCTCGCAATACACCCTGTTGATTTACTTGACCAAGGCTTTCTTTACAAGAGGTTCTGAAAGTATTATAATTGGTTTTCAATTTTGTGCTAATGGGCTGGAAGTGATTAATTGATCATGGGGTCCAGTTTTGGTCAATGAGTCATATTATCAGGTTTTTGTTCAACTATGTTCCTCCTAACATTGGTGAACAGACACTTGAAGAAAGCCTTGTGTATGTCTGTTAGGCTTTATTCTTTATTCTTCACAATGGTATTAAAATGTGGTGAGTGGAAGGCAGAAGGTACCTGTGATCACGAAGGCATGCACCTTAAGATGCAAGGCATCACATCAACAAGCTTGGCAGGAAGGAGAGGGCTCCTGTGTGCACTGAGAATTCTGTCTTTGCACCTTTGGGCCAAACCGAGTCACAGTCTTAACACCTCTGGCTTGTGAGACAGTCACCTCTCAGCATCTCAGCCAGGCCACTGATTATTGCACTTTGCAGCTTACACTCAGCAACATTCCTTAGAGATGCTTGTGGGGTCCCACCTAAGAAGACTGGAGTGGTACTTTTTCTTTTTTTGAAATGGACTTCTTTTTTTAAAATTTCTTAAATTTAAAATTTTTTTAAATATATTTTATTTATTTATTTGAGAGAGGGAGAGAGAGAGTGAGAGAATAGGCTCACCAGGGCCTCTAGCCACTGCAAATGAACTCCAGATGCATGCACCCCTTGTGTATCTGGCTTATATGGGTCCTGGAGAATCAAACTGGTTAGCCTTGCAGGCAAATGCCTTAACAACTAAGCCATCTTTCTAGGCCCTTTTATTATTTTTTACTTATGAGAGAGAGAGAGAGAGAAAGAGAGAAAATGGGAAAGTAGAAGGTAGAATGGGTGTACCAGGGTCTCTTGCCACTGCAAATGAACTCCAGATGCATATGCCACCTTGTGCAGCTAGCTTATGTGGGTCCTGGGATATGGAACCTTAATCCTTTGGCTTTGCAGGCAAGTGCATTAACTGCTAAGCCATCTCTCAAACTCCTATGATGTGGTACTTTATTTCTTCACAATTCTTTGATATTTATGTGTTTTCCATGTGATATGGCAATTCATCAACCCCCAAAAGCAAACCTGTGAAAATGAACTTTAACTCCTAACACAAATTCCAAGGTTGTTTTAAAAAAATATATTGTAAGTTCTTATGGTAAAAGTTCCTAGAAATTTATTCAGAATAACAAGAAATACTTTCATGCTTTATTGGAGACTGTTGTACATCAGTTTAATGTATCATACTATGTTAAATTCTTTATAGCATGTGATACTGTCCTTACTGTATCTCAGGCCAGTATTAGTCTTATTTTCCAGACACACACACATACACACACACCATATATATATATATAGCCAATTTGATAGGAGTGAGATGGAATCTCAACATAGTTTTAATCTGCATTTCCCTGATGACTAGGATGTATACACACACACACACACACACACACACACACACACACACACACACACATTTGAGGTTGGTATAATTGGTAGTTAAACATGTTTTAACTCAGTGCACAGGCCTGACTTTGCATCTTTTTTTTTATTAACAACTTCCATGATTATAAAAAATACCACATGGTGATACCCCCCTCCCCCCACTTACCCCTTTGAAACTCCACTTTCCATCATACCCCCTCCTCATCTCAATCAGTTTCTCTTTTACTTTTGATGTCTTTGTCTTTTCCTCCTCTTATGATGGTCTTATGCAGGTAGTATCAGGCACTGTGAGGCCATAGATATCCAAGCCATTTTGTGTCTGGATGAAGCATGTTGTATGGAGTCCTACCCTTCATTTGGCTCTTAAATTCTTTCCACCACCTCTTCTGCATTAGACCCTGAACCTTTGAAGGTGTGATACAGATATTGTAGTACTGAGCACTACAGTCATTTCTTTCCATCACCATGATACCTTCTGAGTCATCCCAAGGTCACTGCCATCTGAAAAGAGAAGATTCTCAACCAAAAGTGAGAGTAGCATTAATATAAGGTTGTGAACATTAACTGAAGTGCTTACTGGGCAGTTTGGTAAGCATAGTATATATAGTTGGCCAGACAACAGCAGATGTTACACCCCTAGGGCTTATGACTAACTCTGTTTTAAGTTTTCAGTATCAGGGATGTATTCCCATCCCATGGAGCAGACCTCCAGTCCAATTGGAGAGCAGTTGGTTTCCCCCATAACAGATGTGCCACTAGTGCACCCATTGGCTCATTTGGCCTGGATGACCAATTATAAGGAACTCTCTCCCTCTCAAATAAATAAATAAATAAAAATATTTCAAAAAAACTAACAACAGCAAAACAAACAAACAAAGAAAATAAAATCCCACCATTTCAACACCTTCCCTTTATCACTATATTGCCTCAAAAGAAACCAGGGCCATTATTGTTTCTCTCAAGCACTGATAACTTAAAGACTATGCAAAGTTTTTGACCTGCCTCAGTCCATCCTACAATAAATTTAAGTTTACATGAGGCTCAGAAGGATCAAGCCAGTTATCCAAGGTCATATAAATAGGAAATGGGAGGTCCATCCAGGATTAGAATAATGATTCCATGTTGGTACCAAACTATTTTCCTCTCAACAAAACCCTAATCTATTTCCATGGAATGCAATATTTCTAAAATGATTTCTTTGAAAATTCTCTCCTTTGGTTAAATATGCATCATATAAAACTTAACATTTCATACATGCAACAATATTGTACAGCCATCAACTTTACCAACTTCCAAAACACATTCATTACCCTATAAAGAAACTCAGCACTCATGAAGGTAGCCACTCTCTGTTCCCTCTCCTGTGTCCTGGTGAAATCTAATTTTCTTATTTCAATAAATTCACCATTTTAGGAAATTCTGGATATTTCATATAAATTAGATTATATGATTATATCCTTTAAATTAGAATTCTTTAGGCTTGTAGAGATTTTATAAGACATTATCAAGATTTAACTTATAAGTTAAGGGAATAATTTTGTTTATATTTTTAATAATTTTTATTCATTTGAGAGACAGAGAGAGTGTGGGTACACAAGAGCCTCCTGCCACTGCAAAAGGAACACCAGATACATGTACCACTTTGTGCATCTGGCTTGCTATTGTGATTTTTCATGTGATTTTTGTCCTTCAACCCGTTTATGTAATGTATTACATTTATAGATTTGCGTATGTTGAACCATCCCTGCATCTCTGGGATAAAGCCTACTTGGTCAGGGTGAATGATCTTTTTGATATATTCCTGTATTCTGTTTGCCAATATTTTGTTGAGAATTTTTGCATCTATGTTCATGAGGGAGATTGGTCTGTAATTTTCTTTTTTTGTTCTATCTTTGCCTGGTTTTGGTATCAGGGTGATGCTGGCCTCATAGAAGGAGTTTGGTAGAATTCCTTCTTTTTCTATTTCCTGGAAAAGCTTAAGAAGCAATGGTGTTAGCTCTTCCTTAAAAGTCTGGTAAAATTCAGCAGTGAAACCGTCCGGGCCTGGGCTTTTTGTAGTTGGGAGATTATTGATAACTGTTCGGATCTCCATGTTTGTTATAGGTCTATTTAAGTGATTAATCTCATTTTGATTTAATTTAGGTAGGTCATATAGATCAAGGAAATCATCCATTTCTTTCAGATTTTCATACTTTGTGGAGTATATGCTTTTATAGCATGTCCCTATGATTTTTTGAATTTCTCTGGAATCTGTTGTGATGTTACCTTGTTCATCTCTGATTTTATTAATTTGTGTCTCTTCTCTCTTTCTTTTGGTCAGATTTGCTAAGGGTTTATCAATCTTGTTTATCTTTTCAAAGAACCAACTCTTGGTTTCATTAATTCTTTGGATTGTTCTTTTTGTTTCTATTTCATTAATTTCTGCCCTAATCTTTATTATTTCTTCCCGTCTACTGATTTTTGGTTTGCCTTGTTCTTCTTTTTCCAAGGCTTTAAGGCGAAGCATTAGGTCATTTACTTGCGACCTTTCTAGTTTCTTAATATAGGCACTCAAGGCTATAAATTTACCTCTTAGAACTGCCTTCATTGTGTCCCAGAGATTTTGGTATGTTGTGTTCTCATTATCATTTGACTCTATAAATTTTTTGATTTCCTTTTTGATTTCTTCATTGACCCATTCATCATTTAGTAGTGTATTGTTTAGTTTCCATGATTTTGTGTATGCTCTATAGCCTTTCTTGCTACTGATTTGTAGTTTAATTCCATTGTGGTCCGATAGAATGCAAGGAATTATTTCAATTTTCCTGAATTTGTTAAGATTTGCTTTGTGTCCTAATATATGGTCTATTTTAGAGAATGTTCCATGTGCTGCTGAAAAGAATGTATATTCTGCAGCCTTTGGATGAAATGTCCTGTATATATCTGTTAGGTCCATTCCTTCTATGACCTCATTTAGTCCAGATGCCTCTCTGTTTATTCTTTCCCTGGATGACCTGTCAATTGATGAGAGTGGGGTGTTAAAGTCACCCACCACCACTGTGTTTGGTGTTATCTGTGACCTTAGTTCTAGTAGTGTTTGTTTGACGAATTTGGGAGCCCCCATGTTAGGTGCATATATGTTTAGGATTGTAATGAGTGTGCCCTTAATCAATATAAAGTGACCTTCCTTATCTTTCTTGACTAACGTCGGACTAAAGTCTACCCTGTCTGATATTAGGATAGCAACCCCTGCTTCTTTTCTAGGCCCATTTGCTTGAAACACCATCTTCCAACCTTTCACCCTAAGATGATGTCTATCCTTTGTAGAAAGGTGAGTTTCTTGGAGACAACAAATTATAGGATCCTGCTTTTTAACCCAGTCTGCCAACCTATGTCTTTTCGTTGGGGCATTGAGGCCATTGATATTAAGAGATATTATTGAAAGGTGTGTATTTTTGTTTGCCATTTTTGTGTGTGTGTGTGTGTTTCTGGTTCTACCTGCACTCTCTTCTGTTAACTAGTATTTGAGTATTGCTTGTTTTTTCTAGGTTCCTTATATGTGTGCTTTTCCTTTTCTTCAGCATGGAGGATTCTATCAAGTATTTTCTGTAGAGCTGGTTTTGTCTTCAAATACTCCTTTAACATGCTTTTGTCATGGAATGTCTTTATTTCTCCATTTATTTGAATGGATAACTTTGCAGGATAAAGTAACCTTGGTTGACAGTTGTTATCGTTCAGAACTTGGAATACATCACTCCAAGCCCTTCTGGCTTTAAAAGTTTGTGTTGAATAATCTGCTGTAATCCTGATGGGCTTGCTTTTGTAGGTAACTTGATTTTTCTCTCTAACTGCTTTCAATATTTTTTCTTTAGTGTGTATGTTTGGAAGTTTGATTATAATATGGTGAGGAGAGGTTCTTTCTGGGTTTTGTCTGGCTGGGGTTCTAAAGTCTTCCTGTATCTGCATTGATACCTCTTTCCCAATTTGGGGGAAATTTTCTTCTATGATTTTGTTGAAGACGCCTACTATGCCTCTGGAGTGGAGTTCTTCTCCTTCTACTATGCCCTGAATTCTTATATTGGATCTTTTCATAGTGTCCCGAATATCTTGAAATTCCCACTCATACTTTTCTATAAGTTTGTCTTTCTCTTTGTTGGACTGCATTAGGTCTGCCACCTGGTCTTCTAGCTTAGATATTCTGTCCTCTCCCTCATCCATCCTACTGGTGAGATTTTCTACAGAGTTTTTTATTTCATTAACTGTGTTCTTCATTGCTAGTAATTCTGACTGGTTTTTCTTTATTGTTTCTATTTCCTTATTTATGTCTTGTATTGCCTTCTTTATTTCATGAAATTGGTGTCCTGCATCTTCTTTGATTCCTTTGATTTCCTCTTTAAGTTCCTCTTTGACTCCTTTGATTTGTTCTCTGACTTCTTTGAACATATTTACAATCATTCTTTTGAACTCTTTCTCAGGCATTACCTCTAACTCTTTCTCACTGGAGGACATTTCTGATGCATTAATACTTTTAGGTGGGTTTATATCGTCTTGCTTTTTAGTGTTTCTTGTGTTATAATGTATATATTTTTGCATCTTGGATTAAGTTAATGCTTGGATTTTCTAGCTAGCTGTGTATTCTTAGCTGTATCAATTGATTTGATGTAATATATTTTCAGGGTAGGACCTTAAGGTGTTAGGTGTGGCTCTTAAGACTCTCAGAGTATCTACAAAGATGTTCTTAGGGTTGAGTTTCCCTGCTATAGGAGTATTCAAGCAGGCTGAGTGGAATAAAATACAGGTAGATTCTAAAATTTAACTAAACACTGTACACATTCAATCAAAAACAGCCCCAAGTATGTATACAAGAGTAGTTATAATGACCAGATCCTCTATCAACAAAGAGGTTAAGATTTCTGGTCTGTTGAGAGGTCCAAGTCAGCTTGCGACCAAGTGAGACCCTTCCCTGGTGCAATCCCAGTTACCTTGGATGATTTTGGTCTCAGTCAAGTTGCTGCCTGGGCCGTCGGGCTCCTGTTCTGATTTCTGGAGCTGGGCACTTGCTTTTCCTGTGGGGCAAACCGAGCTTGGCAAGTGTGGCCCTGCAGATCAGCACCCCTGATGCTGGAACTGCTGCTGCTCAAGCTGCCCCTGCTGGGACTGTAGCCACTGCTGCTGAAGGTGTTGCTGCTGGACCCCTGCTGCTGCTGCCTCTGCTGCTGCTGTAGCTGCCACTGCTGGAGCCACCACTGCTGCTGAAGCTGCTGCTGCTGTGTCCACTGCCGCTGCTCCCCCTGAAGCTGCTGCTGCCGAGTCTGCCGCTGCTGCCACTCCTGGGTCTGTTGCTGCTGGGGCCGCTGTTACCGGTGCTGGAGCCGCTGATGTTGCTGCCAAACTCTGCTCCTGCTTGGGTCCTGCTGTTGGCTAGGCCGGGTCCCGGGCTGCTGTTCTGTTCGCTGGAGCTGGGCTTAGGCAGTGGGGGAGGGGAGGGAGCCGCAGCTGCTCTGGTTCTCTCGCTGCTGCAAGCGTTCTTCTACCTCGCGGTCTGCTCCTCCGTTGCTCGCTGCCGCTCTCCCCTCACGTTTCCCGAGTTGCGGAGAGCGCAGTGTGAGGGAAGCGCCCGCACCTGGCTTTTCCTGCGGCTTGAGCCGAGTCTGGCAGCTCTCTGGTGTGCCGCGGCCGCGGCGGTTGGCCGAGCTGCCGGAGCCGCTTTTCCCGCCTGTGTGGGCTCTGGATGCTCTGGAACTCTTCTACTTCTCTGCTGCCACTTCAATTTCCTATACACCTCACTTTTTAGTAAAAGTGTGTATTTTGCTGAGTTTTTTTGGTCCTTTTTCCCCCCTGGGCTGCTTTGGCGTGGTACCTACACCGCCATCTTAACCGGAAGGCTATTGTGATTTTTAAAGATGGTATAGGGACACCCCCCTCATTTAATTCATGTTACAAAAGATGCTGCAACTTTGGATTTTGAATCTCTTTTGGTTATACATTTAAAATACTGACTTTGTGATGCCAGGGAAACAATCAGAATCACAGTCTATGTCAGCTTACACTACCTGGAGGTGCAGCCTTGGAATACTCCTCCCTGGTAAGCAGTGGTTTAGAAATGAGCCCCTGGATATTCCCATCTCCACAGTCCTGAGAATCACAAATGGGCATGGGAGATAACTCAATCATTAAAGTGTTTGCCTCACAAGCATGAGTTCCCAAGTGTGGTTGATGTGGTAATGAATGCTTATAAGCCCAGTGCCAGGAAGGTGGACAAACACACATCCCTGGGGCTCATTGTTCTGCCAGTATAGCCTAATTAGTGAACTCTAGGCCAGTGAGAGACCCTGTTTCAAAGACAAGTGGATGATGTACCTGAAGACAACACTCATGGTGCCCTCTGCCCTGTACATACACGTGGTTGTAAGTATATATGGACATATGTGCACATGAGCCCACACATACATGCACCCTTACCCATGAAACATGCATACACATACATGCAAAAGAGTTCACATTAGTAGTAATAGTAATAGTAGTAATGATATGAAGAGGTGACTACCTGCATGATATGATTTGAATATCATTGTAATATCTAGTGCCACCCCAAATATTTTTTAAAAATTGACTATTGAACTTATCATTTCCAGAAACTCATTGATGCACTGCAAACAGTTTGCCTAGGAGTTAATGCACTCTTGAATTTTGTGTGCTGCCCAGTTGAGACTGCATTGTCAGCTGAGCATTCATATTGCAGCAGCGGCTCTGTGCTCAGGTTCTGCCATGCCCAGTAGAAATTGCAGGATCCTCCTTTTGACTACTGAGTATCTGTGCTTAAACCTGCCTGCAGCCACCACATCAAACAATTTTGAGATGCCTATTAAAGCTTCTTTATATCATTACTCATCCTAGTCACTGGGTCTAAATCCAATGTCTTAGTTTCTAGACACTCTGTGTTTATCATTATTGGCTTCTGCTCTTCCCTACCTTTGGCTGATGCTGGAGAAACCACTGCAAAGTCCTGAGCTTTAGAATTCACAGTTGGTCTATAATCCTGGTTCTTGTGTGCAAACTATGGGTAAGCTTTCTTACCATACCTCTAGCAAGCTCTGTTTTCTAATTTGTATGCTTGCCAGGAAAAGAGATCCTTTTTGTCCTACAGATATGGAAAGATGTAACCTATCATACACTTGTGCACCAAATGGTCATTTTAACCAAAGCTTTGGTGTATTACTTGGTATCTATGTAAGATTCACTGAGTTGAAAAAGGTTTTGTTTATATATTCTGTAAAGACTCTCTGAGAAGGCTATACATAATAATGTCAAATGATTAAAATTAAGTAAATAGAATTCTATGAGTACTAATATTCTCAAGTGTCACACAGGAATTATCCACGATTAATGATGATTGCCAGAATGGTCTGAAGTCACACGGCTTGGGCCTGGATAGAGTCAGCTTAGTCCCAAAGCCTATCCACAAGTTGGCTATTCTGCCAAAGCAATCCATCCATTAAAAGAATTTAATACAGTCTGCATTTTATTTGATTGTAAAACAAGGTCCAATGGGAGTCAATAAGTAGGTCACTTCTGCATGTTCTCACAAGAAAACTGGTAATTCAGGAGACAGTAAATTCTCATATGATCAATGTTTTCAAGCAGAAATTGGAAAATAATATTTGGAGACACAATAGAAAGGCTTCCCACACTAAAAAAATCAGGTGGGGCTTAAGAAACTCCAGGTGCCATTCCAAGTGTCCATGAATGCAGACCTCTGTGCTCTCTGGAATAGATATACTCTTTCTGCAGACTCTCATGTGTCCAATGTCTGTTAAATCCACTACGTTCATCATCCTAATTCTTAGCACAATGCTTAAAGTGCCCATATCACTATTTAGTATATGGTGGCATTGGCCTCACACAGACAGTGAGTGAAGGATGAATGTGAACCATTTCAGAATTGGTAACACTAGAGCTCATGGTCTTCATGGCCATCCTTACTTATCAGCCTCCTCAGTAAGAACAAAGTGATAGAACAACTATGCAAAAGTGGCCTGATGCATTCCTAGCTGAGTTTTCTTTAATTGCCATAGTATTCATGTATATGAGGGTGGTGGGAGCATTCATAATTAAAATTCAAATACCACCCTAATTGGCTTTTATTGCTGTTTGGGATTGAGTCAGGGCTGTACATGGAATATTTAAGTTGAAATGTTGTTTCTAATACTTAATAGAATCCAATTAGGATTTTATTGATTAATTAGTGTCTACATGAAGGATTTTATTTTTCTAAGGCTAGTAGTGCACCTGACTGTTCACTAAATGTTAACATATTCAGATAATTATAATTCCATCACATTTACTGCTTACACTGAGTTATTTGCTGTTACTGAGGTTTCAGATTCATGGTAAGTAAATTTTAAAGTAAAAATCATATTTAAATAACCTGAAGCAATTGTTACAGAAAGTCTCTCTTAAATATCCATTGATTTCATGGCTATAAACAAGCCAGCCTTGTCCTTTACAGAAGCTTATTTTCAAGTGCTTTAAATGCAGCAGAAATGAGATGAATGCAAAGACCATAGCCAATGGGCACAGCAGTGTCTTAAGAAGTGTCTTGATTAAACAATTCAAATGACAATCTAGAAGCATGGTTTGCTTAAATTTTGTCTCCTGTCCATCCACAAGTAACCGTTAGCAATGCTTTCCCCACAGAAAGATGTGCCCAGATGGGAGACACTCAGTGTTTAAATAAGTCAGGTGATGATAACGAAATTGGAAGCAGATGGAGGTATGTTAAGCATGTCCTACTAGTTGGGCCAAGTGTACCAGTCACCAGTACTGGTCAACACTTCCATCATGGACATAAAGGCAAGAAATTTGAACGAATATAGTCAGTGTTTACAAATGTTCCCAGGCAAGTATAAGTCTCAAAATACTTTTTTTGAGAGTCTCAAAATACTCTGTCAGGGATGAAATGACCAGGGATTTGGAAATGTCTTCTAGTTATTTTGAAAATAAACATTGAGGGTCCGGGAAGGCAGATCCATTGGTAAAGTACTTGTCTTGCAAACACGAGGACCCAATGTCAGATCCCTAACACTCATGTCAATGCTGTGTGTGATGTTGTGTATTTGTAATCCCAGGGCTCAGGAGGTGGAGACAGGTGGATCTCATGGCAAGCTCCAGGTTCAGTGAGAGTTCCTGTCTCAATAAATGAGGGAGAGCATGATCGAGGAAGGCAGGCAATGCCTATGCCTGGCCTCCACATACACACACATGTATACACACATGCACCCAAACATATGAACATACATACACACATGCAAAAAATAAAAAAATACTGAACATGTAGTATTAAAATATTTTATTGGTTGCATATAAATGTGTTAAAATATCATTTTTATGCTGGGAACTTTGCAGCAGGTCATTTATATTCCACAATAGCTTCATAAAGTGGTATAATCCTCAATTTTGACAACAGGATAGTAACTGACAAGGATAATTAAATTGCTTGACATCAATTGGTTGTGCCAAAACATCAAAACCTGGCCTTATTAGAATTGCCTGAGAATAAAATTTAGAAGCCTGGGCCATGCGTTTCCAGCTGCAATTGGATCTTTGACAATGTGATTAAGACACCTACAGGGGATTAATCAAGGATTTTAGTGCAGTGTGTATACGGCAGGGGCTAGGAGAGTAATCTTCAAAGATTGGTTTATGTAACTACAGAGAAAATGAAGAGTCTTAAGATCTGCAGTTGGTAAGTGTGGTAGTTTGGTATGTTCCTCAATAGATTCAGGTGTTGCAAAACAGAAGCTTGTCTCCAGGCGCCTGGTTGGAGGGGTGTCACTGGTGGCGGTTCTGAGTTCTAGCCTACGGAATACGGAGTGAGATCTGGAGGCATTCTGCTGCCGGTTTTTGCTGTTGCTTGTAGTGTTGGTTGTCTGCTCATGTGTCTCTGCTTGGGTCTGTGGAAGGGGGCAGCTTCTTCCACCAGCAGTGGAACTTCCCCTGGACCTGTAAGCTTCAAGTAAATACCTTCCTCCCATAAACTGTCTGGTTTGGAAGTTCATCCCAAGGAGCATGGAGCTGTCTGCATTAGTAAGCCTGAGACATCTAAAAGCCAGAAGTGTACGTTCCAGTCACTATTCTTAGACTTGAGACCAAAAACACTCTTACAAGAAACAATCAGGGTAATATATTACCAGATATTTGGATACTCAAAACATGCCGATATTTTAATTTGAGCCCCGAGGCAGAAAAACATTAATCTCCTTGCTGAAGGTAGTCAGATAAGGGGCTTCCTTCTTCCTCTTTGGAGTGGGAAAGGGAGTGATCTATTTGTTTTGTTCCAGCTTTTAAGGGGTTGGATGATTACCTGCTCGCTCCAGCCTGCTGCTTCAAATGCTAAACCCACTCACAAACCCTTCACTGATATACCCAAGACAATATTTGACCAAACATCCAGCCGCCCAATGGACTGAGGCCAGAAGTTATAAACAACGTGGATTATGTTTGTTGAACATAGGGGATGAACTACATCCCTTCACTCTACTTAGTTTTTACATTTGCTTGCACGGTGAAAGCATCTGGGATGCTTTACCAGTTGGCTGTTGCCTGGGTCCCACCCCTAACTGGTTGGATCCATGCTAAAGCAGAGAGCTTCCATCCTGGAATGTGGCAGTGGCTGCCAGGTATAGACCTTTTCGCTTTTTCACACAGAGTGCCATGACTCACTCCATGATGAGAAGTGGCTGATGCTCACACTCTAAAATTTGGGAGATGTACATAAGAGTCCTTTTATATTCTGTTACTATGTCAACTCCAGTGAAAAGGGAGAAATGTTTCCTCGAAAGTACAAGTATATGCACCTTCTTCTTCTTCTTCTTCTTCTTTTTTTTTTTTTTTGCATGTCTGGGTGTGGTTTGGAAGCACATATGTATTTACATTCATGTGTGGAGGCCAGAGGTCAACATTGGATGTCTCCTTTGGTCATTCTCTTCCTTTTTTTTTTTTTTCTTTTACTGAGGCAGTGCGTCTTACTTGAACCCAGAGCTCACTAATTTGGCTAGTGTATCTAGCCAGTTTGACCCTCGGATCCCCTGTCTGTGCCTGTCAGACACTGGGATTACAGGCCCATGCCATGCCAGCCAGCCATTTAAGTGGGTGCTGGGGATTTGAAGTGTAGTTTTCATGCTTGGGTGAATCGTGGTTTATCTGCTGAGGATCGTGCTAGTTTCCTATTTCTCCTTTTTGGATTTAAGTGGGTGATGTTGTTTATCACTCTTTAAGCCAACCTCTTATGTGTCATCTCACATTGGCATTCCAGCAAAACGTTGCTTCAGAGAAGTTCATGAGCAGTAATTGTTGCTGCTAAATTCTATCATTTTCCGTGTATAGTAGTGATGCCAAGGTGTTTTGAAATAGGCAGTGAGAGAAAATCAAAGTCTTCTAGATCTCTACTACTCTCCACCTCTCCAGCAAGAAAATCCATCAGTATTCTGTGAAAGGTACACATCAGTATTGTGCACTAATGAAATCACCTCAGCTTTTCATCATTTTCCACGTGGCATCTTCATTCAATGTTCTTTGAAGGTTCTAAGCTAGAGATGGATGTCTGCTCTCATAGAAACTTCCAATATGCCATTCAACATGGGCAGCTTCCATGGGGAAGGTAGAGAAAGAATATCATAACATCTGGGATGGCAATGATAGAGAATGGAGAGGTGTTAATCAAAACTATTTGTTGGAATTTGGACTGCACCATTTTAAAAAGAGGACTCCTACATGTGGTAGGGAGGAGAAAAACTTTTCGTACAGGGCATGCAATTAACCTTAAAAAAATTCTGAGATTGGAAAAGGAGTACAAGAGGTAGCATGGAGAGACTTGGCACTGGGCAGAGAAGACTGGAGTTGACCAGACATAAATGTCATAGAATCATAGAAATGCCTTTTTTTTTTTTTTCTAAAGAGATAGAAAACCCCACAGTACTCTGTACTTTCCTCTTTCATACACATCCAGATTATCCTGTTGATTTTGCTCATTCAATTTTCTTTCCAACTAGAGTGGTACTTTTCTTTTTCAGAAAAGATGTTTTCTTCTTTGTGTCAGTGTACATATGTATGTGCGTTTTCATGTATGGGTGGAGGTCACAGGACAACCTCAGTTGTAGTTTAAGTTGCTGTCCACCTTTATTATTGAGACATGGTCTCCCATTGGCCTGGGTCCACCAATTAGGCAAGATTAGAGTGGTGCTTTTAAATGAAATGCCCCCATGGTCTTATGTATTTGTGATGAAACCTCATACTCAATTCCAAGGTGGTTGTACCTTTGGAAGTGGAGTCCTACTGGAGGAGGTATGACACTTTTAGTTCTTTAGGTTTTAGTCCCGTGCTAATATGTGTTTGCTAGTTATTCCCTCTTGCTGACCCATCTCTGTACTGCGATGTGATGATGTGAGCCATTTTCCTGCTCCATGCTTTCCCTACCACGATGAAACTTTACCTTGATACTGTAAGCTAAATAAGCTCTTTTCCCATATAAGCTGCTCTGCTCGGGTCTTTTGTCCCAGCAATGAGAAGGTGACTGCTCTCACTGGGTAGCTCTGGGGATGCTCCTGTCTCTGGCCTCTCGGCACCGAGACTCCCGGTTTGTTGCCATACACAACTTTTTAATTTGTTAGTTCTCATGCTTATAAGGCAAGCATTTTACTGACAGAGCAATTGCCCCAGTCCCAACACATTTTCTTCCTGACTTGAATATTCTTGCTAGTGGATTAGTGGCCAGCATGGAACAGATGCACAACAAATATAAGACCAATAAGTTGATGAGTAGGTAGCCTAGTGAATGAACATAAGATGCAAAGAATTTATCTTTCTTTCTCATATGCATCCTCAGTGCAAAGGAGAATTTCAGGAAAATGTTAATTTTCCTAGCATTGTTATTTTCATGCATCAGTAATAATAACAGTGTATTTGTATATATTCTCTCATGCAGTTTCTTTTCTTTCAACTAAAAAGACTGTAAAAATTGGTGGTAGTGGATTGGGGTTGAATTGCAAGCACTTGTTTAGTTTGTAGAAGCCCATTCCCTAGGAAGAATGCGCATTTGCAAGAAAACAGTGCAGTATAATGTGTAGTGGATGTGGGCTGTCTGAATAATAAGGTTTCACTGCTTCAGTTTATTGCATTCTTCTTTCATCCTTATTACA
The DNA here is from genome assembly GCF_020740685.1 of Jaculus jaculus. Lineage (NCBI taxonomy): Eukaryota > Metazoa > Chordata > Mammalia > Rodentia > Dipodidae > Jaculus > Jaculus jaculus. Next base: position 29,046,494 of record NC_059106.1, on the reverse strand, counting down.
GATATTCACTCATTTATTGCCCAAGCATTGAACAATGGTGGATAAGACTCCATGCCCTTGACACTTGGTGGCTAAGCCTATCTGTCAGAATAAACAAGGAAAACAGAAAACACACATTGGATTTAACATATTTTAAAGCACACACACAAACACACACACATACCCCCCCCTCCCCCCGTGTGTCAACTCATTTGACAATGTAGCCATGTAACTAACACATTATAATCATGGTACAAAACATTTTTTCCATCAAGCAAGCATTCCCCAGACCACTTTTCTGAAGTCTCTACCCCACATGAAATTGGTTTCCATATAGATATAGCTGAGGATAATTATCTATTCTTGGATTCTTTTTAAAAAATTTTTTTGTTTATTTTTATTTATTTGAAAGTTACGGACAGAGAGAAAGAGGCAGATAGAGAGAGAGACAGAATGGGCACGCCAGGGCCTCTGGCCACTGCAAACGAACTCCAGATGCACGCGCCCCCTTGTGCATCTGGCTAACGTGGGTCCTGGAGAATTGAGCCTTGAACCGGGATCCTTAGGCCTCACAGGCAAGTGTTTAACTGCTAAGCCATCTCTCCAGCCCTCTTGGACTCTTTATAAATATAATTGTGCCATAGTTTTTCCCTGGCTTCTTTTACCCAGCAAGTTTATTCATGTTCATTTGAATTTTCTTTTAATAATGAGAAATATATTCCATTATATGAAAATAAATACTTATTTAGTTCATTCCTCTGTTGGTAGACACTTGTACTATTTTCATGTCTTTTGAGTAAACACATGGAAGAGGGAATATTGGGAAATAAGATTGAGCACATATAGTAGTTAACATACTATAATACAGACAACAACTCTTCCAAAGTTGTTGCACAATTTTATAAAACTTACAGCAGTGTGTGGACATTCTAATCGTCTCATGTCCTTGCCAACACCAGATTTTACCATATTTCTTTAGCCTGGGAAGGTACAGTAGAAATAGTATTGAGCTCTGAACAGCCTCTTATTTTCTAATTTGATGGATTTTAAGTCTTCTCAGTGTTTATATCAATCTCCATGGAGATGGTTTTGTGGGCTGCAGTGAGAAAAGAACTTACGTTTTTTTTACTAGAATACCTCTGCAATGTTCCCTGAATCCTGGGGTATGATAGCAATGACTCGTCTAGTGCTAATCAATAGGCCTCTCTTGTTGTCATTTTGATGAGCCTTAGGTCTTCCTGCTATTTATTTCCATATGTAAAAGTAAGATTGTCTGGCCAAAAGTGAGGTCAACATTAACTAAAGGGCTTAAATATAGTCACATGAATTGTGTTTTGATGGGTAAATATCTCCATTTAGCCAAAGAACAGTGGAAACTTCAATCTAGGGTCTATGATCTTCCAGACCATATGTTTTAGGCTTTCTTGTTAGTATCAGTATAAATTTCCTCCCACTGAGCAAGCCTTGTATCCAGTCAGATAGCAGCTGATTACTCCCATAACTTATGTGCCACTGTTGTTCCCGTGGGTACAGGCATCTTGGCACTGGGGTTCAACAGGCTTCTTAATTCATTCTGCCTATTCTTAGTGATATTTCTGCTTAGAGCTAATCTGCATTCCTTCTTGAATAATGATCACTTTTCACTGGCTTTATAGGTCATTGCAAAATATTCTTTCATGAAGTCTTTACAACTTCTCCTATTTGTATTAGGTTGCTTGTCCTCCTGTTTGATTAGTAGAAATTCAACATTTTGAGCATGAGTGCTTTGTCAGATATAAGCATTACATATATGTTCTTCTGGGCTGGAGAGATAGTTCAGTGGTTAAGCACTTGCCTGGGAAGCCTAAGGACCCTGGTTCGAGGCTCAATTCTCCAGGACCCACATTAGCCAGATGCACAAGGGGGTGCACGCATGTGGAGTTTGTTTGCAGTGGCTGGAAGCCCTGGTGTGCCCATTCTTTCTGTCTCTCTCTCTCTCTCTGCCTCTTCCTCTCTCTGTCTGTTGCTCTCAAATCAATAAATAAAGAAAAAAGAAAATAAAAACTATTAAAAAAACAAATATGTTCTGGCCTGTGGCTTGACTTTTAATTGTGTAACTGTATTTTTATAAGTGGGAATTTTCGTTCTTGTTGAAGTACAGTTTGACAGCTATTTCTCACAGTTAATGCATTTTAAGCCTTTTATATAATCCTTATTTCAAGGTCATGAAGATATTATCTTCTTCTTTTAAAGATGAATGCTTCATGGATTCTATTCCACTTTTGTAAAAGTATCTTGAATTGGGTTTTATGTGTGGTATGAAGTAAGCATAAAGGTTCCTGCTTTTATAGATGTTTATCTGTTTCTAGGATCATTTGCTGAAAAGATTATCTTTTCACCACTGAATTACTTTGACAGTGTCAAAGCAAAGAAAACAGACAAAAATCTCAACTTATTTTTGGTGTGTAAAAGAAAAGAAAAACAGACATTGAACACTGGGGCTGGAGAAGGGGAACCTCTGTTGGTAAGGTGCCTGCTTGCTGTGCAAACATGAGGACATTAGATTGGATCCTCAGTATCTGTGTAAAACCCAGGTGTGATAATACATTCATGTAATCCTAGTGCTAGGGAGGTGAAGTCAGGAGGAACTTTGGGGTTTGTTGGTCAATCAGTCTTGCTGAATCAGTAAGCTCCAAATGCAATGAGAGATCCATTTCAAAAAGTAAGTTTGGGCTGAGAGAGATTGCTTAGTGGTTAAGGTGCTTGCCTTTAAAGCCAAAGGACCCAGATTCGATTTTCCAGAACCAATGTAAGCCAGATGTACAGGATGTACATGCAGTGGCTAGAGGCTCTGGCATGCCTGTTCCCTCTCTGATCTGCCTCTTTCCTTCTCTCTCTCTCTCAAAAAAATACATAAATTAGTATATCTAAAACTTTTTTTTAAAGTAAGATGGAGAGCAATAGGGAACAACTGGCATTGACTTCAGCCTTCATACACACATGTATGCATTTCTGTACACATGCACACACTTATTCACACAGACATGCAGCTACCCACATGCACACATGATATCACACACACTGGCACATGCAAAGAGAAACTCCATCAAACACAGGTTGAGATCAACTCTTCCCTGTTCCAGGCACATGTTTCTTTGTCCTTAGTCCTATATGGGTACCACATCACAGTAAGTCCTGAAAGACAATAGGCCAGACCCATTGATTTTATTATTTTTTAAATTTATTTATTTTATGAAATAGAAATAGATAGTGAGAGAGAGAGAATTGGTGCACCATGGTCTCCAGCCACTGCAATCAAACTCCTATCATGAGAGCCACTGTGTGTGCATGCATGACCTTGTGTGCACAGGTCACCTTGTGCATCTGTCTTACCTGAGTTCTGGGGAGTTGAACCTGGGTCCTTAGGCTTCAGAGACAAGTACTGTAACTGCTAAAACCATCTCTCCAGTCCACCTTTGACTTTATATTTAAAGACTGTTTTGGTTATTCTGGGTCTTTTTAATTTCCATACTTATTTTAGAATCTACTTTTTAATTTTTTATAAAAAAGTATTTCCATGTAAAGACTATATTTACCAATTTACATAGAAAAGTCTTGATTGAAATTTTAATGAGTATATGTATAAACTTGGACCTGCTACTTTTTAATGTAACAGACATGATAGGAAATGTTTTGCATTTTGTGTGACATATGTATTCATAAAAAAGTGTTGTTTTATTTTTTCAGCACCCCTTTTTTGGAAATAAGACCTTTGTGTGTGTATTCTAAGTTGGCCTCAAACTTGTGGTGATCTTCCTGTCTCAGCCTCTTGAGTGCTTGGATTGCAAGCATGCACCACCACACCAAGATACTTTTCAACAATTTGTGTATAGCAGATAACAGGCTAGACTTAGTCTGTGAGCCACTTTGTCCATCTGTAGTACATGCTAACTTAAAGGCACTGGATAGTTTTTCAAATGCTGAGTTTTCCAGTTTGTGAAAATGAAATATCTTCTGTTTGATCCTATGAAAATATTGTCGCCAGTGTTGTCATATCATTGTTAGTGTGGAGGTTTTGTACATATTTTATTAAATGGTCTATGTTGAGAGTTCTTTATTATTTTTAGTTATGGTAAAGCAGCATAATTTATTATGCAGTGTTCAGGTAAGTGGCACTACTAACATTGGCATTATTTTGCAGTCACCAGTATTTTTCATCATAAACCCTAAATTTCGTACCCATCAAATAGCAACACCCCTACCCTTTTATTCCAGTCTCTGGAATCTAAGATTCTGCTTTCTGACTCATTGGATTTGCTTCTCTCTCTCTCTGTCTTTCTCTTTTTGTTTATTTTCCCAGTGACATATTCATACATGCATATAGTATTTTATCACACTCACCTCATTATTCTCTTTTTTATTCCACTAAACCCTCCTTGTTAAGAACTAGCACTCTACCTACTTTTATGCCTTTCTAAAATTGGTGACTGAGTTAAATTAGGATTCCTTGCATGACTATGGGTATAGATTACTTAACAGAGTGGGGACAACTTAACAGTGACTATAGCATGCGATTAAATGGCTCCCTTGCTCCAGCAGCCAACAATCACCCACAGCTTGTCTAGGAGGAGGGGTCCTCATAAACCCCCTTGCTGCTCATGGTAGAATATCGGAAAGCTCAGCCTTGTGCATCTGCTTTGAGTTCATGATCTTAATGGCTGTATTGTATCCAGAAGACAGTGTTCCACGGCACTCCTTCCTATCCCATAGCTCTTACTTTCTTTCTGCACCTTCTTCCATGGTATTCTATGAGCATTGGATGTGGTGATATAGATGATCAGTTTAAGGCTGAGCATGAATCGTCACTGATTCTCAGCTCTTTGACTAGTTATGGGTCTTGGCAATAACTGATACCCACTGCAGAGCAAAATTGTGATAGAGGCTAAGAGGAGCACTAATCTACTAATAAATACAAATATTTAGAAGGCATTTTAACAAGCTAACTGGAGTTTTACACCTTTAAAAATATTTTTATTTACTCATATGAAAGAGACAAAGGCGGGGGGGTGGGCAGGAAATAAGCACACCAGGGCCTTTTGCCATTATAAACAAACTCCAGATGCATGCACCACTTTGTGCATTGAAGTGGATACCAAGGATATGAACCAGAGCCAGCAGGCTTTGCAAGGAAGTACCTTTAACTACTGAGCCATGTCCCCAACCCTGTACTTTTACTCTTATTGAATGTTTCTTACTTCACTGAAACCTTATGTCTGTTGCCTTGTCATTCCCAAGTTATATTTCTCCTATGACCTGTGGCAACCAATATTTGTCTCTGATTCTATGAATTTGATTATTTTAGATATATAATACTAGTGGTACCAGCTATATTTTTTATGTCTGAATTACTTTCCTTAGCATAATGCCTTCAGGGTCTATCTGTACAGTCACATATTGCTGAGTTTTCTTATTTTCAATGGATAACCAGTATTTTATTTTATTGTATACTACATTTATTCTATTCATTCATTGGCTGGAGAATGTTCAGGTTATTTTTATGTAGTGGTTCATGTGGCTACTATAGCAATGAACACAGGAGTGCTTGTAATGTCCCATGAAGACTATGACTCCATTTTCTTGAAAAATATTATATTCATTTGCAAGGAGAGAGGGGGGAGAGAGAGAGAGAATGAATGAATGAATGAATGAATGAATGAAGGGCAGGGCTTCTAGTCAGTGCAAGCAAACTCCAGTGGCAAGTGCCACTTCATGCATCTCACTTTACGTGGATTCTGGGGAATCAAACTAGGGATGTTAGGCTTTGCAGTCAAATGCCTTAACTGCTGAGTCATGAACATAATGTAGTTCTATATTTTATACTTATTGACATTATCATTTTTCTTTATTCTTTTAATATGGTGGTTAACATTGATACCTTTGTAATTTAAATCAACTTTGAATAACTGAGATTACTTGTTTAAATAATAGATGCCTTCAGAGTTATCCATCTCAACACCCAGTTCAGGAATATATATATATATGTATATATTCTAAGATAAATGTCATTTCATCCTTAAAAATTATCAGTTACAGCTGATGTAATTAGCATTATTATTTGAAAGGCTCAAGTTTGAGCTTACTTTACTTGTGAGATATAAAACAGTTTAGATCCTATAATTCATTTTGAGTCAGTTTGATAATTTATGTTTCTTGGGTAATTTATTAGATTTTCAAGTTGTTAAATTTAATTGCACAAAGGTGCTCATATTCTTTCAATGGCTACAGAATATGTAGCGATATCACATTTCTTATTTTTCATAATGATATGCTTTTTCTTTCATTAAAATTAATGCCTTACTTTGGAATTTTCAATTTGATTAATATTTATAAAGAAACATCCTTAGACTATTAAGTGGTCTACTTTTAAATTTTACCAACTTCTGCTCTTTTTTTTTTCTTTTCTTTCTTTGTTTTTCCTTTATTTCTTTTTTTTTGAGATAGGTTCTCACTCTAGCCCCGGCTGACCTGGAATTTACTCTAAAGTCCCAGGCAGGACTCAAACTCAGCAATCTTCCTGCCTCTGCCCTGTGAGTGCTAGGATTAAATGCATACACCACCAAACACAGCGACTTCTGCTCTTATTTTACTTTTGTATTCTTTCTTCTAGTTACATTTTAAGATGTCCTTCATTTCCTAGCTTTTTGGGATGAAAATATAGATGAAGGACATTAATTGAACAGTTTTCTTTTGCAAAAGAAGTAATAAAATCTACAAAAGTTCTCACAAAACAGTGATTTCACCAAGTCCTACAAATTCTGATTTGTTTTACTTTTACTGACCTTCATTTCAAAATATTGTCTAATACATCTTGCAATTTATTTTTGTGCCTCTTGTTTTGAAGTATGTTATTTGATTTCTAAATGTTTGGGTTTTTTTTTTCTAAATATGTTACTGTCACTGAATTCTACTGTGATTAGGACACATATTAGAGTCCTTATCAAGTTGGTAAGAATTATTTCAGTGGCCCAACATGTAGTCTGTCTAGGTTCTACTAATATAATTTGCCTTTATTGAGTCTAATGCTCTATAAAGACTATGTCAGTTTGCTTGACAGTGGTAGTTCATATATTTTACCCCCATATTGCTTCTCTAATTGTACTATTAGTTGCTGAGAGATGGGTGTTATTAATGAGCAAGATGTCAAGACTCATTTTAGATCAATTAAGTCAGAATCCTGAAAATAAAACCCCCAATAATTTTGATGTGTCATCAGGGTTGAAAATTACTGTTCAAAAGAAAAATGGAATTTTTATTGACACTGTTGTGAAAAATACACTTCTATAATTATGATGACTAAACATGGACAAAATAGATGGGGATTTACACTTTGCTAATTGTTCTTAAAGAATAATAGATTCAAATGAAATATAAGACTTATATACAAACCAACAAAATCAATGTGTTCCAAATATGCAATATTCAGTTAAATACATTGCCAGGGCTGCTTTGAATATAAAAAGATGTAGCCTCAGGTTTAGTCAATTACTTTTGTATCTTGAACTCAGTAACACTCATGTAGATATCTTCTTTCATTTAAGTATGTTTGACTAACTTTTATGAATAACAGCATCATTGCCTGGCTAAAAACAAATATTTTCTTAACCTTCAGCAACATTTCCCCAGCAGGTGATTCTTGCATGCTATTTTAATGAATGCTAAATTCTGATCTTAATATTTGATCATTAACTCCTCCCAGTTTGTAGTGGGTTTTTACTTTCATTGATTTATAGACAAAGTGTCCTGTACACTGTATCTATTACACTAGGTCTCTATTGTGGATCCTGTCCCTGTGTTCTGTTGGTCCTCTCCTTTGCCATTTATTATCCCTATGGGCCCCCTTTAAATCTTCCCAAATGCTAAAAACTGAGTTGAGAGCCTGGTGCTTTGTGATAAGATAACATTCAGATTTGGAGTCCTTCCATCCTGTCAGAATCCCATTTACATCTTTAGCAAAACCTAAAGTCAGTTATGTGCGATGGTTCCTTACTTCACAGCTATGGGGTAACCATGGAAGAGCAATGAGGTCACTAGACACCAGGCATCCAGAGTGTCTGGGGTCCCATTAATGGCCAGTTCTACAGGACCAAGCTTGTGTGTATATATGACAAGCATTTAAATAGTCTCTTCAGGTAGGTACTGTACATAGCAATTATGAAATCTGTATAATATTTTGGTCTAATTGAAGACATAGTTGGGACAGCAGTAATGCTAAAATCTGCCTTAATGAAATTATTTATGGGTTTGTAAACACAGAGCTTGTTTCAGATTATTTTTGCTGTTTGTGAAATTGTGGCAAGGGTAGACAATGTAATCCTTCAATATAGTGGCTCAGTGGGAGAAACAGAGACATTGGGAAACATAAAGGGATTTATTTGAGAGAACTGTCTCACACACTTTGGCTTTCTGTGTAAGGTTATGGTCTTTGCTTCTACCAATGCATCTTGAAGTCCACCTGACAGGCTAGAGGAAGGGTGCAGAGTTGAGAAGAGGTAGATTCACACCCACATAGGAGAAGAAATCCCCTAGTTGAAATTCCGTATCAGATCTTACTGCCTCTGACTTCAGTGGCAAAGATGCCCTCCAGAGGTAAGGGCACTTCCTTACAAGGGCAAATGTACAGGCAGCATAAGAGTGGAGGACTTGAGGGAGGCTGTTCAGAATACCCGGGAGGTAAGCTATACTGATCTGAGTTTCAGACTGCCTGGGGCCTTTCTGTCTTCTCAACCTGACAGGTAATACACTTGTCTTTCTGAAGGCATTAAAGAAGGTGAAGTTGGCAAGTGTGGTTTATCATAACTAAATTAGCATATTGTTAAAATCATTAGGTAAAAGTAGCGCTGACTACTAATATTTACTTTCATCAATAATTTGACATTAAATCGTGATCAAAAACTCATTGCGTGTCATACATTGTGACAAATGCTAGAGACAGCAGGGGTAGCAGTGGTGTCCTGGGGCATGTGTTCTCATGGGAATCTTTTTTGTTTGTTTTGAGACAGTTTTAAATAACCTAGGCTGGCCTCAAACTCTCTATGTAGCTGAGGATATCTGTGAATCTGATACCCTTGCTTCCACCTCCTGAGGGCTGGGATTACAGGCATGTACTATCATGCCAAGTTATTTTCTTTCTTTCTTTCTCTTTTCCTTCCTTCCTTCCTTCCTTCCTTCCTTCCTTCCTTCCTTCCTTCCTTCCTTCCTTCCTTCCTTTCTTCTTTCTTTCTTTCTTTCTTTCTTCCAAGGTAGTGTCTCGCTCTAGCTCAAGCTGACCTGGAATTCACTATGTAGTCTCAGGGTGGCTTCAAACTCATGACGATCCTCCTACCTCTGCCTCCCAAATGCTGGGATTAATGGCATGCACCACTACACCTGGCTCCATGCCAAATTTTTAAAAATAATATTTATTTATTTTATTTGAGAGAGAGAGAGAAATGAAAAGTATACCAGGTATTCCCACTGCTGCAGACAAACTCCAGGCACATGTGCCCCTTTGTGTTTCTGGCTTTTCTAGGGTGCTGGGCAACCAAACCTGGGGACATCAGGCTTTGCAAGCGAGTGCTTTTTACTACTGAGTCATTTCTAAAATTTACCACAGTAAGATGACAACCTTAAGAACTAATTCAGGGCTAGAGAGATGGCTTAGTGTTTAAGTGCTTGCCTGTGAAGCCTAAGGACCCTGGTTCGAGGCTCAATTCCCCAGGACCCACATTAGCCAGATTCACAAAGGGGTGCATGTGTCTGGGATTCGTTTGCAGTGGCTGGAAGCCCTGGCATGCCCATTCTCTCCTTCTCCCTCACCCCCTTCCTTCCCCACCTCTCTCTCTGTCACTCTCAAATAAATAAATAAAAGTAAACAAAAAAATTAAGAAAAAGAACTAATCCAGACTCTAAATCCTGGGTCAGAATTCTATTATTACATGGTCATAATTTGAATTAAATAGTGTCTTCTATTTTTGCCATTACTAGAAACACAAAAACAAAGCAATTAAAACTATTATGCTTTCAATTAGTGATGTTGGAAATTGCAGACATCCAGTTTGAAAAGCAATGGCTTCATAGCACCAGCACAACATCATTTCAGACAATAAACCCCAAAAGCAATTAGAGTTTTGCTCTGCGCTGGGTTAAGTGATAAAGGCTATGCTGCAGAATTTAATCCTAGGCTCCATCCATAAGGAGACTGTGAAATCCCCAACAAACAATCATGTACTAACAGAAAAGTCTGTGGCCAGGCAATATCCCAGCCACTAGAGGTTTGGAGAAACATTGTACTTTCTGGGGCTTTGCTGAAACAAATGAGGGTGTCCATCCATCTCTCTTTACTCAATTACTTTAGCAGCCTAAAGAGAGCTACTCAAATTCATGGCCACTTGCAGTAGCTTGCCTGATGAATATCCACTCTGAGATACCCTATGTTTCATCACTGCATTCAGGGGCTATTTGTACAGCCCTTGCTTAAAACTGAAAAATGGAACCAGGTACTCCAACAGTATTTGGTATGTTAGGCACAGAGAACAATAGTAAATGCAAAACGGCCCTGTTAAGCCAGGCTGGGTAATTTAGAGTTTCGGTCAGTTCTCTGTTGTCCACTGATATCACCTGACTCCTGTGTGAGCTCATCAGGAGGCACTAAGTACCAGTGGAGATGTTGCTTTCTCCCTCTGTACTAGAAATCTTTCATCTAACCATAATTCCATTGAAGGGATGGTGAATATCTTTATATCTAGACATTGCTATGGGGTGTATGATGGTCCAGGGCAGAGTAGATGAGCTCCTTGATGCTCTCATCACCATGAAGCTTGATTATTTCTAGAGATGGCTGCCGAATCTAACACCTGAGTAGCGCTAAAATAAAAACCTAAACCCAACCACAGAAACGAAAAGCACCAACAAACACTTGTAAATGATAAGAGGATGACTCTAATAGGAAATAGGTGCCAAAATAAAGAGAAATGAGGCATGAGGTAGAGAAACCAAAATCACCAGTAGGATCCTGAAGCACCACGAGGAACATGGTCTTGTTCAATGTGTCCTTTGCGTTCTGTAAGGGTGGGTGCCAATCATTTGTCTGTTTTGAGTATAAAGTGGCTTAGACCTTATGTGCACCACACTTCAACAGAATCATACTTTTGATGCTAAATCCAGAGCAATTTATCACCTTGTAACACCGAGACAGGTATAAGTCTGGTTTGTGAATGCAGGTATGGGGGGCATCACTAGAGACCTACATAGTCTGGAAAGGTTAATTAAATTAATTATCACCAGGGTGGTAGTTCTCTCTTTTTTGCATATGCATATGTGTTTGGTGTGCATGAAGATGGGCATGAATGTTTGCATATGTGTGGGTGCATGCGTGTGTATGCAGATGCACTTCTGCGCATGTACAGGTGGAGACCAGAGGTTGATGTTGGGTGTCTTCCTCTGTTGCTCTCTCCCTTACCCTGTGGCCGGATCTCACTGAACCCTGAGCTCACCACTTCAGCTAGATTACCTCGCCAGTTTGTTCTAAAGACATTCCTACTATATACCTGTTACAGTTTTATGCTGCCACATGCAACATTTTTCAAAGGTTCTGGGGATCCAAACTCAGAATTTTGTGCATGCATGAAAATCACTTTATCCACTTAGCCATCTCCTAATCTATTGTCCAGATATTCTTGAATGCAAATATTCACAAATTTTTCTTCAAAAATTTGTTGTGTATGTTAAGGGATGACTTCACCACTCAATACGACTGTCAAATGACTTAATCTTCTAGCCATGCTTGTAAACAGTTGCAAATGGATGTTTATCAATTTAGGGTTGAAATATAATCTTGTTGTAGTAGCTTATAGTATTTCTGCAGTTATTTACCTAGCAAGCACAAGACCTGAGTTTAATCTTCAGATACACACACACACACACACACACACACACACACACACACACACACACACACTTGGTCTTTTCTCAGGACTTGTAGAAGTGTTGTGCCTGCATACCATTCTAAACTTACTGGATGGCTCTCCACTTCTGTGTGTGTGTATGTGGGGGATCATGGTGTGGTAGTTATGATTTGAACACGATGATATAAAATTGAGCATGGTTTCACTATTTACTAACTGTCTCATCTGAAGGAAGTAAGTTAGCTTCTCAGTATCAATTTTATTGAAACAGTAAAGAGAGTGAGACTGTTTTTGTCAGGGAAATGTTTATCAAAGCATCTTAGCTCAGAATCTAGCACATTGTAGGAGATCAGCAAATATTGCTCACACTCTTCTCCATATGTATTCAACTCCTCTTGGAATTCTTTCAAAAGGAACTGTCTTCTCATCCTGGTAATGCGGAGTGCTAGTCACTCTTCTTGAGACCAAGTATTGAGAAGTAGCTTGATAAAAGAATAGATGGTAGTTGGCCAGCAATCCTCACAGATTGTTGTGGAAAACCATCCTCTGGGCATGACGTGGCCATTGCCCTCTTGAACTGCAGCAGTTTGATTACCTGAAGGGGACTTGCATGAGATTGGCTCATTATTTTCAGAAATTGAGGAGGGGAGGGGATCAGGAGGCCTTCCCCTTCCCCAGTGATTCATAGACAGTGATTGCAAGAGAAGAAGGGCTCAAGAGGCTTCCTCAGACCCCAAGAATGTTTAGACAGACAATAGTCCCTGGAGGAAAGACTATTTTTTCTAGAAATTGTCCATACTCCTGTAAATAACCCCTCACTCAAACACCTGTAAGAAACTACTTTGTTGCCAAGGTATACTTGCGTGGGATTGTTTCTATTATGGTTCACTGTCTGGGGAGAGTAGATATTTTTGACTCAGACAAAATTCACACAACAAAAACAGATAGATCATCTTTCATCAATGCTCTCTGCTTCTTTCTGGAGGACGAGGATAGGCTTCACTGTGGGCTCTCTTTGTTGAAATCATCAGGCACGTGGCTTTTCCTGTTCTTTAATGGTCCATGCTTACTGCTGTGTAGATCACTCTTTAAGACACCAGCCAGACCTTCTTCTTTTAAGTAAGAACCCTCATTCACACCTGGTTTCTAGTAATTCCCTTATTATTTTTATTTATTTGGGGGGGGGGGAGAAAAAGAAAAAGGAAAGAGAGAGGGAGAAGAGAGAGAGACACAGAGAGAAAGAGAATGGGCATACTAGGGTCTCCAGATGCTACAAACTTCAGACACATGAGTCACCATGTGCATCTGGCTTATGTGGGTCCTGGGGAATCAAACTTGGGTTCTTTGGCTTTGCAGGCAAGTTCCTTAACCACTAAGCCCTCTCTCCAGCAATTTGGTAACTTCCTTAAAGTTCTGTTCCATTTACAGAGCCATCCTTCTACAGGTAAATGACATTTCCTCTTTTTATAATTAACTATGCATCTTTTCATTAAAATTTAATGAAACAAAATATAAAACCTGGCTATCTGAACATGTTAGGATTTTCATTTGTTAGGAAACTAGAAATGTGTCTGACTTGTGGCTAACAAAAATACTCTTTTTTTCTTGCAATGTTTCTCCTTATGTGCAGAGAAGAAATAGGATTAGACACTAAAAGCTATGCATTCTTTACTGCTCCTTCTCAGTAGTCACTTCAAGTTGGAAGGAAAATGTATATTCCTTATGGGATAACTTCAGGATGTATTTAAAGAAGACAAGATTGTCAGTGGTGATGTAACTTCCCTATTTACCTACAACTGAGGGGGAGACGGGCACTGCTAGGACCCAAGCAATCCATGGACGAGGCAGTAATGTTGCCGGTTTCCTTCAGATATTTTCTAAAAAATGAAGCAAACTAGGACCATATTATGGTAGGTAGGTCTTTGTCAAGCTAAAAGCTCTTGGATGAAGCTTTTAAAAAAGTGTGGACTAGTGCATTGCAAAACATAGTAAAACTATACTTTTTTTTCTTGAAGGCAAAACAATGTAGGAGGATTCATTTCTACTATAGGAAAATATTAGTGGTTTTAGTATGCTGAAAACCTGATGTGTTGTCATTTAGCTATTTATTAAACCATAAGTAGCTCCTGTCCTATACGGAATCAAGTTTTTAGTTATTTCAAATGATGTTTCTATCATAATCTCTGTTCTTCATAATACTTTATAAAAGAATGAAAACTGCAAGTTATCAAAATTTAACAAATAAACAGGCTGCAAAACAATGACTAAATACATGAACTGAAATGATAAAATTATTTTTTTATTTATAGCTAAAAACAAAAAAGCAAGTTGTCATAAGAATTAAAATTTTATTTATTTTAATGCATGCACATGTGATAATGTGCATGCATGATGGCACATATGTATATGAGTGCGTGTCCATCCATGTGGGGGCCAGAGTATGACCTTGGGTGCTCACCTTTTGGTGAGACAAGGTCTCTCATTGGCCTTATGATCAACTATTAGACTAGACTGACTGGCCAATGAGATATTGGGATCTGCTATAATCCATCTCACAGCACTGGAATTATATGTGTGCCACCATGCCTGGCATTTTTCCATGAGTTCTAGGGACTAAGCCCAAGTCTTTATTTGTGTGTGAAGTTATCTCCCAATTGTCAGAACTAACATTAAAAACTAATAACATAGGGGCTGGAGAGATGGTTCAATGCTTAAGGCACTTGCCTGCAAAGCCTAAGGACCTAAGTACAATTCCCTAGTACCCATGTAAAGCCAGAAGCACAAGGTGACATATGCATCTGGAGTTCATTCCTTGCAGTGTCTAGAGGCCCTGGCACATTCAATTATTCTCTCTCATGAATAAATTAAGAGAACAAAATAAAATGAAATACATAGACTGATGCCATTAGTGCTGAGCACTAGTTTATGGGTTCAAAGCAAGAAGGGGTATGTTCAGGGAGAAGTAAGGGCACTGAGGTAGCTGGAATGTATGGTCCTCAATATATTCAGGATTTTATTAGATTTTGAAATTTAGATCTGTGGCCACCTGGCTGGAGGAGGGGTCACTGGATGGATCTTAGGGTTCAGCCCTAAGGTGTGATGGTGGGTTTGGAATTCCAGTCTAAAGATACGGAAAGTGGGCTGGAGAGATGGCTTAGCAGTTAAGCGCTTGCCTGTGAAGCCTAAGGACCCCAGTTCGAGGCTCGATTCCCCAGGACCCACATTAGCCAGATGAACAAGGGGGCATACGCTTCTGGAGTTTGTTTGCAGTGGCTGGAGGCCCTGGCGAGCCCATTCTCTCTCTCTCTCTCCCCCTCCACCCCCATCTTTCTCTCTCTGTCTGTCGCTCTCAAATAAATAAACAAAAAATTTTTTTTTAAAGATATGGAAAGTGTCTGAGTTCTGCCTGGCATTCCAGAAGTGCTTGCCCGTGCTAGTGGTGTGGCTTTTGGGTGATGGCTTGTGGCTTTTCTCTCTCTTGAATCTGTAAAAGTGGCCCAGGTTCTTCTGCCATTATGGAACCTCCCCACTATCTTCAATAAATCCCTCCTCCATAACTGGGACTTGTCTGGAAGTCATCTCAGTGATGTGAAGCTGTCTGCCACAGGCACTCTGGTACAATAGTAGACGGAAAAGCTCAGAAGAAGTGGGCATGGCCTACTGGGTCTTTCACAAGATAAATGTCACATTTTTTTTCTTTTTTGAGGTAGGGTCTTGCTCTAGCACAGGGTGACCTGGAATTCACTCTGTATTGTCAGGCTGGCCTCAAGCTCATGGTGATCCTCCTACCTCTGCCTCCCAAGTGCTGGGATTAACCATAATTCTTTGGCTTTGTAGGCAAGTATTTTAACCACTAAGCCATTTCTCCAGGATAAGAAACCCAAACTCAAATGGCTGTTATCATTGCTTTCAAGTTTTCTAGAGTCTACTCTTTATTGCTGATATCTTGAGAATTTAATCACCTTTTCTTGGCATGTTATGGGTCTGTTGAACTTTGGTTAACACAATATGAGGAAGTGATATACATTGCATAAATTCAAATGACAATTACAAAGAGAACTTATTTTTCATTATGATTTGCATGTATATGTATATATGTAATGATGCGTATGTATGGGCATGCAATTGCCACAGTACACTGTGGAGTGCAGTGGCCAACCTTGTAATATTTCTCCTTATCAACATTCTTTAAAGATACCAAATTATACATATGTGTGTGTAAAAAAAAAAATAAAATAAAGGTGTGTGCCACCACACCCGGATCTAAACGTCACATTCTGAACCCATGTCAATAGTGCTCACCAATTTCCAGTCTTCACAGAATTCAAATTGAGCAACAATAACAAGAGAGAATGGAGGATGTATACACATGTATAAAAATATAATGAATCCCATTATTTTCTACAATTGATATCTTCTAATGAAAATAAATTTTAAAAGGGATAAAGGTTAGGTTAATTTATTTATAAAAGGAAAAGGTTAGGTTAGGATTTTGTTGTGTAAACTTCAGTTAGAATTAGGTAGGCATTGAAGATTCTTTGTCTAATTGATGAGATTTGGCATCAAATTTTGGTCAGTATTTTCACCCTGTACTCCATTTTTCCACACAGGCATAATCATGTATGGGCATTTATCTAGTTAAAAAGCAAAATTATCTGCTAATAAGCATGCTTTCTGTGATGATTAACTTTAATTGTCAACTTGCTGGGAATTAGAATCACCATGGAAACAATCTTTTAGGCACATCTGGGAAGGAGTTTGCAAATTTGAGGTGAGAAGACTCACCCTAACTGTGGGGAAGCATAGTCTTGGGCTGAGGTTCTGGAGTGAATGAAAAGGAGAGAAAGAGCTGAGCTGATCACTTCTTTGTCTCAGATTTTGGACTACTGATGCCATGTGACCAGCTGTCTCAACCTCTGCGGCCATGTCTTCCCCTCCATGATAAACTATATCCTCAAACCGAGTCATAATACACTCTTCTGTCCTTAAGTGTTGCTGATGTGTTATTTGTCATAGCCATTAAAGTAACAAACAGCTGCCTACATGTCTACAAAATGGCATCATAGTGAGAGAATGTATGAGAGGAAGAGATCACATAACAAGTCAAAGGGAAGCCAGAGAGACATTTAGAGGTCAAGTTCACTCTTTTGTAGAAACCCATTCTTTTTTATTTTACTTTTACTTGTTTATTTGTTAGAAAGAGAAAGGGGGGGGGAGAGAGAGAGAGAGAGAGAGAGAGAGAGAGAGAGAGAGAGAGAGAGAGAGAGAGAGGGAGATAATGGGCATGCCAGGACCTCCAGCCACTGCAAACATACACCAGATGCATGTGCCCTCTTGTGCATGTGGCTTATGTGGGTCCTGGACAGTCAAACCAGGTTTCTTTGGCTTTTCAGGCAAGCACCTTAACCTCTAAGCCATCTCTCCAGCCCCACAGAAACCCATTCTTGTAGGAGTTCAGCATTTGCCACTTTGAAGGGCAGAGCCCTGTGTCCCAACCACCTCCCACTGGACCCTTCCTCTTAGAGGTTCCACTACCTCTTAACACTGCCACATTTGTACACATGGACTTCTGGGAGATGAACCAAAGCACAATATTCCCATTGTCAGATTTATCTGCTTGTTCTCTTCATACATGCTGTGCTAAACATGACTTTTACCTCTGCACCTGTGACATCATTTGGGAGTTTGTAGGAAAAGAATCATCCCATGTTACTCTCTAAACACATTGAACCAGACATTTCTTTTGTAAGTGACCTCCATAGCTTCTGAGCTTACAATTGACCAACCCATAGCACTCCAAGGGCCATGGGTCTCAATGGCAATCTGTCATGGCATACAGGTTAACAGGATTCAATAGTAAAGGAAAATAATGTGACTATATAACTGAGAAGTTTCCACTAGTTATTGCTATGGCAGATGGCACAGTGGAGGTGAGACATAGCTTTAGGAAAGATGAAGTCTTCCTTTTCCAAAAAAGATACATTTGAGAAGATCTTAAATAAAAAACAAATTCAGGAGAAAATTCAATATAATATTGAGTTAAGGAAAAACAAACAAAAAAACTGAGGACACCACTCAGTTTGTAAGGTGCTTAATCTGTAAGCATGATGAGTTTTTTCTTTTTCTTTTTTTATGAGAGAGAGAGAGAGAGAGAGAGAGAGAGAGAGAGAGAGAGAGAGAATGGACATGCCTAGGGCCTTTAGTCACTGCAAATACCCCCTTGTGCATGTGCAACATTGCTTGCTTGCATCACTGTGCATCTGGCTTACACAGGACCTGGAGATTTGAACATGGATTCTTAGGCTTTGCAGGCAAGTGCCTTAACTGCTAAGGTATCTCTCCAGCCCTTATGACTGATGTTTGATTCCCAGCACCAATGTAAAAAGCCTGATGTTGGGGTATGTGCTTTAATACAGCACTGGAGAGGCAGAGATAAGTGGATCCCTGGGTTCACTGACTAGTAGATTAGGTTAAGGGACCTTCTCTCAGCAATAAGGTGGGAAGCGATTTTGGGAGATACCAGATGTCAAACTCTGGTCCCCATATTCACATGCACACATGCACATACACAAACTTATTACTCCAATATTGAAAGTGATAACATGGTGGATGTTTAAGGTGAGTAGAGAAAAACAAAATGCTATTTTTGTTTTGCACATGGGAAGGGCTTCTAAGATGATGGGCATTCTTACATTGAGTTGATCCAAGAATATTTTCTTATCTATAAATGCACAATTTTGAAAGAAAATAAAACATTTTATAGTTTTGTATGTTGCTTCTATTTCAGGTTAAATAAAAACACTGAAAAAGTATAGCACCATTTACTTTGGTCTTGCTATTTATTTCTACGTCACAAGTTTTTTTTTTTTTTCTGAAGATTTAGTCAGTTTAAATTCCTCTCTTTATTTCAGCCACCTCTCATCTAGTGAGGCTGGAAGGTTGTCGTGAACACTATATATTTCATAGAATTTCCTGAGTGCAGTTAGTGTTTGTTGATGTGTATAGGAGGGAGAACACCATTACCAATGGAGGACAGGAAAGCACAAGTAGAGAGGTGGGGACCTAGCTGTCTGTCTGAAGGATGAGAAAGTTAAGAGAGATGGAAAGGAGACAAGGAAAGGCCAAGCAGTATGACTACAATAAAGGGGTGTGAGAAGGAGATGAAAGGAAAGAGACCAGTGGAGCACTGGATGAGCCTACATGAGTGGAGAGGAGGTAGTGGAGTGTAGTTCTTGCTGCCACTGTTTAAGAAGGAAAAAAATAGCTTCTAGCAATGGACATCCCTGTGCATCAGACACAACACATATTTTGTGTTTAATTATTACACTGACTCCACCAAAATTGACATTAGTCATTGTATTTGCTAACTATGATTTTAATACATTTGGTTATTACATTTGTCCAATAATTTTCAAAACACAATGTAATTAACTAATAACCAAACTACAAGGAAAATGAATTAGTTGACACCAAATTTAGGCAGTGAAACGATGTAGTAACTGCTTCATGTCACTGTGGATTATGCGGGGAATGGTAAATGTATTTATCACTACTAATGGCATTAATTATTGGTGCAGTAACATTTAATGAACTCTAAAAGTTTTAACATTATAAACTCCTTTTCTTCCCATTTGAAATGTTTTATATGTACCTTGTGGACAAACTGACCTTGCTTGCAGGTATAGGAATGAAAGCAAAGAGAGCTATGAGAAGCCAAAGGGTCCACACAGGAGCACCTGAATATACATGACATGCACACAGATAACTAAAAACGAACCCACTGCATACTTCACCCTTCAAGCCAATATCAGAAGGTAGATTCTAGGGAGAAATAATGCATGAGTTGGAATTATAAGTAGAGATCTTTGGGTTGTCTTTCCTACTCCATAGGTGTAAACATCCTTCATATATAAGTACATAGTTAAATACCCATTCCCACAATCATATAGAATTTTCAGTTAATGAACATCTTTGAGTTACATTGTCTTCTGGAATTGATTTTTGGAGTTTTACTTTAATTTTTACATAAGAGACCTGAGGGCCTCCATCTCAAACTCTTAAAGGTGATTAACTCCTTCAGCAAAGTAGCAGGATACAAAATTAATGCAGAAAAATCAGTAGCCTTTTGATACTAAAAAGACAAAAACACAGAGAAAGAAATAAATGATATTGTCCCATTTTCAATAGCAAAAAAAAAAAAAAAGCCTTGGAATAACATTAACCAAGGATGTGAAAGACCTATACAATAAAAATATAAACAACACAAAAAAAAAAAAAAAAAAAAAAAAAAAAAGAAGAAAGAAAGAAAGTTAGGAGGACTTGAGAAAATGGAAATATCTTCCATGCTCCTGGATAGGCAGAATTAATGTTATGAGAATGTTAATCTTATAAAAGGTAATCAGACTTAATGCAATAGTAATCAAAGTTCCAATGTTTTTCTTCACACATATAGAAAAAATGATCTCAAAATTCATATGAAAAGGCAGAAGGCCTCTGATATCCAAGCATATCCTCAGCAAAAGAAACATCACCATACCTGATCTAAAGCTACATTACAAAGCCATAATATTAAAAACAGTTTGCTACTGGCATAAAAACAGGATTATAGACCAATGCAACAGAATTGAAGACCCAGACTTTGGGTCAAGTAATTACAGCCACTTGAGTTTTGACAGAGGCCCTAATGATAGAGGCTGGATTATTTTTATTTTTATTTATTTCTTTGAAAGCGACACAGAGAAGGAGGGAGGGAGAGACAGAGACAGAGAGAGAGAATGGGCCCACCAGGGCTTCCAGCCACTGCAGATGAACTCCAGATGCATGCACCCCCTTGTGCATCTGGCTAATGTGGGTCCTGGGAATCGAGCCTCAAATCGGAGTCCTTAGGCTTCACAGGCAAGCGCTTAACCACTAAGACATCTCTCCAGCCCTGGATTTTTTTCTTTTTTAATTGATACAACAATTGTATGTCCTTATGGGCTAAATGTGATGCTTCAGCTCATGCATGCATTCCAATAAGGGTGAATACTTTTCACAAGAGTGCCTCATCTAATTTCCATGTAAACATGCTATTCAGGATGATGACAGGGAAGAACTTCTTTTCTCTATTTTCTGGTAAGCTTTGTTGTAGAAAGATCACACACAAATGCATATAGGATTGTTTATTTCTAAAGAATTAGCACATATTGATTTTTGCATTAAAATTATTATTAGTTATGTATACAGTATGTATACAGCCATGTGGGTACCATTGCTATCCTTCTCCCTGCTCTACCCCCTCCACAGAGTCTCTCCTCATTGAGGAATATAGGTCACACATTGTGAGATTAGCCATCACTTATGGGTAAGAGGCAATGTCTTTGTGCATAATGTTCCAATATGTGGCTCTAATAATCTTTCCTCCCCATCTTCTGTGAATATCCCTGAGCCATGTTGGGTTCATTTTAGGTCTACTTCAGTGATGAGGTCTTGGGAGCCTCTGTGTCTCCAGATATCTGGTTTGGTAGGAGTTGAGTGTTCTCTGTGTCTATCTCCTTTATCTTTGTGCTGGTACTAGGTTCACAAAGAAAGCAGCATGCTTGCTCATTTCCCCGGTTACTCTATAGTTTCAGCTGGGGCCCTTGTGAGGTTCAATGGGCTGATTCTTTCCTCAGGATTTGCATACACCTGAAAAAGGGAAACAAGTTATCCAGTGGAGAGTGAAGTCAGCACCAGATAAATGGGATAACCATTATTATCTTAGAGAGATAATAGGTGTAGATCCTCTTGTAGCCCACGACTGGTGGGAGCTTGATAATGGGGAGCAGGCTCATTTTTTGGATATGGTTCTGATTTGTTTCCCAGTATCAGTTGTGGGCTCCATTCCACTGAGCAGATCTGTTTGTTAAATCAAGAGCAGTTGGTCACCCACCGTGAATGTGTGCCACTATTGCACTTGTGTGAGCATCACATAATGTTGATTGTAGCTGAGTATCTTAGACCATGAGTTGCTTGGACAGATGTTGGTCATTTTCCCCCAGTTGCTCATGTAGCACCTTCTGGAACTATATGAGCTAACTGTCTGGGGACTGACTCTCTTCCAGATTTCAGCCAGGTCACTCCATGTTCCATATCAGCAGCATATGGTGTCTTCAGCAGTAGGGTCTTACCACTAACCTTTGGTGGGTCAGCAATTATTCTGACAGAAATCTGTCTTCTTTTGCAAAACTTTGTAGGTATATTTGATCAACAGATCATTGTGGATATTAACTGGATGCTGGTACTTGGAGTTACAGGCCAGCATCAAGGAAAAAAGGAAGAAAAAGGTAATATAAAATAGAAAGAGGAGAGAGAGAGGGGGAGAGAGAGAGAGAGAGAGAGAGAGAGAGAAGAGAGAGAGAGAGAGAGAGAGAGAGAGAGAGAGAGAGAAACAGGAGAAGATTAAAGTTAGGTTTCATCATACCCTCTCCAGGGTACTGTGATTCAGGTGTTCCCCCTAAAGACCTGATGAAGATTCAACAATTTACTCTGTCTTTTAGGATATAGAATTTTATGGTACCATTGACATTTGGGTCCAGTTTTGTGTCTCCTGTCCCACCCACCCTCCCTATTTTCCGGTCCTCGAAATACTTATTAGTTATGTCAGCATCTCAGGCAGATTCAGGTTTTGAGCCACAGATGAGTAAGACCATGTGACAATTATCTTTCTGCAATTGGGTGAGTTCACTGAGAATGATCTGTTCCAGTTTTCCTCAAATTTCATTGTGCCATTTTTCCTTACTGCTGTGTAGAATTACATTGTGTAGACATGCCACATCTTGGTTATCCATTTGTCTAATGATGGACATCTGGGTTGATTCTTAGCTATTATGAATTGAGCAGCTATAAATATGGTTGAGTAAGTCTCTCTGAACTGAGGCATGGAGTTTTTAGGGTGAATGCCCAGTAAGGGAATAACTGGGCCTGTTGGTAACTCCACATACTTGCCAGCATTTGTTTTCATTTGATCTTTGAATGCTTGTTATCCTTACTGGGGTAAGGTAGAATCTCATATTTGTTTTATATGAACATTTTCTTGAGTGTGTGATTGCCATTTGTATTTCTTCCTCTGATAACTGCCTGTCCAGTTCTCTGCCCCATTTTGTGAGTGGGTTGTTTGATTTATTATTATTATTATTATTATTTTATTGGTTAGGTTTTTGAGTTCCTTGTAGATTCTAGAAATTAGGCATCTGTCAGTTAGAGAGCCAGCAAAAATTTTCTCCCATTCTGTGGGTAATCTATTGCCTCTGCTTATTGTATGTTTGTCTGTGAAGAAACTTTTCAGCTTCATGAGATTCTAATGGTTGAGTGATTGTTTAAGTTCCTGAGCTACTGGGGTTATATCCATTTGCTTGGAGTATCATTTTCCACCTTTTCATCATTTAGTGGTGAGGTGGGTTTCTGGAAGACAGCAGATTGAGTGGTCTAATTTTCTGTTCTACCCTGTTATGTCTCCTGATGGGAGAATTAAGGCCATTAATATTGAGGATAATAACTGTGGGGTTTAATTCAATCCCTGCCATATTGTGGTGGTTTATGTGGCTTGATGTTTTCTTGGACTTTGTAGTTTCTTGTGCCTTCTTTGAGTTTGTTTATTGTGATCTGCTTCTTGTGGGCACTTCAGGTTGGTTATTTGCTTCTGTGTGGACAACTCCCTGTAGTACTCTCTGCAGGTTTACTTTGTATTCATATAGTTGTAAAGCTGAGTTTTATCATGGAAAGTTTTTCTTTCACCATTGATAATGAGGGATACTTTTGCTGGGTAGAGTAGTTTGGGTTGGAAGCCATAGGTTCTTAGACTTTGAAGTGTTCCATTCAAGGTCCTTCTGACTTGCAGGGTTTCCATTGAGCAGTCTGAAGTAATTCTGATGGGGTTACCTTTATATGTAATGTGTTGTTTCTCCCTAGCTACTTTTAGGAATTTCTCTTTGTTATTGATGTTTAGAGTCTTAATGATATTAATATGTCTTGGAGAATTTCTCCTTTGGTCTAGTCTGTTTGGATTTATGTTAATTTGTTGTAACTTGATGGGACTTTCTTTTGAGACTGTGGGATAGTTTTCTTCAATAATTTTGTTGAATAAGTTTTCCATGCCTTTGGTCTGAATTCCTTCCCCTGTGGTATTCCCATGATACAGATGTTGGCACGTTTAAGAGTATTCCACAGTTCCCTCTTGTTCTGTTCACAAATATTTTTGAATTTATTGAAACTTTTGAACTCATGAACTGTTTCTTCTGTTTTGTCTTCCAGTTCTGAGTTTCTGTCCTTCACATGGCTGACTACTCTATTCTTGAGAGATTATATAGAATTTTGGGCTTGTTCAATTTGGTTTTTATTTTCTAATGCTTTTTTACATATAGTTTCCATCCCTCTGTTGAGTTCTCTTTTCACATCATTTTCTGATTTTCTTAATGTTTCTTGGAATTTATCCTTGCATTTCTTTATGTCTTAATTGAGCTTACCCAGCTGGTTATTGAGGTCCTCTTTTTTTTTTTTTTCACTCTCCTTTAGATAAATTAACTGTCTTTGGAGCCCTTCCTGGTTCTTTTCTATTAGGTCTAATCTAGTGAGGTTGGCATTCATACAATTATTGCCCCTTTGTTGATTTTTTTTGAAAGTTCTGCTATTTTCTTGGCAGAGTTGCACAACTTTTTCCTTTATTTTGAGGTTCGGATCCTATTGTCTCTTCTATGTTTTGATTAGAGACACCTGTTGTGGGACTGGGCAATCTTGTTGGATTTACTGGTATTTGATTTTTCATGTTATTTATTTTGCACTGTAGTCTGCCCAGCATGGTATAGAAATCCTATTTAATTTAGGAGGAAGCTGTAGCCTACAATTGAAGTGTCTTTAGTGATTATTTCCTTCTATGTTTGCTTCCCTAGGCTTCTGATGGTAATGGGGTCTGCCTGTTCAAATGGAAGGAGGCTGAGAGGCTCTGGTGGGGGCCCAGGGACCTGAGGAAGGGCTTGTTGTCCTGTGGTTCAGAGTATGAGACTTCATGGTCAGATGGCCCAAGGGAAAAGGGGGTAGGAAGGAATGGAATAAAGCAGACTGGTATTGGGGTTGGGCTGTGGAGTGGGGGAGGATGGGAATGTATGGTGTTTCTGAGATGAGGGGTGAGGGGATGAGATAGCTGGCCCTTTGGATGGTGTACCAGGGAGTGGATGGGACTTCTGGATCACATAACAAGTTAGGATGGAGATATGGGGATATCATGCCTATGAAGGCTCCCTGTGGGAATGCTGGCCTTGGTCTGTGTGGGGACGGATGGGGGGGGTTGAGTGGGGGGCAGCAGTGAGTGGGACAGCATTTGTGCATGGAGCTATGCTAACCTGCTGGACTGGGTCCACTTAGTCTGCGGTTAGTGCTGGAGGAACCTGGGGCTAGGACTGTGGCTGGGATAGCCGCTTGAGGGGATTAGGCGACTGTTGGGATACCCAAGAGCATGGGAATCAGCGGATTCCCTACTTTGATCCTCTGCACACTCCCACTGGAGGTCTACTAGAATCTGCAACCCCCTAAAAAAAAGCAATGAACCCTGAAAGCCTTACTTTTTCTTTCCCAGGAGGTGAGGCATGGTTAAGCAGATGCCAACTTAACTGGATGTTACATTGATTTTTAAATCATTTTTTTCATTATAGTGGAAAACAATAACTCTGTTAGCTTGAATATAAATTGTTAAAGAAGCATTGAAGATTCAAAATCCTTTTGGCTATTGTAAATGGCTTCCCAAGAAGAGTCACAAAGATAAAAATATGTATATGAACTGCATGTCCATTTGTACAATTTCTAACTATTTAATGATCAGAGTTCTGGCCATCATGCCTTTCCCTGGAGCCAGTGAGTTTCAGAATGCCTCAGAGAATTATTTAATGAAAGAATCTGGCATTTAACTAGCAAATCACTTCCTTACAGATGGTTGAAATTGCATTTATATATGTCATTGGTACTTAATATAAGAAAAAGTATTTTAGGATATAAATAAGATTCTTAAAACATTGTGGTGGTTTGAATGTGACGTGCCCTACATAGACTCATGTGTTTTCATAGCTAATTCCCAGCTGGTAATGCTTTTCTAGAAGGTTGTGGAACATTTAGGAGGTGGAGCTAGAGGAACTATGTTGGAGGGGAGAGGGGTGGCTTGAGATTTTATAGTTCTGCCCCATTTCTCATCCTTCTTTATCTACTTCCTCCCTGCTGATGTGATGCTGTGATACTGGCTCAGGCCTGCCATGACCTTCCCAACACAATGGACATTTCATGAAAACCCAAATATATATACTTTTCCTTCCTTAAATAGCTTCTAGTTAAGTATTTTGTTCCAGCAATGAGAATTTGACTGATACAAAAAATACCCACTGCTTCTCATGAAAGGGTTCTTTATTGTAGAATATATTGTGATTATTATCACTAAACGTTAATGTCATAATGTAATACAGGCACCAAGGTAGATGTGGTGGCTCACATCTATAATTCCAGCACTTGGGAAGCTTTGTGATAGGAGGATTGTCATAAATTCAAGGATGTTCCAGGTCATCTCCTTGGACTCACAACACCCCCCCCCCCCACACCAAAAAAGAAAAAAAATAGGTACCATCATGTTTGACTTTTTGTCTTTTTCTATGTGTGTACATGTGTATGAGTATTAACATGCATTTGGCTATATGTGAACAGGTGTACACATGTCTGTGGAGGCCAGAGGACAACTTTAAATTATTCCTCAGGAATGCCATTTACCTGTCCTTGAGATGGCTTCTCATTGATATGGAGCTCACCCCCAGGGATTCTGTTTCTTTTTTCTGAGTTCCAGGATTACAGGTACATGTTGCAATGTTTAGCATCATGTGAGTACTGGTGGTCATACTTAGCATCTCATCCTTGCACAACAAACACTTTGCCCACTGAACTATCTCTTTAGCTCATATTTATCATTGTTTTATAAAACTGTTTTGAGTTTTATAAAACTGTTATGAGTCCTATGAGAACAGGAATTAAATGGAGGTTATTGCTGACACTACATAAAGTACATAACAGAGAATGGGCCATGAACTAACATTTACTAATGATGAGCATCATTCCTGTTTAGACCAAATCTGCACATGAGCTTTAAGATAACATAGGATAATCAAAAATGCTGAGAGTAAGTGACTGTGGAGTGCTTAGTGCTAAATGGTACATCTATATCATCCTTCCAAGGTTCAGGGAACATTGTGGAAGAGGGCACAGAAATCATGTAGGAGCCAGAGAATGGGGAGTACTGTGGACCATTGTTTATGGATATGATATAGCTGGTGCATTCATGAGCACATGGAGGTTGTGGCTACATTCACAATAATTGTACTATTTTGGGCCCATTTACATTTTGTCATGGATAATTGAGTTGTGAATAAGGCCCTCATGTCTCTCTGAGAAATTATTGACAGCTAATTGTTGCTGAGAGAGCAGGAAACATTTTCTGTAATAGTGTAGGAACTTGTAAGTTGTACACACTCTGTTAAATACTATCACACTCATGTTCATGCTAATGAAACCCAGTGGATCACATCAATGCACTAGAGGAAAAGACATGAAAGTAGAAAAATAATAGTCTGGAAGAAAATAAGGATTCAGTGGGAGGAGGATTGGGAAGGGGAAGAAGAGTTGAACAGGATGTGGGAGGAGATTATGATCAAATGGAATTCTGTACATGTGTAAAAATTATTAATAAAAAGATGTGGAGCTAGAGTTAAGTTTTAGGAAGATCTCAATGATCTATAATATACATATGGTAAAGGACACAATTATCAGTGTTCAATTCAATACACTCTCACAAAGTAAACATGCCTATCTTTCCACATTGTGAATCAAAAACTAGAATATGGCAAGTGCTTGAGACCCCTGCTCAGAACCCAAAAGAGAACTACTGCTACATCTTCTGTCAATGTTGATAGACCTCAAAATGGATCATAACATGAATGATGCTAACATATTTTCTCCTCATACTGTTGTTGAGATTTATTAGTTTTTAAAGTAGGAAATATGTATTAGTTCTTACAAGAACACCGTGATAAATTCATACTTGATAGAAACAGATTTTCTCTAGTTTTCATCATTTACTATTACTGCCATTAATAACCATTTTGCAACATGCTTTCTGTTGAACATATTTACATATTTAGGTTGCATATATCAAGAGAACAATTTAAGAATCATAAAGTATGAATATTTTCAAATTTATTATGGAATGCCAGCTTTGAAATAGTTGTAATAATGTATACTCCACTAGCAATGCATGACACCCCACATTCTCACTGACACTCCCCCTTAACAGATCTTTTTATTTCATTTGTAATGAGGGAATGCGGTGATATCAGGCATTGGTTTACTTTTCATTTCTCTGTAGAGCAATAAAGGTAAGTGTATTTGAATAGTTACAAAACCTTTAGATATTCCATTGTGTGCTATTTTGCCTATTTCATTAGGTTTTCTATTTTCTCCAGAATTTAAAAATATATGTAAATGTATATCTTCAAACTCAGTTATTTATATGTGATGTTTAATATTCAAGTAGTTGGAAATTTTCTAGTCATCTACTTTGTATATTGATTGTCAGCATAATCTCTTTGTTATTGTTATTTAACATATTCTGTGTGACATGAATCTGGGAACTTTAAGAATTCCTTTGCCAGGCATGGTGGCACATGCCTTTAATCCCAGAACTTGGGAGGCAGAGGTAGGAGGATTGTCAAGAGTTCAAGGCCACCCTGAGACTACATGGTTAATTCCAGGTCAGCCTGGACCAGAGTGAGACCCTACCTCTCGAAAAACCAAAAAAAAAAAAAAAAAAAAAAAAAAAAAATTGCTTCATAGCTGAACATATTTTCCAACATATAACGTATGGTGACTATCCCAATAGCAATGTGAATTCGGCTACTGCTGTGTGAGTTGTTTTAGTCTCAGTCATACACATAATAATACCTATATTCACAATTTTCAAGTTACCCATATCTTTAATTAGGACTTTTCTGTGTTTTCTGACTTAAATGATTTCTGTTGAGGAGGGAAACTGTGTCCTCTGAATGTAATATAATACTTTATATATAACAGGTTATACCCTTTTATCCCCTCATCCCTTCTCCCATTTCTCTGAGGCCCTCCTCTGTGGGGTTATGATATTCACTGTGGGGTCATGAAGGCTTCAGTGAGTACCTATGGGATAGTGTGGGAACCATGTCTCAGGGTAGTCCTACCCACTCTGTGGCTCTTATAGTCTTTTTGAAAAATTAATATATTTTTATTTACAACTTCCATGATTGTAAAGAATATCCCATAGAAATTCCCTCCACCTGCACTTTCCCTTTGAAACTCCACTCTCCATCAACCCCTCCCACTCTCAATCAGTGTCTCTTTTATTTTTGTGTCTTTTCCTCCTATTATGATGGTCTTGTGTAGGTAGTGTAAGGCACTATGAGGTCATGGATATCCAGGCCATTTTTGTGTCTGGAGGAGCACATTGTAAGGGGTTTTACCCTTCCATTGGCTCTTACATTCTTTCTGCCACCTCTTTTGTAATGGACCCTGAGGCTTGGAAGGTGTGATAGAGATATTGCAGTGCTGAGTAGTCCTCTGTCACTTCTTCTCAGCACCATGATGCCTTCTGAATCATCCAAAGGTCACTACCATGTGAAAAGAGAAGGTTCTCTAACCAAAAGTGAGAGTATTATTAATATATGGATATGAACATTAAGAGAAGTGCTTACAGGGCAGTTTGATGAGCATAGTATATACATGTAGCCAGAAAGCAGCAAACGTCACACCCTTAGGGCTCATGATTAACCCTGTGGTAGGTATTCAGTATCAGGGATGTATTTCCTCCCATAGAGTGGGCCTCTAGTCAAATTGGAGGGCAGTTGGTTTCCACCATAACAGATGTGTCACTATTGCTCCCATTAGTTCAATTGGCCTGGCTGGCAAAATCTAAGGCTCACAGTGTCCACTGTTGAGTATCTTCAATAGTGATTTCTCTCTCCCATTGAACTGCATGCAGTGTGGCTTTTCCCAGCTTTCTGTGAACTGGTCTACATGGAGGAGGTTTTTAGCTCAGTTCAGCAGGATTTCTCAGTGGCCTTACAGCCCAAGTATGTGGTGTCTTCAGCAATAAGGTCTTAACATCTATTCCTGGTGGGAAACCAAGGACCTTGGCAATGCCTATAATGCTTTGGGTTATCAGGAAGCTCTCTGGCCAACAATTCATTGGAAGGTGTCCCAACCCTAGCACTGAAAATTTTCTAGTAACAATCTATGGCTCCTGAGTGTTTCATTGTCCCCAAACAGTAGGTTTCCATATGATTTATTTGTATGCTCCTAGATTTTGATTAGCCTTTCCTCCACTCTTTCTTTACTCATTCTCTTCCCCTGACCTCACTTAGGCCTTTCACCACAATTAATCTGTTCTTCTACTTACATATAATCTTTCTTCCCCTTCTTCCACAAAGTTCTTTGAGCCATTGCAGATCTGTTTGTAGTCTTATTTAGTGTTGAACTCTCTGTAGCCTCTGGATTTCTTATTTGATGGGTTTTGATTCACCATCATGTTTGTTACTATTGTCCTGGAGCTGGTTGTTAGGGTAGCAGTAAGAGCAGTGTTCATGGTGCCATTTCTTCTCTAATTTCTCCTGGGCCCTTGCAGACATGGTAGAAATCTTCTGATGGGAAGCTATTTTCTTATCAATAGATGGTTTGGTTCTCTGTTTTCTATGCCCTCTGTAAAACAAAATAAATTCTCCAATCAAGAGTGAGAGCATCTTAGGTTAAAGGGGATATACAAAGTTATTTGACAGACTTTTTGGTATGCAAGCACACTCTTGTTCTCCAGAGACTTCTCTCTGAAGTCTGTGAGTTTCCTGACCATGGGATTCTGACTTGGTTTCCAGTACCAGATATGAGTTCTCTCCCACTGAGCAGGCATCATTTCCAATCAGGAACAGTTGGTTACCGCCGAGGCTGTGTGTCACTACTGCACAAGTGTGTACTTCTTGTCCAGTTGATTGATTCCACAGCCTGCAGGGTCTTTTGCTTATTCATGTTGTGGGTGACTGCTCCAATAGGGCTTTCTTTCACTATGAGGGCTATCCAAGAAGCAGCTGGTTTCAGCCTGAGGTGTCTTCAGCCATGGTGTCTTAAATTTTAGCTCTGGCAGGTAATCAAGTGGTTTAGCAATGGCCTACATTGCTTTGGGGATACCATGGGTCGCCTTGGCCAACAGCTCATTGTTGGGGGCAACCCAATTCTGGGCCTGGGATTTACCAGCCAGAGTCCATACTTTTAAGGTTAAGCTTTTTTCAACCTTCTGTCTGGACTGCTCCCCCTCCCCCTTTATTGGTAGCCAGAAGGAGGGTTCCTACAGAACTTATTAATGTTGTCATAACTTTTGTGTAGTTTCCTTTCCACCCTCCCTACTTCCTATGCCACCAAGCTCCTCCAACCCCCTATAATCTGTCCCTCCCGTAATCTGTCAAGTAATTCCTTTTCTTGTCTTTCCCTCTTTCCTCTTCTTGGTATCATTCTGGTTTTAAGCCTATATGGTTCAAAACGTTTCTGTTGTTTGGCCTAAGATGCTTTTCTTATGGTTTTCTGGAATGTTACTCTGATATGTCTATATTTTATATATATTCCATTATTTTCTTTACTGGTATTGACAAAAAAGTTTGGCTGGGATTCTTTCATTGTGTATACCTATTTTGTTATTATATGATCAATAGTTCACCTTTTTAGTGTCATTATATAGATGGAGCTTATACCTTGATAAACACATAAGTTATCTGCAGTTATCGGGCTCGGGAAAATTTTTCTTCACAACTATGACAAGATCATTCTTAAGTATTCTACCCAATGTCAGGCAGTACACTGGGTAAACATGATGTAACTGCAACATCACTTATTAAGGAATAACTGGCCTGAATAGCCTGTGTCTCTGTGTCGCCTACGAACAGAAGGACCCTCATAACTTTGTCTCCAAGGTATTAAACCCAGAGTGACATCATACAAAGCTCCTCCACAGTAGTTCCAGTGAGGCACATGCACACAAGACACTATGTGCCTTGGGAAGCTTTCCTGAGACTCAGGATATTACCTTTTCATGTATCCTAGGTTTTTGTTGTTCCTAGCTCACTATCTATAAGAAACAAATGCGCCTCATATAACTTGTTTGTGAGTGTTCTATCTCCCCAGATGTGTGGAAATGTCAGAACTAGCCTATCCCATTGTACAGCAGTCGAGCACATAGCATCTTCACTAGGATTGACGCCACTTCCTGCATGTATCTCCAGCTTTTCCAGTTTGTTGGAGTCTCTTCAAGCCCTATAAATGCTCCAAGTCCTCTTCTCTCTAGTCCTTTCATGCTTTCCTTTCTCAGACACCTGCAGTTTTATCACATGCACTGAATGATTAGTACTCTGTCAAATAAGCAAAGTCAGGTGGGGATGGGGTCACATGCAGACATCTACAGTCCTAATTAGCATTCTCTCTGTGCATATCTGTCTTTTTCCTCTTTGAGTCCAGCCTCTTTGATCTCTCAAGACATCAGCCCTATCTGTCCAGCTTCCAGTGTCTTCCAGGCTCCTCTAAAGCTTTCCTTTCCTAAGAAACCTCTCCTCAAGGCTATCTTATGGGGATCATATACTTTCCTCTATTTTTATTCTTAACTCACAAGGTCATTGCACTTCATTCCTTAATATGTTGAAAGTCATCTTTTATTATATACTCTTTCTCATATACAAATTTTAAGTTTGTCCCCATTGTGAGACTGTATTCTTTTCTTCTGATTTAGTCAGAAACAGAGGTCATGAGCTTTCTAATTGCTATTTGCTGCCTTTTATTGATTCTTTCTTTTGGGTAAGATTCTGTATGTGCATACTTATTTTCTGGAATATAAATACTAGAAGTTTTATAGCATATTTCTTATAAATTACAAATCTAAATCATCTGTGAGTTTATTTCTGTGCTTTATTTCTCCCCTTTTAGAAATTTCTTTTGGC
The DNA here is from genome assembly GCF_020740685.1 of Jaculus jaculus. Classification (NCBI taxonomy): domain Eukaryota; kingdom Metazoa; phylum Chordata; class Mammalia; order Rodentia; family Dipodidae; genus Jaculus; species Jaculus jaculus. The sequence continues at coordinate 29,013,556 of NC_059106.1, read as the reverse complement.
ACTTTCTAAGGGCTGGAATAAAGGATAATTTGGGATTGAATCCTTGATGTTGCATGCAGACAACCATGATGATGCACGGGATTAACCACTTTCACATGTGGTTTAACTTTTGCTCTGTAGTAAAAGACCACAAAGATGCCTGAGATATGGCTGTTTAAAGATGGACTTTCCATCTTTTCATTAGAGACTATTTCTATTGCACGCCTACCCTCAGGGTCAACTTCAGAAATCTGAATTTGGGACTTGGGTATTCATATAAGGACTCTCCTTGTTGGGGTACATGAAGGCTCCCTTGGGCTTATTTTGGTTTCTCAGCCTCTTAGAAGCTCTCCCCTAAGCTCTCCCCTATCTTTTAGCCTGCCCTCATGTGATGCTCATGAACCTGGCAAGGCCTCTGGGGAACTATGGAGTGTGTACTGAGTTCACCTTCTGTATTCTACCTTCCTCTCTGGTGTCTTCACTTCCTTGGTTGCCTTAAGTTCCAAGTTTTTATTCTAATCCTATGGAACCACTAAAAATGTCCCATTTTTGGCTTCTTTGGAGTAGCTATTGTTGGTATTTTTTTTCTTTTTTAAAATTATTATTAGTTAAGAACACAGCATGTATACAACCATGTTGGCACTATCATTAGCCTCCTCCCTGTCCTTTCCCCCTCCCCAGGGACCCTACCTGTGCAATTTGGTTAAGTAGCAACTGTTTAGAGGGGAAAGGACGAACAGCACGGTGGCTTCTAACATTGTGTTCCTCTTTGGTTTCAGATTCAATTTCTAACATCTTATAGTTTTGAAAACCTTTTAGAGTCTTGAAACAGTTTTGTGATGTGTGTGTGTGTGAGAGAGAGAGAGAGAGAAAGAGCGAGAGAGAGAGAGAGAGAGAGAGAGAGAGAGAGAGAGAGAGAGAGGGAATGAGCATGTACAGGTTACAGTAGAGTTTCATGCTTGCTCCTAGTTGCAGTGTCTACTTTATAAGAACTATTGATGGGCCAGGGTGTAGCTCAGTTGATACAGTGGTTGTTTGACATGCAGAAAGCCCTGGGTTCTGTGTCCAGCACGACATAAAAGTGGTTGCAATGGTGGAGGTCTATAATCCTAGCACCCAGGTGGTAGAAGGAGGTGAATCAGAACTTCTTGGTTATCCCTATCTACATAGGAAGTTTGAAGCCAGCCTAGTATACATGAAAACAAAACAAAATAAAACACCCTGCTGACTTACAATTATAAGGCTGGGCCATGATTGTTCTCATTTCATCTTTGTTAACCACTAATTCTGTGGTCTTTGAAAGTTACTTGAATAGGACATACAATTTGTTTACTTATCTTGAAAAGAGAGATGGTCAATTTTATAGAATCAGGGTAATACAAAATGACTTAAGTTACTTAAGCAGGGCATACTATTTGTTTTCTTGTCTTTAAAAGTAGGACAGTCAATTTTATAGAGTCAGAGTGATGTAAAATGACATAGGAAAGTACTATATAGCCTTAAAGTATCTATAATTATATTATTTTCAGCACTATCAGCAATAACAATGAATTAGTATTTTAAACAGCAATGACGGCTCCCATCTATTGTATAAAAACTGTAATATATGTCATGTAATCTGACCTATTTTATTTGCATAATTCATGGCAATCCTAAATAAATAAATATTAGCAATTATTTTATACCTTCAATATGAGATATACTTGAATATAATCTTTTCATTTTCCATTGGCTCTGATTGAGCATGTCAGAACTCTAACCTCATCATTGTTAGAAGACTGAGTGGAAGAATATCACTTGCATTTTTCTTGGAATCTTATTGTGATTTTGAGTCCTCCTTTTGCATTCTTAAGAGATATGACCTATTTAAGTGCTTTATACTCTCAGAGTCTCCTTTGTTTACCTGAAGATCCAGGATTCTAACACTTTTCTGATATGATTATCAAGGTAATGGAATATGCAAAGCTCTTAATATCAGGCTTGAGATATACTGTTGAAAATATTGCCACTGCCTACAGGATGTGATATTAAGTAACTATCTTGAGACAATTGAGCTGACATAGAATGGCAATTATTTTCTTTTTAGAATTTTATGACACTTGTGAGTAGAAATTTTAGTGAGTGATAAACTTTTTATTTTTATTTTATGTATTTTAAAATGTGTTTTCTATTCTCAGAGTGGCAGCTAGGGCCTTGTGCGTGCTAGCTTAGGAAATTCTGACTCAGTCATTCTGGTCCCTGAATTATTTCATGTTACTTTGTATTATATATCTTTGAACTTGCAAGTATCTCAAAGATTAATTTTTTACTATTTTTAGTAGCTAAATAAAAGATGATATTTTATCTTCTTAATCTATTTTCTCTGAAATATATTACCCACTTCCTCTTCCTCAATCTTTAGGCTTCCTTACTGGTGGTAGCAGGTGTCAGTTGCTGAGGAATACTCTCTCTAACCCAGTATAATGAGCTAGAAACAGCAGTCTTGGGGCTTTCTTCTTCATTGCACAGACATACACAGTGAAATTCAATTGTTGTTTTACATGTCTGTCCTTGAATTTTTTTCATTGCATAATTCTCATGGCTTATGTAAGTGATTGGCATGTGATAGGTATGCAGAAATGTTTGTTCCAAACAAAAAAATTTGCAATAAATGAATGAGTGAATGGATGAATCTTATGGTCCTAATGTAAGCTGTTATACAGGTGCATAAGAAGCAAATCTAATATATAGGAGGCAGGTTCCATTAAATCCATGTTTGTAAGCCTAATTAAACTTGAGGATCTTCGAGGGGCTTTCAGAATCCCAAATTTCTGTTGCCCCCCCCCCTCCCAAGAGATCCTGATTTATTTGACAGGAAAAAGTTCTGGGATGCATATTTTTGAAAAGCTTCCTAGAATATCAAGAAATACAGTCATGTTTGAGAAACTTTGATCTAGCCCATTATCCTCCAGTAGGGAATTCTAGGCAACAATGGCTGATTAACATATGTATTGATTCTTTATTGCCATAGGAACTCACAAGGAAAAGACAAGCAGAAGTCAATACAGAATTTGTTGAAAAAATAAACTATAAACTTTGGGTTGCAAATGTGAATGATGGTTATTATGCCCTTTGAGACAAACTTTCATGTACTTAACATATACGGGAACCTTTTGTGACTTGAAAATATATTGAAATATAAATGCTTAGACACACATAAACATGCAATATCAATCAGATATTGCAGAAATTCAACTTATATTAAACCAAGCTTTCTTGGAAAATCTAGAATTTTTCTCCATGAATTAAATGATGACAATTGGACAACTTGGTCTTTGATAGAGAAAACACTTTGGTGTTTCTAAATCTCATTTCCTTCATATGTAAAACTGGGGCAACTAATTTTTTTCAATGAACCTAGGAAAAGCCAGTAACATAGGATGTGAAGGAGAATTGCTCTGAATCTGGTTTTCTGGGAAGCAGGCTCTGTGATGGAGGTAATTTGCAGGATTTATATTAGGTTAAGAAGTATCCTTTGTATTTTTTTTTTATAATCATGGAAGATGCTAATAAAAATTAAAAAATAAAAATAAAAAAAAGGAAAAAGAAAAAAGAAAAATTAAATAAAAAAGACAACAATGTTAAAAAAACAAAAATATCCTTTGTGGAAATCAAAGCTGTGACACAAAGTTTGATGACAAGCCTAGTTATTCCCAGCCTGCAGTGTTCTTCAGTTTCCCCCAGAGTGGGTTCGAATGGCAGGTTTTTATACTTGTCCCTCACTGGTCACTTATGGGCTGCCTCAGGAGTGTGAAGTCTTGGTTTAAGCAGCTAAGGCAGACACTGAAGTTGCTGGAAGCACTTCTAGCTGTGAGCAGCGAGCTTTTCAGGAAGGGAATTCCAAGAAGCTTATATCTGGCGTGGGCCTGGAGTGAACACACCAATGACTGTAGCGTTTAAGGAGTTTGTCAGTCAACCAATAAGCCCCCAAGGTGGAGAAGACTGCCCAACCTTCAGAACTCTAGAGATGAAGCTGCCTGTGAGATCACTGAGTCCAATCTCAGTATAGCACAGAAGAGCATACCAAGACCCAGAGACAGAATGGGATTAACCCAATAGCACACAGCTAGCTGGAAGTAGTGGTGGATTCAGATATCCAGCCATAACTTTTCCCATAGCTCCATCATGGTGAGGGAAAGCAATGTCCTTGTGGGTATACATGAAATTTATACCTCCATTCTGCTACCTGATTTGTTAGTGATTTGATTTCACTTTGTCTTTACTCTCCATTCTAACTTTTATAGAATGAGATTAGTGAAGCATTATTTTGGGAATTTGTCTCCAAGGTAGCCATCATTGATTTTACTTCTTCATGAAAATGTATGTATTGATCCATTATCTTCCTAAGAAATCACAAACAGAAAAAGAAAAGCAACAATAAATATAAAATTATCTAAAAAAGTATAAGTAGAGGGCTCTACACAATGCATCTCACAAAGTGAAGGGGGGTTATGCTTCCAGTGTCTTGAAATTGAATGAATTTGTATTTGCTATGAATTTGGAACTTACCTTTTTTTTTTTTATAAAAAACAACTATTTTTATTTATTTATTTTTAAGTAGAGAGAGATAGAAGAAAGACAGAGAGAAAATGGGCATGTTCAGGCCCCTAGATGCAGTAAACAAATCCCAGATTCATGCATGACTATGCTTATGGCTTTATGTGATCACTGGGGATTTGAACCTAGGTTGTTAGGCTCGGTAGGCAAGTGCCTGAACCACTGGGAGTCTCTCAACGCCCCTGAACTAATCTTTTTGAGAGCTTATGTTTATCTCACTTAAAATACTTATTCTAGTGTGAGGATACTATATGAACAGTGAAATTACTCTGGATGTCCAGGATGGAAGGACACTTGAAGTGGCTGTACAGAGGGCTTCCTAACTTCTCTGACCTTCAGGTACCACATTGGACCATGAAGAGGCTTTCAGGTGACCCTGGAGCCAATGTCTATAAAGACATGGGAGCCTCCACCAGCTCAGCTCCTTCTAGAACCAAGTGATGGACTAACAACAACAATATTAACAGCAACAAACCCACACACATATGTATGCACCATCTGTTTTTCTCATGTGCTTATCACAGGTCTTGGCATATCAGAAGAACACACTGTATATTCTATAAAGGAATGCATTAGTACTTAAGTCCTTAAGTTCCTATGCTAAAATAATGTTATAAGTGAGATTCTCACTGTGTCTATTTTCCACCCTAGATGTAATGGCTACTTTGCATTATTTCTTTTATGAGTTATTGTATGTATATGATTGTGTGTGCATAGATGTGTGCATGTGTGTGCTCTGAGAAAGGGTCTCTGATTGACCTGAAACTTGCCAGCTAGGCTAGACTGGCTTGTCAGCAAGCCCATGGGGATCCATTTATCTCTGCCTCTTTTGTGTTAGAATTACAAGCATGCACCATGGATTGTTTTAAATCTTGGTTCTGGGGATTGAACTCTGGTTCTCATGCTTGCAAGGCAAGCACTGTGTATGTAAAGTATTCCAGATGAAGGCAATTTTATTAAAATGGAATGATTCTAGTTCCATTGAAACAGTTGGACACTAGAGTGTTGAACTTCTCCACAGCTTTTCTTAGTGATAATGGCAGAGGCTTATTACCCCTCTAGTCCCCATTACTAATTTTGTCCTTTCTTATATGTTTGCAGATTTGAAGATGGTTTTGCTGATATGATCTTCTCACTCAGCCTTGGGACAGGCTTTCCTCCCTATCGAAATGGCTTGCTGATGGCCAGAATCACCTTGGGAAAGAACTGCATCATTGACTTCACTAGGCATGTTAACAGATGACCTAAACTCTATATACGGCCATTAATGCACTCACTCATTTATTTGAAATTCCTCTGAGTCCTTTCACCCTAAGACATGATTTTCAAATCTGTGCTTATTTTATTACCTATCAAGTTATGGATTCCTAGTGAAAATGCTCTGACATTTTGCTGGGGAGGGGGAATGATGAGGTTTTAAAAATGGCCCTGGGAATAGCGAACTTTTAGTGTAGTGACTCTCTCCCTTAAGGTAGATGGAGTAGCAGAAAGATGGGTACTTAGCAAGGGGAGCTGTAATATTAATCCTCTACTTGACACCAGTGATTTACTTTTGGAAGACTTGCAAGAAAATAGACTCAGTTGAAACTAGACTGAGCATGAGGGTGCAGGACAGAGAAATCAAAAAGGTCATTTATTGTATCCAGTTTGCTATCAAGTGTTGAGTAGCTTTAATGTTCCAAACAGTACTCTACACTTAGGGACATATCAGGGAAAGGAGAAGTAAGAGAAGATGGGTGTAAAATGAAATCACTCCTTCTCAAACTTGAGAATGTAGTTCTTAGGGAAAGATACATTGCTGCACCAAGGCTAGCATCTAAGCTTTTTGCATGTGTGTTTGCATTTGTGTGCAGGTATATATTTACATGTGTGTATGTGTACATGTGGAGGCCAGAGGTCGATATTGGGTGTCTTAATCACTCTGCACCTTAACTTTAGAGATAAGGTAAACTTTCATTGAATTCGGAACTCACTGATTTGATCAGACCAGTTGGTTTGCCTCTCACGCTCTGGGGTTAAACGAGATGAGGCTTATAACTAAGGTCCCTATGCTGTGAGCCAAGCACTTTACGAATGAAGCCATCTCCCTGGTCCCAGTGCCAGCATGACTGATTTAACAGACTGAAGATATCTAAGGAATTTGTACTTCTAACACATTCCTGGGTGATATTTATGCTGCTGGCCTGAAATCAGCTTATTGACAAACTGATGGAAGTACTTGAGGCAAGAATCTCCATTAAAAGGCTACCATAAAGCGACATTGTAGGGCACTAGTTAAAGAAAGTCAGGGTTTGAAAAGGCTTATTCTTAGCTCCATTTCTTACTATAATTTTGCATTCATGAAAGTCTCTTAAACTGAGAAATCTCCTTAAAATGAACATGACACTGTGAAGGCTGTTGAATACATTTTCTGAGTAGGAAAATAGCTACCATCTTTAGTGTTTGGGTTACAAATTGACACTCTAGTTAGCTCTGGAAAGCAGACGAGCTACAGGGTTTTGTCTGTTTTGTCTATCTAATGTCTTCTCAGATTCTTTGGATTTTTTTTTTAATCTGTCTTTTTGGTCCACCTGTGATGAATGACTAAGCCACTTACTCTTCTCTCAGAATCAGCACAATTTTATCCTATTTGATCTACCATGCCCATTTTTGCTTTACTCAAAGCTATATAGGAATTTTCACAAGAAAACCTCTGATTTATCTCACTCTGGTTAGCATCCCTCTAATCTGTGTTCTTTTTGTTCTATGAACCTTCTCTTTATTGCTTTTTGTCAGTTGTAATTCCATGTGTTTGCATCACTATTGATTGTTTTTCTCTAAAATAATATGCTAAGCTCTATGTGGGAACACCATCACAGCTGTTGTTCATTATCCAACTCTTAGCAGAGGACTGTGCACATTGCAGTTGTGCCATAAATAGCCACTGGACAAGCAAGTGAATGATTGGACCTCCAATGTTGACAAATGCATGAGTGTTTGCACACACACACACACACACACACACACACACACACACACAGAGAGAGAGAGAGAGAGAGAGAGAGAGAGAGAGAGAGAGAAATGGAGAAATGCACACTCACAATGAATGAAAGAGAGGACTAAACTTCCATATTTCCTTTGAGCATGTTCTAAGTGAGCTGGCCTGGGAATAATGCCCAGTTAATACCATCTACTTGTTTACTAGTGATGTATTGTGACTATTTATTTGAAGCAATTCTTCATTGCAAGACTATTCTGTGTATACTGGAGACTTTAACATTTCTGATTCTCCCCCACAAAAATCCCAACATTATCCTTCTTGTTATTTCTAAATGATCCCAGGCAGATATTTCCAAATGACTGTGAAGGAGGAATACTAGTTCTTTTGTATTAAACTCTTGAGAACTTTCTAACCAAATGGTACCTGCCTTAGGAGCAAATAGAGGGGTTAGTACAGAAGCAAGAAAAGGGCTGCTTGTCTGCTAGCACAATCGTAATGTCCGTTGTTGGCTCAAATATTACTTGAGAGAATCTACAAAGCAATTAGCACCTTCCTAGCATATAGTAAACTCTAAACTAATAATGACCAACAAAAGGAAAAGGAGATGATGTTGAAGGCCAGAGATAAGAAGATAATGGTAAAGTTGAAAAAATGAGAAAAATTCAAGAATCATTCAGGACTTTTTTTATTTTCCTCTTTGGAAGGGGAAGGAATATTACCAAATTTATTCTACAAAGTCACATACACCCTAACTCAAAAGACAGATATAGAACCAAAAAAGGAAAATAAGACAAATTTCTTTTTTAAACATAGGCACAAAAATTCTCAATAAAATTCTGACAAACTGAATACAAGAACACATTGAGATGATCATACACTATGATAAAATTGGTATTAATCTAGGGATACAAGTTTGGTTCAACATATATGCAAAACAATGTGTATAAGACAGTACTTAATTAGACTTAAGGGAAAAATTGCATGATTATTTTAACAGATGCAAAAAAGGCCTTTACTAAAGTTGAACATTCCTTTACTATAAGAGTCCTGAAGAGAAAAGGAATACAAAGAACATACCAAGCCCATCCCCTAATAGCTAATTCAATAAATCCCTTGAATCATACAAATTTCATTCAGGAGTTTTATTAGTTACTTTTCTCATTTCTGTGACCAAATAACTGACAAGGTGCAAATTAAGGGAGGAAGGGCTTATGCAAGGGTGGATGGCTAACAGTCCAGCTTTTCCCTTCTCTACCCTCAATGACATGAGAAGATATTTTGCTTGTCATATAAGAAACCTAGGCCAGGAAAAGGAAGAAGCAGAGAACTGATGGGTTAAGAGGGAGAGAGAACAATAATATCACTTCTCCCCAATAGAGATCTTAACTGCAATATTTCTGTTCAAACAATTGAACTGGACATCAAGCTGGACATGGTGGTATGGGCTTGTGACTCCAACACTTCAAAAGTTACACAAGAGGATTGTAAATTCAAGATTGGTCTAGGCTACATGACAAGACCCTGTCTCAAAAAGTCAAGGGCCAAAGTATAGCTCAATGTTAGAGCATTTATGTAGCATGTGTAAGGCCCTGGGTTTGAATCTCAGCACTCCCCCACCCCCACAATGAAAAAAATAAAATTAATGACTTACTTTTACTTAAACTACTTTTAGTAGGGCCTTTTGTCACTCACAAACAAAGTATACTGGTTGGTTTTCTTCCTTACTTCACCAGGAAAATGTTCTCTGGCCTTTAAACAAGATCCAGGTATTCAATCATTTACTCCTGTTTTCTATGGGCAGTCTCTAAGAGCTGCTTTTTTTCTACTTGCTACACCCAGTGAAAAGCCCACAGAGCCTCTCTGAACACCCCTGACGGTGATGGCTAATCTCATGTGCCAGTTTGACTGTGCTAAGGGATAACTTGTTAGCTACTAAAACATTTCTCGATGGGTTTGTGAGGAAAATTTTGAGAAGGGATTATAATTTGAATTGGTACACTGAGAACAGAAGATCCACCCCTCAATGAGGGTGGGCATGATCCAGCCCATTGAGGCTGGATGGAACAAAACACAGGAGCACTCTCGATCCTTATTTCTTAAGCACTGTGAATGGACAGGAAAGTGCTAATGTGTGTAATGTGCATTTAAATATTATGTACATCAAGAATCTGTGACGAGAGGAGGAAACACCAAAAGAAAGCTACTTCCATGTTCTCTCAGGACTAGTCTTATTATGCAGTATTATGTGTCAGCATCAGTGCAGTGAAAGGTAAATCACACTTTTGGGGCCCATGGTCCATGGCTGACATTTTTCTGAAGTGATTTGCAGAGGACCATCTGTGTCACGCCAACGCACAGCTCTGCTCTAAAACATCTGCCTCAATGGCCTGTGAGTGGTTTGAAATTCCATTAGTGAGGTGTTCATTTGGTGTTAAAATTACTGTTCTCTTAAGTATAATTCTTCAAAATAAACCTGAAGCAAATGACCTTATATAAATCATCAATTAGATGTTAATTTTTTATGAGCTTTAAATATATCTTCAACTACAGTGTACCCTTTTGCCTTTTTTGTGTCCTTGGCTGTTCAGAACTTCTCTGTGATCTGAGATCAGAGCATCATGAGAATAAACCCTTACTTTGTCCAGGAGTATGGTAGGGATGGGAGAGTGTTCCAAAGGAAGCAGACCTGAGAAAGAGAGTATAGAAGACACAGATTGAGTTGCAGTTAAGCCTAAGAAATAAATGCCATGAGGCTTTCACAGGTGTCAGGGTGGAAATCAAAAGTGAGATTAGCACTAATCCAAGAGGATGAATATACATAGGTAGCAGGATTTTTTTATGGGCTTAATGACTATATTTAGCAAAAGAATATTGGAAGCTTCCCTCTGAGTCCTATGACCTTTCAAATCATAGGCTTCTGACCTGGTTCTCAGTAATTTGCATATATTCCCTCCCACTGAGCACATCCAATCAGAGAGCGATTAATTACCCCCTTAACTTATGTGCCACTATTGCAGCTCTGGTACATCTTCACTGGCTGCCCGATTTTGTAGTTTGAAGAATCTACTACCTGTTCAGATGGTAGATGATTTTTCTCCTGCAACAACTTGTTTTTCGGCACCATGAGAGCTATCGAGTGGGGAAAAGTGCAAAGTATAGGGAGTGGTCACGACCAGGGAAGAACAGTCATCCAGCAGCTGGCCTCAGCACGTTGGGCTCATGGACAGTTAACAATGAAAACATGCATGTTTGCTGGTTTGGCCTTTTAGCTGGTTCTTCCCAAATCTCTACTTTTTCAAGACTCCTGACAAAAGCCATTATTTGTTCACATGTGGCTTAAGAATTTGCCTCTCTTCTGCTGAAAACATTTTCTCTGTGGCAGGAATACATGATGAAGAAGAAAATAGAGGAAGACAATCGTAAGAAAGAGTTAAGGAAAGGAAAATGAAGAAGAAAAGAGAGGGTTCCAATATCTCTTTCAATGGTGTAACTCCAATGACCTAAGTTCTCATCTGGCCCTACTTCTTAAAGGTTCCATCACCTCCCAATTACACTGAACATTGGGCTCCACCTTTAATACATGGGTTTTTAGGGAATTTCACAATCCAAATTCTAGCAATCAGGCAAAAAAAAAAAAAAAATTGACAAGGGTGTTTCTGCTGTTGTGCTTCTGGGTGGCACAGGGTTGAGTCCAAGCAGAGGACCATGAGCTTGTTGACTTGCCCAAAGTCCTATACCCATCCAGTGTCACTCACTAGTTGCTAGCCTCATGTTTAGCTGTCAGGTTACCTTCCCTAGGGTCATCTCTGAGAAAGCGCCTTTATTATTGACTCCTGTCTCAATGCAAGAGCTTTGCTAGTTATGGCTACATGTTCTCTGCCCAGTCGTTCTTAACATGAAATTATGTTCCAGGACTATAGGAATATGACTTGGAGTGGCACTCATATTTGTTCTTCCACTACCTCAGCAACGTTCCCTAAGCTCTGAGAGTTGTGACAAAGATGACTTGTCCAGTGCTACAGACTGAGCTTTCTCTCTCAATCTCTGTGATTTTTTTTTTTTTTTTTTTGAGGTAGGGTCTCATTCTAGTCCAGGTTGACCTGGAACTCTCTATGTAGTCTCAGGCTGGCCTTGAGATCACTGCAATCCTTCTATGTCTCTGCCTCTCAAGTGCTTGGATTAAAGGTGTGAGCCACCACATCTGGCTTCGATCTTTCTCTTCTTGTCTTTTTGATGAGTCTTAGGTCTCCCCTGGTATTTGCAGCCAATTCTAAAGGGCAGGTTCTCTAATCAAAAGTGAGATTAGCACTAATCCAAGAGGATGAATATACATAGGTAGCAGGATTTTTTTATGGGCTTAATGACTATATTTAGCAAAAGAATATTGGAAGCTTCCCTCTGAGTCCTATGACCTTTCAAATCATAGGCTTCTGACCTGGTTCTCAGTAATTTGCATATATTCCCTCCCACTGAGCACATCCAATCAGAGAGCGATTAATTACCCCCTTAACTTATGTGCCACTATTGCAGCTCTGGTACATCTTCACTGGCTGCCCGATTTTGTAGTTTGAAGAATCTACTACCTGTTCAGATGGTAGATGATTTTTCTCCTGCAACAACTTGTTTTTCGGCACCATGAGAGCTATCGAGCACTGAGATGGTGTCTATCTCAGTTCTAGATGGATTACTCAGTGTTCTGTGGCCCCTGCCTGTGGTGTCTTCAGCAAAAGGGCCTTGCCATCTAGTTATGGTGAGTAACCAAGCACTGTGGCAATATCCTCAATATGCTGCAATGTTTTGGGGGGTCTTATGTGAGTGAGGTGTCTACCAGGCCTGGCACTCTCATGTGTGAACATGGGTTCTGGGGAGTCAAATTTAATAGATTCTGCTTGTCAAGGCCCTTATTCTTAACTGCTTATTCTTATCTGCCTAGCTATCTCCTCATCCCTGTCTAAACTTTTAATTGCAGTTATTGTGTCACTTGTGACATATCAAAGTCCTGATTATGCCCAAATCCCTCTGCAACCCTGACTGCTGAATTGCTGCAGTTGGGTGTATGACTTTCTGCATTATTTGCATTCAAATTCTGGTTATCACAAAAACAATTCAAGCTAAAGGAAACATCTTTCAATTCATTGCAGGCAGCTGCAGAAGTTTTTAACTGGGACCCATACCTGGAAATACATCAGAGGGAGGATATAAAGTTATAGTAGATCTTAAAAACGACACTGACTGTGACATTCCCTACTGTTAGTAGCAGTACAGAGTCAGAATTGCATTAACTTAACACCACATGCTAAGTTGCACCCCAGATGGGGTAAGGAGCTAATTATGAAAATGTACATATGCATTTGCATATCCATGTATATGAGTGGATTCTACAAAAGATAGTGTATGGTAACATAATTTTCAGTGAAGAGTTAGGGAGGGGGAATTTTTGGGGAAAACCTGAAAAGCACAAAATATAAGCCAAAAGGATAACAAACAAAACACTGAAATTAAAACATTTTGGTGAAGAAACACACAGATGAAATGAATTTACATGTACTTGCAAATATGTGATTATGGACCTCATATGCAACTATTGGAGTAAATATTTTACATCTCTGTAGAAGTTATCTTTTTGTTCCTTGCAAGATACTTATTTGTATACCAATCATTATTTTCATTTCTCAAATATTTGTTATGTACTTTTTGCTTGCATTGTATAATATCTTGTGTCAATTTTTAAAAAGTATTTAAATATAATTATACATTTTAATTTCCTTTTTTTTATTCCTCTACTCTCGTGAAATTGTGTGGCTTCAAGTTTCTTCCCTGTTGATCAATATATAATTAGTCTTTTTTTATTGATCACTTTCCACTGTATCTTACAAACAATTTTATTCATTTCACTAAACTCATATGCCTTTGCTCTCCATATCAAGTGAATTTTTTGTGTAATTAACTCAAAAGCAATTAGCTCAAAATGGACAGAAGAAGACCTGAAATTACTAAGTGCATGGAAATAAATGGAAAAATATTTAGGACATTAATTTGTTAATGATTTCATAGATATGATATCAAAAGCATATGTGACTAAGTGAATAAACCAAATGTAAATAAATAGGTGATATGCATATACACACAACTTTATAAGGAAGGTAATTTGAACACATGCTATGACATGAGTACACCTCAAGAAGGTGATATCATGCAAAATAAACCCATCACAAAAGTGAAAATACCCATTGATTCCACTCTTGTGAATTAGTTCATTTGGTCAAAACTGATACAGACAGAAATTAGCAAGATGCTTACCAAAGCCCGAGGCAGAATAAGGAGGGATGTTTACCTCCAGGGTGTGGAGATTCCAGACAGTAAGATGGAAAAGTCCTAGCCACTTCCGACGGTGTGGATGTACTCAATACTGACCTGCTGTCTTGGGGTTCATAGACTTTCTCAGCACCATTACAAACAAACAAAACTTTAGGATTCATAGCTAAGTCTTGAGTGGTTACTAAATCTGAAACTTGAAACTACAGCACCTTTGAATAATAACAATAAAGAATTCCTATTCCTTAAAAAGGGTAGCATAAAATATTAATAAATACCCACAGACTAGGAAAAATATTGGCAACATGTATAACTGAGATAGGAATAATATTCAAAAGATATGTATAATTTTCTATAATTAATAAGACAAACAATCCAGCAGGAAACCAGGTGAAACACGTAAGGAGAGGCTTCTTGGATCAGATGGAGTGTCTCACAAATGAAAAGATTCTTAGTCTTATTAGTTTTCAGCAAGTTCCCTTTAAATCCATCTAAAACCAGAATGAGATGCAAGTCACATCGAAGAACGTAGCAACTTCCCCCAAGCCCTTTAGACACGAGGGGGACAATGGCAGGATGCCCATTTCTTGTCAATAAGAGATACATAAACTATGGTGGCATATGTCATGACTCTTGATAAGAACTGAGGTGCAGAAAATCCATTCAGGTAGGTTCATTCATAGTCTTTCATGAGTGAATTAAGACATGCAAGAATGGGTTCATGGCAGCTCTTAAATTATAAATAAACCCCAAACCTGAAAAATTTTCAGCGAGAATATTGAATGAATTTTGGCTTATTCAGATAAGAAACTACTGCCCAACAGTAAAGGCAAGTAGACGATGACCACAAGCACATCTGCAAAATAAAACAATTCTTTCAAGTAAAAGTAGAAAGCCAAAGAGGACAAACCACTCATAAAGTAGTAAGAAATCCAAACTCAGCCAGGCTTAGTGACACACACCTTTAATTCCAGGACCAGGGGGGGCAGAGAAGGGAGGATCACTGTGCATTCAAGACCACCCTGAGACTACAGAGTCAATTCCTGGTCAGCCTGAGGTAGAGTGAGACCTTGCCTCAAAAAAAAAAAAAAAAAAGAAATCCAAAGTATAGGATACTATTATTCATGGACATATCTGTAAGTACTAGAATATCATGAGAAGAACAGGAATTAATATCATAAAAATCCGATTTGAACTAGGGAAGGAGAGAAGGCATCTCAAAGATGGCTGGTGTCTGAAATATTGATGCTTCAACAGATTGAAATATTTTTTTTCTTAACTTTGTGGGGGTTACCTAGATGTTCAGGTTTATTTTTCTCTAAAAAGGACATGTGTGTTTCTTCATGTGCTTAGCACAGTTTTGTAACCAGGTAGCTTCCACTTCTGTGAGAAACATTATGCTCAATTCACTCAAGTTATTGATATTTTCTCAGTCCCACTGGAAATATAGCTGATTAAGAAAGTGGTCAGATCCTGGTACTTTGCAGCTAATACTCATTATGTATAGAGCTCCAGGTACAGTTTTATGTTTCCAAGGCTATCTCTTGATCAATAGCTCCCCAAACCTCACTGCCTCTGAGACTGCCTATTTGTCACCCCCTTTAAAACAGGCCCCATGGTAATGACTGCTGATTAAGGGAGCCTGCCTCACCCATAACTTCATTATCACCCAGCTAGAGAGGGGAATGGTCAGTCTGGCAATGAACTGAAAGGCAGCCAAAGCAAATTTATAACATTGCATACTGTATCGATTTTGATGGGAACAAAAGCAGGGAAGGTCAATAGGATGGGATCCAAAGTCATTACTGGGCAGAAGAGAAGACTAAATCAAAATGAGCGATTAATTTTTTTCTAGCCATTTTATGCTATATGCCTGCAGCCTCATAAATGATTTCATATCTTGGTGCCAGAGCTCTATAATAAAATGGCAATGTGACTGTGATGGAAAATTCTGATCTGGGGACAAAGAACAAAGAAATAAATTCTCTAAAAGATTTTCTTTTCGTCAGAAAATGATTCAGAGAAAATGATTCTGTTTTAACAGATAGTTTATTTGGAAGAAGTTTTGTTTGTTGGCCTAAGCATGTCTTTCTTGCTTCAATCTTTGGTCTCATCCACTCTGTTCCTAGTTTATTAACAGTAAATAGAGATAGATAGATAAATAGATATTCAATTGTTAGAAAGAGATATGACAGATTGGTGATAGGTAATATATAGCTGAAAATTCTAAGTATAAAAAATAAAGTTGGTATATTATTACAACCATGAATCTCATGTTTTATACTTTTAGTTTTTCCAGAGAAAAATAAATGGCAGCTAGAAGAAATATAGATAAGACAACTTGCCAATGTGAACAACAGAAATATGGTACTCATGCTAAATTTAATACAGGTGAGTGTCCTTTATCTAAAATGCTTGGGACCAGAGAGTTAAAGATTGCTGTCATTTTGGATTTTGGAATATTCATATATATAAAATGAGATATCTTGGTGGTGGACCCAAATCTAATTATTAAATTCTTTTTTTTTTTTACTGAAAGCAGTTTTGTTGTGTCTTAAGTGTGTTTGTGTTTGTATGGAGGCCATCACATGTGTCTGGTGTGTAATTTCCTCCTGGTGGCATCATGTTGACAGTAAGTCAACCAATACTTGCTCTTTTACTATATCAATTTTATTTATCTTATCATTAAAATCTACCTATTATTACCTCCATTCAAAAAATGTGAAAATTGGGGCTAAGGACAACAAGAAAAATGATTTCCTACAGCTAAGAAGCAGTGAGCAGAGATAGAGAGAGAGAGCTTAAGACTGAAACAGACAGAGAGGAGGGGAGGGCCTCATGGAACCCATGCTGGTCTCTTTCTCACTATGTAGCCTAAAATGACGTTGAAAACTTAATTTGCCTCCACCTCCCAATGCTGGAATTATCAGTGTACACCATCAAGCACACTTTCCTTTGGATGAAACCCAGGGCTTCCTGTAGGCTAGGCAACACTGTACCAACTGAGATACATCCCTAGTCCCAAGCAGCTGTGTGGGATCTACAAGTATATACTTCATACTTTTGTAATCCTGACTTGTGAAGGGCTGACATCCCCATATATATAGCTTAATGATATTTTTATAGACTGATCTTGAGATAATAAAAAAGTTTAGGGGCCTGGAGAGATTGCTTAGTGATTAAGGTTCATGCCTGCAAAGCCTGAGGACCCAGGCTTGATTCTTTAGGTCTCACGTAAGCCTGGTGGCACATGCATCTGGAGTTCATTTGCAGTAGCCAGAGGCCCTGGTGCCAGCATTTTCTCTCTAACTGCCTTTCTCTCTCTCTCCCTCCCTCTAATAAATAAATAAAAATAAAGTATTAAAAAATATTTTGGAGTCCCCAAACTGATCTCTGAGGCTTATCAGTTTCCCCTCATAATTCCTAGCTTTCTGTGGGTAGTCTAGGAACGTTGAGCTCCCAGATCATAAACCCCACAGCTTGGAGGGACTGTATAGTGAGCTCTGTTTTTGTTCTCTGTCTTCTCCTCCTTAAATAAGATCCTGAGGTTGTAAGACACTGATTGCTGGATTAAGAAATCCTCTTTCATTTTATTTTTTAACTTTAAAAAATTATTTATCCATTATGTGAGATATAGGGGAAGAGAGAGAGAGAGGGAGAGAGAGAGAGAATGGTTGTGCCAGGGCCTCCAGCCACTGCAAACAAACTCCAGACACATGCACTAACTTGTGCATCTGGCTTTATGTGAGTACTGGGGAATCAAACCTGGGTCCTTTGGCCTTGCTGGCAAGTGCCTTAACCCCACAGCTATCTCTCTAGCCCCTATTATTATTTATTTTTTTAAATCAACAACCTCTATATATCTGGACAATACAATATGATCATAGTTACCCTCCTGTCACCTTCTCTTTCTTCCTGCCCTATCCCACACCGCTGAATATTTTCCTCTTTCCAACTAGAATTCTGTTTTGATATCACTAAATTTTTTTCCTCATATTATGCAGGTCTTAATTTGTAGCATAAGCCACTGTGAGGTTGAAAATTCCATAGCCACTTTGTGTCTGAAAGACAGTTGTTCCCCCCCCCCCTTTTTTTTTTGGCTCTAATGTTCTTTCTGCCACCTCTTCCACAATGATCGCTGAGCCTTGGATGGTGTGATAGAGATGTGTCAGTGCTGAACACACCACTGTCACTTCTTCTCAGCACTTTGGTGAGTTTTGAGTCTCATTGGTTATCACCATCTGAACAGAGAAGCATCTCTAACCAAAAGTGAGATGAGCATTAATATGTGGGCATAAACATAAGTACTTAAAGGGCAGTTTGATAGGCATAACATATCCATTTAGCCAAACAGCAATAACAGTTTCTTCCTTAGGGCTTATGACATTCCCACCCATAGTCTTGTGATTAGATTTCAGTACCAGGCATGCATTTCCTCACAGGGAGTAGGCCTCAAATCTAGAGAGCACACAACACATTGCTATCACTGTACTAGTTGCAACATTGGCCTGATATCCAGACATACAGCTTTCAGGGTGCCCTGCTGGTTAAGACCACTGATGACTTTTCTGCCTTAAAAGGCTGCATTGGTCTTTCCAAAACCATGATAGCTAGTTAACAGGGAAGAAGCTTCTGGCTTAGCTCTAGCTTGCAGAAATCCTCTTTAAAGAAATCTAGCTATATCTTGGACCATGGAAGCTGCCAGTAGGTAGAAAGTACACACAACTGTGGTCCTACGACTCTTTGAACCTTGAAGGTTTTCTCTTACCAGCAGTTTCCATCTCCTGTCTTAGTTTTCATACTAGCCTCTTCATCCTGGCTTTTCCTGTGCTTAGTGGTGTTTCACTTCCTTACAACTCTGCTTCCTAGAATACCTGTCTTAGGTCCATGAACTTGGCTCCATATAGTTGCTTTTCAGCTCTGAAGTCAATGTTTCTCCCTGCTTGGGGGCTCATCTTTCACTGTGGTGAATGAAGGAGTGATGCTGGCACACCAGCTTCTGAGCAGGAGTCTAGCAGGGTCAATGCCTGTGTCCTCCGACATCCTAGAGCTTCAGTCTTCCCTTCCTTTAGGCTCCTAAAGCACTCACCCCACACAGGCTACAGCCCTCACATCTCTCCAACTATGCCTCCTTTGGGGAGCATTCCTGTTCACCTCAACTTCTGCATCATTTGCATCTCAGAATCTTCAAAGCTGAGATTCTTCATGGCCTGCATTTCACAATTAAGGTAAGCCAGACAGGAGGCATGATTCTCTACCTCTCCATGGTCCTGTGGCAGAGCTTCTATGGAGAAACTGAACTAAGGTCCATGCGGCCCACAGATGCTAGTATGAGTGAACAGGAATGAAGACTTGCACTGTGTGAAAGTGGGTTCCTCTAATTTTCAGCCAGTACCACAGAGCATGGTCATGGTAACAATGGCATGCTCCAAGGTCCAACCCCCTGGAGACCTGCAGAAAGCAGGACCAGCCTCTCTACAGAACTAGACTCCACACTCCTCCCTTCCCCATGTTTCATGTTATAAAAGTTGATGTTGCTTTTTTAGAGTCCCTCCCTCACTTTCTTGCTCACTAGCTCTTTGACATTTTGTTGGGGTTTCTTCACAATGGTATGGTAAGGTGGAATTTTTACACACATATCTATGCTGAGATGTTGTCAAGTTGCAGAATATGTGGTTGATGTTTGTGGAGGTTATATAATCATACATATTGCACATATGTTCTTATATAGCCCTTGAGGTATTACTGTCTCCATACATAAATACACATACATATAATGTGATATCTATCTATCTATCTATCTATCTATCTATCTATCTATCTATCTATCATCTATCTATCTATCATCTATCTATCTATCTGTCTATCTATCTATCTATCTATCTATCTATCTATCTATCTATCTATCTATATCACATAGTATAGGTTATACATATAATAGACAAATTTCTTGTCATGTAACTACATAAAGTTTGTTCAGGTGCCAGTCTTTCAAAGTATCAAAAATGAATTCTATAGTGAGATATAATAAAATTTCACTGTAGAGCTTTCCTCATACTAAGGAATAACATTGATAATGTTGATGATAATGATGATGGAGCACTGGGCTTTGTCTAGGATAAAATTCTTTGAAGCCCATTCCCAAATACTGGACATGTAGTGATAAACACAGGTACAGATGTGTTCATTTTTTAAATTACATGAGTTAAGTAAATCTGATTATTCAAGACACAAGTGTTTACATACAGAGACATATAGACACATGCATTTGCTTGCAGGACAGTTACCTTCTGTGAATGTTTGAGAAAATAAAAAAAAATTAAATGAGGCTTTGGTAATGCAACAAATCTCTTTGATTTTTATTTTATTCCTTCATTCTCAAGAATAAACTAAAACGTGAAGGTCAGAGTGAATGTTATCAAAACTGAAGTAACTAAACTCATGATGGATGAAAAGATTACAAGAATACACATATTGCTTTATATGATTTCAAGCCTTTTGACCCATTGAAACCACACCCCAGGGTCTCAAGATAATGCCCACTACACTATCGTCCTTCATCTTTGCATTCATGTGAAGATGAAGGGGTCCTGCAGGAAGAGATTGGCAAAGCAATGAAGACTTAAAAAGTGGAATAAGGTTCATTCCAAAATCACTCACTAGTAAGCCTCCATTGTCCTCTTCCATCAAAATCCTTTCGGATAAAAATTTCAACAGTGTAAAACGTTATTCTTCTGCCGTGGTGAGGTTGTCCTCTTCTCCCTCCTGTACCGTTCTCCCTTTCTTCTCTCACTCCCTCCCTTCTTTCTTATGGTCTTTAGTCTTCATCAGCATTTAGTTTTGTCAACCATTATAATACGTATAATATATAATTTATTATTCACATAATTAATTTTATTTATTATTTTATTATGTATAATATTTACTTTATTATTTAACTTATACCCTTAAAGTCATACATTAAAGGAGTCATTGTAGGGTTCTTTATTTATTTTATTTTATGTTATTTTTATTTGTTTGGTTTTTCAAGGTAGGGTCTCACTCTAGCCCAAGCTGACCTGGAATTATCTCTGTAGTCTCAGGGTGGGTTTCTTTATTTTTTATAATAGGTATGTATTATGAGTTCTTTGTTGTTTTAATTCTCAAGTTTTAATAAACAAATTATCTTAAACACGTTTTCAAATATTTATGTGCATTTGTCTGTCATTTTATTGAAGTACACTTTAAAATACTAGCCTTAACACATGTGAGTACAAGTCCGTATATTTTCATAGTCTCATGAGTGCTCTTGTGCTCACAGGCACTGAGCGCATGGATGCCTGTGGTTGCACATATACATGTGTATGTATGCATGCATATGGAGGTCGGAGGTAAATGTTATATGTCTTCCTCAAGCAATCTCCACCTTATTTTTGTGAGACACCATCTCTCACTGAAACTGGACTTCACTGATTCCGCTATACTAGGTAGCCAGCAAGCTCTAGAGGCCCTACTGTGGGTTTTCTCATTGGTATAACAGACAAATGTGGCTGTGTGGCAAATACTTTAACATTGAGCCATTTTCCTGCTTCTAAACGACTTTCTAAAACACTTTTGCAAAAGCACATCAGCTGGCATGATGTCCTTTGATTTTTGGTATGGAAGTCTATATTTCTCCCTCATCACTGAAGTATACTTCCACTGAATACTGAATTATAGGATTATGGCTTTATACCTATCAAGCCTTCAAACAGTTCACTCTGTAATTCTTACATGAATTCTCATGAGAATTTCAAATTCATTCTTAGGTTTTCTGTAGATAAGCTCTTGAGGTCTTTCCCATCCTGTTTCAAGATTTTTCTCTTATCTGTGGTCTATGATCCTCTGTGTTTTGAATATGCTATTCCCAGGTGTACTTTCTTGGCTATTTACTCTGCTCATTCATTGAATTTCTAGGTCTTTAATTTAGTGTCTGCCAATAATTTTGGAAAGTTCTCAACCATTATTTCTTTAAACATTTCTATTCCATTTACTCTGTCTGATAGTCTAATTACATTTATGTTACCTCTTCTGAAATTGGTCCGTGATCTTTGGATGTCTTATCCATTTTA
Source organism: Jaculus jaculus (assembly GCF_020740685.1). Taxonomy (NCBI): domain Eukaryota; kingdom Metazoa; phylum Chordata; class Mammalia; order Rodentia; family Dipodidae; genus Jaculus; species Jaculus jaculus. The sequence continues at coordinate 28,991,596 of NC_059106.1, read as the reverse complement.
AAATTCTAATTTTATATTTGCATTTCAATGTGGGGTGTTTCTACTGATCTATCTTCAAGGGCACTGACTTTTTTTTATCATTAGCTGTGTCCAGCCCACTGATGAGCCCATCAAAGGCATCCTCACCTCTTCACAGTGCTGTTTGATTCCTTGCATGCTCTTTAGATTCTTTGTTAAGCTGTCCATTTCTCTACTCACATTGTTCATCTGTTCTTGCCTGTTGATGATTTTTCATTAGAGCTATTAACATATTACCACAGTTCATTTAGATTTCTTTTGATAATTATATTATCTTTAGCATACTTGACTGTGGTTCTCCTGTTGCTTCATCTCTTTCAATTTGGGGGCCTTTTCCCTTAATATTTGATATACCTTTTAAGTTTTTGTTACAGCTATTGAAAGCCAGTCATGATATATCAGATAATACAAGCTGGGGAAAATAAACCTGTTTTTAAACACACTATCTGTGTGCTTTTGTATATGTATGTGGGCACACGCATACTTGCGTGAATGTGCACTTGTGTGTGGAGCAAAGAGGTCCACATATTGGTTTACTTCTCAGCAATCAGGTCCCTTCTCACTGAATATGGGGCTCATTGATCCTGCTACACTAGCCAGCAAGTTGTAGAGATCCACCCACCTACACTTCTCCTGAACTGGGATCAAAGGTGTGTGCCACGACACTCAACAGTTTGTGTGTGTGCTATGGACCTGGACTTGGGTTTTCCACTGTAGGGTAAGCATTTGACCCAGTCAGCCACTTCTCCAGTCCCTAAACTTTTCAGTGGTGATTTTATCTTAATCAGTCTAGCAGCCATGCTATGTGAGGAGTGCCTCGGGTTTCTTTAGCATTCTTTTGCTCTTCGTTTTTGATTTTTGGCTTCCCCGTTTCCTCATCCTCCGAGACCTCTGCTTCTTGTGGCTTCCATTTGTGATCTACGACTGTGGGTGACATAGTAAGGTGTGGTATTGACATGGATGAGGAGCAGGGGGGCTTTTGCTTTATAACAGGTAGTTAGCCTTGGACTGGCTCACAGAAACATGGGTGCCACCTTGCATGCCGTGGCAGTACTAAAACTTGAGTTTCATCCAGTCTCCTCCAAGATGGCTGAAAACAACAACCTCCCAACTCCTCCTCAGCAGCAGCTTCCTGTTTCTTCCTCAGTGTGTCGGTCTTAACTCCTGGTTGATTGGTCCTTCCTGAGTCGGTGTTCCCTGCCAACCAATCAGGATTTTCCTACACACCGCCTGATGATGCTCCCCCTTGACAGGTGCTTTCCCGCTTTGCTCCCTCTTCTCTTAACTCTTTCTAAAATATATATTCTATTTTACTCTTTTCTGAGTCTTCACTTTCAATTCTTTGATAACTTGGACAAGGACTCAGAGTTGGGGTTCACAAACATGGGAGTCTTCTGCATCTTTATAGAGCTATAACCCTACCCAGGACTCCAATCTCACGTAAGTATAAAGCCTAAAATTAATGTTATGTTCTCCCTGAAACCAGAATTTGGTCAGGCCTTGAATGTGCTACTGTGCATACAGTCCTTTAGTCACATTACCCTCCTTAGCTCAGGAATATGGCATTGTGCTTGCTTTCCCTGTGTGGGCTTCAGTTCACTGCCAACACAGAGAATTATTCAAACAAACCATCTTATCCTATAAGAACCAGGTGTGACCCACCCCCTAGTTACTGTAAAGCCTGCCACTTACCAGACTTGTTGAATTCCTTCCCAAGTGAAAACCTTGAAAGATTGGTGTGCTGTAACAATATCTTCTTCCTCCAGATTGTTCATGTGTGTGACTAAAAGGTTGCTACTGATCTCACAGACCCATGTGGGAGTCTTTTACTTATATTACACAATATGGTCTTACAACCTTATACTTAGATCTCAGTCCTGAAGTGGGTGCCTGTCTGTGAGTTAAGAATCTCACAACTCTAGATTTTGGCCTCCTGTCTATTTTAGATGAGACAGGAAGGCTCTATAGAGGGGTTTGGAGTGGGAGCTATGTCCTGGGGGAAATGTCTTTTCCTCTTTAGGAAAGACTTTGAGCTTTAGGTACATTTCACAGTGAGGACTCTTTCTCTCATCACAATAAGAGGACTTTCTGTGATCATTGCTCTGAGACAGTGATAGGATTCCCTGATGTAAAAAGCCTCAGAAATGTGGTGTTACCTAAGACTGATACCCTTAGTAGTTTGTTTCTCTTACATTAGTTCACACTTGTGATGTTGTGACACAATAAGAGATGCCTGTTTGGTGTTCATCCACTGTTACGGCTGAGCACCTGAAACACTGGGAGTTTCCTGAGTGAGTGTGAGACGACACTCTCATTGACAATGCTCAGTGATACTCAGTGGGTGATGCTGGTTTCCAGATGAACAACCATGTTATTTTAAAAAAGCCCAATCTTTTAGCCCAGAGAAAAAGGGCTGGATATTGGGTTCATTTTAACCAGTGGAATAAGTTATGCTTACATATTATACTCTCCATAAATCCCCTACATGCCAGGATTGAAAGAGTTTCTGGGTTGGCAACTTACATGCCAGGAGGCGGCACACTCAGAGATGGGGTAGAAGTCAGAGCTCGTCCTGACATGCTAGCTCCTATGTGTCTTCCATTTGGAACTTCCTGAGTAGTGTTGAGTGGGAACTAGTCAGGTAGCTTTGTTATCAGCTCACAAGAGAGAAATCTTAGGATGTCACTGCCAGCCTGCTGCAGCAGAACTGGAATTCACAGTCTGCTCCAGTCTCATCCAATCAGCTCTTTCTCTCTCTCTCTCACCTTACCCAGGTGTGTGTGGATCCCTTCTCTGAGCCCAGGCCAGTTGGCTCTCTAACGTATGGGGTGGAAAGGGGCCCCTTCTCTATCCTTTTCTGGCTCCATGGCTGCTCATCTCTCCACTCCTTGAGTTTGGGGTCTCAATGCCATGAACCATGTCCTTCTCTCTCTGGCAGTCTGGCCTCCAGAGTGGGAAAAGATGTTCTTTTTCTATTATTTTGAGGGCCTTTTAATTTTTTTACAGCACAAGCCCTTTAAGAAAACCCCTTTTCTGTTTTTGTTTGTTCCCCAGACTGGTACTCAACTCTTATATGGGCTCTTACACCATGAAATTGTATAAAATAGGGTGTTAGGGGTTCAGGAATAGAGGAGTCATTGAACCCTAAACCCTAGTTTTGTGTTTAACAAAATAACTGGGAAAGCTGAACTGAGGAAAATTATTAAATTATTATATTTATTTAGGAAGGTACAAAACCAGGGGAAGGAAAATAGATATACCTACATGGTCTAAGAGGCCATATGGGTCTAGAAGAAATGTCAAAAGGGGTTTGGAGAGAAGAGGGGAGAACATACAGAGAGTTCCTGACACGTGGAGGGCATGAGGGGTTAGAATGCCCATGTAAGGGGGTTTCTCCTCTTCTAGGCCCATCTGGGTTGAAAAGAGGGAAATTTATTAGAATCTTGAAGTTCAGAGGCCAATCAAGAGATATTGCCCAACTCTGGTAAATGTATTTATAACCATTCGGTGGTGGGCCCTACCTTCTGGCTCAGGTGAGGCAGAGAGACAGCTGGTTGGTCTGGGATAGAGGCTGGCTCAGGAGGAGGCTTGCCATGATGACAAGTTCTTGGGTCTGTACTTGACCAACCACAATATCAGGATTAGATGCAAATTTTTGGAAAGGAGACCTCACTCCCAGAAGGCATTCAGATTATTTGTGGAAAAAACAGATCTAGGGAAGAGATAAGATGTCAGATCATACTTTGATCTCTAGCAAAGTGGAGAGTGAAAGATAGGTCCAAAGACATCCCTGCTTTTTACTTTCAGGGGCCTAGTCACCTTAAATAGCCTAATAAGGCTACCTCAATCTCTCTTACTATCCACTCCCCTTTCTTGTTTGCAGACTCTCCCTCACTCCCTTGAATAAATGTAATAGTTTATAAACTACCCTTCTCAGTCTGTTTATTTCAATTCTTTGTTAAAACCAAATGAGAACTCAGAGTTTGGAGTATAAGGACTTTCCCTGAGCCCTGAAAACCCTGTTATAGTGTCTTTTATAGTGAACCAGAAAAAAAAGTAAAAAAAAAAAAAAAAAAAAAAGAGAGGAAAAAAAAAGCCTTCCTGGGATCTGTGAGCTATCCAAGTAAGGTTATAAAAATTGAAGAGAGGTCATGGGAGCCTTTGGTTTACTACCACTGCGTAGGCTAGAAGGTCCAGATTGCAACCTGAGACTTGCCTCTGTTCTGTGATGTCAAGGTAGCATTGAAGGATGACTCCCTTAGCTTGTATAATCTATGTAAGTCTGGGAAGACAGTGCCATAGCCGAATTGGTGCCTAGAAATTTGGGGGAATTGATGGCATGAAAAAAAATGTCTATATAAGACCTTTCAGTAGTATTGTAGAGACATAAAAAGCTGTTTTTACTAACCCCCACACAGCAGATTGTCAAAGCTACCATTCACTTGTCCCTAGAGGTGCGGTCTGATTGCTGGGTGCTCCAGGTGAGTGCATAGCAGAGGTAGGGTGCCCTCATCTTATTCTCCAGAATTCAGCAGCAGCAGAATACACTGAAGCCTCAATTGTTCAATGGGTCCAAGAAAAGTCATCCATTTGCAGTTTTCTTGGCTTTTTCTTGTTCAAAGAAGGACACTTTTCCCTTCTAAAGTTTTTATGCATTGGAGACTTAACCAACACATTTTTTTAATCTTTCTGACTCATATACTATTTAAGTACTCAATTATAACTGTGCATGTTATTGGTACCATTTGGGTAAGAGCAGATGGGGAGTCTGCATCTTCCTGAGCCATCTTTTATCTGTTTCTCTTGGAATAAGCTGTGTATTCATTTCAGTTACCATCACCTTTTTGTATAATTCATGCTCTACTCATATAGACACCCATGGTAACTAGCTCAAAGGAGACATTAGGATTCTTCCATGTTCTAGGAATCATCAATGCGACAAGTTGCCCAGGTCACTGCCTATTTGTTCTGGATAAACAGAGACTTTAACTTGAAGCACTCTTGTTTGCTCTGTTACTAACTCTTTAGCCACCTAGATAATTTCTCTGCTCAGCTGGTCTCTCTGAGAAAATGCACAGGGGATGGAGTGATGCATTCTCCCTCTCTTTCTTTTTCTCTTTCTTTTCTTCTTTCCTTCCCTTTCTCTGTTTTTTCTTCCTTCTTTCAATCATCTATTCTTCCTTCCCTCCTCTCTTTCCTTCTTTTTCCCTTTCTTCTTGGTTCTTAACACAGGTATTGCTCTGATCAAGTTGTGATTTGAGGTACTGTGCATCTCTTCACTGTCAAATTATAATTTTAAATAAATTAACTACAGAGGAAAATATACAAAACAAGTATTTCTCTCAATGAATAATCACAAATCTACCCTACCATATATTTTTAAGTTTTCATTTATTTATTTGGGAGAGAGAGAGAGAGAGAGAGAGAGAGAGAGAGAGAGAGAGAGGGAGGGAGGGAGGGAGGGAGGGAGGGAGGGAGGGAGGGAGGGAGGGAGGGAGAGAGGGAATATGCCAGGGCCTCCAGCTGCTACAACTAACTCCAGATGCATATGCCACCTTGTGTACCTGACTTACATGGGTCCTGGGGAATTGAACCTGGGTCCTTTGGCTTGGCAGGCAAGTACCTTAACAACTAAGCCATCTCTCCAGCCCATTTTTTTAAAAATTTTTATTTATTTATTTATTTGAGAGCGACAGACACAGAGAGAAAGACAGATAGAGGGAGAGAGAGAATGGGCGCGCCAGGGCTTCCAGCCCCTGCAAACGAACTCCATACACGTGCGCCCCCTTGTGCATCTGGATAATGTGGGTCCTGGGGAACCGAGCCTCGAACTGGGGTCCTTAGGCTTCACAGGCAAGTGCTTAACCGCTAAGCCATCTCTCCAGCCCTCCAGCCCATTTTTTTGTTTGGTTTCCTTTGGTAGGATCTTTCTCTTGTTCAATCTGATCTGGAATTCACCATGTAGTCTCAGGGTGGCTGCAAACTCACCATAATCTTCCTCCCTCTGCCTCCTGAGTGGTGGGATCAAAAGCATGTGCCATCATGCCTGGCTAGCTAACCCTAATTTTATCACTCAGATAAACGAAATAAAGTTAAATTAACCACGTGAAAGTTACCCTTATATTCTAAACTTGTTCTTGAAATGTTCATAATTAGTGTCACCTGTATTACACTTAGTGATTCTTTCATGTCATAATTCAAGGGCTAATTTTTTTGTTTTGGTTGGTTGTTTGTTTTTCTGTGAATGATCTACCAAAATGTAAGTCAAAAGGAGGAGGATGGCTCTCAGAATGGACCTGGATGTGTGTCAAAATCCTCATGGTCCCCCCACTGAGGATTCCAAGAGCAGTGATCTTGAAAGCATAAAAAGTACAGTTTTGAAGTAACACTTCTGGAGGATCCTTAATCATTAGCAAGAAGTATTTCAACCTAACATAAAGTCTAGTCTTCCAAAATGTCATGTTTGGCTGGGTGTGGTGGCGCATGCCTTTAATCCTAGCACTTGGGAGGCAGAGGTAGGAGGATCACTGTGAGTTTGAGGCCACCCTGAGACTGCATAGTGAATTCCAGGTCAGCCTGGGCTAGAGTGAGACCCTACATCGAAAAACAAAACAAAACAAAAAAATAAAATAAAATAAAGAAAAAAATTCATGTTCAAGGTGAGGCAAGGTGACGGAAAATAGTGAAATCTCTATTTGTATGTCACCATGTACTGTCAAGTTTTGTATACTTTATGTGCACACTTACATTCTGCACTTATAATACTTTTATAAGATTTTCAAATCACAAAACTAAAATATATTACACATGGAAGTGTGAAAATTTCTGGAAGAATAATGATGTCGTTTACTTGTTTCACTTGACTTCATTTGAGTTACATAGACATTAAAAGTCAATTTTATTTATTTACTTATTATTTGTGTTGTGGAGGGATATGTATAAAGCACTATGTAAGTATGCAGGCCAGATAATCTTTAGGTACTGGTCCCTTTCAGGTCAGATAACTTTTGGGTATGGGTCTTTTTCTTGCACCTTGTTTGAGACAGAGTCCATTTTGTTTGACAATAGCTGGCCCTGGAGCTCTGGGATTCCTCTGACTCCACCTCTCATGGCTGTGGATGTGATTGAAGACACCTGGGATTCTTTGTATCTTGCTTTATGTATATGCTGGGGATGTGAACTCTGGTTATTAGGCTTATTGAAGCAAGCACCTTTAACCACTAAACCATTGCTCTAGTGCCAAAAGCTCTACATTATTTTAGTAATGTGGCAAAGGGACCTTGCCTTTTTGTAAGTCAAAAGCTGATGAGCTGAACCGTGGAATAAAGAAATGGAGAACTATTAATTATTTGCCAGCAAGTGAAGAAAGCACTGGAAATAACTGGCTAGTGGATATTCTCACTGACAACAAAGTGAGGGGCTTTTATTTGGCAAACTTACATTCAGATGGGAAAGACTTCTTACCTCATGTACAGCTATCATATTTTGAACATGTTAAGTTATAGGTCAAGACCACAGCTCAAAAACAAAAACAAACAACAACAAAAATGGTGGGAATATTCCTGATATGGTATTTAGTCTTTGTAAGTTTCTCCAAAGGCTTTAGATGAAAGAAAAATTAAAAAAATAACTTTGAAGGCATATTGATGGTCATTTGAAGTGGTAAGAGTTTTTTCCTGGCCTCTAAATGTGCCTAACTCACCTATCAGCTAACATTTTGAAATTTTCACTGCCATTCTTCATCACAGAGAATAAAGCATGTGAGAAGGAGTGCAGTAGATGGAGTGCTGAGAACAGAATGACTCCCATTTTACTGTTCTTCCCCTTGAATCTGATAATGCTAAAGTCCTTCAAGTTTCCTGTGAGGTCTTTCCTATTGATCATTCATATACTCAGGGCCCATTCTTCTCTCCCTGTCTGGGACTCTTCTCTGCTATGGATTGGATAAAGTTTGTTCTGCAAATCTTAATGTGCTGGAAGCTTGCTCCCCATGTGGCAGTATAGCAATAGCCCTTTAAGAGGAAGGGTCTAATGAAAGATAATTATGTCATGGGAATTCCAGCCTCAGACAGGAATGGATGCTGGTCTCATGGAAATCTTCTCCTAAAAGTCAGGAATTCTCCTGAGAGGATGTTGTTATAAACTGAGGTCACCTCATGTGCACACAGAGACTTCCCTCTCTGCCTCACTATTTGTGATGCAGCCAAGGAAGCCCTGGAGTGGAACCCAGAACCATACGGCTTAGATATTTCATCAGAATTTTGAGCTAAATATACTTCTTTACATACAGAGTACCCAGCCTCACAAGTAACAGGAATGTCAGACTAGGATGCAGAGTAAGATAAATGGCAGTCGGTTTTATTTATTTTTTAACTTATAATCTGCTATAGACAAATGTATAAAACATAGATGTTTCACTCAGTGAGCTAATAGTTTCCTCATCACCAATTTAATAAATTTTCACTATCTATCATGTGTTCTTGGGTCCTTGGAATGTCTTCCTGGTAATCTGTGTATTTCTGCTTACTATGTAGAGATTTTTCAGAATTCTCTTGTGTTGTTGTTTTGTTTTGTTAGTCTTCCCCAAGCTCACTATGTAATTTATGCTGGTCTTGAACTCTTGATCCTTTTTTCTCTAACTCCTAAATTCTAATAGATTATACTTTTTCCAAGTTATTGTAAATACATGTATATGTACACACACATACACACTCACATATACATATATGCTTTGCCTTAACTTTATATGTAATATTTATTTATGCAATTACACATAGCTATGCATCGCTATTTTGTGGATATGGGGTATTTCATTAAATGGAGAGATGTGCTACAACTAATTTACTCATTACTACAATGGATGTACATTAACATCACCTCCAATTTGATGCTATAATGAGTATAGCCATTCTTAACTTTGTGTACATGTTTCTTATTATGCATGAAGTCTTTCCCTTCAATATTTGGAATGCGTGAATCACCAGATACATAAGAACTCATTTGTATACAAAATTTCATATTATTTCCAAAGTAGATGCACCAATTTGGCTTCTTGACACTCATACACATAAAAAACATGGAGACATAAATATAAGAATAGACTAATCCAAAAGATCTCTGGAAATTTAAAATATATTCTACTTATTTATTTATTTGAGAGACAGAAAGAGAGAGAGAGAGAGAGAGAGAGAGAGAGAGAGAGAGAGGAGAGAATGGGCACACCAGGGTATCCAGCCAAAGCAAACAAACTCCAGACGCATGTGCCCCCTTGTGCATCTGGCTTATGTGGGTCTGGAGTGGGCCTGGAGAATCGAACCAGTATCTTTTGTCTTTGTAGGCAAGCGCTTTAACCCCTAAGCCATCTCTCCAACCCGAACACTGGGATTTTAAATATAATTTTCTAGTAAATATTAGAATAAATAAAAAATTAGCAAAGGTACAAGAAATTTTAACAATCTAACCCAGTGGACGTATATGAAAGACTTCACTAATAACTACAGGAAATATATCCTTTTAAATGCCCACAGAATATTTTCAAGCATCTCAAATCTCAATCACTTTAAAAAATAATGTTGGTGTTTGAACCAATGATTAAAATCATATAGGACATGTTCCTTGAGAAGAAATTAATTAACACTGAAAAAAGTAAGTAAAAGAAATGAATACACTTTTTTAAGAGCCAGGAGTGAGAGAAAATGCATCAGTGGAAGTCATGTCCCATAAGCACTCACCTGAGTGGCTATAAGAGAGAACATATCAAGTGGTCACTGCAATCAAAGTTATCATTAGAACTTCGATTTTAAAAATGGAAACTTCAGATTTCAGTTCATCTTTTCCATGAATAACTTTCTGTTATAAAGTCCTTGCAGAGAAACCCTCTTTTTTTCCCCCTTTACTATATCCCACAAACCACACTAGTTTACATGGTGCATGTTTCACCTTTCTGAGTTTTCTGAGGGCAGATCTCTCAAATATTTAGAAAAGCCCTAAACAGATGAATAGGAATGCATTTATAAATAAGTAATGAGGCAAGGCAAGTGAAAACCATTTCTAGCTATGTTCTATCAGCTCACCATCAAAGACTGAATCAGCCCAGCACTGGGAAACACCAGGTATGTACTCAAAGCGTCCTCAGTTTAGGAGGAAGAGACAAACAAGCAAAATGCACAGCTATTCTTTAAATAGGAAACTGAATAACAGTGGTAGGCATCCACACAAAATCTCAACTTTTTGGGACAATAGGCATTTGGTAGAACTCCTGATTTTAATTTCAATGTATTAATTTTTCTGGGTACCAGACAGCACTCTTGTATTAGACAGTATTTTAATCCATATCTGTGAGAATTGCACCAGGATTTGCTTAGACAAATGTATTCCTAAGTCCTCAAAAGCCAGGACAGAAATAAAGAATAATGTCAAAACAATTAAAATACAAAGGAGTGAAAAGAAAATCCGTGGAAAAGACATCGAGGGTCCAAATTACAGAGAAGTGTTGATTTCATTATGAGTTCTGTATCCTAAGAACATTTTACATGTGACTGGATGCTCCAGAAAGTTTTGTGTGCTTACATTTTTTCAGCTGTGAAGAGTATTATTTCAGTGTCTCAATAATTATTATTTTTTGTGTGTGCATACACGTGTGTGCATGTTCACGTGTGCAGGTGTGTGTATATGAAGTCTAGAGAAAAACTTTGGATACCATTCCTCAGATGCCAACTTTTTTTTTTTTTTCCAGTCTGGTGCAATCTAAGTTGGCTAGCCTGGCTGGTCAATGAGCCCAGAGAAATTCTGTCCCTGCCTCCCCCGTGCTGGGATTGTAGATGCATGCTACTATTCAGGGCCTTGTGCTTCCAAGTGTTGGAAATACCTGCCTTCCTTAATGAAGAGACTGACATACTGAGTAGTGAAAGTGAGGCAGTTTAGTTTTGATTCTGCAGGATACTCAAAGTCCAGACAAAATATTGGTGGGTTTACCTCTGGGAATAGGAAATAATATTTATAGCCCTGAACATGGGGGTGTCTTTCCTTTTCTACCCCATTGGCTGGGTATTTGGAGATGTATACTCTTTCTTGGATATCTTATTAGATCTATATTTCAAGCAAAGACTTTCTCATTAATTCATCCCTCCTCCAACATAGCACATGGACAGTTAATTATTTGGGTGTGTGGGGGAAGGGATGGAGTTAGAAGGCCCTGACAAGCAGGGTCTGTAAGGGTCCCATTATTTCTTAGTGGAACCGGATCCAAGCCAACTTACGGTACTTCTGTCTTGAAAATGGGCCATGATATTTCTATTTCATACACAAGGCAGGCGCTTTACCAACCAAAATATATACTCAGTTTCCCAACAATTATTTAATGATAAATTTAATTATTCAACAATGAATAATATAATTGTCTTGATTTTTCTGTGATGAATTGCTTGTGGCCCATTTTGTGGACAGATGGGCTCCAGGCTGGTGTGGCAACAGGGTAACTATGTAATTGATATCTCATTTTGATTCTCTGTTCAAGAGACATATTTTACAGAGCAGATCAGACCAAGCACATGTTTCCATATGTCCTCCTGAAGGAGCAGCATGGCTTTTAGGGCAGCCGTGCCTGTCATGTACCACAGCAACTCTCCTTTCCACCAGGGCAAATGATCATTGGTTAGAATATAGCATAAAATTTAAGAATAAGGAATTCATATAAACTGATCAAGGACATGTGAGGGGCTTTTCCCCTGAAAGTTTATCTTTTGCAAGATGGAAGGCCATGATTAACTTACTAATCATTTTCCTTTCTGTTATGTGAAACTTTTTCCCTTGGGAAATGAAAACCCATGTCTATTCACCCAAAATATGAGCTCAGTGGGCAGACCAAAGAATGATTGCACCTGAGTTAAATCTTGGTGAACCAATGAGTTTATTCTGGTTACTAACAACACACATTAGGGGTTTCTTACAGGAGTATGAATGACTCAAAGGCAGATGGATCACAGCAAAGACTCACTCCATCCTTGATGGAAATCTCATGGAAGCTGCATCACAGAGTTAGCCTTCTACTTCCTATGTAATCTGGCTTCTTCCAAGACCACCTGTGACTGGTTGGGAGGGAGAAAGGGAATAAGTACAACAATTCCAGGAGAGGGTCTTGTGACTCTTCTCCCCTCCATTTACTAGGGAGTATTAGTAGTTCACTAACATGGCAATAGACCTGGCTAACACTGTGTTTTTTTCTGCTCCAAAGTTGCCTTGGCTACATGGCCAATGCAGTATTTACTTCAGGATAGCATCATGTTATGCCTTGTGGCAAAAAAACTATACGAAAATGAGGAATTTGACCAAATGATGCCATCATAATTAACTGATAGAAGAATGCAAAAGGTAAAGAACACACAAAAAAATATGAGTGTGTGGACTTTGATGAAGCTGGGGTCATTCATCTTCCTCCTTGGATGTGAATGCCTCTCTTAACCATTCAAAAGTGGAGCCCGAGACTCACTTTCCCCTTGTATACAAGTTTCCTCCTGACTTACTTTGGTATACAAAATGATACAAAGCCTAGAATCTTACTGTTGTTGATATAATCTAAAGTTCCCATTATATCAAACTGCAAAAGTTCCCACTATAAATAAAGTGGCCACCATGATATGAGAGAACCCATGTGATGGGTTCTTCTCCTTGTTGGAACAAACACCCTACCAGAAGCAGCTTATGCATGGAAAGGCATACAGATTTCAGGGGAAGCTTCAGTTTGATGGAACAAATTGTCACTTCATCATATAGCCACAGCACAGTGACAACAAGAGCCAGCAAGTACAAGCTGACCCTGAACACACACGTAGGGCTGGACACCACCGTCAGGTTTACCACTGGCGACATACTTTATCTAGCAGAACTCCACCTTCCAAATGCTTCAGGTTGAGAACTAAGTAGTAAGCTTTATCCAAACCCTAGGAAATCATGGGAAAATTTTACATTTAGACCACTACACCATGCTACCCAGGAAAAATAGGCCCAGGAAAGGACTTCTGTGATATTTATCAGACATGGGAGAGAGACCTTGTGAAATCTTACAAGATAACTCAGCTGAACAAAGCCAGGTTGATTCAACATGAAGCCTCAGAATCAGCCACCACAACCTAAACAAAGCAAACATTCATGAAAAATAATAAATGGTTGTCTTATTTCACTTGGTTTTGCAATTGTGACACAGCAGTACATAATTATGGTCAATGAATACAGCAGCCAAAGTGTGTCTGGCTGATACCCAGCAAAGGGCAAAATAATTCTAATGCTAATGATACAAAATTCATGGGGCTGTGCTGAAATGAGTACCAAGGTGATATTCCAAACCAGAAACAGCTCAGCTTGCTGCTTTAACTGCACTTTGCAGAATGGTGTTATATTTTGAAATAAATTTGAAAAAATGTAGTCAAGTTCCAAAACAAAACAAATAAGCAAAATAAATGTGTCCAGATGCCATTAGACCATCTGAACTGCCTTACTGGTTGTAGGCCTAATTTAACAGTGTCCTTTCAAGTAAGACATTTTTTTCAGCAGTGTTGAGATTGCTAATTTTGTGTTTCCTAAGCATCAAATATGCGTGTCAAACTACACATTTCAACGGAGAAGTAAGAAAGGGATGAAAAGAAAATTTTATTTTAAACAAAAGCCTTTTTGATGAATAGATCAAGACTGAAAGTACCATTTCTGTCTACTTCCTTGGCCAACACTGACAGCATCCTATGAGACCACAGACATTCAGCCTGTCTGTGTACAGGTAGGTCCAATGGTGGGACCTGTGAGTGACAAAAAATAATTACCAGGCAGAAGTGTTAGGTATAATTAGAGGTTAACCTGGAGCATTGTTAAGGGAGCACCCTCTGGGTGGGCTCTGAACTCTACCAACCAGAAACTCTAAAGTAATCTTCCAAGACCCCAAGCTAAGGGCTTCCAAGTTCTTATCAATTATTAGCAAAGATCTGAAAAAAACAGACATAGAGAAAGGTAATTTATAACAGATTTATTAAGGAAGAAATTGAGGTAACAGGGAAAATAATAAGAAAAGTTCCCAAGACAAGAGGACTTTCTCCCCCTTTTTAGCCATGGAAAGGAAAATGGGGAAAAAATATGAGGAAGCTTGGATCAGGTCTTTTTCTAAATTAGCATCCAATTATGATGACCCTTATTGCCAAGTTCAAATCCTATGAAGACCCGATTGGTTGCTGTGTCCAGGAGTTCTGACTCAGAAAGTGTCCACCCATGGGTACCAAGCCTGGCAAACTTCAAGCAGAATGAAGAAGAAGCAGGAAGCTGCTCAATATTGCCATCTTGCCTCAGAGTGAACCAGACTAGAGTTCTAGTCTAGCCAAGGAAAGGCAGCATCCATGCTTCTCTAATCCTGTTTCACTAACTGACTACCTACTCACAAAGCTCACTTTATTCTAGTGCACACCAACATTTCATTATCATGGGAACCCACAGCCAAGACTCTAGTCTCACAGGCAGTACCTAACATTTAATACTTAAGTTATATCAAAATTGCCATTATATATAATGCCTAAATTAAAGTGTATTTGTATAGCACAATCTGGTTACTGTTGCTAATTTTGAGAAAGACTTATAGAATAATAATAAGAATAATGTTAGATGTGGCAGTGTGCTGCTATGTTGCTCCTCCCGGAAGCAACGTGGTGACAGAAGCTGGGAAGAGCCACTGGCCAACTGATGAGTTGGGATTACATTTACATTGCTATTTTGAAAGACATTATTTACTAGCAAAAGTGTAGCTTTGTCTGCAATGAAGTTACTGATGGAAACTAGTTTTGCTCAAATTTGGAATGAGTATATGAAAGTGAAGACTCACTTTGATGCTATACAGAAATAAATAAAATGGCTTAGGACCCCAAATCACCTGCCCTGGACTGGCAGCTTCTACTCTTCAGAACATGTGTATTAGGCACCTTCCCTTCACTTCTCAAAGTCAATGTCTGTTAAAGACAGGGAAGCAGTCTGATTTACACATGTTTGAGAAAACTAAAGATTATGATGGAGCCTGGAAATTTGTTAAGTTCCTTCACACAAAGCTGATTTCTATCTTGTTCATGCTATGCACTGAGAACTCTATTGCCATTATTTAAAAAATTATATTTTATAATTTTATTTATTTGTTTGAGAGAGAGAGAGAAAACAAGGTAGAGAGAGGAAAAGAGAGAATAGGCAGGCCAGGTCCTCCAGCCACTGCAAATGAGCTCCAGATGCATGCACCCCCTTGTGCATCTGGATTAAGAGAGCCCCGGGGAATCAAATGGGGGTTCTTTGGCTTTGCAGACAAATGCCTTAACTGCTAATGCAGCCCTCCTGCAATTATTTTTATTAATGACATAAGTAAAGAATGCCATTAATGAAATAAATCAGCATTAGAATTTTTCTTTCATGTGTGTGTTTGTGTGTGTGTGTATGGGTAGTTGTGCTTGGATGTGTGTGTGTGCACATCACTTGTGTGAATATGTATGTGGAACCCAGAGATGGACATCAGGCATCTTCAATCACTCTTCCTTTTAATTATTATCATTATTATTATTATTATTTTTTGAGACTGAGTTTCTCACTTAACCTAAACCTCACTGATTCAGCTAGACTAGCTAGCCAGTAAGTCTCAGGGGCCACCTGTGTCCAGTTCTTCAGTGATAGGATTACAGGTGTTCACTGCCATGCCTCTATTAAAAAAATTAATTAATTACATATGTGTGTGTGAGAGAAAGACAGAGGGAATGTCGGGGCCTCCAGCCACCTTAAACGAACTCCAGATGGAATCAAACCCAGGTGCATAGGCTTACTAGGTAAGTGCCTCAACTGTGGAGCCATCACTCCAGCCCCCATTCCTGGCTTTTATGCTTGCACAGCAAGCACTTTGCCAATTAAGCCAATTCCCCAGCTCCCAAAATAGTAGGTTTGACAGTAAAAATAAAAATAGACTCTTTTGCTAATTTTCATTTTCATATGTTTTTTGTGTGTAAAAGTTTACTTTAAAGTCAGGTACTTTATTTTATCTTCAAAACAGGAATCCTGTCATTTCTGGATTGTCTAGAAATCATTCAAGTGCACTGGTTCTTCTAATTCCTGGTCCTTTCTTTTCCTGGGTTTTCTGTCAAGCTGTGAATTTTACTCTCACTACTATCCCCCAGTTAGAAAATTCTGTACCTTGAATGATTTCTTTTGAAATTTATGGGAATCAAATTTGTTTTCTTTCCCCAAACTGATGATGGATCATGATATAGGAAACAGAGCACAGAGGCGAGAGTCCTGGAAAGATATGTCCAGTTAGGGTTACAATAAGAACAGCAATGTGTGTGGCTTAGGTTGGAAGCCAGATGGCATAGTCCACGTTGAAGTTTAAGTTCTTACTCCACCTGGGAAGGTCCTATGTAACATGTGGAATATTAGTAATAATTTGCATGGCTACAAGAAGAATTAAATAAGGACAACCCATGCCAAGTAACAGCTATTATCACAGGTGAGTTATCATAGGTGAACATTAACTGTGGGTAGCATAAAAGGACAGTATTTCAGGAAATAAATGGTAAGACATACGGAAGATCAGCCATGGTTTCTCCCTGCTGCTCTATAATCATCTTTCTAGACAGTCCTTTGCATAACTCTCTCATTGGAGGCACCACATTCATCACACTATGGCGATGGTGACCAAAGAGTTAGGTCATTTTTTAAAAGCAAAATTTTTGTATTTTGCATGTAAATTCATTGATTGTGCTTAAAGAGGTTGGGGAAGCCTTGCGGCTTTATTACATTGATTGGCATCTAATAACTTAATTATCTACAGAAACAGATGTTCTTCAACTGAAAACAAATTATCTTATACACAGGGAAGAGAATTAAAGCATTGAACACGGCGGAGATCTTTAAGGTGACCACACTGAGGCTGGAAGGACAATGAAGTAATGACACATCAGCTCCCCTACCCCCACCATTAGGCTCAGCTCTATTAACTTTTCCCAGTTCCATTCTTGAATATTTTTTGCATCTTACTTGACTCCCATTTTGGAGATTGTACTTGAAAACACTCACTCACACACACACACACACACACACACACACACACACACACACCAGGACCTGGTTACTACTGAAATCTAGAAGAACATATTTGGATATTCCTTGCTCCTCTGGTTTGAGTGTCTCCCTGGGTTTCTTGTGTTAGAAGCTTAACCTTTTGAGTGGTAAAATCAATGAGATGAGAAGTCATGGGATTTGCAGGAAAATGGATGGACTTGTCAAGAAAACAAAAACTATAGTAAGGAGGTAACCCAAGCCCAGAAACACAAAAAAACACATGATCTTTCTCATCTGTAGATCCTAAACTGTTGTGTTTGTGCATATGAAAATGAAGGGTGTGAGGCTGAGCACAGGAGTCCTGAGAGGGAACAAGAGGGGATGATAAGTATGTGTGGGTGTGGAGGAAGGAATGCAGAGCATGAAAACAGAATGGAGGCTAAGTGGGGAGGGCAAGGCACAGGGGAGAGGGGGAAGGGAGAAAGGGAAACAAACAACAAAAAAATTAAAACACCCCAATGACAACCAGTTCTTTGTATGCTAGTAAAAAAGAAGAAAAGAAAAAGAAGACAGGGGCCAGTAAAAGCCAGCCTCTTTATCTTCTCTGCCCTCAGAAGGCATTAGTTAATGCTGGTCTTGCAGAATGAATTAGTTCCTGGAATGTGGGTTGCTGTAAGGGAGTCCAGCACCTCCACTCTACCCCTGTGCTGTGTGCACCACCCGTCATCTTGCCTCACTCCTACCACGGTGCTTGATCCACGGGCGAGGCTCTTACCAGAGCTCAGTGGTGCTAGTGCGATGCCCTTGAGCTTTCAAAACTGAGCTAATAAGACTCTCTCTCTTTTAAAACCTAATAATGACCTTGGTCTTTTCCTGAATTTTATTTGATTTCTGAGAAAGAGAGAGACAGAGGGAGAAAGAGAAAGGGGAGAGGGAGAGAGAAGGAAAGAGAAAGAGAAAGAATGGGTGTGCCAGGGTCAGTCAGCTGCTGTGAATGAAATCCAGGTATATGTTCCCCTGTGGGCATGTGCAACATTTCATGCTTGTGTCGGTTTTGCGACTGGGTATACATGGGACCTGGAGATTCAAACAAGCTTTCTTAGGCTTCTCAGACAAGCATCTTAACTGCCTAGCCATGTTTTCTCCCCATGTCTCTTTTCTTTATAAAGGCATCAACCTCAGGTATCTTATTCTAGCAATACAAATTTCCTACAGAATTGGAGCCTTGTTTATCCTCAGGAAGGAGATGACACTGCTTTTTTCCTGTGAAAGTAAAACCTGTATCTATGGATAACAAAGAAATACCAGGTTTTCTATCTTTTCTATTCTCCTTTGGTTTTGGAATTTCTTCTTTGATATTTATTTCCTGTTTCTTAGGACTCTTGCTTCCAGGTGTCCTTTTATGCTGTTGATTGTTTTACATTAAACTTATTGTTAATCTTTTTAAAAATATATTTATGTGAGAAGATAAAGAAGGAGAGAGAGAGAGAGAGACAGAGAGAGAGAGAGAGAGAAAGAGGGTGAGGGAGAGGGAGAAAATGGGCTTTCCAGGGCCTCCAGCCACTGTAAACAACCTCCAGATGCATGCACCCCCCACCTTGTGCATCTGGCTTATGTGAGTTCTGGAGAATCTAACTGGCATCCTTTGGCTTTGCAGGCAAACACCTTAAATGCTAAGACATCTCTTCAGGCTCTTATTGTTAATTTTAATTTTCTAAGAATACCGAAACAACCTCTCCTGATATCAGTGCCTTCAAATGTCATGGATAAATGATGCTTAACTCATTCCTATTGTGTTTGCCTTAGATTTGTAAGGTAGAACTCATGATTTTTTCTGGACCCACAAAATAAAGTCATGTAATTACAGGAAGTGAAAGTAGAAAATGACCTTAGAAATTAATTATTGCTAGAAGAGCATCTATCATGAATAAAGAATAAAGTCCAGGCTACTGGGAATGATGTGGCTGAGAAGACAGCAAAGTGGACATTGTTGGGGGCACAAGCTGGACCCACAACACTGCACCTGAGTGCATTGGGAAGACACGTTGGGTGTGGGACGACAGCATGGCCTGGTCCTGAGGAGCACGGACATCCAGGAAGTGGGCCAGCTATGCCAACATGCATAACTTATGTCCCAAAGAGAGCAGAGACAGCAGGCACCGAAGGCACCCAGGTAGGAAGACACAGGGGTTGTGAGCTGGGAGTGGATTGTCAGAATCTAGACAGCCATTGGGGTTGGAGAACATGGAACAGGGGTGTAAACAACTGCCAACTGGACTGTTAATGTGATAACCAGTTGACAGAGCAGACAGGTGTCACCACGGCTTGTAGGATTTCTGCTCTTACTGCTGCTCTGGAGGACGTGAGCTAGAAAGGGGAGTCAGTTGATAGAGGAGATAGATGCTTTTATTTGGTCTTCTGTGTTATCTGGTATTCATGTGTGTGTATATGTGTGTTTGTATGTGGGCTCACAGTTGTGTGCAGGTGCACATGTATGCATGTGTATGCAAGTGGAGGCCAAAAGTTAATGCCATTTGTCTTCCTCAATTGTTTTAATTTTTTTTAATATAGGCTCTTGCACTGAACATAGAGCTCACAAATTTAGCTCGATTATCTGGCCATCAAGCCCCAGGAATCCTTTCTTTGCCTTCTAAGTGCTGGGATTACTGACTCAAACTGCCATGTCCTGGATTTTACATGGTTGCTGGGGTCTGAACTCAAGTCATGATAAGTAGATTATAAGCACTTTACCTACTGAACTATCTCACCAGACCTTTTTCTTGGTCTTTTAACTAGCTTTTGGAGCATGTTTCATAACAAGCCAATCCCTTTCATTTTTACTTTTTCTTTTTGTAGTTGGCAAGATTTTTCTGAACTTTACACGTTGACCAATGAGGACTAAAGCATCCCAGATCGCTTATCACTTGGGGCTCAGTAATGAGGAAGGAGCTTTACCTCTTAGCAGACTTACAGGTTAGCTCTGGGCTTCTGGGCTTTTGCTCTAATACTCTTCACATCCATAGGTAAATACTGAGAAGGAATCCCAGGGAGTTAAAACAGATATGCCTGTCTGTGTTCAAATGGAAAGCACAACTTCTTATGTAGGACTGATTTTGTTTGGATATGGCCATTCAAAAGCCATTCAATACTCATCATACTGATGGTGCTCACAATTTCAATCACATATCCAACCCTCACTACACAGTATAAAAATTCCTAATTCCAGCATACTCTAGTTTTCACCTCTATGTGGACTGGGATTACAGATTACATGTCCATACCCAGTATTTTGTGTTTGGTGGTCTTGGAGCCAAGAGGCCCTCATGCTTAAGTGGAAAACTTAACAGCTGAATGATCTCTCCAGCTCTGCAGTAAAACCTTTTATGTAATTTGGCATCTGATTAGCTAGCTTCATCCTTCTGTAGTGATGATCCCATCACCCTTTGGTTTGTGACCTAATTCTGAGTATGTGCTGAACCTGTGACCATACACTTGGAACCTAGCATGGTTATTGTTTCCCAGTATCTCTAAATCCCATTGCCATCTTGATTTTGAACTTGTATGAGACTTAAGAGTTATTAGTTGAATGATATAATTTAAAAATATATTTTGTTTTTTTTTAATTTAAATTTTATTTATTTGACAAAGAAAGAAACAGGGAAAAAGAGAGAGAGAGGAGAGAGGATAACGGGCATGCCAGGGCCTTCAGCTGCTGTAAACAAACTCCAGACACATGTGCTACTTTGTGCATCTGGCTTCCATCGGTTCTGGGGAATTGAACCTGGATCCTTTGGCTTCACAGGCAAATGCTTTAACTGCTAAGCCATCTCTCCAGCCCATGATATATATTTTAATCAAACCAGGGAAAGGCATATTTCACTTCATTATTCCAAATGTGTCTAAGACTATAGTGATTTTAATAGTGACATCTATTTTAAACACAGGGTAACTTTAGTTATTACATGGTTACTGTCTTCTTTTCTTAGAACTTGGAGTTTATTACATGATTGGCACACAAGATATTTAGAAACCAAGTTTAACTCCTCTTGAGATCATGTTGAAGTATTATCAACTCTAAAATGCTATTTTATGGTAGAGGTGATGGAAGAAAGTCTAGGAAGATGTATGACCTAACACTCCGAAAATTTTCACTGATTCATTGAAGCATTTGCTTGTCCATGTGATCCTTCCTGAAATGATAATAAATGCACCATACCTGGGGCCTTATACCAGGGTTTGAGGATACAGAGATAAGTATGTTTTCAATCCCTTACACAAAATAAGTTTAATGACCAATAGCAGAAGTATAAAACATAAAACATAAAAATTAAAGCCACCGTACAATGGTTACACAAAGCAGGAAGCCAAAAGTGTCATAAGAACACCAAATTCAAACTTAGCAAACCATGGTTTTTCAGAAGAGATAAAGGGAAAATGTAAATTTTAAGTAGAAAATGTAACTATAGACTTTTGTGAGGGAAGGGGACATGATTTGTGTCACAAAGGACTAGGAGAGCACTTCAGATGCCCTAAGTGATAACATGCTAAGGTTACTGGAGCAATGTCTGCAGCTGTTTTGGAATGGAAGAATTGGGGAATTGGCCATTATATTACCTAGAACGATCTGATCTCATCAGAGTAGAGGCTGAGGATAATATAGAAAGAAGGGTGACTTGGGGGGACAGGAAGCCTTAATTTCTATCCTTAGGGGAGGAAATAAGGATCCTACTAGAGTTAAACTCACATCCTTCTCAGCAGGATGAAAAACCCAGTTGAGCAAGTGTAGAGTGAGAAGTGGAGGGTACACTTCATGAGAGGAGTTTGTTGGTGGCACAAAGATGGAGGTGCATGAAAGGAATTGTTTTAGGATATCAATGTAAAGTTTAAGAGATGTGTGCAGGGTGTCTTCCTTCTACATTTAACTGTTCCTTTGCAGGAGGTCTTAGTATGGCAATTTTAAGATAAAGAATAATCCCACAAAAACATTAGGCTATATTGACAACCATCTATGAGCTATAAGTAGAATGAAAGGGCAGAATTTGTCAGGCTGTGAATTAGGGATCACCATCCTTAACAGAGTGAGAAACGGATTGGTCAGAGGGAAAAGCTGAGCTATGACACAAGCTCATTACAGCTTTAGCCAACTGTTTTAGGAGCTTTACAGAATACAATCTGCCATCCATAAGAAAAAGCACATAGGGTTAAGACTGAGAGGCACTAAGAGTGGCCACCCTGGACTGGATGTGTCCTGGATCGTGTGAGGCCTCTCTGAAGTGGATGCTGAACCACTGGACTCGGCAGTTTTCTGCTGGTCATCCTACACAACTGGGACAAGGAGGTCTTTCTGTGAGGGAGTCTGTGTGGCACAGGTTGTGTCAATCCAAACCACACACCAACATGTAAATCTACAGATTAAGAAGCCGTGATGCAGAGAATCTACCATCATCACTCAAGCTACTCCAAACCACTTTGATGTCATCTTCCATCACACTTCCTACGGTTTCCTGAATTGTAAGAGGTAGAAAGTTAGAGGTAGAAAAGGGTTATTAAAGTTCTTTTGAAAACAGAAATCTGGATAGGAAGATAACATTTAAAGGCATGAAAGGGCTAAAGAGTATTTGGTTTTAGAATCTTGTATGGTTAAAATTCTAAATAGTCTCCTTTTCAACTTACTGGCCTCTGCTACTAAGTATTTTCATTCTCACACAAAAAGGAGACATAAAGGGTGGAGAAAGGAAGGGAGGAGGATACTTAATAGGTTGATATTGTATATATGTAATTACAATGATTGTAATGGGGAGGTAATATGATTGAGAATGGAATTTCAAACGGGAAAGTGTGGAGGTGGGGAGGGTGGGAATTACCATGGGATATATTTTATAATCATGGAAAATGTTAATAAAAATTTAAAAAAAAAAAAAGAATAAATGAGGTAAATGACGTAATTCTTGTAAAAAAAAAAATTCTAAATAGTTGTGGGCAATATCTCAGCTGGTAAAATACTTGCCTTGTGAACATAAGGACCTGTGTTTGACCTCAGAATCTATGTAAAGGAGTTGGGTATGTTAATTGATGCATATATTTAATCTCAGTGCTGAGGAAGTGGAGCTAGGGGGATCCTTGTACTTCACTGGTCAGTCAGTCTGGGCTAATTGGTAACTTCAGACCAATTAGTGACCCTGTCTTAATGATGGTGGGTGGCATTTCCTTTTAAAATTTTTTTTTGTTTTATTTTTATTTATTTATTTGAGAGAGAGAGGGAGAGAGAGAAAGAGGGAGGGAGAGAGAGAGAGAGAGAGAGAGAGAGAGAGAGAGAGAGAGAGAGAGAGAGAGAGAATAGGCATGCCAGAGCTTCCAGCCACTGCAAATGAGCTCCAGACGTGTGCGTTCCCTTGTGCATCTGGCTAATTGGGTCCTGGGGAATCGAGCCTCAAACTGGGGTCCTTAGGCTTCACCATCAAACACTTAACTGCTAAGCCATCTCTGCAGCCTGGTGGGTGGCATTTCTGATGCTGATACCCAAAGTTGCCCTATGGCTTCCACATACATGTGCACAAATGCACATGTACATATGTTTACCTGCATACACCTCAATATCCACACTCATGTGTGTGTGCGCGCGCACACACACACACACACACACACACACACACACACACACATATATATATATAGACATACAAAAAATAAAATCCAAATAATTCTAAATAGTTGCAAGATGGGAGTTCAGAGTAGGTAAAGATGGTTGGGGAATTTTTCAGAGAGCCCAATATATATTTAGATCAGGAAGACATTTGGATTTTTATAAATAAAATTAGAAAAAAATATTTATTTGAGAGAGATAGCAAGAAAAGAGATAGATAGATAGATAGATATAGATAGATAGATAGATAGAGAGAGAGAGAGAGAGAGAGAGAGAGAGAGAGAGAGTGTATGGGCATTTCAGGGCCTATAGCCACTGCAAATGAGCTCCAGATACGTGCACCACCAAGTGTATCTGACTTATGTGGGTTCTGGGGAGTCGAACCTGGGTCCTTAGACTTCACAGGCAAGCACCTTAACCACTAAGCCATCTCTCCAACAGTAAAATTGAAATTCTTATAAAAGCAAGAATATCGTGTAGTGGAAAGAGAAGGCATCATGTCACTTACTCGAGATCAGAATCAAAGCATGGTAATTACAACCAGGATCAAAAATTTGCAAACTGGGCTGGAGAGATGGTTTAGGAGTTAAGGTGCTTGCTTGCAAAGCCTAAGGACCCAGGTTTGATTCCCCAGGACCTACATAGGCCAGATGCACAAATTGGCACATGCATCTAGAGTTTGTTTGCAGTGGCAAGAGACCCTGGTGTGTCCATTCTATCTGCCTCTCTCTCTCTTTCTCCCACTCTCTCTCCAACAAATAAATAAATAACTTTTTATATAAAATGTAATTTTCAAACTCCACAGGATCCTCCACTGAGGAACTTTCAGTCCACTGTATATAAAATAGCAACAATAAATTCAAAGTGCAATCTATGATTTTATATTGCACAGTTAAAACTTCAGTGAAATTTAGTCTACAATGACATTTGGTTTTCTGACATAGAGGGTTTTTTTTTTTTTTTTTTGGCTTCTCTACCATTCCTAACATTTATCTGCACATTCTTTTAGCTAACTATATGTTACACCACAGTAGACAGGGTCAAATGGCTCATAGATTCAGATGTAAGGAAAACAGGAACCCTCCAGAGAGGATAATGATTTGTTCCAGTAAGATGGAGTGGGGAGAGGAGAGGGTAGAGGTGTTATGGAGTATTAGTTAACGCTGCTCAATAATTTACCAATCAATTAAAAGGCCATTATTATTCTCCTTTGCCACTTAGCTTCTGTGATATTTAAAGGTCATATGGGTGCTATTGAGGAGGACAGCTATTAGCAGATACATGAAAATAGCATTTCCAATCCTGGAATAGGATGTCAAGGTAATTTGCATCCTATCTTATGTTGCACTCATCAGCACACAAGGGCAGATGTTTGACAAATCTAGTATACTGAAAGAAATGAGAAGGGGGATGCTCAAAGGCCTGATGAGGAATGATAATTAGAAGGCATAGTGGCAGATGCCATCATGCCACATTTTGGATAATTTTAGTGGGGCCAGGAGATCCCAGAATGCTCCGTGTAGATCCAGGT
Organism: Jaculus jaculus; assembly: GCF_020740685.1. Lineage (NCBI taxonomy): Eukaryota > Metazoa > Chordata > Mammalia > Rodentia > Dipodidae > Jaculus > Jaculus jaculus. The sequence continues at coordinate 28,966,346 of NC_059106.1, read as the reverse complement.
CCACATTTATAGGATTCAGGCTCTTAGGATGAGTGATAAGTTTAACTACAAATCTTTAGTGGTAATTAGCATTTATTAACTATTTAATAACTTGGCTATTATCAAATTTTACTTAATATTTTCAGAAGCTAGCGTGCTAGGTATGTTACTTTCACATTATGATTTACTCTAATAAAGCTTTGATTTTTAAATTTTTTTCAGTTTTTTTAATTATCTTGTGTGTGTGTGTGTGTGTGTGTGTGTGTGTGTGTGTGTGGTGTGTATATGTGCATATGCTCACTAGTTACAGGTGTGCTTCATGCATCCATATGGCATGTGGATGTCAGAGGCCCACCTTGGGTGTCAGTTTTCACCTGGTTGAGGCAGAGTTTCTTCATTCACTGTTGCAAACCCAAGGCTGGCTGGCCTATAAGCTTCCAGCATTCTTTTGTCTCTGTCTCCCATCTCTCTGGAGAAGGACTGGGATTATAAATGCATCTGGTTTACATGGGTTCTGGAGATTCAAACTCAAGTTAGCAGGATTGCACAGCAAGCACTTTAGCCTCTGAGCTGCCACTCCAGACCTGATTATTTCACACTTCCTTAGTTTGAAGTCAATCTGTTACTTTCTTGACCTTTCTTAAGCTGTAAATTTATTGATTTTAAATGGTATTTGGAGGAGCCTTTAATTGTTCTTTAATTTTTTTCAATTCAAATATTTTTATTTATTTTGAAGCAGAGAGAGAGAGAGAGAGAGAGAGAGAGAGAGAGAGAGAATGGGCATGCCAGGGCCTCCAGCCACTGCAGATGAACTCCAGGCACATGTGCCCCCTTGTGCATCTGGCTAACATGTCTCCTGGGGAATTGAACGTGGTCCTTTGGCTTTGCAGGCAAATGCCTTAACTGTTAAGCCATCCCTGCAGTCCTAATTGTTTATTTTTTTAATTTATTTGCAAGTAGAGAGAGATAGAGGAAGACAGATAGAGAGAGAGAGAATGGGAATGTCAGGGCCTCTAACCACTGAAAACGAACTCCAGACACATTTGCAGCTGGCTTACGTGGGTCCTGGGGAATTGAACCAGGGTCCTTTGGCTTCACATCCAAACACCTTAACTGCTAAGCCATCTCTCCATCCCAGTTGTTTATTTTTTAATATATGTGTGGATTTATGTGCATATGGTTTTTCATTTTCATGTCTGTGTGCAGGTGCATGAGTTTGTGCAGGTGCACATGCATGTGCAGACACCAGATGACATGTAGTTGCAGGCGCCATACATCTTTTTTTGCTTTTTTTTTTTGAAGTGGGGTCTCACTTTAGCCCTAGCTGACCTGGAATTCACTGTGTAGTCTCAGGGTGGCCTTGAACTCACAGTGATATTCCTCTCTCTGCCTCCCAAGTGCTGGGATTAAAGTTTTATGCCACCACACCTGGCTCCATCCATTTTTTTTTTTTTTGAGATAGGATCTCTCATTGGCTTTTGATTCACCAGTTATGCTAGACACGTTAGCAAGACAGTTCCAAGCATCATCCTGTGTCTGCATCCACAGCACTGGGATTCCAAGTATACCATACTTCACTGGAGAACTGAAACCAATTTTTCTCAAACTGTTCCACATAATTTGTGAACAGTGAATCCTCCCCAACTCCTTTATGAAGATAGCATCACCCTAACACCAAAACCAGACAGAGATGCAACAAGGAAAGAAAATTACAGGCCTATATCCCTGGTGAAATTAGATGCAAAGATCCTGAACAAAATCCTTACTAACTGAATTCAACAACACATCAAAAGCATTATCCACATTGATCAAGTAGGCTTCATCCCAGGGATGCAGGGATGGTTTAACATAATGAAAATCAATCAACATAATACACCACATAAATAAACTGAACCATAAGAACCACATCATTGTGCTGGAGGGATGGCTTAGCAGTTAAGGCATTTCCCTGCAAAGCCAAAGGACCCAGGTTCAATTCCCCAGGGCCTACGTTAGTGAGATGCACAAGTGAGGGCATATATCTGGAGTTTGTTTGCAATGACTTGAGGCCCTGGCATGCCCATTCTCTCTCACTCACTCTTTCTCTGTCAAACAAATAAATAAAATTTAAAAAAAATAATAAACGAACCACATCATCATCTCAATGGATGCAGAGATGGACTTTGACCAAATACAACACTACTTCATGATCAAAACACTGGAAATAAAGCTGGGCGTGGTGGTGCATGCCTTTAATCCCAGCACTCGGGAGGCAGAGGTAAGAGGACCACTGTGAATTCGAGGCCACCCTGAGACTACATAGTGAATTCCAGGTCAGCCTGGGCTAGAGTGAGACCCTACCTTGAAAAAAAATAAAACACTGAAAATAGCCATGAAGGGTTTATATTTCAACACAATAAAGGCTGTATATAAAGTTCCCAAAGTGCTAATATACTTAATGGAGAGAAATTCAAGTAGTTCCCACTGAGATAGGGAACAAGACAGGGTGCCCACTCTCAACACCGCTCTTCAACACAGTACTAGAAGTACTAGACCCAAGCAATAAGACAGGAGAAAGAAATAAAAAGGATTCAAATTAGAAAGGAAGAAGCCAAGTTTACACCTATTTACAAATGACATGTTCCTATATGTAAGTGACTCAAAAGTCTCCATCCCAAAACTCCTGAATGTGATAAATTCCTTTAGCAATGTGGCAGGATACAAAATCAATGCACAAAAACTAATAGCTTTTCTATATGCAAAAGACAAATATACAGAGAAAGGAATCAGTGAGGCAATCCAATTTTCAATAGCAACAAAATATAAATAAATACCTTAGAATAATATGAACCAAGGTTGTGAAAGACCTATATAATGAAAACATAAAAGCACTCAAGAAAGAAACAGAGGAGATGGAAAGACCTCCCATGCTCCTGGATAGGGAAAATTAATATTGTGAAAATGGCAATTCTACCAAAAGCAATATGCAGATTTAATGCAATACCAATAAAATTATGAGCAATATTCTTCATAGAGATCACTCTAGGTGAACTCACACAATCACAGAAAGACAACCATCACATGATTTTACTCATCTTCAGTTCCTAATCTGGATCAGCCTGAGTTGCTGACATAACTGAATAGTCTCTCTCTCTCCCTCCCTCTTTGCCTTTCTCAAGTAAATTAAAAATATTTTAAAAATAAAATAAAATTTAACAAAGAATTTTATTAGCATTTTCATCCAACCCTCTTTTACACCTTATAACTAGACATTATACACAGGGGGAAATCATTGCCCAGCCTGTATAGATGGCGTGCACTTGCACACAAGCCCTGCAATAGTAACACTGAGCTTTTCTTGGCTAGTGCCATACTCCAGCATTTCTGTAAACTTCCATCTTTACCACACCTGACCCCTTGAAAGTTACAGCTATGCAGAAAATACCCTGCACAGAGTGAAGTGTAAAATGACTGCAGAATGAAAAACAAGAACCATCACAGGAAATGAGGATGCTTCATCTCACTAACTCCTGAAAGCTTCATAACCTACCCTCCTCTGTTTTCCTCAGAGAACCCATTGTCACGGAGACTCCCTGACCTGAAAGGGAGTTTCTGGCTCTATCTATATAAAGGTATATTGTAGGTGATGACTTCAGCCAAACGTATTCCCAGCAGTGACTAGTGACAATACCCTGGATGCCTTGCTCTTTAGATGATAAGATACACTACTCATCATGGTTGAAATGGATGCTCCGTGCAGAAATGGACTCAAACTTTTGATTTTTTCCATGACCCATTCTTTGTTTAGAAGTGTGTTGTTTAGTCTCCAGGAGCTGGTGGAGTTCTTGAAGTGTCTCTTGTTAATTTCTAGCTTTAAAGCATTGTGATCTGGCATGGTGCTGGAAATTACTTCAATTTTCCTGACTTTATAAAGGCATGCTTTATGGCCTAATATATGGTCAATTTTGGAGAAGGTTCCATGGGCTGCTAAGAAGAATGTGTATTCTGTAGAGCTGGGGTGGAAAGTGCTGTGGATATTTGTTAGGTCTAGTTGATCTATGATGTTGTTGAGCTCTATTATTTCCCTGTTGATTTTCTGCTTGGATGATCTGTCTATTGATGACACTGGTGTATTGAAGTCTACAAATATGATGGTGTTGGTGTTTATTTCTGTTTTTATTGTTGAGTAGACTTTGTTTTATAAACTGTGGTGCATCTGTGTCTGGTGCATATATATTTATGATTGTATTGTACTCATGTTGGATCATTCCTTTGATGAGTAAGAAGTGGCCTTCTTTGTCCTTTTTGGTTTATTTTGGTTGGTAGTCTATTTTGTCAGATATTAGTATGGTAACACTCACTTATTTTTACTTCCATGTGCTTAGAATATCATTTTCCAACCTGTCACACTGAGTAAGTGTCTATTTTTAGAGGTGAGGTGGGATTTTTGAAGACAGCACATAGAAAGGGCCAGCTTTTTGATCCATCCTGATAACCTGTGTCTTTTGATGGGTGAGTTAAGAACATTAATATTTAAGGTTTTCACTGTGAGGTTTGAATTAATACCTGTCATGAAGTGATTTATGGGGTTTAGTGCTTTCTTCTGTTATGTACTGTTTTGAGTCTGGTTTATACTGGTTATTGTGATCTTTTTGTTGGCTCTTGAGAGTGGTTATTTGACTATTCTGTGTAGAGTATTACCTCCAGAATTCTCTGTAAGTTTGGCTTTCACATAGTCTCAGAGTTGAGTTTTTTCATGGAAAGCTTTTCTTTCACCAGCTGTTATGAGGGATACTTTTGCTAGGTAAGGTGGCTTCGGTTGTAAGCCATATTTTTTCAGACTTTGAAGTGTTCCATTCCAGGCCCTTCTGGCTTTCAGGGTTTCCACTGGGAAATCTGATGCAATTCTGATGGGATTGCCTTTGTATGTTGTGAATTGTTTCTTTCTTTCTGCTTTTAACACTATGTCTTTGTTTTCATTGTTAAGAGTTTTAACTTTTATGTGTTTTGGATCCTTGTTCCTGTCTGTTTCGTGTTCTGTGGACTTCTTGTATTTGAATGGAGCTCTCTTTTGTGAGATTGGGAACATTTTCTTCAATAATTTTGTTGAATATGTTCTCTATGCCTCTGTCATGGATTTCCTCTCCTTCTGGTATACCATGATCTAGATGTTTGGTTATTTTAGTGTGTTCCACATTTCCCTCATATTCTATTTACTCAAGTTTTTGAATTTAGCAAAGTTTTTGGCCTCCCAATCAATTTCTTCTGTTATATCTTCCAGGTCAGAGGTTCTGTCTTCACATGAGTTACTCTGCTGGTGAGTGGTTCTAAAGCAGATTTTATAATTTATATTTGATTTTTGTTTTCTGTTGTGTTGTTTTGCATAATGTTGATCTTTTCTTCAAAGTATTATTTCAATTTGAGTTCTGCTTTTCTTGTTGTTTCCTGTAGTTCATTCTTACATTTGATTAAATCTTCATTAAGGTAAATCAACTGGTTGTTGTGGTCTTCCATTTCTTGATGTATCTTCAATTTATTCACATTTTTTGGAGGGTCCTAATGTTTTCTTCAATCAGGTAAAGCCTACTGTCAAAAGCTGACACTTTAGGAGACTATCCCATTCAATTTCATTGATACAATTGGTGATTTTTTGATAGCTTGCTTCAAGTTCAGTGATTTTTTTTTTAAATCAGGGTGTCATTGGTGCTTATTTTCATTTTGGGAATGAATTTCTGTTGATTTCTCTATGATTTCACTGGAAGCTTCCACTGTAGGACTAGGCATCCTCAGAGGAGATCTCTCAGTTTTCTGGCTTTTTGTATTGTTGTATACTCATTTTAGGAAGAGTTTTTATGTTATTGAGGAGAAAGCAAGGTTTTGTCCATTGGCACATTCACACTCTGACTCGGGTGAATAGGGATGTTGGTACCTAGTTGCCAGTCAGGATACCAGAGCAAAAGTCCTGAATCCACACCTCACACAGGTACCAGGCCTTCCCAAGCAAGGCACAATGGTACCTACAAGGACCAGGGTACTGAAAGGAGCAAGGAAACAGGGACCTGGTCTCATTTGTGCTGAGTCCTCCAGCACACACACCAGGGCAGACATTTCAGACCTGGGAGGTGTGAGGAGCCCAGACATGGGTCTGGCCTACTCACTGCAGGCTGCTGTGCCAGCCCACGCACTGTCTAGGCAAGGAACTCAGGCCTGGGGTGTGGGAGGAGTTCATAAATGTGGCTGGTCTACTCACTCCAGACCGCTGCCCTCCCAACCCTAAATTTATTTTTGATAATTTGTTGTATGTATATAATGTATTTTTATCATACCCTATTACTCTCTTCCCCCCTTCTAACTCCCACTAAGTCTTTTCTTTCCTAATCACCTCCCTTTTTACTCCACTTCCTCTTCTCATGTCTTTTTTTATGTGTGTTTGTGTGTGACCTGCTTGAGTTAAATTAGGGTTGCTTGCATGAACATGGGTGGGGTGGAATATGGGCAGGTTTTACCACTAAACAACCTGACCAGTATGACTTTCTCATTCCCTAGGAGCCACTGATTGCCTATACCTCTTCTGAGGAGAGTGGAGTCTCATGACCTCTTCACTGTCCATGATGGAATGTCCTTCTTGTACAGGAGACCAAAGTTTCTTTGAGTTCATGAGTGCTACAGCCATGAGGTTACAGCATTTCACCAGCTCCTCCCCATCATCTGGCTCTTACATCCTTTCTAACCCTAGTCTGAATGCTCCCTGAACCTTGGAGGGATGTTATAGATATCTGTTATAGGCTTGAGCTCCTGTTAGTCTCATTCTCAGCAAGGTTCTTGTTTCTTTCCCCACATACCTTAAAATCTACTTTTATTAAATTAACCTGAATTCTCATAGTCAACATGCATTCTTTCCTTGTCCCTGATCCTCTCACACATATCTATCCTACATCTTGGAAGTTTTTTTTTTTCTCCATTTGCCCTGCTGACAGCAGAATGAAGCAGATCACAGATGAGTTGAGAGTCTGGGTATGACAGAGGATATTACTGGAAGCACCAAGGGATTTTCTACAGAGACACTATTCTGTGTTCATGAAATACCAAAACCATTCATTGAAGGTTTTTATCAAGATTATTGCATATTTAACATCATTTCCTTAATACATTTGGTTTTCTTATCACAATATTTTAATTAACACTTAAAATATCCTCATTACACACTATTTTAAATTGTAATTGAAATAGTCTACTTGGAGTGCCATTGTCATTTGAGGGTGAACTTACTAAGAAACACGAAAAATCATTTGGGCTTCTAATTGAAAAATAATTGGGTTCAAAAGAAGGAAATAATGAAGATCACCAGGCTTGATAAAGATTTCTGCTGAATTTATAATTACAAATGTATGTGCTTCAGAAGAAATTTTATATTTAATGCATGTGCTCTATAGATCTTGAAATTATTTAAGGTATCATGTGAAAGGTCACAGAAAAGGAACCATGTGATTATTGAAAATTTGTCATTATAAAAACCTAAAGGGAGTCAGATATGGTGGTGCACACCTTTAATCTCAGCACTCAGGAGGCAGTGGTAGAATCACTGTGAGCTGAAGGTCAGCATGGGAATACAGAGTGAATTTGACATCAGTCTGGGATAGAGGGAGATCTGAACTCAAAAGTCAACAGAATAATCCTAATGGGTAAGATTAACATGCATTCTTCATCAAAATATATTTTTGAGCTCCTTAAGGATCATAGAAATTCCTAAATTAAAAAGCTCTAAGAAGTGTCTGATGCACAATCCCACTTTTGATCTGACTCCATCTATTGTGTGAGAGAAAATGAAACAGAGAACAGGTTAAGTTTAACAGACTTTGAACAAAAAAAATGCTGAAGGACTGGGCAGCACGCTTCCCCCCACTCCCCACCATGGTAGTGAGACTTGTTTACAGCCAGAAAACAGGAAGTGGCATACAAAGATTACTTGATTAGAAGTTTGTCACTTGCCTTTTTGGGGTGCATGACTCAGAAGCCTTCAGCCTGAGGGAGGCAGAGAGTTTGGCTGCTGAGGTTGAATGAGACTCAGTTGCATAACAACCAGGTTACATTTCTTTTTTATTTTTTGTGATTTTTAGCTTGCCACTTTTCTTTATATATTATTATATAAACATAAAATCATATGCATTTTATAATACATGTTGGCTATATATTTATTTTATTCTTGAATGAGTTGACACCTTATTTTCACAAAAAGCTTGGTTCAGTTAACAATATGCTAAGGTAATTTTTGTTGTCCAAGTGTGGAGGTCAGTTTAGGTCAAATTTAACACAGGAGATTATAAAGTTAATGCCTCCATCTCTGCTTCCCAAACCAGAAATTTCCTTTTATTCACAACAGTTTTATTGGAATATAATTTATGTAATCTGAAATTTTTCCTTAAAATGTATGATTTCATGTCAAAGTTGTATGACCATCACCACTATCAAGTATTAGTCAATTCTTATCACCCTTCTATTCTTCCTCTCCCTTACAAATCACAATTCTGTCTTCTGTCTCTAGACTTTCTGACCAAAAACTGTAATTGGAAACATACATTGCATGGCCTTCTGGATTTGGATTTCCCCCCTGCCATAATGTTTTTAAAGTTTACTGCCATCCTGGCATGTACTGATATTTAAATTCCTTTTTATTGTAAAATGATACTGATTAAAGATTTGAATTTGCCTCTTAGTGGATATATGTTTGAATTATGGCCATTTTGGCCAGTAAGAATAATTAAGTTTGTAGGATGATGCAGGAGGATTTCTGTGGGTTTGAGGATAGCCTGGGCTACATAGTGGTTACTAGGTTAGCCTAGACTACAGAGTGAGATTGTCTTAAACCAAACCAAACTATAGCAAAACAAACAAAAACAAAAAGCTTAATTTTAAGAACATTTATGAACATATAGTTTAATTCTTTTAGGTATAGGCCTATGAGTAAAATTGTTGGGTCACATGGTATCATTACATTTGACATTTTCAGATATTCTCTAAATGTCTTAAAAAATGACTACATAATTGTCTAAATCCCACAGGAATGGCTAAAGGTTCAATTTCTCCACCTTCTCAACAACACACAGCAATGACTGCCTTCTTTAATCTAGCAATCAATAATTAATAATATTGCACATCTCTTCTTGTGAACGTTTTTTGTATATTTTGTATATTTGTATATTTGTATATTTCCTTTACAGTACCTGTCCAAATCCATGCACACTTCTTTCTTAACTGGATTATTTGCACATTTTTTTTCATCCCAGATGCTTTTCCCTTACCATGTGTATGATTTTCAAATATTCTTTCTCATTCTAAAGGTTTTCTTTTTACTTTCTTGATGGTGCAGCACAATTATAAAGTAAATCTTAATGTTGTCTAATTTTAACTACATTTTCTTCAGTCACTTGTATTTTGTGTATTGTTTCCTAGAACCCCTTGTCTAATCCAGGTTTATGGGAATTTATACCTATCTTTTTGTTTAAAATATATCTGTAAATTGTGCTTTTACATTTATAAGTATGAAATGTTTTGAGTTACTTTTGTGTATGATTTATGACAGGACTGTAAATGTAAGAGTTTATTTCTGACATCTACTTTGCTTTGATTACATTGACCTTTCTGCTTAGTTATATGTCAGTACTACATTGTCTTGGTTTATGTAGCTTTGTAAGATTTTTTTTTTTTTTTTTGAAACAGCTTTTTTATGCAGGTCAGGTTGGTCTCAAACTTAACAATTCTTCTTCAAACTCCTGGGTAAGGAGATTGTAAACATATTCCACCATGCTTAGACACTTTGTAAGTTTATAAATTGAGAGTTGTACATTGCCAAGTTTGTCTATTTTAAAACATATTTTATTTGTGAATTTAGTTAAGAGAGAAAGAAAGAAAGATGCAGAGAGAGTATGAGAGAGAGAGAGAGAGAGAGAGAGAGAGAGAGAGAGAGAGAGAGATTGAGAGAGAGAGAGAAAATAGGTGGGCTAGGGCCTGTAGCCACTGTAAACGAACTCCAGATGCATGCATCACCTTGGACTTCTGGCTTACATGGGTACTGGGAAATCAAAGCTGGGTCTGTTGGCTTCACAGGCAAGCTTCTTAACCACTGAGTAATCTCTCCAGCCCTAGTTTATCCATTGTTAAGACTGTTATCATTTTCAGCCCATTACATTGTAATATGAATGTGTTACTCTCAACAGCAATGTCAGTAAAGGAGTATGTAGAAACTGTAGGTTAGCACTGAAGAATTGACATCTTAAAAATATTCTTTGGCCCATAAAAATATTCTTGGTCCATAAATGTGGTGTATGACTATTAATCTAGGTCTCTTTTAATTATTTAAATATAATTTTATTTTCATTGTCAAAGTCTTATACTTGTGGAAGCATTTTATCACTTTGGACATTTTGAAAATATAATTATTTTCTTAAGTTTATTGATATATTGTTCATTATTTATATAGAGTGAAGTAAAATTTTTAGTTCTAAAAAGACATTTTGTATTTTCATCCTTGTTTTATAGAGCATCATGTTGTCTATGTAGACCTATCTGTAAATATAATTTTACTTAGCCTCTCTTTTATTGTTTTATGTCAAATTAAATTGTGAAAGGTGACAACTATGTCTTGTTTCTGATATTGATATTGGTACAGAGGCTAAGATGTCCTTTATGAGCATTTCATAACCTTTCTTTACAAATGGATTTTTGAATAATATAATTTGGCAAATATGAAATTTAGATTTTCTCTCTCCCTAGGATTTATTGTTACTGATACTTTATTTTTAGTGATTTTTGTATTAGTTATTCAAAAGTTGTGCTCTTTCACGTGTGGCTGCCCTACTTTCTACTCAGTTACCTTAGTGGTCAGCAGGCTATTAAATAGGGATTTTCTTTTTTTTTTAATAATTAGTTTTGTACTCAGTGAATACAATCAAGTTGGTACCATTGTTAGGCTCGTCAATGGTCTACCCTCTCCCCCCAGCCCCTCCTTGTTGCAGTATATAACTCATGCATTGTGGAGCTAGCCCACAGTTATGGACAGGAGAAATGTCTCTGCATATCATGACCCAACATGTGGCTGTGACATTCTTTCCGCCCCCTCTTCCACAAAATTTCCCTGAGCCATATTGGCTTCATTTTTTGTCTGCTTCAGTGATGAGGTATTGGAGGCCTCTGGGTCTCTGGATACCTGACTTGGCAGGAGTTGATTGTTCTCTGTGTCGATCTCCTTCACCCTTGTGCTGGTACCCGGTTCACCAAGAAAACAGCACCCTTGCTTGTTTTGCCAATTGTTCTTAGTTCAGCTGGGGCCCTTTTGAGGTACGATGGGGTGGTTCTCTCCTTAGGATCTGCATTTATCTGAAAAAGAAGAGCAGATTCTCCAACGGAGAGTAAAGTTAGCACCAGACAAATGGGATAACCCTTATTTTTTTTTATATAGAGAATTTAATAGGTGTAGGCCCTCTTGTAGCCCACAATTGGTTGGAGATAGCTTGATAATGGAGAGCGGGCTTATGTTTGGATATGGTTATGACTTGTTTCCCAGCTCAGCTATGGGTCCCATACCACTGAGGGGATCAGTTAGCCAAATCAAGAGCAGTTGGTTCCCCACCATGGCTGTGTGCCACTATTGCACTTGTGTGGGCATCTCAACAGGTTATTTTCTGCTAAGTATTTTAGACCATGAGTTGCTTGCACAGATATTGGTCATTTTCCCCCAGTTGCCCATGTAGTACCTTCTGGCACTAGACATGCTGACTGTCTGGGGACTGACTCTCTTCCAGCTTCCAGCCATGTCATTCAATTTTATGTGTCAACTGCGTATAGTGTCTACAGCAGTAGGGTCTTACCACTCACCTTTGGTGGGTCATCAAGTTCTCTGACAGAAATCTGTCTTTGTTTTTGTTTTAGGAAACCTTGTAGGTCTCTCTAACCAAAAGCTCATTGTGGATGATAACCCCATGCTGGTACTGGGAGTTAAAGGTCAGTGCCCACAAAGAGAAGGAAGATAAAGATAAGTAATATAAAAGAGTTAGAAAGAAGAGAGAGAGAGAGAGAGAGAGAGAGAGAGAGAGAGAGAGAGAGAGAGAGAGGAGCTATAGAAGATTAAACCAACAACTTTTTAATCACAGTGAAAACTAGCATCTTCACAGCAAAAAGGACATTATGCTCCAAAGAAAGCCTTTAATTCTATGAAAATCATCATTATTTGATCTGACAGATAGGTCCCTGTAGGGGTTTTCTTAAAAGCTATCAATTAACAAAGCTTTAAGCCTCTGGTTAAGGAATTTGTGCTCACACTGGACACATCTTACATGCTCTGTTCATTTTTCAACTCAGCCATAGTCTTCTTTTTCTACTTGCACAGAATCTTAAAATAGCATAATGGTGAAAGCTAGGACCATGTTCCAGGAATGGTCATAGCCATAAACACATATTTGACCTTGTGTTTCATGGGCGTGTCAAAGCTTCTCAAAGTCTCCTATGGACATCTCACTCACAAGCTTTCCTTTTAAGTTTCTTGGTCATTCTTTTGTGTAGTCATGCTATGCTATCAATGCATGAATCTCCAATGCTAAAGTAATACCATTTTTATGTGGAATAGTGATGCATACCTTTGATCCCAGCACTTAGTAGGCAGAGGTAGGAGGAGTTCCATGAGTTTGAGGCCACCCTGAGACTACAGAGTGAATTCCAGGTCAGCCTGGGCTAGAGGGAAACCCTATCTCGATAAACCAAAAAAAAAAAAAAAAAAAAAAAAAAAGTATTTTCTTCTAAATTCCATGTAAAAACTGTTAGTTTCAATGAACAAATTCTGAATCGTGACAAGTAAAGACAGATCAAATAATGATGATTTTCATAGAATTAAAGTCTTTCTTTGGAGCGTCATATCCTTTTTGCTGTGAAGTTGCTAGTGTTCACTGTGATTAAAATGTTGTTGGTTTTCAAAGTTGTTGTTTTCAATTCCAGAGTTCTGAGAGGGTTGGTTTTGACAACCAATAGTGAGAAATCAAATAATCTGATTAAAAATTCACAAAGAAGCCAGGCGTGGTGACACACGCCTTTAATGCCAGCACTAGGGAGGCAGAGGTAGGTGGATTGCCATGAGTTTGAGGGCCACCCTCAGACTCCATAGTGAATTCCAGGTCAGTCTGGGCTAGAGTGAGATTCTACCTCGAAAAAAAAAAATTCACAAAGGACCTTTATCAATATTTCTCAAAAAATACATTCAAATATCCAATAGTGTTTGAAAAATGTTCAATATCTCTATTTATATAAGGGAAAACTACAACAGAGGTTTTCTTCACCTCCATTCATTGAACAAATGAAAGACACATGTGGTTGGTAGAAAAGTAAATAAATGGAGCCATTATGAACAAAACCTTGAAGATTTCTCAAAAAGTTAAAAATAGAAACTACTATTTGATCAAGAAATCTAAAGGTATGAAATCAGTATGTTGAAGAGACATCCTTATATTCATGACTGGATCTTATAAAAGAAAAAAAATTCTGACATATTTGACATGTCTGAACTAGGAAAACATTATGTTAAATGTAATAACTGAGGCAGAGAAAGACAAATGCCACATGATTGTACTTACAAGTGAGAAGTAAAAAATAAATCAAACTCATAAACTAAGTAATGGTGGCTAACTCAGACTTATACAGGAAAATAATGGTCTAGATATTGGCCAAAGGACACAAAATTTCAAATGGACAAAATGAATAACCTCAAGCGATTTATCATACATCATGATGACAAGAACTAGTGGTAACATATATTTGTTTAATTGGTGGGAGAGCATAAGCACTATCCCCCCCCACATTCTCTCTTCCTCCCTGTTTAATTCAAGAATGACACATATATGTGAGTACTGACATATATTGAATAACCTGATTTAGCCAGTCCCATGATGTATTGTACATATAAAAAGAGCATGTTGCATACTTGGACTTAGAATGTTTTCTAACATCCCATGTGTCCCTACCCTATGGTGCTATTGAGTAATATTAAGAGGTGAAAAGAAATGGGCAAAAGTTGGGTCACTGGGAAACTGCCTTTGCAATAGACATAGGAATTCTCATCTCATCATTTTGCTTCCAAGTGACTGTGAAGTGCACATCTTCACTACATGGTCTCTGCCATGGTGCTCTGCCTCATCATGGGCCCAAGAGCAATACAACCATACCATGGTCAGAAACTCCTGAAACCATGAGCTAAGATAGGATTTTCCAGCTTTAAGTTGATTCTTTCAGGTATTGTGTCATAGGGACAGAAATCTGATAACACATGTAGAATAAACATATATATGTTTGTTCTTGGCAGTTAAAAATTAGTGAAAAAAATGAAGTCAAGGTTTTAGTTTTTTTGTAGCACTTTTGTTGCCTGTAGGGGTGATTGGATCTGTGAAGGTCTTTGTTCCATCATTGTGCAAGTGCTATTCACTGAGTTCTCTTTTAAACATAATGTCTTCTGAACTCTGCATTTGTTGTTCTTTGCCTCCCATCTCTCTGCTGTAGGGATTTATAGGGGATCAAATCATTTTGTAGAAAAAACTTGGTTTGAAAGGAGAAACATGCACAGCTATTGGGAAACTAAAATTCTGAAGTGAAAAACTGGTTGTTGAGGTAATCTTGACAATGTAAATTTCTTGAAGGTTTTACATTCATAGCAGATTCTTGCAGTGTACCTAGGGTGATCCCCATTCCAAGCCTCTTTTATGAGTCCTACCAGTGTGCACTGCAGCATAAAAATGACAGTGATGCACTCACGACAGAGGACCTTCAGGGTGGGATTGCTCTGAGGGGACACTGAGATGATAGTCACAATGCCATGGAAAGGCTTTCTCTTTATTTATGGCAGCATTTTGCTCGTCACACTGTAGTTGCCAACATTGTTTAGAGGGTGTTGGATCTGCTCACAGGAGAAAGGCAAGTTGTTTTCTCAAGGAATTCACAGGGCTACCAAAGGGCCATTGGAGAACAAAGAGTTGCTGGTTATTGAATTTTCTTTTCTTTTCTTTTGCATGCATATGTGTGTAAGATGTGCACACATGAGTGTTCAGATGCATGTAGGAGCATGTGCTGTGCAAGTAGGTGCATGAACATTTGGACATATGCATGTGGAGGACAGAGGCCAACACTGGGTGGCTTCTTCCATCACTTTTTTTTTTTTTTATTTTGAGAAGGCTTTCTCACTTAACCCCAAACTCACAACTTCAGCTAGACTAGCTTGTCCCGAGGATGCTCCTGTCTGCACCTCCCAGTTCTGAGAATAAAAACATCTACCTCCATGCCTGGCTTTTACATGGATGCTGGGGATGTGAACATAACTTGCCATGCTTGCATGGCAAGCACTTTACACACTAAGCCATCTCTATAGCACTGTGGCACTGAAATTTTATGGCCAAGACAAGCTTATACCCCTGCTGAATACTTGTCATGTGATTTTTGAGAAGTTCCATACATTTTCACTAAGGTTCAATGTCTTTATTTGCTTAATAAATACAACTATGTGTCTCTACAGCCACAATTTATCATAGTAAATATGTGCACAAATTGGATCCCAGCACTCAGAAGGCAGAGGTAGGAGGATCGTTAGTTTGAGACCGGCCTGAGGCTACACAGTGAATAGCAGGTCAGCCTGGGCTAGAGTGAGACCCTACCTCAAAAAATGGGAAAAAAAAATCATTTTTCTCTAATATCTTTGGTAGCATACCCTTTAGAGGTTCAAGCCTCTGACTGTATTTCATTGTTGAGCAACAAATGACTGATCACAGGCAGCCCAAATATATTAATTACACATGTACACATGAGGGAAGTGTGGTCATAGTACAAGAGTTTAGTAAACAATAAGATTTGACAGCAATATCCATAAAAAATTTAATTAATGAATATAGCCCAGTCAACAATTTCCAACCTCCACCCCAAAGTCAAGATAAGTTATTTTTGTAAAAAGAATTATTACTTTTCCACATAGGATTCTTTGCAAAGTGTGATATGGTAGTAACAAATACTACCATAAGATCTTGAGGCAAGGCTGAAGATAGTGGGGCAGACTTTTCCAAACTCATTTATTTTCATAAAAATGTCAGTAGAAAATGATCATCGGTGATAAATCTGGGTTTGTATAGTATTATAAGTGGAAAACAGCCAGTTTCACAATCCACATAAACACTTTCAATCACCTTTTATGGCCATGGAGTTGCCATATTTGACAATTAAAAAATTAAGACTTGTAAATTTCCTCAGCAATTCATAAGTATTGAAGGCAAGGTTGTTGTCAGGGCCATATTTCATTCAGGGCTGGGAAGAAAAAGGTGGCCGTGGTTTAAAGGACACAGACAGTTGGGTTTCCTCAAGCTTCACTTAAAGGCATTACTGAAAATGCATTCTGTTTAAATAGCTATTTGGATAATTAGATATACCCAATCAGTGGGAGAAAACCACAAAAACAATCATTAGATGAGAAAGTGTTTGTATATAAAATGCACTGGGGTCAGAAAGAAACAAAATGATTTTTATTTTCAAAGCAACTAGAGTTTGGGGAAAACTGCTGAAAAATCACTTTAGTTTCAAAAGAATAGTTCCACTGGCCCTGTTTGGACACAATATAGATAGATACATTGATTTTCATGACTATGCAATACAACTTTTTTCTTATGCAGAAAAAATACTGTGTTCCCAGAAAGAAAGTTTTTTTGTATGTGGTTAAGATAATAAATTCTGAACTCCACTATCATCTTATTTTCCTCTACGCTTAATAAATTATTTGTGGTTTAGTATAGGGAATATTTGCCTAGAAAAATTAATTTCAGCAGAGGACCAGACCTCAATGCTCTCATAAGACAGTTTTGTCTTTAGTACTAATTTTGAAGATGGAAGCAAAGAAAGATACATTAATGCATAGATAGATGCATAATACATCCCTCTCTTAAGGTCAGTGAGGACAAGTAGATGCCCTCGGCACTGCATGTCTGTAGCATGGGGAACTATTCTGGCCACTTCCATTTTCTGTTTTAAGATCATCTGACAGAACCTTGGTGTCCTCTTTCTACTCATCCACAGATTCTATGTACAGTGTACCCATCCTGCTCCCTCAGAGAGACCCTGTGCTTGGCTCAATGTACAGATCCTGGACCTTGTCTGTGGCTCATCTGTGCACCTCCTTAAAAAATGTAATTTTAATAAATCTTGCTAAAAATCCTAAGTAAACCCCAATATTCAATATATCCTCTCTGTCTGGTCAGCTTCCTCATTCTCCCTCCCTCAGATGATGTCTGATCGTTCTCGTCTGTCTTCAGTTTCCTTGGCAGCTTTCCATCTGCTGTCTGCCCGCGTGTTCCTTTGGCTGTAAATCCTCACTTGCTCATGCTGGGTTCAGGGTTGAGTCCTGTGCTTCTCTTTTATTTCACCATTCCATTGTCGTGCCTGTATACATACCACAATGGTCCTGACTGAAGTCTTTCTTACTGTGCTTAAATAAGAATCAGTGAATAATTTCCCTTTAATAACATCAAGAACATTTGACCTATCTTGTAAGAGTCTCACCTTTGGGAACCCGAAGCTGGCTTGGTTAGTCACTCTCTTAAGTATTCCCGTGTAGTATAGTAACCTGGGAATTGGTTTAACATGAAGACTTTATGTGAAACTTCAATATTATTACCTAGTGTGTGCAGGGGAAGAAGATAAAATTATAGCAGTTGGGGACTCAGAAATGGTGTCTATGTGGCTGTACTCTATGTGCATTCTCCTATACACATTAAATAATTTCTAATCCTTTACCATATATTACACAATGTAAATACATTTAAAAAAACTGTTTTAATGTTTTGTTTAGAGAATAACAACAAGGAAAATGTAGTACTTTTTTCAGGGTTTTTTAAAAAGTATTTTTGACAGGCGGTTGTACTTGAGGATATAGATTCATGGTTAGGCAGGCCTGAATGTAACTTTTAGACAAATAGAAAATATTCAGGATCTAGGGTTAAGCAAAACACTTTCAAGTTCAGCACCAAACCCATACCCATACTTCAAAATTTGATGAATAGAAGGGCTGGAGGGATGGCTTAGCAGTGAAGGTGTTTGTCTGCAAAGCCAAAGGACCCAGGTCGATTCCTCAGGACCCACATTAGTCAGATGCACAAGGTGGCGCATGTGTCTGGAGTTTGTTTGCAGTGGCTGGAGGCCCTGTAATGCCCATTCTCTCTCTCTCCCCCTATTTCTCTCTGTCAAATAAATTTTAAAAGTAAAGTATTTAAAAAAGAAAATTTGATAAACTGGAAGCGAAATTTTTGTTCGGTATGCTTCTCTGTTTTCTTTCAAAAAAGTCAATTGAAATATTGGCCACAAGTTGGGGCAATGGCTCAGTTGGTGAAGTGCTTGCCTCACAAGCATAAGGGCCTGAGTTTGGATCCCAGCATCCACATGAGCATTGGTAATGGTGGTGCATGCCTACAATCCTAACTCTGAGGAGGTGGAAGAGGAGGTAGATTCCTGGACGCAACTAGCTAGCTAGACTAGCCAAATCAGTGAGGTCTGGGTCCACTGAGATATTCTCTCTCAATAAATAAGGTGGAATACATTTCAGGGAGGAATTAACACCAACCTCTGGCTTTCACATGCCTGTGCACACATGTGCTCAAGCACACCCATGTTCATATACATAGAAACATTTGTATGCACACACACACACAGTCAGTGAATAAAAAGTCATAGCTATATAAAAGGACTGAGTGATGAGATTCTGTTATATGGAAGGGTGATTGGTACAATTCATATTAGAGGAGAGGATTTTGATATTTATATATTTGTAAGGACAGAGAGATAATATGGTTGTGTCAGGGCCTCCTTGCCACTGCAAACTACCTCCAGATACATGCACCACTTTGTGTATCTGGCTTTAGGTGGGTACTGGGGAGTTGAACTTGGGTCAATAGGCTTTGCAAGCAAGTGCTGTTAATCACTGAGCCATATCCTCAGCTCCAGAAGAGAGGATTTTTGGATGCCTTCACAATAAGAAAGCGATAAATGATTGAGGTGCAAGATAACCTGAATATCCTGAGTTGATCAGTGTACAGTGTATACACATAATAAACTAGCATGCTATAACCCAAAAAGGTATGTGAGGATTATCTTTCAAGAAAAGCAAACAATCAAAAGGAGGGAGGATTGATTTCATAGTATATTGTCATAAACTTTTATTTATTTTGTATGACTGCAGACTTTTCTAAAATTCTCAGCCCTCCCAAACAATAATAATAACAATCTGTGTAACTCTTGAGTGCTGTGAGTGTGGACACTCCCACTTACACATATTATCCTGAACCCTCAAATGTCTACAGGGTGCATAGTATGAACATCACTTCAGCGAAAAAAAAGAGTCAGAGGCTCTTGATGCCAAACTGAAGGTCACAGAGCTACCGGATGCCAGGTTGACCTGAGTTCAACTTCTCTTATCCCGAAACATATCAGCTGGTCCTTGTCAGGCCCAGCCTTACCTCAGGGCCAGCACAGGTGTGGGGCCAGAGCCTCAAGCAGAGATTTTGTCACCTTCCTGACATTAGCCATTCAGGAGGACCCTTCTGTGCTTTTCCATTTAGATGAATTCACCCTGTGCTTGGTGTATTGGCTTGGGCTTCAGTCTTGTTTGGAAAGCACAAGATAAATTCCAGCAGGCTGTGGTGTGTTTGAGGATGCTGGGAATAGTCCAATCTGTTATTTCAAATATAATTTAGATTTAAAAGGTGTTTTACTGTTCTATTTTGGAAGTGCCTGAGGATCCAGCCAAGGGTATTACACATCACAATAGATTAAGGTCAATTAACAACATCGTGAGGGATTTTTTTTCCCCTTTATAATGAGATGGAGCTGCAAATTTGTGATTAAAATATTATATGTTAGTATAGAGGAGCACAGGGATTCTAGACAAGCTCCAATTATGATGAAGGTTGTGGCATGAAGTCCCTTGGGTCATTGCATGTCATAATTCACTGAACTTTCTAATCAGCATTTACTTTGCACTTGGACTCTGGTTGTCAGAGGTGACATCCATGTGGAGTGGTAAATGTTTGGATTTTGGATCTAACTGGAAAGCAGCTGAGTATATAGAAGAAACCATTTTATCCATAGTATCACTAACCGTGCATGTCCTAATATCAGGGTGAGACAAAGGGGAACATTGAAAAACACACTGAAGATTAGTACAAAGGAAGGCTATGTCATCTAAGTGTGTCTGACTCCATTTGCTATTGATGTTACTGAATACCTGAGACTAGCTAGTTTATGAAGAAAAGAGGTTTATTTTGGATCATGATTTTGGAGTCTATGAAGTCCAACAAAGAGTGGCCACATCAGCTGGAGGCCTGGTGTTGCTTTAGCTCATGGTAGACAAGAAGAGACATGATCAGGATAGCGAAGAGATATGCCAGGCTGACATTCTATCAGCCCACCATTGCTAGAACTAATCTTGGCTCTGGAAAAAGGACTTGATGAATTCATAAGGGCAGTGTCCCTGTGACCTAATTACTTTCCATTGGTCTAGACATCTTCAATAGAGTTACATTTGAGAATCTGAGAATGAGTTTTGTGCAGATGGAAGAAAGCCAAACCATAGTGAGGGACCGAGTTCGCAGTTGGATCTTGGTTCAGCTGGGTTCTGAGCACCAGCTTTGCCACAACTTGTACAGACTTCTTGTTGAGCTTCTTAGCCCCTTAAATGACATGAGATATGTTAACCTGTGCATGTACAGGACTCAGTAAGTAACCATGAATCAACAGTAAAAGAAAGGACAATCATCACTGAACCACCTGCCCTTCTCTGTTTAGGAGGAATATGGAGGTGATTTTTCTTGTCATATAGCTGATATTCATTGTGTTATCTTGAAAACACGTGAGATGAATTCATTAAGAAAATAGTGATTAAACACAGATGATTGTGGATTAGACACTGGTTGATACTTTCAAAGTCAGAGTTTGTAAAAGTAATAGCACATGATACATAGATTGAGACATTGCCTTGAAGGATATGTGGATATCCAGGCACTCTGACCTACCTAGGGGCTGGGTGTAAATAAAGATGCTCCAGAGAGTGTCTTGAGCTCTTTGAGCCTCAGTTTCCCTACTGCAATCCAGGTACTCAGGTGGTAGAGGCAGGTAGATCAGAAGCTCAAGAGTGTCCTCAGATAATAGGAAGTTTAAAGCCAACCTAGACTACATGAGACCCTATCTCAAAAAAAAAAAAGAGCATGATACCATTTAAAGAGTGTGAAATTTTTTTTGTTTATTTGTTTTTTCGAGGTAGGGTCTCACTCTAGCTCAGGTTGACCTAGAATTCACTACAGAGTCTCAGACTGGCCTCGAACTCATGGTGATTCTCCTACCTCTGCCTCCTGAGTGCTGAGATTAAAGGCGTGAGCCACGATGCCTGGCTAAGAGTGTGAATTTTATTGGGAAACAATAACAAACAACTAATACTTTCCAGCAAGGGCTTGGGGTGGCAAGGTAAGTGTTTCAGGAAGATGCTGCTGAGCTCTGTCAGAGATAGCACTGAGGACTAGAGCCATGGAGCTGGACAGTGAATGCAGCAGCCTGAGACTCAGAGGAAGAGGAGCTAGAACTACAACCCTGGCCAGGAAGGTGAAGTGGAGGAGGTCATTGTGGGAAGGTGTGTGTGTGTGTGTGTGTGTGTGTGTGTGTGTGTGTGTGTGTGTGTCTGTGTGTCTGTGTGCACAAATGCATGTATATTTTCTCCTTGGCAGGATCCTGTAATCACAAAATTGTTCTGAGATTTAGCCTGATTTTCCATGTTGTTGTGCAATTAGACTGTCTATAAGTAAATAGATTTACTTTAGTTTCTCTTAATTTTGCAAAATTTTATTTTCTCATTTATTTATTATTTTTATGTAATATATGTGGTTTGTGTGTTTGGGTGTGAACAGGTATGTATGTTTGTGTGTTTTGGTGTCATGAGCCAAGGATAAACTCTGGTTTCATTCTCAGGAAGTAATGCACTCTATTTTGTTTGTTTGTTTGTTTTTGAAATGGTGTCTCATTGGCCTGAAGCTCAACATAAAGGCTAGCCTGTCTGGCCAGCAAGCTAGAGGGATCCTCTTGTCTCTGCCTTCACAGAGCTACAGAACTGGGATTACAAGCCTGTCTCAACATTTTATGTGGGTACTGTGGATCAAAATCAGGTCTTTCTGACCTATCTCCCAGACTTCCTCTTTTGCTTTATTGCAGTAAAGGATGTTTATTTTTGCTTCTTTTATTTTTCTAGTATTTTACCCTCTGCTTTATTATACAGAGGACATGCTGATGTTTGGGAAGTGAAATCACAGAGCTAAACACTTATGAAGAAAAGGAAGCTGTAGTTTCATGGGGTGCCAGCAGTAGGAGCTGACATCCCATTATCTTATTAATGTACACTTTATCCCTTTGAGATGGGGACAAAGAAAGAATCCCTATTCTCATTTCACAGATGAAAACACTAAGGCATAGGCAAGCAGGCTCAATGATCTCCATGTTCTCAGTATTTCTGGAAGTGATGCAAATTACTCTTTCCAGGGAAACCCAGGGGAACAGGAGAAGTAATGGACTGCGCCTTTGAGCAATCACTTAGGAAAACCACAGACTGAAATAAATGATAATGATAAACAGGGTCATACATCCTAATTAATCCCACAGCTGGTTTAAAAGAACCAGTGAACTTGAGAAGCAGTTCCTGGGTTAAACTCTAACCAGAGGAACAGCAGTAAACTGACATAAGCCATAAGGTGGTGAGCCCTCTGACTCCACAGATGGTCCCCTGCTGGACTTGGTCCTTCCTTTTTGTTTGTCTTTATGATTATATATATATATTTATGTGTGTATGTATGTGAATATATATATATATATATACATAAATATGCACAAATAGCACACATTTATAGCATATATATGGTATGAGTATAGCTCTAAAAGATTTCTTCCTTGTTAGTTTCTATGTTTTTTAATTTAAAAAATATATTTATTTGAGGGGAGAGAGAGAGAGAGAGAGAAAGAGAGAGAATGAGTATGTCAGGGCCTCTAGCCACTGTAAACGAATTCCAGACACATGCACCCCCTTGTGCATCTGGCTTATGTGGGTAATGGGTGCTCTAACCTAGGTCCTTAGTCTTTGCACACAAGTACCTTAAACACCAAGCCATCTCTCCAGCCCCCTAGTTACCAAATTTAAATTGAAATACAACCAATATTCTTTCATATTTTTAAAATATTCATATTATCTTCTGCATACACACATATAGTAGCATTTTCTGTGCTTAGTATCACCATTTACTTTCCTAAACATGATATAATATATATGCTTTTAAAAATGACCTTGTGGAAATCTTTCCAAGTCCATTATCACCTGTGCATGAACCTGAGAAAATTTAGGTCAACATGCCACAGAGATACTTGCACATTCACCTTTATTGCTGCACTATTCATGATAGCCACAAAATAACCAGCCTGATGTCTATTGCTAAATGAATGGATTAAAAACATCATATATATATATATATATATATATATATATATATATATATATATACTCATCAAGAATAATGGAATTATATAAAGACAAATATCACAATTTATCTCTTATATACATAATGTAGATAAGCTGCATATACATAAGTGTTGTGTGTGTTTCAAATAAGCAGAAGAGGAATTATTCAGGGACAGTATGAAGGAAGGGAGACAAGAGAGGTAATGGGAAAAGTACAAGGTATACATGTATGACATTATCACTCTTAAGCTTATTATTTTATATGTTCACTAAAATGTAAATTAAATGACTCCAACACATCCTTTAAAAGAAATAATTGGTGTCAAAAATATAATTTTATTAAAGCACTGCCTGTTGTCCTTAGTCCCCAGGTAACTGACATCTGTTTTTTCTATAAGATTCATAGATCTGCAACCTCAAGCCAAAGGGTGTGTGTATTCTTAATTCTTAGTACTCACTGCTTTTTACCAGTTCTCCAATTACTCTAGCCACACGAGGGCAGCCTGCTCCCCATGTTTCTGCCTTCAGTGACCATTAATGATTTTATTTAAAGTCTTTCTAGATTGGGAGCTGTAGAGAAATGTTCGTTGATACGTTAATTTGTATTTCACTAGTAATTATCGCATTGGAGCATCTTTTCACATATCTGTTGGCCAATTTAATCAGTTGCCTTGTAAACTGCTTCTTCCACTTCATTTACATTTTGCTGTTTTTGTGTTTTGTTTTTGTTTTTAGAGATAGTGTTTCACTCTGTAGCCTGTGCTATCCTGGAAGTCCAGTCTGATCTTGAACTCGTTATCTTTCTGCCTCTACCTCCCATATGCTTTGGCCACAGGTGTGAGCCAACACACCTGGCTGTAGTCTAGACTGGCCTCAGTCTCCCTATGTAGCTGAGGCTGACCTGGAGCTTCTGTTCCTCTTGCCTATTTGCCTCAAGTTCTATAATTAAAGATTCATATCACCTTGCCTGACACCATTTGTTGTTGATTTACCCATATTACTTGTAATCTTTTTGTGAGAGCATAAAAGGTTTTTGTGTCTTATTAGTTACAGACATCTGCCTGTTCTCGTCATTGTAAATATTTCCCAAAGTAGGTTGGTGTGTGTGTGTGTGTGTGTGTGTGTGTGTGTATACATGTGCGTGCATGTGCTCTGAATTGGTTTATGTATTGCTTGTCATAGAAACTTTTGAGATATTATATAAATTCAACAAAATTAAATAATTTTGTAATAAATTTAAGTAAGTCCATAAATATTTTTCCCATGGAGTTTTCTAGAATTTCTACATTAGCTATCCAGTCTGTTGGGAATTCATTTTTGTCCCCTCCCTCCAGAATTCATTTCAGCATGATCTAAAAAATGGGTTGCAGTACATATTCCTCCAGATGGATAGCCAGCTGGGCATGCACTGTTTATTAAACCATCCATCCTTCCTCACTTATTAGCACCATGCCTTTCTCTCACACGCACATGTGTTTTGTTTTGTTCTCTGAGGTAGGTTCTCACTCTAGCCCAGGATGACATGGAATTCACTATGTATTCTCAGGGCGCCTTGAACTCATGGCGATCCTCCTACCTCTGCCTCCTGAGTGCTAGGATTACATGTGTGCACCACCATGCCTGGCCTCACATACTCATTCTTGCACACATTGTGGTGTGTTGTGGTGCTTCCTCTTATAACCCAGTGATCTATCCATGTGTTCCTAGCCCTAGTCTCAACTAAATAATTCCAATAGCTCTGTAGTCCTATATAATAGGTTGAGTCTGATGTCTTATACTAGCAATTCAAAATTCAAAAGATAGTTCAGAATGTCTCAAGGATTCTGAAGCATTTGTACATTTATGTAGCCTTTAAAGTACCTTTAACTGAAATATATATATCATTGGAATTCAAATTGAAACTTCATTGTATTTGTATATTTGTTTTATAGGCTTTGACATTTTAATGTATTCTATCTACTTAATCTATCCATCTATCACTCAATCCATCCATCGATCTATTATCTGTCATGTATCTATCATCATCTATCTAACCTATCATCTCTGTCAAGATTCAAATCCTACAATGCATGCCTTTACCTCTTATTCAGTTCGTATTTGGTCACTTGCAGCATCTGCATAGAGGAGATGGGAAAATATGAGTGCAGCTGTTATGGGAAAGTGGCAGGATATTGTCATTGTCTTCCAGGTGTCTCTTCCTGGCCTTTATTTTGTGGCTCTTGCTCATCCTCCAGGTCTGTTATCTGCCTGTTTTCTCTCATTCCCTCACCTTTCTATTCCTGTGCCATGTAATGGTTCAATTACTTGACTTTCTTGCCCTTTGGCTTCCAATCAAGTTCATACAACAGGAGGGGTTCACTAAACCTTTGAGGACAGGGAGGGGGGAAGGTAGGTCTTTCTCTGTATCCTCAGTGCTCTGCCTATATTACCAGAAGAAGCACTTTTCCCAGAGGATCCTACTTCCCTTGGCCAGTCTCTCCACGGTTCCTGTGGTTTTAGTTCACCCTGGACAGCCCTGGCCCTCCCATCTTGCGAGCACTTTTAGGTCCCCTGACCCCAGTGTGTCAGGGTACCTGCTGTTTGCTGAGTCTGTGGTGACCACACTGATCTCAGCTCAGCTATGCAGTTCTTCTGTCCCTAAGGATACATTCTCTGCCCTAAATTCCTTGAAACATTTGGAGTCACTAGCATATTACAGTATGAATCATCACTGACACACCATCCAAACATACTCTCCTTGCTCTCTACTTGGCATTTTACAAGTCCTTGACATGTGTACACACATATACATATACATTTTCCTGCCTCTTTGCATGATTTCTGACCTTGTTGTAGTAGATACTTTGGTTTGCACCGTGCATGGGAGCATACATCTTCCTCTCTACACTCATTCTTAAGTTCACATCAAATCATTATCCCAATAATATTCTGTCTCTACATGAGCCATGAGAAGCTTGGGGGCAGATAACATGGGATTCATCCCTGGTGCATGATTTTTATGTTTTGTACATCTGTATAGAATAAAAATAGGAAAGCAAGAAGGGGGATAGAAGAAAGGAAGAAAGAATTCTTTCCCTTTTAATTTATAAGGAAAAAACCCCATAGGTCACTGGAAATAGCCAAATTTATGCAATGGCGAGGACATGCACAGTATGGATTTTGTGTGCACATTTGTATGTGCACACGTGCCATGTATATGTATATGCATGGATGTAGAGGTGAGGTTTTAAAAATTTTTTTGTTTATTTTATTTATTTATTTGGGAGCTACAGACAGAGAGAGGGGGAGACAGAGAGAGAGAGAGAGAGAGAG
Organism: Jaculus jaculus; assembly: GCF_020740685.1. Taxonomy (NCBI): domain Eukaryota; kingdom Metazoa; phylum Chordata; class Mammalia; order Rodentia; family Dipodidae; genus Jaculus; species Jaculus jaculus. The sequence continues at coordinate 28,939,531 of NC_059106.1, read as the reverse complement.
AGAGAGAATGGGCACGCCAGGCCTTCCAGCCACTGCAAACGAGCTCCAGATACATGCACCCCCTTGTGCATCTGGCTAACGTAGGCCTGGGAAACTGAGCCTCAAACCAAGGTCCTTTGGCTTCACAGGCAAGTGCTTAACCACTAAGCCATCTCTACAGCCCATAGAGGTGGGTTTTTAAGACAGGATCTTATTGGCATGGAACTTACCATGTAGGCTAGACCTGCAAGTCCCAGCGATCATCCTTTCTCTGCCTCCCCAGGACATGGATTCTGGGGAATTAAACTCATACTGGTGGCTGGGTATGCAAACAGTGATTTATTTGTATAATGGGCAGTGTGAATTCCTAATCTTTTCAGTAACATGAATGAATTCCAAAGCACTATGTTAAGTGAAAGAAACTATGCCCCACAATTCCATATAGAATAGCCCTATTAATAAAACATTTTAGAAAAGGCAAAGGGGGAGGCTTAACCAGTAAAGTTCTTACCATGTAAGCTTGAGGACCCAAGTTTGGATCCCTAGCACGACATAGAAACTGAGCTTGTTGGCTCACACCTGCAATCACAGCACTGGGTAGTGTAAACCAAGGTTCTTTACATAGTATATCTGAATTGGTGAGCTCTAGATTCAATGAAAGACCTGTCTCACAATAAGTAAATAAATAAAGTAGAGAAAGATTGAAGAAATATCTACTCCTGGCCTCCACCTGGACATGTACACATGAGCCCATCTGCACCACATACATATGAACATGCATATACACACAGCACATGTATACAGGCAAGTGCAACACTTCAAAAAGAATATATATATATATATATATATATATATATATATATATATATATGTATGTATATGTATATATATATATGATCACTGGGACTTGCCAGTCTAGCCTACTTGGTGAGTTCCATGCCAATAAGATCCTGTCTTAAAAACCCACCTCTATGGGCTGGAGATATATTTAAAATAGAAGATTTAAAACTTACTTTTGATATATAGTCAACATTCTAGCTGTTGCAGCCAGGTTCACATTGCTGGTAGAAATTACCCAACCAAAAGCATCTTGTTGGAAAAAAGAAGTTTATTTTGACTTGCAGGCTCAAGGGGAAGTTCCATGATGCCACTAAAAATGCCGACATGAGCAGAAGGAGGACATCATGCCCTTGCCAACACAAGTTAGACAATAGCAACAGGAAAGTGTGCCAAATACTGGCATAGGAAAACTGGCTATAATACCCATAAGCCTGCCTCCAACAATACAGACCCCCAGGAGACACTAATTCCCAAATCTCCTTCAGCTGGGACCCTAGCATTCAGAACACATAAGTTTATAGGGACACCTGAATGAAACCACCACATTCTACCCCTGACCCCCTTAAACTTATATCCATACATGATGTAAAATACAATGCATTCAGTCCAACTTTAAAAGTCCCTGTAGTTTTTATCAATCCAAATGATGTTCAAATATCCCCATAGTCCAAAAACTTTTAACTGTGCCATAATACCAAAAAATCCCCCCAAACCCATAATGACACAGAATAAACATCCACACTGCAAAAGATGGCACTGGGTAGAGCAAAGAAATATTCAAACAGTGCAAGATTTAAAACAACTGAGGCAAACATCAAACTCTATAGCTTCAAGTCCAACAACTCAAGCCAGTGACAAATCTCAAAGTTTGATAATTCAGATAAGTACTAAATCTCTGGCATACCAATTCTTCCCCTGCAGCTAGGCTACTCACAGTCCTGGAAAACTTCACCAGGGCTGGCAGCTTTCTTTGGCAGCCATCTCATGGTCTCAACATCTCCACTGGGTCTCCATTGCAATCCATGGTTTATCCTCATGGCTCCATGAGGTCTCCATGCAGGCAACCAGCAAGCCTTCTTCACACTGCCCATGGCCATTTCCAAAATACAAGACCATGATGCAAACTCAATGACCCTCTTGTTCCTGCATTTCTTATACTCCACAATACCAGGTAGGGTGCCAATTTGTTAATCCAGGAGGGAATAAAGAAGACTTTGAAGAATAGAAAACTCTTTAAGCACTCAGTCCCCTTCAAGAGTCTACATTCTTCCTGTTGCCCCAGTGCAGGTCAGCTTGCCCAATCGCAAGGTTGTAATCTCTCAATTGCAGCTGAATGGGCAGCAGTTCACCCAAAGATTGTTTTTTCCTGTGCCATATTCCTCTGCTCACACCAGTTCATTTTTTTTTAATTTTTATTTTTTATTTATTTATTTGAGAGTGACAGACACAGAGAGAAAGGCAGATAGAGAGAGAGAGAGAGAGAAAGAATGGGCGCGCCAGGGCTTCAAGCCTCTGCAAATGAACTCCAGACGCGTGTGCCCCCTTGTGCATCTGGCTAACGTGGGACCTGGGGAACCGAGCCTCGAACTGGGGTCCTTAGGCTTCACAGGCAAGCGCTTAACTGCTAAGCCATCTCTCCAGCCCCAGTTCATTTTTTTTTAAACATTTTTCTTATTTACTTATTTGAGAGCGACTGACACAGAGAGAAAGACAGATAGAGGAAGAGAGAGAGAATGGGCGCGCCAGGGCTTCCACCCTCTGCAAACGAACTCCAGACGCGTGCGCCCCCTTGTGCATCTGGCTAACGTGGGACCTGGGGAACCGAGCCTGGAACCGGGGTCCTTAGCCTTCACAGGCAAGCGTTTAACTGCTAAGCCATCTCTCCAGCCCCACACCAGTTCATTTTTATGCAAAGTAACCCTGCACAACTTCTCAGGACAGGGGCATAACAGCCAGCTTCTCACACAAACTGTTAGTCCAGTCCAAGCAAAGCTTTCTCACCTTCATAAGCCAAAACTCACAGTCCATAGTTCTTACTGTATTCAGGTCTTTCAACTCTGACCAGCATAGTCCATCAAGCTCTACTTACAGTACTTCAAGGAATCTTTTAGTCCGCGGTCTCAAATCCTTCCACATTTCTCTTGAAAATCAGCTCCAAAAGGTCAAAGCCAGTCAGGTGTCTAGCAGCAATCCCACTCCTTGGTACCACTTTACTGTTTTAGCAAAGTTTGCATTGATGGGAGAAATCACCTACCCACAAGCAGCTTGTGGGGAAAAAGAAGTTTATTTTGGTTTACATGCTCAAGGGGAAGCTCCATGATGGCAGGGAAAATGATGACATGAGCAGAGGGTGGATATCACCCACTGGCCAACATGAGGTGGACAGTAGCAACAGGAGAGTTGCCAAACACTGGCATGGGGAAACTGGATATAATACCCAAAAGCTCTCCCCCAACAATACATTCCCTCCCAAGGAGACATTAACTCCCTAATTCCCTTCAGGTGGGAACCTAGCGTTCCAAACATCCAAGTTTATGGGGGACACATGAATCCAACTGCTAGACTAGCTTACCTGGGCAGGTGGTCTCAATTTCTCAGCCTATTGATGGGAGTAACAATTCTTAGGCAATGATATCTTTGTGAGAATTTAATGAGAAAGTTATCACTCAATACTTCATATTTGATATACATTATAGGTGTGCTAACTGATGATTATCACCATGAGTATTGCCAGTGTTCATTTCTGAGTATATACTCTAAGACTCTGTCTATTGCTATGAACAGAATATCTTATGAATGGTTTTGACAGATCACTAGAAAGAAAGTTATCTTTTAACTTATTATTTTTATTGTGGATCTAAATCTGTTCAAAATATTACTGACGTTTAATGGTATATGGTTAGTCAATAGAGAATGTTATTGATATTATCACTTATGGATCATTAAGCAGAAATTTCAAGGCTTGTACTATTTAGTTATTGGTTGCTGTGTTGCACATGATTGGTTATTTGATCACATGAAGTTGGTGGCTGACCAGTCTAGTGCATCAAAGATGACTACATCAGTTACTTTTACATTACTATGAACAAATACCCGACAAGAAGCAACTTAAGGATGAAAAGTGTTTTATTTGGTTTAGATACAGTTCCAGAGGGTTACATTGTGTCATGGCACAGAAGGCATGGTGGCAAGAGCAGAAGCCGGATTGTCATATTTCAGCCAGAGTCAGGAAGCATGGAGCAAACTGGAAGTGGGGCTGGGGTACAAAACCTCAAGGCCCACCCTTTAGTGACCCACTTCAGCAAAGCTTTACCTCCAAAAGATTCTACAGGCTTCCAAACACATGAGCCTGAAAGGGGTGTTTCACATTCAAACCACAGCAACTGCTTGACCACATGTGAGGAGTATTGATGCTCCTCACAAGGGCCTCATCATCAGGCACCTTAGGTTTCCTCACATTTGTAAGTCTCTGAGTACTGAGAGGTTTTAAATGATGTCTGATTTCCTAGTAGGCAAATGAAACTGGAAACAGGTCATGCTACCTGTCACTTAAAGAAGTCAACAAACAGACAGGAATTGAATCTCAAAACTACACCTTATTCAGAGAGCTTGCAGTCTCAGAAAAGAGTGGATTAACGTCCTAAAATCTATTGACATATCACATCCAGCCAGCAGATGATATAGGGGCAGTGGCAGAGAGGGTTGGGGCAAGGCAGCCATTCATTCTGGAGCTCAGTTCTCGGGTAGTCAGCCATGCTCTTGAGACTCCTGATGTCTCTGCTTCTCTTCATATCAATCGTACACTCCTCACAAATTCTCTGAATGTTTGGGCTCAAGCATTTCTTGAAATCTGAATCAAGTTCAGGTATGTTGGCATCAGACTTGTAATCCTCCACGGGCTTCTACGTTCAGAGCTGGTCAGGGTGATGACTAATAACTGTCTGATAAGGTTGCAAGGAATTCATGATTTGGTGGATCTCAAAGATACAAAATAAGAATAAGGACTTACTAGGTAGTTCAGTTGGTAGAGTGCTTATCTGGTTGGCACAAGTCAATCAACCAGCACATCATAAGCCAGGCATGGAAGCCCATGCTCAGACAGGAAAATCAGAAGTTCAAAGCCATTAGCTACTTTATAGCAAGTTCAAGGCTAGCTAAGAGTTTATTTTGAGCTCTCTCTCAAAATAAAATAAAATAAATAAAATAAAGACATGCCAACCCAGCGCAAAATACATTAGCATATTAGCTGCAACATAACACAACATCCTGGGAGAGCTGCGATGCTCTTACTCTAATTTTTAGATGAGAGCAAACTATAGAAGATATGAACCAAAGTGGAATTAAATACAGAACACTCCTCACACAAGGTTGAAGGAAGCCATTAGCTCTAAATAAAGCTAATACATTTGTATGAACTTTGAAAAACATATACCTATTTACACTCTTGGGGATTTTAATTTTGATATTAGAATATTTGTGAATGGAACATCACAGATTTTGTCTTAGCTGTGTGAGAGAGTGTACATGTCAAAAGTAGGATCTTTATAATCTTTGTCACATCCCCAATTATATCCGATAATGTGTGTCAATTATCAAAGGAAAGTTAGATAAATAGACTTTTTAAAGGAAGAATCAGGAATTGTTATGCTAGGGAATAATCTTAAATTCCCAATAACTTGATGTTAGAGCTCAGATAAATCATTTAACTTCTCTGAATATTGTTTCATTTACCTAATAGTAACCTGGACACTCTTGTTTTAGTTTTATCACACTTCTAAAATTAAAATCAAAAACTCTCTATTTATTTATATCTTGCCAATATCATGCATGTATATCATATATTTTGGCCATATTTACCCCCTTTACTCTCTCTTATTCCCCTTTTATTTCAAATGAATCACTTACTTCTTCTCAACTATTCTCCTTCCTGCTTTCATTTTTTATGACCCACTGAGTTTAATTAGGGTTGTTTGCATAAGCATGGGTAGGGGGCAACTAGGGGGTGACTTTCAGGAGCACAGGCAATGCAAGAGTGGTCACACCAATGAAGAAAGTGTCTCCTCCCTTCCTTACCAAGAAACCATTAATCGCCTATAGCTCCTCAGGGGCAGTGGGGCCTCATGATCCACTTCAGTCTTCATGGTGGAATGCTGACAGGCCCGGTCATGGGCAGGTTTGTGCAGGTAGTCACAGCTACTGTGAGTTCATGTGTATGGTGGCCTTGTCATGTCATCATGTCAGGAAGATGCTATGGTATAGCACTCCTTCTTATCCTCCCAGTCTTGCATTCTTCCCAGCCCCTCTTCCTCAGTGTCCCCTGAGCCTTGGAGAGGGTGACATAGAAGGCCTACATAACTCATTTTGCTTTTTGTTAAGTCTTTCTCTCTGATTCCTTTCCCCCTCCCCTATCTTCTATTTAGAAAAGTAGGGCATCTATTATAAATTCAGCCAGAAAAAAAAAAAAAAAAAACATTTGAACTTTCTGATGAGATTGAATTGGAACACTCCCTGGGCTATTCCAGAGGGAAGGGAGGATAAACAGGCGGACTACCTTGGAAGACGAGGCTAATAGAGAGGGACAACTGTTTGATTCTGTGTTTAGATTGAAGTTTGGAAATGAGCTAGGAGGTCAGGAAAGATGAGCTATAATTTCTTTTAGGCTTCTGGGGTTTGATTTGAAGCTTAGATGACTTGGAATTTGTGTGCACATCTAGAAGTGAGCAATCTGTTAACTGCAGAAGGGTGCAGGGACACAGGAGTGGGGGACATTCAGAACAGATCATCTAATAAGGTTGAAAGGAATTTATGGGTTGGGAATTTCAAAGCTATAAAGTAAGAATGAAGACACATCTGATGGCTGACCAAGTGGTGAATTAATTGGCATATTACCTGCAAGATAATCTTTTACAACTTTGCTCACCAGAAAACTTACTGCAGTTTTGTGCCCTATAAATGCAATGGAATTTATATTTTATTATAGCATTAAATTTTTATAAAAGTGGGCTTGCTGCTTCATTTTCTTAAGTGCAGTTTTCTAATTGTGGACATTTTGTTTGGTAAATGTAAACATTTTAAAATTATAATGAGAGGACCATGTGTGCTCACAGCAGTGCCTGCCTCCCAAGACTTTTGGTTTGGTGGGTTATGTTCAGGAGGGCAAGCATCCTGGAGCACCTGAACTCTGTTTGACCATGAGGATCTCTGAAGTTGAGTCTCACAGGGCATGGTTTCTGCCACCAAAGAGCCTGTAGTGTCTCCTCCCAGAAGTCATGTGGAACAGGATTGGAAGATGTCAGGGAAATAATACTGGGAATCCAGAGGGAGAGAAAGCCCTGGAATATCAATGGGACAGCCTTCCTAAGCAGCTACATTTCTCTTATATGCTGAAACCTTTGAGATGGACAGAAGCATAGGAGGGAGGAAGGAAATCGCAACTCTTCTTAAAATTTTATTTAGACCACTGGTTTCTATTTGAGTGTTTCTATGTTCTTGGCACTTTTAAAACATTGGAAAGGTACACTCAGTAAATAAATAAAAAAGTTTTTATCAAATACCATTGCATAAATATAAGTTTGATAACTTTTAAGGCAGCAGTGGGCTCCTTGAGTCAGAATACTCGAGTAACTACTACTACCCAGGGATTCCTTTTATGGGGCTCAGAAGAAGGAGGAGTGAGTTGCTAAAGGATATACAGTATGTGATGATCAGGTTTGAGTTATGTTAGCCTTTATTCAATACACATGTACTTTCCCATGACAGAGCTGATTTTAGCCATGCATGTTCAATCTCTCATAGACATCATATGGTAAATAAAGGAAAGTTCATTCAAAGGAAGAAATTTGCTTTCCTGTGCATGCACCCAGTACCATTTCAGGCTAGGTTGGTTCCCTACCCTACCTCCATTCATTAATTCAGGAACTCAGGGCATTTTTAGCATATAACATTATCTTATTCTGAGGCATGGGTATATTGCATTTACTAACTTCTTGCTGGGACAAAGTACCCAACCAAATGCAGTTGATGGGAGGAAAGTTATTTATTTTGGCTTGTAGTCATTAAAGGAAATACCATGAAGCAGGAGAAAGGAGTGACAGAGGCTGGACATAAACTCTGCAACAGCAGGAGGGAACAGTAGTAGAAGAATGAGCCAGATTCTAGCAAGGGGGTGCTGGCTATAACACCCATAAGCCTGCCCCCAACAGCACACCTCCTCCTGCAAGACCTTACCTCTCAAATTGCCATCAGCTGGGAACCAAACATTCAAAACATATGGGCTTTTACATCACCACAGGGTCCTACCATCAGAAGAAGAAAGAACCTAGAGGAACTCCTGTGAAAGGTCCCTCAAGGGCCATGCTTGGAACTGCCAAGTATCATTCATATTCAAATTTCTTTAGAGATAATGTTGTGTCTACATCAAATGGATGCAGTGTGATAGAGAGTAGCTTTATGTCCCCAAAGAAGGAGTGTAAAATTATGTAGCCAGTTGGTATATGTCAAAAGACTCTAAAAAATATATTATTCCAAGGCTGGGAAGATGGCATAGTCATCAGTAAAGTGCTTGGCATGCAAGCATTCAGATCGCCAGCACCAGTATAGAAAGCCAAGCATGATGATATATGCCTGTTATATCAGTGCTGAAGAGGCAGGGGCAGAAGAACCCTAGGTCTTGCTGGCCAGAGCTAGTCTAGCAAAATTGGTGAGATCTAGGTTCAGTGAGAGATCCTGTCTCAAAAATCAAAGTTAAGAGAAATTGAGGAAGACAACCCATATTAACCACAGGTCTCCAAATGCATACATACACAGGCAAACATATAGATAGATAGATAGATAGATAGATAGATAGATAGATAGATAGATAGATGCAAACATACAAACATGTACACACATATACACTATTCCAAGTTTTCTAGAACACATTTTGGGCCAGATGATATAAAGTTGAGTTGATCTCATGGAGTATACCCACTTATTATAACCTGACAGTTGGGAATGTTACAGCAGCCTAGCTGCCATAGTGTTTCCCTAGGTAGGTCTTAAGTCCTGGGAGTGGAAACTTCTTGCTTTTCTCCCAGCACAGCAAGAAAAAGAATAGTATGTTAAGAGTTCTGCACAAAGGTACCATCCTGTGTCGTCTTCAGATAATGCATCTCATTAAATATCCAGACTTGAGAGGGCAATAAGAATTGAAACATTGGGACTTCTGGTTAAGCTGGCAGCCTAGGGAGGAAAAGACAAAAAAAATTCAGCAAAATACACACTTTTACTAAAAAGTGAGGTGTATAGGAAATTGAAGCAGCAGCAAAGAAGTAGAAGAGATCCAGAGCATCCAGAGCCCGCACAGGCCGGCAAAAGCGGCCCCGGCAACTCTGCCAACTGCAGCGGCGGTGGTGCACCAGAAAGCCAGCAGGCTCGGTTTGAACTGCAGGAAAAACCAGGTGAGGGGAGCTTCCACTCACACCAGTGCTCTGCGCAACTCAAGAAACATGAAGGGAGAGTGGCAGTGAGTAATGGAGGAGCAGACCACGAGGTAGAAGAACACGTGGAACAGCGAGAGAACTAGAGCAGCTGCGGCTACCTCCCCTCCCCCACCGCCTGAGCCCAGCTCCAGTGAACAGAGCAGTGGTCCCGGGAACAAGCCACGCTAACTTGAGCCGACAGTGGGATCCAAGCAGGAGCAGAGTCTGGTAGCAACATCAGTGGCTCCGAAAACCGGTAACAGTGGCCCCAGCAGCAGCAGATCCAGTAGCAGCAGCAGCAGCAGACCCAGAAGCAGCAGCTTCAGAGGCAGCAGTGGCAGATCCAGCAGCAGCAGCTTCAGTGGCAGCGGTGGCTCCAGCAGTGGCAGCTTCAGCAGCAGCAGCAGAAGCAGCAGCAGTGGTGGACCTGGCAGCAGCAGCTTTAGCAGCAGCAGTTCCAGCAGTGGGTGTGCTGATCTGCAGGGCCAGAGTTGCCAGGCATGGTTTGCCCTGCAGGAAAAGCCAGTGCCCAGCTCCAGAAATTAGAATAGCAGCCCGACGACCCAGGCAGCAACTTGATTGAGACCAAAATCATCCAAAAAGGTAACTGGGATAGCACCAGGGAAGGGTCTCTCTTGGTCACAACCTGACTTGAATCCCCCAACAGACCAGAAATCTTAACCTATTTGTTGACAGAGGATCTGGTTGTTATAATACCTACTCTTACATAAATACTCGGTGCTGTTTTTGATTGAATGTGTACAGTCTTTAGTTAACTTTTAGAATCTACCTGTATTTTATTCCACTCAGCCTACTGAATACTCCCATAGCAGGGAAACTCAACCCCTAGGAACACCTTTGTAGATACTCTGAGAGTCTTAAGGGCCACACCTAACACCTTAAGCTCCTACCCTGAAAATATATAACATCAAGTCAACTGATACAGCTAAGAATACCCAGCTAGCTAGAAAATCCAAGCATTAACTTAATCCAAGATGCAAAAATATATACATTATAACACAAGAAACACTAAAAAGCAAGATGATATAAATTCACCTAAAAGTATTAATGCATCAGAAATGACCTCCAGTGAGAATGAGTTAGAGGAAATGCCTGAGAAAGATTTCAAAAGAATGATTGTAAATATGTTCAAAGAGGTCAAAGAACAAATCAAAGGAATAAAAGAAATCAAAGAGGAAATCAAAGAGGAAATCAAAGGAATCAAAGAGGAAATCAAAGAAGATGCAGGACACCAATTTAATGAAATAAAGAAGGGAATACAAGGCATAAATAAGGAGATAGAAATAATAAAGAAAAACCAGTCAGAATTACTAGCAATGAAGAACACAGTTAATGAAATAAAAAACTCTGTAGAAAATCTCACCAGTAGAATGGATGAAGGAGAGGGTAGAATATCTAAGCTAGAAGACCAGGTGGCAGATCTAATACAGTCCAACAAAGAGAAAGAAAAACTTACAGAAAAGTATGAGTGGGAATTTCAAGATATTTGGGACACTATGAAAAGATCAAATGTAAGAATTCAGGGCATAGTAGAAGGAGAAGAATTTCACTCCAAAGGCATAGTAGGCATCTTCAACAAAATCATAGAAGAAAATTTCCCCCAAATTGGGAAAGAGGTGCCAATGCAGATACAGGAAGCCTTTAGAACCTCAGCCATACAAAACCTGGAAAGAACCTCTCCTCGGCATATTATAATCAAACATCCAAACATACAAACCAAAGAAAAAATATTGAAAGCAGTTAGAAAAATCAAGTTATCTACAAAGGCAAGCCCATCAGGATTACAGCAGATTATTCAACACAAACTTTTAAAGCCAGAATGGCTTGGAGTGATATATTCCAAGTTCTGAAAGATAACAACTGTAAACCAAGGTTACTTTATCCTGCAAAGCTATCCATTCAAATAGACGGAGAAATAAGGACATTCCATGACAAAAGCAGTTTATAGGACTATTTGAAGACAAAACCAGCTCTACAGAAAATACTTGATAGAATCCTCCATGCTGAAGAAAAGGAAAAGCACACATCTAAGGAACCTAGAAAAAATAAGCAATACTCCAATACTAGTTAACACAAGAAAGCACAGGTAGAACTGGAACCACACACAAAAAAATGGCATACATAAATACACACCTTTAGATAATATCTCTTAATATCAATGGCCTCAATGCCCCAACAAGAAGACATAGGTTTGCAGACTGGGTTAAAAAGCAGGATCCTACAATTTGTTTTCTCCAAGAAACTCACCTTTCTACAAAGGATAGACATTATCTTAGGGTAAAAGGTTGGAAAATGGTGTTTCAAGCAAATGGGCCTAGAAAACAAGCAGGGGTTGGTATCCTAATATCTGCCAAGGTAGACTTTAGTCCAACGTCAGTCAAGAAAGATAAATAAGGTCACTTTATATTGATTAAGGGCACACTCCAACAGGAGGACATTACAATCCTAAACATATATGTACATAACATGGGGGCTCCCAAATTCATCAAACAAACACTATTAGAACTAAAGTCACAGATAACACCAAACACAGTGGTGGTAGGTGACTTTAACAACCCACTCTCATCAATTGACAGGTCATTCTGTGAGGCATCTGGACTAAATGAGGTCATAGAAGGAATGGACATAACAGATATATACAGGACATTTCATCCAACGGCTGCAGAATATACATTCTTTTCAGCAGCACATGGAACATTCTCTAAAATAGTCCATCTATTAGGACACAAAGCAAATCTTAACAAATTCAGGAAAATTGAAATAATTCCTTGCATTCTATCTGACCACAATGGAATTAAACTACAAATCAGTAGCAAGAAAGGCTATAGAGCATACACAACATCATGGAAACTAAACAATACACTACTAAATGATGAGTGGGTCAATGAAGAAATCAATAATGAAATAAAAAAATTTATAGAGTCAAACTATAATGAGAACAACATATCAAAATCTCTGGGACACAATGAAGGCAGTTCTAAGAGGTAAATTTATAGCCTTAAGTGCCTATATTAAGAAATTAGAAAGGTCGCAGGTAAACGACCTAATGCTTCACCTTAAAGCCTTGGAAAAAGAAGAACAAGGCAAACCAAAAATCAGTAGATGGGAAGAAATAATAAAGATTAGGGCAGAAATTAATGAAATAGAAACAAAAAAAATTGAAAGAATTAATGAAACCAAGAGTTGGTTCTTTGAAAGGATAAACAAGATTGATAAACCCTTAGCAAATCTGACCAAAAGAAAGAGAGAAGAGACACAAATTAATAAAATCAGAGATGAAAAAGGTAACATCACAACAGATTCCAGAGAAATTCAAAAATTCATAGGGACATACTATAAAAGCATATACTCCACAAAGTATGAAAATCTGAAAGAAATGGATGATTTCCTTGATTTATATGACCTTCATAAATTAAATCAAGATGAGATTAATCACTTAAATATACCTGCAACATACATGGAGATCCAAATATTTATCAATAATCTCCCAACTAAAAAAAGCCCAGGCCCAGATGGATTCACTGCTGAATTTTACCAGACCATTAAGGAAGAGCTAACATCATTGCTTCTTAAGCTTTTCCAAGAAATAGAAAAAGAAGGAATTCTACCAAACTCCTTCTATGAGGCCAGCATCACCCTGATACCAAAACCAGGCAAAGATAGAACAAAAAAAGAAAATTACAGACCAATCTCCCTCATGAACATAGATGCAAAAATTCTCAAGAAAATATTGGCAAACAGAATACAAGAGTATATCTAAAAGATCATTCACCCTGACCAAGTAGGCTTTATCACATAGATGCAGGGATGGTTCAACATACTCAAATCTATCAATGTAATACATTACATAAACGGGTTGAAGGACAAAAATCACATGATCATCTCATTGGACGCAGAGAAAGCATTTGACAAAACCCAACATCCCATCATGATAAAAGTCCTACAGAGACTGGGAATATAAGGAACATATCTCAATATAATAAAAGCTATTTATGAGAAGCCTACAGCCAACATATTACTAAATGGGGAAAAACTGGAAGCTTTTCCACTAAAATCAGGAACAAAACAAGGGTGTCCGCTGTCTCCACTTTTATTTAATATAGTTTTGGAAGTCTTAGCCATAGCAACAAGGCAAGAGACACACATAAAAGGGATACAAATTGGAAAGGAAGAGATCAAGTTATCATTATTTGCAGATGACATGATTCTATATATAAGGACCCTAAAGACTCTACTAGCAAACTGTTAGAGCTGATAAAAACCTACAGCCATGTAGCAGGATACAAAATAAATACAAAGAAATCAGTAGCCTTCATATATGCTAACAACAAACACACAGAGGATGAAATTAGAGAATCACTCCCATTCACAATTGCATCCAAAAAAATAAAGTAACTTGGAATAAACCTAACGAAGGAAGTAAATAATCTCTACAATGAGAACTTTAAAACACTCAAGCGAGAAATTGCAGAAGACACTAGAAAGTGTCTTGTTCCTGGATTGGAAGAATCAATATTGTAAAAATGGCAATCTTACCTAAAGCAATCCACACATTTAATGCAATCCCTATCAAAATTTCAAAGGCATTCTTCATCGAAATAGAAAAACAATCCAAAAATTCATTTGGAATCACAAAAAACCTTGAATATCTAAGATAATACTGAGCAACAAAAATAAGTCTGGTGGTATCACTATACCTGATTTTAACCTATACTACAGAGCCACAATAACAAAAACAGCATGGTACTGGCACAAAAACAGACATGTAGATCAGTGGAACGGAATAGAGGTCCCAGATGTAAGCCCAAGTAGCTATAGCCACCTGATACTTGATAAAAATGCCAAAAATTCTCATTGGAGAAAAGACAGCCTCTTCAGCAAATAGTGTTGGGAAAACTGGATATATATCTGCAGAAGAATGAAAATAGATTGTTCTCTCTTGCCATGCACAAGAATTATGCCCAAATGGATTAAAGACCTTAACATCAGACCTAAAACTCTGAAACTGCTAGAGGAAAAAGAAGGGGAAACCCTTCAACATATTGGTCTTGGCAAAGACTTTCTGAATACAACCCCAATTGCTCAGGCAATAAAACCAGATTAATCACTGGGACCTCATGAAATTACTAAGATTTTGCACTGCAAAGGACACAGTGAAAAAAACAAAGAGGCAACATACAGAATGGGAAAAAATCTTTGCCAGCTATATATCTGATAGAGGATTAATATCTAGGATATACAAAGAACTCAAAAAGTTAACTAATAAGGAATCAAACAAGCCAATAAAAAAATGGGCTATGGAGCTAAATAGAGAGTTCTCAAAAGAAGAAATATGAATGGCATATAAGCATCTAAAAAATGTTCTACATCACTAGTCATCAGGGAAATGCAGATTAAAACTACATTGAGATTCCATCTCACTCCTGTCAGATTGGCCACCATCATGAAAACAAATGATCATAAATGTTGATAGGGATGTGGAAAAAAAGGAACCCTTCTACACTGCTGGTGGGAATGCAATCTGGTCCAGCCATTGTGGAAATCAGTGTGGAGGTTCCTAAAACAGCTAAAGATTGATCTACCATATGACCCAGCTATAGCACTCCTAGGCATATATCCTAAGGACTCATCTCATTTCCTTAGAAGTATGTACTCAACCATGTTTATTGCTGTTCAATTTATAATAGCTGGGAAATGGAACCAGCCTAGATGTCCCTCAGTTGATGAGTGGATAATGAAGATGTGGCACATTTATACAATGGAATTCTACTCAGCGGTAAAGAAAAATGAAGTTATGAGATTTGCAGAAAAATGGATGGACCTGGAAAGGATTATACTAAGTGTGGTAACCCAGGCCCAGAAAGCCAAGTGCCACATGTTCTCTCTCATATGTGGATCCTACCTACAGATGATTGGGCTTCTGCATGAGAATGAAAATACTTAGTAGCAGATGCCAGTAAGTTAAAAAGGAGATATAAAGGGAAGAGAAAGGAAGGGAGGAGGGTACTTAACAGGTTGATATTGTATATATGTAAGTACAATGATTGAGATGAGGAGGTAATATGATGGAGAATGGAATTTCAAAGGGGAAAGTATTGGGGGGGGAGGGAATTACCATGGGATATTTTTTTATAATCATGGAAAATGTTTATAAAAATTAAAAAAAAAAGAATTGAAACATTGGGGCTGGAGAGATGGCTTAGTGGTTAAACGCTTGCCTGTGAAGTCTAAGGACCCCAGTTCAAGGGTTGATTCTCCAGGACCCATGTTAGCCAGATGCACAAGGGGGCACACATGTCTGGAGTTTGTTTGCAGTGGCTGGAGGCCGTGGCATGCCCATTCTCTCTCTCTCTCTACCTGCCTCTTTCTCTCTCTGTCTGTGGCTCTCAAATAAATAAATAAATAAGCAAAAATGTAAAAAAAAATTGAAACATTGGTGCATGATCCCTTGAAGTCATGATGGATAGTGTGTGTGTGTGTGTGTTTGGTTCAATAAAACACTTGCATGTGTATGTGTTCATTTTCAGAAAAATTACTTTTGACTTTCAAAGTCATAAGCATGAAGACCAGCAAAAAGCCAACTAGGTTCTTGTCTTATTTCCTTTTATAAAATGTGTGTGTGTGTGTGTGTGTGTGTGTGTGTGTGTGTGTGTGAATACATGTACACATATGCATGTGGAGTCTGCAGAACAACCTCAAGGTTCATTCTTAGAAATACTAGTCACCTTTTTTTTGAGGTTGGGTAGGTATTTCATTTGCATAGAGATCACTAACTACACTAGATTAGCTGGCCAGTGAGCCCCAGGATCTGTCTGATTATTATTGGGGTTGTAGGGATTCATCACCATACCCATTATTTTCTGTGGGTTCTAGTAATGACCTCAGGTTCTCATACTTATAAAGTAAGCATTTTCCTGACTAAGCTATCTCCCCAGCCAGAATTTGATCTTTGTTTGTGAGCTTGGTTGGGTTTGAAATCATGAGTTGAGGAGATAATACTATACACCAAGCTGCATCACCTGTGGTTGGTTTTAATGGCATGACTTTATCCTTTAGCCTTAGTAATTTGAGTAAAAGTAGAGAATCATTTATAAGGAAAATTCTGTGATATTTTAAATTCCCCATATTCAAAGTCATTCTAGCATGAAATTCCCACCTCAGTAAATATAACTGGAGCACAGCATTAGTTCCTTCACTTCCTGGACTGTTTATAAATGCAGAACTAGAGCAGATTCTAAAATAATACTTTAGAAAATAGTCATCATTTTCTCTTCATTGTCACTGTAGGCATTTGGAGTCAGCTCACTTTTCAGTGTCATTTTGTGCCAAGAGATGAAGCATTCTGCTTTCTCATGAGTTTATACTCAAGCCAAGGGGATAAGAGCTGCATAGACCCATTGGGAGGACAGTTTGGCAAGTCTTTCTTGCCATCACTCTCTCAGCACAGAGGAAAATTTCTTCCAAGGATTCTTGTCCATGGGCCTCTTCACAGGAGGAGTAAACAGCTAGCAGGTGCTGCTTCTTTTTTGTCCCTTTGACTCTGTAGGCTTTCACATTATGTATCCATTGTTCCCTGTATGCTTTCTATGGGTTTGTGCCAGGCCTTGAGCTTTACCTAGAAGGTTATTTAGAACCTGAAGTCTGCAATAGACTGAGCATCTTGGCCGGGCACATGCAAGGGTCAGGAGGCTGCTTCTAGGATTCTGAGGGTGTTTCATCCTTATAAAAGTTTCACATGCTGAAACTATATGAGGTAAAAGTGCATTTAATAAGCTTTGTTCCAGAACACCATGGCTCAGCAACAATGCACTGCTCTGTTTCTCATCATGGTTGTGGAGGTGACAGGGTCCTGTTCTGCTACTGCTATCTACCATCATGAATTATGGCAGTAATTTTTATTGTCCACCTGAAACTGATCTGTGTTCCAATTTCATATGCAGATTGTTTTTGTACCTTCTTAGATTTGAAAATTGTGCATTGAATCTTATAACTGGAAAACATACTTTTTATTAATTACTGTTCTTATTGCTGTGACAAAATACATGATGAAAACAACTTAAAATGAATGGTTTATTTGGGATTACAATTTTAGGGTATAGTTCATTCAGGGAAGAAGGAATGTGAGACAACCAGTCACATTCATCCATGGTCAGGAAGCAAAGTAATGACTGCTGATGCTTAGGTCCCTTTCTCCTTTTATTTATTCCAGGACCCCAGTCCATGGGAGAGTGCTACTCGCAGTTAGGGAGAGTCTTCCCATATCTTGTATCCTGATCTAGGAACCCTTTCTCACATACATCACAAAAGATTTGTTTATTAGATAATTCTAGATCCTGCCAAGATGACAATCAACATTAATCATTAAAGGAACCATCTTTGTCTGAAGAAGTTCCTTGAGAACCACCTGGAGATATGTTGTTGAGCTTTGCTCCTAGACCAAATCCAAACTTCTGCTGTCAACCTTTACTATCCTTATGTTTCTGGATTTTTATCTCATGATTTCCACTTCTTCTTTCATTATTACAAATAGCTACATATTTACCAGCCTGTCTGGATCAGGAGAGATGAGGGAGAACTGATATGAAGTGTTTACTGAATCATACTTCCTAGAATGTCATAGATCAAACCAAGAGCATGGAGGGAGGAATCTATAAGGACAGGTGACAGTGAGATTCAGATGGGGGGGGGGGTGCTAACAGAGCTTCATCTGAGAGTGTTTTGAGTAGGATGTGGTATATGAGCAGGCAGTGGTAGGGGGTAGGTATGCTATGGCCAGAGGAAGGAAGACCGCATGAGGCTGACATTGCATCTTTGGAAGTTCATGCACAGGGGAGGCCCTGTGGTCAATGAAGAGTATTTGTCAAGGTATCATGAAGAAATTTGAGGACAAGTTTACTTACTTTCATTTAAAACAAAGGAGTAACAACAATAAAATGTTTGGTACATTTTATACTGGAGATAGGAAAACTAATAATAAAGATAATTTTTTATGATTTAGTCTTCATAAAAGCTTCATAATGTTTCTTTCTCAAGGAAAAGGGGGAAAAAAAAAGCAACTTCACTGAGACTAAATACCGGCAAAGCACTAGAAGTGCAAGGAGTAATTTTGAAGAAAAGACCTCAAAGAAACTTGTGGATGTGATGCAACTAATCGCTTCTCTCTTCTGGACAAACTATGTAACAGAACAGGAAAAAGTAGTCAAATGTTATATGGAAATGCCTATAACTCATGTCCCTTTATACTCTGATTTAGAGTGCAGCTCCACATGTCACATTCCCATGAGACCAGACTTGGTGCAGACAATGTAAGGAGTGAGCACTGTGGGGGCTGGCAGTGCGCAGCCAGGTAGGCTGTGAGACATGGTGACTCACGCCCTCAACATCATTTGTTATCCATGCATCATCTGTCTGTCTGTCTGTCTATCTATCTATCTATCTATCTATCTATCTATCTATCTATCTACCTACCTATCTATCATCTATCCATCCATCCATCCATCCATATGTCAATACAGCATTCATCTGTTATCTCTGTATTCTATCTACCTATCGCATATCTTTCATTATCTGTATGTCTATCATCTCTGTATCTTGTATAACATCTATCCATCTGTCATTAGTTATCTCTGTATTCTATCTACCTATTTATCTACCTATCTTTCTATCATGTATGTATGTATGTATGTATGTATGTATGTATGTATGTATCTATCTATCTATGCATTTCCATCTTTTTTCTAAATTTGTAGAAGTCTCATAAGGATCTGAGTTGAAGGCACTTCCATGTGACAGCTCTTGAAGGAGTTGTTCACCAGCCATGCCCTTGGTGAACAGACTGGCACAGTGTTTCTCCTCCACCCTCACTGAATTCAGAGGTACCTGGAGAGCTATGCAGAAAAGGCAATATCCAAGATTCTTTCCTTGAGATTTCTGTAAACTTAGCTGAACTGGGAGGACTGGGGCTGAGCAGTGACAAGTTTTAAAGCCTTCAGGGGATGAAACTCCTAAGGAGCAAAACACCACAGAGGAAGAGTCCCAGAAAAGCTTCAGACCAAACTCCCACCTTTCCCTGCTCTGGTATCACTTTAAGTTCAGGGTTGATAATATACCAGCGGGAGGAAAGGAGTGTTTATAGTACGACCACATGGGGGAACCCCCATGCCACAATTTTTTTTGACATCCTTGTCCTCCTCCTGTCACCATCCCTTTGCTAAGTGCTCTGCATTCTCCACCTTCAAAACCACAGGCGAGACAAGGGATGTCAAATTGGTTTCATTTTGCATGTCACCTCTAATAGATGGATGGTGATTGCCAGAGTGCTATATTGCAAGACATTAGGAGCCTGCATCTGACCACACTGGTGAAGTCCCGATCAATTAGTGATGTCTGCCATGGGTGCTAAGAGTGACAAATGGACAAATGGCAGCACACGGGACAGGTTTCATCACCTTCGAATAACACAACAAAAGCAGAGTGCTGCCTTCAGGTGACCCTAATTCATCTTCACACACACACAATGGAGGTTGTCCTGACCTAGCTGTGCATCAGGATTCACGAGGTTGGTTTAGCTGACTAATCAGTATTGTAGGAGGTCTTTTAAAAGTGGTCATAGACAATAAGCACTAATTAAGTATCACAGGTTGCTTTTATTGGCTGGGAAGATAGCTCACTTTGGAAAATGCTTACACTATAAGCCTGAAGATCTGAGTTCCATGCCCAGAACCCATTTGAGCAGGTATGATAGCACATGCTTATAATCCCATGCATTGGGGAAATGGGGACATGTGGATCACTGGGGCTAGCTGGCCAGTCAGTGTAGCCTAATTATGCAAGTTGTAAACCACCGAGAGACTGTGTATGAAAGGAAAGTGGGCCAGTGCCAGAGAACCAATGCTCAAGGTTGTCCTCTGGTTTTGACATGCATGAATATATAAGTATATGCCCACCTACGCACACTCATGCAGCTGAAAGTATGCAAACATGCATGTACACATAAGTTTTTTTCCTCTGGGGTTAGGGAGATGGCTAAGTGGATAAAGGTGCTCATTTTCCAAGTCTTCCAGCTCAATTTCAATTGCTAGCCACCCATGTAAAGCCAGGAGGGCAGTGATTTGCAGTAGCAAGAGACTGTGGTGCACCCAGGCACACACCCACCCACCACATAAATTTAAAAATTCCTCTGCACAGCATGCTATGAGAACAAAGTATACTGTCCGTAAGAAGCAATGAAAAGAAAGATGAGATAGGCATAAAAGGAAGTGAAGATACACAATTCCAGGACATAGCTGAAGGTTAGCCAGCACACACGGAGGTCACTGGCCAGGTACCTGCAGAGTTATGTTTTGAATGTAGATGACTCCCATAGGCTCTTGTGTTTAGACACTTGGTCTCCAGCTGCTGGCACTGTGTGGGAAAGTTGTGGAACCTTCAGCAGGGGATCTTTGCTAGAGAAAGTAGATTATTATGTGTGATCCTTGAGGTTTTATAGCCAGGCCCTGCTTTCAGCTTTTTCTCCCTTCATTTCAATATACAGTAGTTCCAGTCAGCTCTCAGATTCTGTGGCCATGCTTTCTTTGTCATGATGGGTCCTATACAGCACTACTCCCCAAAGCTACCCTCTTCTTCCTCAAGTTTCTTCTCAAGCACAACACCTAGCAAATACAACACAAAGCTATAACTTCAAACGATCAAGTGGCCTTATGATAGGGAGGAATAGGGACAGAATCTTATCCATACAGGGACACTATCAGATCGTCATCAAAGCTGAGGGGAGAGAACTAGAACAGATTCAGACTCACAGCCCTCAGAAGAGACTACCTTGCTGACATCTTAGATTCAGATATCTGGTTTCCAGAACTGAGGCAATATATTCACTGTTTTGAAGCTACAAAATTGTATTAACCACAGCAGGCAAGATAGGGTAGATTATGATCAACTGGTCACCATAGGCTGGTTCTTCTATTCTGGTATATTTGAAAGAATAGCATTTCTTCTTAATTATATACATTTCATTTATGTCAATTTGTTTTATAAATCACATTTCAAAATTATGTATTGACATAATATCTTGTATTTTCCATTTTTTTTCTTTCATATACATAGTACCACAACAAAATCTAGAAACGAAACTGTAAAAAACACTGATGTTGACAAAGGAGCATTGTATGAACTCATTCATTTTCATTCACTCAGCTAGGTGTTCTCTAAGAACTGCAATGGTTATGAGATAACAAAGACTGATAGAGTTGTCTGGGTGGCCTGTTAAGAATGACAAAATGTGGATAGGAGATAGGAATTAAGATACTTAGGGTAAAGAAACTGAATGGTTACATAACAAGGGTTATGAAATATGGTACCTGATAGAAGTGTTATGGGTTTGTGTCAGTCAGAGTTCTCTAGAGGAACAAGGCAGATATAATGAATACACATTACAAAGGTGAGTTATTACACTGGCTTACACAATATAGACTAAGTATTCCAACAGTGACTGTCTATGGGCTGGAGAATCTGAAAACAAGTACCTGGATGCCTCAACAGTCTCAGTATGGTACTGAAGGCCTAGACGATTTCTGGAGAGCCACTGGTCTTCAGTCTTTGTTGAAAGGCTTTAAAAAAAAAAAAAAAGCTGAGCTCTAATCTCAGTGAAGGATGATAGCAATTGGGTGGTCATGCTCCTCAGGAAGGAAGGATGATGGCCAGGCAAAAGGCACATGGCTTTTCAGTCAGACCGCTTTATATCTGGGATACCACCAGGATGGCTGCCCACTCTGAGGGACAGTCTTCCTCCCTACATGAATCCATCATAGAAATGCCTTCCCCTTCTATAGACCAGAAGATAGATGTTTCTTAGCTGATTAGTAATTCAATCAAGTTGACAATAGAGGTTAATCATCACAGGCATATACCTCTAAACATAATGTAACTAATTATTCACCACACTCTTTCCTTACTGTTTTCTTTCCAACTTAGCTAAATGGTGGCTCTCACACCTGAGCATGCATCAGTCCCATGTGGATGGTTTCTTAAAATACAAACAGCTGGATTCCAGCCAAGCACTTCTTATTCTGCATGTCTAGAGGGTACCAAGAATCTGAATTCTCACAAGTCTCCTGTGTTGCAGATGCTGCCAGGCCAGAACCACATCCTGAGATCCCAGAGTGAACATTCACCAGCATCCGCCAAAAAGCAGGGCTCTACCCTTAATAGATCTTAGGGATGTATCATAAATAAAATGTAGCCCCTCCTTCATAAAGACAGTGGGTATCAAATACATCAACCCCTTTATAATGTAACTGCATCTTTGAATCTCCATTCCTTCCTGGAAAAAAAGAAAGTATGCTGTTCATATGAAAGCTATTTCCCTAATTCCCTAGTCTATGCTAATCGAAGAAGTGTTTATCTGAATTGATTGCTATCTAATGTCTAGACTCTGTTTGAACACTTGAACTCATGTCTCATGAAATTCACTGTTATCTATCTGCAACGGTAAGAATACAATTGGACTGGCAGACCTTGCTAATATAAACTAGTTGGACTTTTCTGATTTATTGGAGGGTGATATTTGAAGTCAGCCAGTTGAGGGTTTTTTTGTTTGTTGGTTGGTTTGTTTTTCAAGGTAGGGTCTCACTTTGGTTCAGGTTGACCTGGAATTCACTATGTAGTCTCAGGGTGGCCTCAAACTCACGGAAATCCTCCTACCTCTGCCTCCTGAGTGCTGGGATTAAAGGCGTGTGCCACCATGCCTGGCCAGTTGAGGGTTTTGGTATGCACAAAGGAGCAAAGAATGATGTGATGCACTTTGTTGAAAAATGAAAATGTTGGTTAATTATGTGTTCATTCTCTGTGATGCATGTTGAAAGGATATAAGAGTGAGCTGTGCACAGTGGTGAACTCTGTATTAGAGAGAAATTAAGCTGTGGACAAACAACAAAACCCATGGTCTGGTGAGGAGGATGTAGGATTTTTCTCAACTTGTGTGCTGGGATGGCCAATTATTAGGGCTTGTGTGGATTGTATCTTGAAATATCCTCTGGGCCAGCTGTGTGAGTCTGCATATTCTTGATCACAAGAAAATTCAGTGGCAACTGAACACACACAAATTCAGCTTTTCTTGGTTTACACAACCAAGCATTGGGCAACTCCCATAGGAAGTTACTTTCTCTGTTTGTGGACCTGCCTGTTGACTTGAAGCAGTCAATCCAAGTTTAAGAGAATGGCAAGAAGGCTACAGTACAGCAGTGCCTGAAAACCTGGGTGAGTGGTCATGTCCCTAGTGACCAGATGGTCTGTTCAGGATGCATATGCACGTACTGACAGTCTCTTTTAAGTGGTTAAAATAGTCACTGCTATGGGAATAAGGAAAACAAAGGTTTTCTCCAGCTCCCTTGCGCGGATATGTTAGTGACGGATTTTATCGTTAACAGAACAAAGCTTTGTTGGTTGAATGGCCAGTTTGAATTAGTGCAGTGATTGATTTCTTTAAAATGAAAATTGTATTGAACATTCAAGAAAACAGATTTACTTGAAAGTGCATGCACAGGATGGATTTGAATTAGTGCTCTTAATATTTTCACTCTGCTGCCTTGGTTGTTCTTTATTATTCCATTTCAGATTCAATTCACTCTCTGCTTAATGTATTGACAGAGCATTTCCTGGGGACTAGACACTTAGATAGTCCAAAGATGAATGCCAGGGTCCTTGGTTTGCAGATCTGAACAGATCTGTTTTTCATCTTAAATTTGATTTCTATTACTATCACCCACACACTTGTCATGAACACATTTCTACTTGTAGCTTAAAATTTTCCAGCAGACTGAGCACGTTAGTTGTACAAGACCATTTGTCCATTCCATTCATAAGCTCAGGACAGATACTGTGTCCTGGATTCATGTCCGTTCATTCTCAGTAGATGTAAGTTTGAGTGTTATGGAATAAATAGGTTGAAAGAAAAAAAATAAAGGGCTGGGGGAGGGCAATAAAACAGGACGATGATCCAGAATAGAAGTCAAAGAAGTGGGAAGCCGAGGAGAAGGGGCAAGTAGAAAAGAATGAATGGAGGGTGGAGAGCAGGAGGCAGGTGAGAGACAACTGGCAGAGGGGAAATTGAGAAGGAAGGGGACACATAGTCTTGGTAATATACAGCCCAACTGGATACTGTTCAAGATGTTTCTTCAAACCTGTTTCATGTTTGGATACATTTACATGTACATCTTGTACGTTAGTGATATCCACAGGAACTTTACATAAGCAGGACTTGTCAGGGGAAACTAGAGCCAGACCTGGTCAAATTATGACACAGCTGTTGTCATGATCTCAAGGGCTTCTGTGGGTTGCACTGCCTCGCATCAAGTTCCTGATGTGGCCTCAGCCTTTCATGTCCTAGCACAAGAAATTTGTCCCTATAGCTAAGCACTTTGCTACTGAAGGTAAATGATTCACACTCCAAAGCATTGTGCGTGTCCTGTAAGCAATGAAAATCACATCAACAGTAGATGGATTAGCCATATGTCATTCTGGTCTACTAGTCCATATCTTACTGCAACAAGTGTTTTTAACTGCTGTGCCATCTCTCCAGCCCATACAGGATGCATGGGTAAGGCTTGTGCATGTGTCTATTACCTAGGTTAATATTCATAGATTATTCCTAAACTTGTGCTTATGTCCATTATCTAAGTTAATATTGACAAGCCATGGAGGATTTTCCACTCTTAAGCATATTGACTTGTTCATACTATAAAAGGTTAATTTTTAGAATCTTTTTACTTGAAGGTTTGCATATCTTTTTTATAGAAAGGTTTTATTTCATTTTAAAAATATTTTATTTTTTATTTTTTTATTTGAATAAGACAGGCAGATAGGAGAAAGAGAGAGAGAGAGAGAGGGAGAATGGGCACACCAGGGCCTCTAACCACTGCAAACTACAGATGCATGCACCATCTTGTGCATCTGGCTTTACATGGGCACTGGGGAATAATCTGTCCATCCCCATATCTTTTCTTAAAGCCTAACAACTCCTTATGAGTAAATTCATGGCAAGATAATATTCTTTTAGTGAATATGATGCCGTCTCATAAAATGTGAAACACTCCACATATTTTCACCATATTAGAGCTTTGGGGGCACCACTGTTGTTAGAGACAGTAATGGAAAGAGAGGAAACTCGCTGGTGTTTTGGTGTCTAGAGAAGGAATGGATCACGCTGCCAGATGCGCTGTGATTATGCATTGTGCATTTGTCATGTCCTAGAGCCTTGACTCTCAATTTAGAATGAAGCTTGTGTTCTTTACTTTTCCTGTGGCTTTGACAAAACACCGACAGAAGCAACTTCAGACAAGTTAGATTCTTTCAGACTTGTGGTTTCCGTCTATCGCAGTAAGAAAGGCTTGATTGAGTATGGAAATGGGAACTTATGGCAGTGAGAGTCTCCTTGCATCTTTGTGGTCCAGAAAGCAGGGTTGCGTCTGAAACCAGAGGCCTTCCTCATATTACATGGGCGGTATTAAGGGATCTGGTTTTTATTATAACAAAATATCTTAGGTAAAGAAAAGGGGGTTTGTTTTTCTGTATAGTTTTGGAGGCTGGGAGTCTAAATGACATGTTTCAGGGCTTTCTCATTTGTGTCACATTGTGGCAAGACTGTGAGGATATCCTTGTGTCTGGGTGACCTCTGTCTTTGTATTCAGCCACGAGGATTAAATCAAGAGTGTTCTCCCCTAGTGACCACATCGAATCTAATCACTTCAGAAAGAGTCTCACCTCTAATACTATTAATCTAAAACTTTGTGGCTTAAACTCCTCCAGGAGTTGAAAAGATCAACCATATTCAACCCATAGCAGATAGACATAGGTGAATGTAAGAATCTTCTAAAACTGTTTGTCTTTCTGTCTGTGTGCATGTATGTATGTGTGTACATGTGCTTGTGTGTGTATCTGAGGACATTTATTTGGAAATAAGTTGATCTCTCTCTCTTTTTTTTTTAATAAAACAACTATGGCAACAGGAAAATACCAACCACTTCAGAGTGCACAGCTCTAAGGAATTTTCTGTTTGACACAGTACAGTCAATAAGCAGTGTGTCTGCTGAGATGTTTCTTCGTGGACCTCTTCTGCTAGATGAAGTCACAACAGCGGGCACAGAAGCGAGCATGAGTGAGGGCTGCACTGAGACAACGGGGTGCCCATTCCAGCCCCACTGTTCTCTACCTACTGAGAAGGGGGAAAGTTCTTTGATAGGAGTCTCAGATTATCATCTGCAAAATGAAAAATTCTAGCACCATTACCAATGATCTCTGGGTATTTTCAGGGTTTTTATTTATTTACTTATTTGCTTTTGAGTCTTACTCAAAGAAAAAGGGACACATAAATAGTGAA
Source organism: Jaculus jaculus (assembly GCF_020740685.1). Taxonomy (NCBI): domain Eukaryota; kingdom Metazoa; phylum Chordata; class Mammalia; order Rodentia; family Dipodidae; genus Jaculus; species Jaculus jaculus. Next base: position 28,912,861 of record NC_059106.1, on the reverse strand, counting down.
GTAGTGAGAAACATTTTTTTAAGAGCAAAATAATAGTTAAGGTTTGAATACACTACCAAGAGGGCAGTGGGGCACTTGAGTAGCCATTGAAAACTACTCAAAAATGGCCGTTGTAGCTAGAAATTTCTGTTTTCTTAACGTTAAGTTAATTCAAACCTACATAGTCACCTTTGGACAGTACCTGGTATAACAGACCATGTTATTTGTGAGCACAGTGTGTTAATACTCTAGAAGGTACATATAAAATCACACATCATAGTCCTATTATTCACTATGTGCCCTTGGGAAATCTCTCCTTTTTACAGTCTGATGTTACTATTTGTCACATGCCAAAAACTGTTACAGCCACCTCATAGAACTGTTATGAATATCAAGTGATGCTTTTTATACAGAGGGCTTATAAACCTGTGCTACCTCATAATTTCTCAGTAAGTTAGTTATCATTCATTAATGTTACCAACTTCACTGTTTCACTTGTTTTATTGGCCACTGTGCAATGGTGTATGCTGAAAGTCAATATCCCTAGATGTCTTTTGTAACATTTTGTTTCACCTCATACTTTTTTCTTTTTCTTCTTTTCAAAAATTAATGATGGACATTCTTAGTATGGATACATTAGTATGGATACATTATGGATACATTACATACTATGTGTTGGGATTATCCTTCCATCGTCCCTACCCTCATCCTGCTTGGGGTCCTCCTCAGAGAAGTTGCTGGTATTCCCCTCCTGGCTGTGGGTTGTGTATTTTAGGAGCAGCAGTCAGTTATTGAGGAGAGTCAGTGCATTATGTCTTGACTTGTGGCTCTAACAAACTTTCCGCTTCCTTTTCTGCAAAATTCCCTGAGCTGTGTTAGGTGTGTTTAAAATCTACTTCACCTACAAGGTCCCAAAACAAGACAGGATTCTGTCCAAGCCCTTGATTACTTGCCTGAGGTAAATGGTAAGACTCTATTGCTGAAGACACCATATGCTGCCTGCAGGGAACACGGAGAGACCTGGATAGAATTCGGAAGAGAACCAGACTCCAGACAGCCCATCTACTGCTGGAAAGCACTAAATGAGCTACTGGGGAAAAGTTGCCAATAGGTATCTGAGAAACCAGGGGTCTCAGCTACTCAGAAGTAAACACCCTGATAAAATATCCCATGATAATGCCCTCCCTCCCCCCACTTTCCCCTTTGAAACTCCATTCTCCATCATATCCCCTCCCCATCTCAATCAGTCTCTCTGTTATTTCGATGTCATGATCTTTTCCTCCTCTTATGATGGTCTTGTGTAGGTAGTGTCAGGCACTGTGAGGTCATGGATATCCAGGCCATTTTGTGTCTGGGGGAGCACGATGTAAGGAGTCCTACCCTTCCTTTGGCTTCTACGGCTAGAGAGATTGCTCAGTGATTGAGAGCACTTCCTGTGCAAGCAGTAGGGCCTGAGGAGGCCTGAGAGGCCACTTATCCCCAGGATAAGCAGCTGTGCATAGCCATGCATGGCTGGAACCTCAGTGCTGCAGGGGAGCACAGACCCTGGAGTCAGTGGAGCTCCTGGCATGGGGTATGAGGACAGGCTGGGCTGTGACTCTGGCTCAAAGAAGAATAGATGAAATAGTGAAAGATGAGGACAAAGGACAGTCTGCTCTGGCCATTTCACGCAAATGCACCCTGCCACAGGTGAGTTCATGGGGTACCATGAGGGTACATACACATGCATACACACACACACACACACACACACACACTAGTATATTATACACACAGACAAGGAAAATTAACTTTATTTCTAGGAGAAGACAGAGTGGTGTGTAGTTGAATCTGTGGCCTTTACCAGCTGTTATGTTGAGACTGAGATAGAGAATATACCATGGATATGCAGAATCAACAGATTTGAGCCCTAAATGGACTATTCAGAACACTCAGAAGCACTGAATTATGGGCATTTCAAAGGAATGTTTATGGTAAATATTCATTCATGGAACTTTGATTTGGGGGATCTGGCTACAACAATTTGATCAAGATAGAATGTTTGCACCAACAGATTCAGTGATTTTTTTCTTGCCAACTTCCAGTAAACCCTAATCCCCTTGGGATTCTCATTTTTAATTTTTTTCTCTTATCACTGTGGCAGTTGGTCTAACCTTTTTCCATATTGACATGCCTTGCAAAGTTTCTCAGAGTTGTCTATGGTATATTACATATAGTGTTTCTTTTTTGACCTATTGGGAAATATTGCATTATTTATTTATAATTTCTTGAACTACTTTGTTGTTCCAAACGAAGTGGCAGTTTTGTGGATAAAATTGCTAGTAACACTTTTGTAGATATGTTTTTCATGTTGGTATGTTTTTTTTATGTAGACATGTGTTTTATTTCTCTAAAATAATTACATAATAGAGTTGTAGGATGAAAATGTGGATCAGTGTTTAAAAAACATTGGCAGATTTTAAAAGTACTACAAGAATTCTGCATGCTTCTTATTCTTATCCAAATTTTATATTGTCAGCTTTTAATATATTTTATTTTTTAATATTTATTTGAGAGACATGGAAAGATAGAGAGAGACAGAGGGAGACTCTGCAGCTGCAAACAAATTCCAGATTCATGTGCCATTTTGTGCATTTGGCTATATGTGGGCCCTGGGGAATTGAAATGGGAGTATCAGGTTTTGAAAGAAAGTGCCTGTAACCACTGAGGAATCTCTCCATCCTACTTTTGTCATTTTTTAAGTGTAGTCATAATGTTGGTTTTATTTTTGCTTCGATTTTTTAGTTCTGTGTGTATGTTTTTGTGTGTGTGTGTGGGCAAGCAAGCATATGGAGGCCATAGAGCACACTGGGTCTCCATGGAGCATAATGGATCTCTATGGAGGACACTGGGTATCTCTCTATAGAGCACATTGGATCTCCATAGAGCACAGTGGGTCTCCATGGAGCATAATGGATCTCTATGGAGCACACTGGGACTCTCTCCATAGAGCGCATTGGGACTCTCTCCATCCAGCACACTGGGTCTCCATGGAGCACACTGGGTCTCCACAGAGCGCACTGGGACTCTCTCCATAGAGTGCACTGGGTCTCCATGGAGCACACTGCGTCTCCACAGAGCACACTGGGACTCTCTCCATAGAGCACACTGGGTCTCCATGGAGCACACTGGGTGTCCACAGAGCGCACTGGGACTCTCTCCATAGAGCGCACTGGGTGCTATTGTTCAGGTGTTGTCCCTCTTAGTGAGACAAGGCCTCTCACTGGCCTGGGATTCTCCATGTAGAAAAGCTTGGCTGGCCAGCAAGCTCCAGGGATCCGCCTGTCTGCATTTCCCCAGCAATAACCTTGCGAGCAGGCTATCGTTACTGGATTCTTTACATGGGTTCAGAAAATTAAATGCCTATTCTTATACTTGCCATGCAAGCAGTTTGCGGAATGAGCGAGAGGCATAACAACATTCCTGAAAGTTTTTTTTTTTTTTTGTGTGTGACTTCTTTTCCATATGTAGTTCTATTTTTTACACAAATTAATTTTATGTAGACATTTTATATACTGAACTGTTTGATTAATTTTCTGATTTTTTCACTAATTTTTTTCTCTTCTGTGTGGAGGTTAAAGTTTTGTAAGCTCTGTGACACTTTTTAAAAAATATATTATTTTTATTTTTATTTATTTATTTGAGAGCAACAGACAGAGAGAGAAAGAGGCAGGGAAAGAGGGAGAATGGGCACGGCAGGGCCTCCAGCCACTGCAAATGAACTCCAGACGCATGTGTTCCCTAGCGCATCTGGCTAACGTGGGTCCTGGGGAATGGAGCCTTGAACCAGGGTCCTTAGGATTCACAGACAGTCGCTTAACAGCTAAGCCATCTCTCCAGCCCTACACTTCTGTTTTTTACAAAATGAATCTTTTATTTATTTATTTAAGAGAGAGAGGGAGAGGGAGAGAGAGAGAGAGAGAGAGAGAGAGAGAGAGAGAGAGAGAGGGAAAGAGTCAGAGAGTGGGAGAGAGAGAGAGAGAGAGAGAGAGAGAGAGAGAGAGAGAGAGACAGAGACAGAGACAGAGACAGAGAGAGATTGGGCATGCCAGGGCATCCAGCCCCTGCAGATGAACTCCAGATATATGTGCTACCTTGTGCCTTGGCTTATGTGGATCCTGGGGAATCAAACCTACGTCCTTTGACTTTGAAGGCAAATGCCTTTACCGCTAAGCCATCTCTCCAGTCCTTTGTGACCCTTTTTTGAATGAAACTGTAATTCAAACCTATCAGCCTTCAAACCCTTGTACTATATTTAATATATGTAATATGTAATGGAAAAGGAGAAATATTATATATGTAGACTTGATCAAATATTACTCAATAATAGAAAATATATCATTGACATCAAAAGGACATGCTTATACAATTGCATTCTTAAAAACTGCTTTCCGGGCTGGAGAGATGGCTTAGCGGTTAAGCGCTTGCCTGTGAAGCCTAAGGACCCCGGTTTGAGGCTCGGTTCCCCAGGTCCCACGTAGCCAGATGCACAAGGGGGTGCATGCGTCTGGAGTTTGTTTGCAGTGGCTGGAAGCCCTGGCTCGCCCATTCTCTCTCTCTCCCTCTATCTGTCTTTCTCTCTGTCTGTCACTCTCAAAATAAATAAAAAAATGAACAAAATATTTTAAAAAATAAATAAATAAAATTTAAAAATTAAAAAACTGCTTTCCTTGAGTAATAATTATAAATAGAAGTATAATATAACAAATTGAACTATTTTAAAGTATTTTCTCTATTTTTTTCCATATATTTTCAAAATTAAAATTAAAAATAAACTCGGGAATATACTTCATGATATGTTTATATTGACATGCAAATTTTGATTTTCAAAATCAATAAAACTTTCAAAATGTCATCTTTTCCAGGCCTTCATGTTCTTTAATTAAGGAAGAAGGTTTTAAACACATTATTGAAAGAAGAGCAATACTTTTGATCATATCATGTGTAATGAGCTATGTGTCTTTTAAAAATGATGCAAAAATCAAGTATAATTTCTCTTTTAACAGCTTGAGGGTTCATTTATAGTGTATGAGGCTGACCTATGAGCTTTTAATGCTACCCGTTTAGTGACATCTGTATTGGATATTTCTGGTGAAACACTTTCAAACTCTAAACATAATTTAACATTGCATTCATGGAGTGCTTTGACTCACACAGAGCATCAGCAGATTGCACTCTGACCACCTTCCATTAGAAGCCTGTGTCTCAAACTACCTCAGCCTGTAAAACAATGGATACCATCTCAACCCAGGCACATAAATGCTATTCCACTAGCAAACCACGGAGACTCTGATTCCTGAGCTGGGTGACTCCAGTGCTACACACACACACACACACACACACACACACACACACACTGAATCTCTGCTAGAGGGGCAGTGTAAAGGTGGGAGCTGGAAGTGGAGACAGGCTAGAGAGAGGTAACTAACACCATTGTTACTCTACTTTGCTTTCAAATGTCTTATAAGTAATTCTAGTGGACCATGACTGCATTCATTGCAGCACTCCTCCATCACATAGAGAATTCCTCATTGCAACCTAGAAATTTTCACTTATTGAACAAATATTTGCAGAGAATCTGTACCTTACCAAGAAATTGTCTAGGTTCTGTATTTTCTGTGGGGAATAAGACAGAAAAGTCTCAAGCCCGTTAGAGCATACTGTACTGATAGACCAAAAAGCAAGTACATAAAATAGATAATGACAAATAATAAGTTCATTAAAGGCAATTAGAATAGTGCAAAAAGAGGACTGAGGAGATAGGTCAACTGGTAAAGTACCTTCTGTGGAAGCCTCAGGACCTGAATTTGTTTTTTTTTTTTTTTTTTTAATTTATTTATTTGAGAGTGACAGACACAGAGAGAAAAACAGATAGAGGGAGAGAGAGAGAATGGGCGCGCCAGGGCTTCCAGCCTCTGCAAACGAACTCCAGACGTGTGTGCCCCCTTGTGCATCTGGCTAACGTGGGACCTGGGGAACCGAGCCTCGAACCGGGGTCCTTAGGCTTCATAGGCAAGCGCTTAACCACTAAGCCATCTCTCCAGCCCAGGACCTGAATTTGTATCCCCAGTACTTGTATCAAAGCCAAGATGGCAGCATAGCTTGTAATTGTAGCACTGGCAGGCAGGAACAGGAGGTCACATGTGGGGCTTGCCGCTAGCTAGTCCAGCTGAGTCAGAGTTTCATGTTCAGTGAGAGAACGTCTTGAAAAATAAGGTGAAGATTGATTGAGGAAGACAGCTGACATCAATATCTGGTCATTATCTTCACATACATTTGTGCATGTGCATTTTATACATGTACCCCCCCCCAAATAACGGTAACATATGTGCAATAAAGGAAGGGGCTAATTTTAAATGTGGCAGTCAATAATGGCTAGTATTTCAAATGACTCAAGTCCTCAGTGCTAAGGAGCTTGGGAGGGCACTTCAAGAAGAGATAAAGTTGCCAGGCCCTGCAGTGCACAGAGACAGAGGACAGTAAGGAGAACTAGTTGAGCTAAAGGTCAGAGTCAGAGAGTCAAGCAATAGTTCCAATCCTATTGAGCCGCATGACCCATAATACCCGTGGGGTTGACCTACGTCCATAATGAGGAAGGTCTCTTCACAAAAGGGGCAGGGAGGAGGGAAAGGATGGTGCCAATGTGTGATGTTTACATACAAAATATGTCCATGTCTAATAAAAAAATTGCCTCGGCCAGTGGGGAGTTGAACAAGGACTCGAGGGGGAGTTAACCTGAATGGGAAAAGGCAAACAGACACAAGAAGGAGACCATGCTAGATGTTTGTCAAGGCCTCAGAGTCTTTATTTTTCACACAGTGGTTATATAGGGGAAGATAAAAGGGGGGTAATAAGCTGGCTGATATGATTCAGGGTTTTGGAATTGCCAGGAAACCTACAGGGGATGTAATTAGGTGTTTATCTAATCTTGCCTCAATGGCTTAACATCCTGACTGCACCAGGCTTCACATCCTGACCATAAACTGGCCTTTGGCTAAAGATAAGATTCTGTAAGCAGTCTGCTCACTGATGTTCCAGAAGTACCTAACAGAAAGCTGGATGGACCAGCTTTCTGAGTAATGAGTCAGCTTATGAGCAGGCCCAGGCAAAATGGAGAGGCTTTTGCTCTATGGCTCCTGACAATAAATAAATAAATAAATAAATAAGAGAAAAACTATCATAGGGGGATGGAGAGATTTATCAATGGTTAAGGTGCTTGCTGGCAAAACCAAATGACTCAGGTCCTATTTCCCAGTGCCCACATAAAGCCCAATGCACAAGGTGGTGCATGTGCCTGGAGTTCAGTTACAGTGGCTAGAGGCCCTGGATTCTACCTTCCCCTTCTCTCAAATAAATAAATGAAATATTTTTAAAAAGAAATTCCATAGGGGGCCTTGTCCTTTAATATCCAAATGAGATTGGCTTATTGTTCTATTATATCATCTCTAGAAATCCAACTATTTTCTCTTCCCCAAGATGCCAGAGAATTCTCGGGGTGGTGGGAGGTGTTGCATTACCAAATATTCCCACTCTGGGTCTGCTGAACTTGAAGCAGTTCAGTATAGCATCACCACTTGGTCCTCTGTAGCCTACTCTGCTTAGCCTTAAACGTAGGTGGGCAGGTGACATGTAACCGTGCTTAGATTAACTTATCTGCAATCACATCATGTCCTTCACCCAGAGTATGTTATAAAAATGTTTGTAAAAAAAAATGTGTGATGGTGGGTTTGGTGGTGCATTCCTGAAATCTAGTGCTGGGGAGGTGGAGGCAGAAGGATTCCTGAGGCTTGCGGGCTAAGTAGCTTAGCTGAATCCATTGGCTCTGTGTTAACAACAGATCCTGTCTCAAAAAATGAGATGGAGAACAAATGAGAAAGACAATTGATGTCAACCTCTGGCCTCCACACATACATGCAGACACATGCATGCATATACACTCATACACAAGGCACATCTTTCATATACACATGCAAAAGTTAATCACAGCTTCTCTTTCTCTCTCTCTCTCTCTCTCTCTCTCTAACTCTTTTATATTAGTTATCTTTTTCTTCCATTTTTTTTTTAATTTAAAAAAAAATTTTTGTTCATTTTTTATTTATTTGAGAGCGACAGACACAGAGAGAAAGACAGATAGAGGGAGAGAGAGAGAATGGGCACACCAGGGCTTTCTAGCCTCTGCAAGCGAACTCCAAATGCGTGCACCCCCTTGTGCATCTGGCTAACGTGGGACCTGGGGAACCGAGCCTCAAACTGGGGTCCTTAGGCTTCACAGGCAAGCGCTTAACTGCTAAGCCATCTCTCCAGCCCTCTTCCATTTCTTAATGGGCACTGACCTGTAACTCCCAGTACCAACATGTGGCTATCATCCACAATGAGCTTTTGATCAGAGAGACCTACAAGGTTTCCTAAAAGACAGGCAGATTTCTGTCAGAGTACTTGATGACCCACTAAAGGTTAGTGGTAAGACCCTACTGCTGAAGACACCTTATGTGGTTGACATGTCAAATGGAACAACATGGCTGGAAGTTGGAAGAGAGTAAGTCCCCAGACAGTCAGTGCATTAGTGCCAGAAGGTGCTACATGGGCGACTGGGGAAAGATGACCAATATCTGTTCAAGCAACTTATAGTCTAACCTACTTAGTAGCAAATAACCTGCCGTGATGCTCACACAAGTGCAATAATGGCACACAGCCATGTTGGGAAATCAACTGCTCTTGATTTGGCTAACTGATCCCCTCAGTGGTTCAGGACCTATAGCTGGAACTGGGAAACAAGTCAGAACCATATCCAAACATAAGTCCTCTCTCCATTATCAAGCTACCACAAATTGTGGGCTACAAGAGGGCCTACATCTATTAAATTCTCTATAAAAAAGTAAGGGTTATCTCATTTGTTGAGTGCTAACTTTACTCTCTGTTGGAGAATCTGCTTCTCTTTTTTAGATAGCCTTTCAGTATTTTGGTGACTGTAAGTAGTTTTGGTCATTGGCTGGTACTTTCTGAATTTGGTACTTCTTTCTATGAGTTATTTGGGGTTCATTTTATTTTAGGGGGAGAGCAAAGTGATAACTACTACTGTTGTCAAATCCTATGAGAAACCCATCATCAATGATATGTTTACTGATACTGAGCTTGAGGTACCACAGAGGTACCTCTTGATTTCTTTCTCCAAAGCAAAGTTACCCTTCTCCCCTCCCTTTGGAGGAGCAGTTACTAGCTGCAGCCTGCACCTAGGGATGGAAAGGTAGGTTCTATCTCTTTGAAGGAGGCTGTGTATTCATAAATCACTCTGAATTGCTTTGTGACAAGCTCTCTCTTCTATCCCATTTATTTATACCTGTATGAATGGGTTGTTCTCTATTTTCTACTTTGGATGATAATCCAACATTTCTTCATTTCTTTTTATAAGATAGTTTTGGCTTTGACCCCTCAGAGTTCTTTGATTTTGCTCCTTTATCCTTTTTGTATTTCAAGCACTGACATATAATATGACTTAATTTGAAAATAGTGTGGTCTCATGAAATGAGAAGTGGGGACTGAGAGTAGTCTCTTAGCCTGATATGATATCCCACTTCTTTTTTTTTGATTTTAATTAATTTATTTATTTGAGAACAACAGACAGAGAGAAAGAGGAGAGAGAGAGAGAGAGAGAGAGAGAGAGAGAGAGAGAATGGGTGTGCCAGGGCCTCCAGCCACTGAAAATGAACTCCAGACATGTGCAACCCCTTGTGCATCTGGCTACCATGGGTCCTGGGCAAATAAGCCTTGAACTGGTGTCCTTAAGCTCCACAGGCAAGCACTTAACCACTAAGCCACCTCTCCAGCCTGATATACCACTTCTTAATGTAAGACAACCCAGGGTTCCTTCCTGGCTGTGCTTGGAGTCAGCTTTATCCTGAAGGGTTTTTTCCTCATCATGATGTGGCTACCATTGGCAACAGGAACTCTGTCCATATGTCTCCTTTTTACGCCAATAAATCAAACTGAAAAATCTCCTCAAAATCCATAGACAAGCCTTCTTTCCAGATCTGAGGAGGAGCAGATGGAAATAGATGTAAGATTCTCAGCCAATGGTACCTTCTGTTCCAATGTGAACTAAATTCAGCAGTTAATTCTTGTGTCTGTGAGCATCCAATCCAAGACAAAATATTTTGGGCAAAAGCTCATGGAATTCTGCAACTTTGCATGTAGAAACATTAATTAAACTGCAAAGAAATAAGAACAGTCAAGAAAACTTTTGGGATATCCAGATTCAAATCATAGATCTGAAAATAAAGGAAGGTCATGTATATAAGAAGAAAGAGGAGAGATATCAGGACCTCTTTACATAATTCCATATGAAATATTTACTGTAAGACATGTTAATTAGAAAAAAAAACATGAGGCATTATTATAAAATCAACGTACTCAGGAAGAATAAATCTTCTTATACTGTTATATACCCAACTCCATAAGAAAAATGAGCTATAGGAAGTCATGAGTTAAATTTCTCTCTCAAGTAAATAAATAAAAATAATTTTAAAAAGTTCCTGATCAATTAATTTGAGAATCAGTGAACGATTACTTTGAATGGGCCTGCCCTCATTAGATAAGCCCTAACGAAAATCTCAAAGACAAGAAACAGAATTGGAATTTTTCCAAGACCAAGGATCTCTGGTCTCAGAGGTTACCTCAGCTGTGGCAACACCTTGATCATAGCATGTGATTCTGATGACAGCCACCAGCTAACCTGCATCAGAGTCCAAAGCCAAGGGAATGGTTATGTAGTGAATGCTCACATCTTTCAAGCCTCTAAGCTTGCAGTAATTTGTTAGACAGCAATAAGCAAGTAGATTAATGCATTGTCCTAGGATCTTCCTTTCCTAGGAAAACTAACCCTCAGAAAGACTAGCCTTTCAGTTTAACCAATAATATCTACAAAGCCAAAAAGTCTAATGGCCCAAAAGATGGTCATCATAAAACACAGTGTTGGTATTCCATTGAGATCTGGACTCCTGGGCAGCACACAGCTTAGGGTTTGATTCTATTGTCTTTGGAACTTAACTTCAAACTTTTCAAAAGAGCTTTCCTGGAATCTTTATAATTTTTAGGAATGGATCCTTTCTCCAACTATAATTATATGTCGTATATATAAGATATGTTATATTATGTATAATTCAAATATTTATCATGTAACAATATAAAACATATATTGTTAATTTTTTTATATATATTTTTTATTTATTTATTTGAGAGTGACAGACACGGAGAGAAAGACAGAGGGAGAGAGAGAGAGAATGGGCACGCCAGGGCTTCCAGCCTCTGCAAATGAACTCCAGAAGTGTGCGTCCCCTTGTGCATCTGGCTAACATGGGACCTGGGGAACCGAGCCTCGAACCGGGGTCCTTAGGCTTCACAGGCAAGCGCTTTACCGCTAAGCCATCTCTCCAGCCCTATATTGTTAATTTTGACTTCCTGTATTATATCATTAGTTATTGTTCTATCTAGACATTGTCTATGCAAATAGTATGTAAATCCTTTCAAACCAGGAATTTCAGTGGGAGGATAGTAAAGGACACTTAAAGGTCATGGTTATACCACCTTAAATAAACAAGTCTGAATTACAAATCTACTGTTTTGTAATTCCATGCACATTTTTGAATTTCAGTCTTACCTTAATGTTACCTTTTAAATATAATAATAATAAATTTAGTGTGAGATTAGGAAAAAATGGATGTAATTATCCTGGCAAAGAGCAGGGCTCAGTCGATGAAACCACTTAATCTGCTTGGCCTCTTAACTCTAGCATTTTAGGTGTCAGATAATATTGGTGATTAATGTGTTCTTTAATTATTTTTGAAAATCATCCAGTTGGCATCTCTGTTCTGACTTTTTAAACAACTTTTTACTGACAACCTTTGTACATATAGACAATATACCATATTCATAAGCCCCTCTCACCACTGTATGGCAATTTGGGCTGCAGGTGGTTCCCTTCAGCCTACGAACCTCGGCATTTAGGTTTTGTCATTGTAACAAAGAATTGAAGAAATGGACTCCAAGAAAGGTAGACTGGGAATTTTGAGTTTTATGTAGGGAGAATTGTTATCCAGGGGAAAGCCAGAAAGATTCAGGCCAGCAGGGGATGCCTGGCTGGAAAGGGAGAGCCAGGGACTGCAGAGAAGATGTGGATGGGAAATCTGCAGGACAGAAGCCCATGGAGAAGACATGGAAGGCAGAGCCTGAGAACCTGGGGCAAAAGACTCCACAATGCCCACAGCAACGACAACAGAGAGTAACAAAGTGAGAAGGAAGAAACTTCCCTTCCCCACTCTATCTCAGCTGGAAAGGGAAGGACTTACCAAAACAGATCAGGAGATTCAGATGCCAGGAGAATGAGTAGCCACGAGAGAATTACCCATGCAGCAAACCCTTTTGTAGTTAATTAATATGGACTTTATTGTCACTCAGGTATGCAAGAGAGAGAGACCTGATTAGTTTTCAGACTCAAGGGTCTGGATCAGGAGGGGTCAGCCCACCTAGGTGTGCTAAATTGGAGAAGCCGTAGGGGGGGCTGTTGATAGGCATTTCTTGTCATCTTAGGTGAGATTGGGTCATTGGGATCTAGTTTTGCTAGGGCAGGGGGGATGGCATGTCCTTATTTGCTCCTTGGACATTTTGCCCCTAATTTGTTGTCTATTTGTTTTTAAACAAAATACTATTTTGTTCCTACTTTTCCTTTACCACTTTCTCTTTTCTCCCTTCCAAATCCCCCCACCCATGGAATCCTTTCTTCTTTAGTCTATTTTATTATTTATTTATTTATTTAAGAGGAGAAAGAATGGGTGTGCCATGGCCTCAAGATGCTGCAAATGGACTCTGAAAGCAAGTGCCACTTTGTGCATCTGGTTTATGTGTGTACTGTGGGATCAAACCCGGATTCTGGGCTAGAGAGATGGCTTAGCTGTTAAGCACTTGCCTGTGAAGCCTAAGGACCTCGGTTCAAGGCTCCATTTCCCAGGGCCCATATACTCCAGATGCACAAGGGGGCACATGCGTCTGGAGTTCAGTTCAGTGGCTGGAGGCCCTGGTGTGCCCATTCTCTCTCTATCTGCCTCTTTCTCTCTGTGTCTGTCTTTTGCTCTCAAATAAATAAATAAATAAATAAATAAATAAATAAATAAATAAATAAAAACAAAAAACCTTGGATCTTTAGGCTTCAAAAGCAAGTGCCTTAACTGCTACACCATCTCTCCAGCACAGTCTCTGCTTTTTTTTATGTCTGTTTTGGCATTTTAAAAAGCTTTTGCTTATTCACTCAGTAAATATTTCTCTCCTCTTCTTTTCATAACATGCATCCTCAGTATTGCAAAACAGTTCCTTTCCCTGGGGAGACATGGCCTTCCTTGGAATCAAGAAATTTGCTTCATTTATCTCTATGCCAAGTACACAGCTGAGAAGGCTGTGAGCCTGATGATAAAAGTGAAACAATCAATAAATCACTCAATCAATCAAAAGTGGTGGTGAAATTCTTGAAGTAGTGGGTATCTCAATTTTAATATGCTTGCTGGAAGAATAGGTGGCAATTATTTCCCCCTAAAAGAAGGAAAGCACTTGACTTTTTATAACTAGGACTTTCTGTGTAATAAAAATCAGTTGCAGGGTGAAATGTTTTCTTATGCATTCCTATCTTCTGCCTGCTATTTCCTTTTGATATAAATGCCAAATCATGGTTTTGGCACTGCATGTGTATATGTGCATATGTGTATGAAGGTTCATATCTATGTGCGTAATGTATGTGTCCAGATGTACATGCAGGTACATAAGGAAGACAGAGGTTGGTATTGGGTGTCTTTCTCAAACATACTCGACATTGTTTTTTTTTTAGACAAGGTTTATCACTGGACCTAAGATCACTGATTCAGCTAGACTAACTAGCCAGTAAATACCAGGCATCCTTTGTCTCTACATCTCTGGATCTGTGCTGTCATGCCTGGCTTTTAAATGAGTGCTGGGATCCAAATTCAGGACTTCATGCTTGTAGGATGAGCACTTCACTGACTGATCCAGTTCATCAGCCCCAACAGGTGCAATTGTTAAGTTGCACAGGTGACTAATGCTCTAGACCCATTTCTCCATTTATAGGTATAAAGATGATGTTCCCTTAAGGGAATGTGTGCCAAAGGCTTACACACAGTAGACCTTCCACACACACTCACCACCCTCGCATCCCCCTCAAATGTATCTTCTCAGTCCTTTCTGGCACAACTCTTGTTAGACTAACCAGTTGCTCAGATTGCACAAAGCCACAGAGCAAACACTGCACAGCGGACCCAGTCTAGTTCACAGGCTCACATTCTCAATCCCCTTCTCGTCGTTCCTAGGTTCTGTGTTATCTTAGACAGCTACCCTCTGCAAACCTAAGTTCCTAATCAGCTTTTAAAATATTGTTTAGTTATTTGCTAGTAGGAGACAGAAGAGTGACATGGTGGGCACATGGGCACACCAGGCCCTCCAGCTGCTGCAAACGAACTCCAGATGCATGAGCCATTGTGCATCTGGCTTTACGTGGGTCCTGGGGAATCACACCTGGATTGTTAGGCTTTATAGGCAAGTTCCTGAACTGCTGAGCCATCTCTCTAGCCTAAAGTTCCTAATCTGTGATACATTAATGGTTATATCTCTGCTGTAGGGTGATTTGTTGTGATTATTCATGAATAGGGGTTAATAAGTTGAAGCAAGACACTAAAGAGAGAATGCTAGCTACTCTAGAGTCCTCATGAAATGTCATTAGGCCACCATGGTTATTTTCCGCAAGGTTGGGAGGGGTCAGCAGAGAGCCCCTTAGCACGCTGATGGATGGGGATCCAGTCCTGGGCAGTGAGAGGACAAAGCAACTAACCTTTACTTCTAGTGTAGACATGACAAATGTAGTGAGGTGCCAAATGTAAACTTTATTAAAATATTGTATACACAGTCAAACTAATTGAGTGGCCAAAGTATTAAAGAGTAAAGATAAGCCATTTAGAAGACAGAAAAATAAGTAACTGCAAACTTTATTGTGTTAAAATAACAAGTAAGGGAAATTTAAAACATGTGCATTTTAATAAATGATCTATGGAAAAATCTAACATGATACAGAGAACGTGAAAGATGAAAAAGTAAGATAGGAGAGAAGAAACACATAAAGGTCAAGAATTTTATGTGAAATCAGACTTCTAAAAATTATTATTATTATTATTATTATTATTATTATTATTATTATTATGAGTGTGTGTACACCAAGACCTCTTGCTACTGCAAATAAACATCAGGTGGTTGAGCCTCTTTTTATTCCCTTCCAGTTTAAGTGGGTGGTTTGGGAATTGAACTCCAGGTTGGCAAGCTTTGTAAACAAGCACCTTTAACTGCTAAGCCATTTTACCAGCCTGAGATCAATATTTGATTAATCAAACAAAGAAATTTTCTGCTGTGAGTGAGTGCTGTGTCCCTCAGAAGGAAGAGTTCTACATTCCCCAGTGATCTCTGCTGACTTCCTTCAAAGCTGCTGCAAAGGGACACCAGAGATGATTTCTGTCACCCTTTGTAAAGCAGCCTTTGATTTCTGCGCCCTCTTGACTTATTTGTTCCTCTCTCCTAATCATTTTTGGAAGCACAAACACTGAAAAGATGTGGCCGGGGAGACCGCAAGCCAGGGTTTCAAGATTGTCCCATGGGTTTTATGTTTTTATCTTTACAAGGCTTGTAGCAGGCAGAGAGTAGAATTTTGGCACACATTTTTTTATCATGTAACTTCTAATAACCTGAGCTTCCTATAATGGGCAAAAATTAGCTTTGCAAAACAGTAATATCTTCCAAAATAAATGATCCTTCAGACTGAAATATACATTAATATATACACATATGAGAATATATACATAAAATATATGAATTTTATTCACACACACATACATGTTTCCTCTAAAAGCAAAGAAAAAGGAAACACATAGGGAATAGGAGCAAAAGGAATTGCTATCACAAGGAAAGGGCGAAAGGGGCAAAGCCACCGCTAAAATTATCCTCTTTTCATCACAAACCCTTCCTGCAAGAAGAGATTTTTTTCCCCATTCTGTGGATGCTATTTTATCTCATCAGTTGAGTGCATGTTTCCTTCCCCTAAATCCGATGGTGATCTGCCTGGTTTTCCTTTCAGCAATTTCCAAACAGCAATTCTTCCTCTGAAAGGACAATATGCAGTGGCTCTAAAGTAACTTTTTTTTTGTGTGTGGAACAGTATTTAATTTTATTAGTCAATTTATTTACTTACAGAGAAAAATATGCAGATATATATATATATATATATATATATACACACACACATATACATGTATACACATATATATGTATATATATATACATATATATGTGTATATATGTATATGTATATATATACACATATACACATATATATATGTATATATATACATATACATATGTGTATATATATATATTTTTTCTGTGACATTCGTTTTAATCACATTTTCCCAGGATAAGGTTAGTGGGGGTCAGTGCCATGACTTGCCTCATAGGCTCCAGTACTACCTGCGTCTTACCAAAGAGCATATCACAATATACACATATATACATACATACATACACACACACACACACACACATATATGGAGAGAAGGAGAGAGAGAGAGACAGAGAAAGAGAGACAGACAGAGAGAGAGAGAGAGAGACACACCGACAGTGAGAGAGACAGACAGAGAGAGAGAGAGACAGGGGAATGGGAACTCCAGGGCCTCCAGCTATTGCAAATAAACCCCAGGCACATGTGCCACCTTATACATCTGGCTTTACATGGGTACTGGGGAACTGAATATGGGTCCTTTGGCTTTGCAGGCAAGTGCCTTAATTGCTAAGCTATCTCTCCAGCCCTAGCATTTATTTTCTATCTTCTTCTATAAATATATATGAAGGATGATATTTATCTACAGTTACTCAAGCCAAGAACTGGAGACTTAGCTTGGGAAAGAGGAATTAGAACAACAGAAAGTTGAAAAGAAATGAAGGCTTAGTTATATTATTTAAATCTCAAGCTGGATATAAAATAAAACATAAAATCTAAATTTTTTCTTATATGTGTCAGGTTTTTTTTTTTTCAAGGTATGGTCTCACTGTAGCCCAGGCTGACTTGGAATTCACTCTATTCTCAGGGTGGCCTCAAACTCATGGCAATCCTCCTACTTCTGCCTCCCAAGTGCTGGGATTAAAGGTGTGCACCACCATGCCTGGCTTATGTGTCAGATTTTTAAATAAAATTGCCTTAAATTTTTTTCTCCATCTTTATACAAAAGACAGTATGCATATGGACTGAATACAGATATTCTCATGACCCTAGCACCTTCTTTCCCCAGGTTCATGAGTTAGAAGAGCTGTTCTTAGGGATATATAAAAAAGAAAGGACTAGAAGCCATTGTAATTAATGAAGAAAATTCAGCCTTACTCTAAATCCTTAGCTGTTCCATTAAACTCATGATAGTAGCTTCCTCTTAGGGCTTGAGGAGGAGCTACATGCTCTTCTGAATGCTGCTATTTCTCTACTACCTTTAGGGGTGGGAGCATTCTCTCTTTCTTCCTATGTCACCAGGTATTGGGAGGACCAAGCTTGTTCTGTTTGTTTCTTTCTTTCCCCGATTGCCTTAGGAGAGGTGTTTCTTCTGCTACTCTATAAAATTCTGCTGCTACCCCTCTGGATAACTCCTTGACACCCTCTTCCAGGGCTGTTAAACATGAGAGGCCTGGACTACCTGGGTTCCCAGAGCCCCACAACACTGAAGGTTGACAGGAACTGAACTGAGCAGCCTCAGATGAAATAGATGGAGGTGAGCTTTTCTGTGACATTCGTTTTAATCACATTTTCCCAGGATAAGGTTAGTGGGGGTCAGTGCTATGACTTGCCTCATAGGCTCCAGTACTATCTGCGTCTTACCAAAGAGCATATCACAAACATGACTGTCCTCCCTTGGCCTGAAGGTCCAGCATAGTGGAGTCAGAGGGCAGAAGGTGGTTGGTGCTGCTTCTGGGATAATATTTCTGTGCCATGTCTTCTCTTGTTTGCCTGGTGACTGTGGGTGACCTTGAGTTGAAGTCCTAAAATTTCTTCAACTGTGAAATGTGAAATGTGATGTTTTTGACCTAGCTGAATGTGATGGATGGCTCTGAGTGCCCTGAGAGCTAATGAGTTAACATTTACAAAATGCTAGGAGCTGTTTTGGAGAATGGCTTTCTCTAAGCATGAAAGATCGTTATTCATTACCCAGAATGCATACAAATAAAAATAAGAGTGTTTCTGAACAAGAAGATGGATGCAGAGAGCCACATGTGCCCTGTGTGAAAGACAGGTTGGAGATTAATTCAATGGATAAAGTGTTTTAAAACCCAGCAGTTTCACGCTAATAAAAAGGGGGCCTGAAGACTATATTTTGGTCTGGCGGTCAGAGCAGAACTGGAAATGTCAAAGTGGTATGATTCACTTCTAGCATTCCTGCTCAGTTTTATTGAATGCCTTGAGGCTATGCAGTCTGGGGTTTGGGGAAGGAAAATTATGCTGTATCTGAGTGTAATGATATGACTAATACAGTTTGTGTATCTGTATCAGTTGTCACAGAGAAAGCAGAAGCTGCCAGAGATCAGGCACCTGACTACATATCTGTTTCTTTACAACTTTTATTTATAAATTTATTAATTTCTTCACTTCTGTAATGTGATAGCCAGGTGGTATAGTATGTATTGCTCTCTGCGTATGGTCTACAAGTGGTAAAAATGAGACCTTAGGCTTTATGTATTCTATTTATTTATTTCCTTTTTGTATGTATGTGGTGTGGGTGTCCACATGCATATATATATGTGGAAAGCATATGCGTGTGTGTGTGTGTGTGTGTGTGTGTGTGTGTGTGTGTACCAAAAGTCAACATTGGGTGTCTTCCTCAATTGATTGTAATCTTACATGTTGAGATAGGGTCTGTTTCTGGAGCTGACTGATTCAGCTAGTCAAGTTAGCCAGTAAGTCCTAGGGTTCCTACTTTCTTTTTTTAATTTTTTAAAAATTTTATTAACATTTTCCATGATTATAAAAAAATATCACATGGTAATTCCTCCCCCCCCCCACACTTTCTCCTTTCTTTGTATCCTCATTGTTGAAATTACATGCATGCGCCACCACATCTGGATTTTCCATGGATTCTGGAGATCTGAACTTGTTTCTTATGCTAAAATGGCAAGCACTTTGCTATTTGAACTATCAACTCAACCCCAGACATTTGGTTTATAATAGTTTTTCTCTATCTCCTTGCCTCTGTAGGTATATGTTTGTGGGTGAAAGAGAAGGATTATGTACGAAAGATATACATACGTATGATGTGTTTATCAATACAATATATGCATATATGTACAGAAAAATAGACATGTCTATATGCTTATAGAAATTTCACATAAGAACGTTTTGCTTTGATACAACACTTCTTTATAGTTTTAGCATATTTTATTTCATTTACTTTTTTGAAAGTCGTAATTGAACATAACTTAAAATTCTACTTATTCTTTAAACAAATGCAATGTTTATCAAACTGTGATGCAAGTTCTGACAATACAACAAGGTATCCTACTTGCTTAAGGCTGATATTGTAGAAGGGAGAGGAAAGCAGTGAGGCCAGAACGAGATAGGAACACAAGTAAATTGTTTGTTAGGGGGATGGCTGGCAGCTTAAGACAACAATGAAATGGTGGGAGGGATATATTTGATCAAGTATTATTTTGTATCGATACATCATGTGTTGGTACTTTCTTTTCCCTCATCCATGCCCCCATTCAGCTGGGAGCCCTCGTCAGTGGGAGTGTATGTATTCCCTATGAGGTTGTGAGTTATGCATTGTGGGAGCAGCAGTCAGGCTTTTGGGGGGAAGGAGGGAATGCCTCTGGTCATAATGTCTTAACCTGTGGCTCTTAAAATCTTTATGCCCCCTCTTTGGCAAAAATCTCTGAACCATGGTGGATGAGTTTAAATCTACCTTAGTGATGAGCTCTTAGGAGCCTCTGGATCTCTGCTTTGGTAGGTGTTGAGTATCCTCAGGGTCTGTCTCCTTTACCCTGGCGCTGATTATCAGGTTTATCATGGAAACAGTGGTCATGCTCATCTCTCCAATTCCTCTGTAGTTTCAGCTGTTGCTTGGCTTAAGTGTGAGATGTAGGTTATTCCCTTGGGTCTCACTACCTTCTGAAAAAGAAGAAGAGATTGTCCAACAGAGAGTGAAGACAAGCTCTCTATAATGTTTGGCTAAAAGAGGGGTTTACATATATCAAATTCTTCATAAATTAATAATGCTTTTCCCGTTCGAGAAAGGCTTGTTAAAGGAAAGTATACAAACCCAAACTTGACCGGGAGAGTTGACATGTCTTCTGTGCAGAGAGGGCTGTGTAAGTCCTGGTAGGCAGAGTAGACAGCATCCTGAGGACCCTGTAGGGTTTGATGCTTGGAAGGAGCCTTTTAGGGCCCAGCATGGAGTTTGTGATTTATGTGTTTATATGTTTGTGGAAAGTATGCATGCAAGTGTACATGTGTATTTGTGCCAGTGGAGAGAGGTCAATGTCAGGGTTCTTTCTCAGTAACTATACACATTATTCTTTGAAGTGCAGTGTCTCACTGAAGCTAGAGCTCACCAACTTGGCTAGACTAGCTAGCCAGTGAACCCTAGTGATTTCCTGTCTCTGCCTCCCCAGCACTGGGATTACAGGCACATATCAAGCATGCCCCACATTTTGCATAGGTGCTTTAGATCTGAACTTGGGTCTTCACATTTACATACCAACCTCATTATCCATTTAGCCATATCTACCTAACCTCCTGAATAGTACATTCCACAGTTTTTCTGGTTAGTAAGAACAAAATCAGAAGTTGACAGTCCAATTGAATGAGAGCCATTTCAATGGCCAGGAGAAGCATGTTGGCTTCTCTCAATGCGACTGTGGAGAAAATCCAGGGGCATGTAAATACTTAGTGGCTGTTCTGGAGTCAGAGTGACAGGAGTAGAGCCAGGGCTCATTTGTAAACCCCAGATACTGCACCTAGTTTATTTTCCATTTTAGTTTCAATTCACTATTAATGTGGCACTAATTGAAGTGTGGACACCCCACAAAATTTATTCACCATACAACTGACTATTAGATTTCATGTTATTTGTTAGAGGGAGGAAGTGAGTACCTCAGAGAGGGTGGACTGGACATGAAAGAGTCACTATTTTACTCTGGATGGACATCAGGATGTACTCTGGACCAAGTTACTTCTAAGTGTGCAGACAATAGCTTTCATTGCATGGCTTGTCCCATAAAGTGCATTTTATGTAACAGCAGTTGGCTCCATTTTGAGCGCAAGTGCTAAGAACAGTGATTCCACATCTTGTTTGTCCAACTGGAAACAAAGAAAGACACCTCACGCTGGGCGACACTAGCGCCCACCATACCTCAGACCACCCAAGTGTAAGTCTTGTGGGATCCACAAGTGGCCATTGAAGAATGCTTCACTCCTCACATTGCCCGTGGCTTTTACTCAGCAGTGTTCAGTGTTTGAAGTCACCAGGAGACAGTTCTGCACCTGGAACCAACTCTGGGTTTTGGGCTCTGACATGAGCAGTTCTGGGTCTGAGTTCTTTATGCCAACATGTTATGTAGCCACTGCAGTGGCCTTCTTTGCATCTCTACAGTCTCTCCACTCTGGTCTTCCTTGAGGTCTCTTTAACTCTTTCATGGCTATGTTGTAAGCTATATATCATTGTGTAATATGTCACTCTGTGAAGTGTTATGTATTATCATAGAGCTAATATTAATAATTAATGCTGTAATAAAAGAATCACTGGCCTCTGCTGGCCATAGCCATGAAATCAGTAGTACTTAGTGAAGGAAAGAAAAAAAAAAAGACTTGTGGATTTTAAAAATAATTTTGCTGGCAATTCTTATACATGTACAAAATGTATTTTCATCACAGGCTCCTCCTAGCACTCCCCGTCATGCTCCGCTCTCCTCTAGCTATTTCATTGGGCCCCTTCCTTTCTCCACTCAGTTTCCCTACTATTCTGATGTTTCCTTTGTTTGATTTTTGCCATCTTTCGTCATCCATGACAACATGTTGATGGACCTGATATTGTGCAGGTAACTACAGCTGCTGTGAGGTCATGAATACAATGGACAACACATGTCCAGAATGCAACATTCCAAAAC
This sequence comes from Jaculus jaculus, assembly GCF_020740685.1. Lineage (NCBI taxonomy): Eukaryota > Metazoa > Chordata > Mammalia > Rodentia > Dipodidae > Jaculus > Jaculus jaculus. The sequence continues at coordinate 28,890,610 of NC_059106.1, read as the reverse complement.
ACTGCTCTCCACCCTCTGGCTCTTGCATTCTTTCAGCCACCTTTCCTGCAATGTTCCCTGAGCCTTCGTAGGTATTTTGAAGATGCTTCATTTAATGCTGAGTGTTTAACTGCTGCTTCTTCTCAGCACTGTGATGAGGCTGAGTCTCCCCAGGAATAACCACTATCTGTGAAGAGACCCTTCTCTGATCAAAAGTGAGAGCAACAGTACTTACTGGGTGAGCATAGACATGAGCACTTGGACGACAATTTGATAGACAAAACATATTGACTTAGCCTAACAATAGCAGTAGCTTCTGGCCTAGTGTCTGTGACCTTCTAAGAGATAGGCTTTGACTAACTTTCAGTACCAGGCTTGAATTCCCTGCCATGGAATGGGCCTCAAGTTCAATCAGAGAGCAGTTGGTTACTCCACAACAATCATGTCACTATTTCACTGGTGGGCCCATCTTGCCTGGCTCTCTTGTTGTATAGTTCACATTGTTCTCTGCTGGTTAAGCAGCCTGCACAGAACTTCCGAGCACTATGGCAGCTATCTGGCAGAGCAACAGCTTCCAGCATGGTACTAGGTTAACATTTCATTGTCTATCAACCAATAAATGTGGATTCTTAAGCAATAGAGCCTTACATTCTAGTTCTGGTGGGTAACCAAGAACATTGACAATAGCCTATATGCATACTTTATGGGCCCCCTGACCAGAATTCCCACCACTCATACTGTTATTTTATTATAAAACCACGAGGCTTAAATTTATTATATAACAAAGAAGTGGGTTTCAATATGGTATATTCACATCATCATTGGCTTTGGTTAAATCTCTCCCCACGCCTTTCTCTCTTCCAAAACCCTTCACTAACTGCCTTAGAGCTTTTCACCATAGTATTTTGTTTATTTATCTGCTCTCTTCCCATTAAACCAACCATCTTTTCCTTAATGGCTCCTTTCTAGCTTTTTGGTCTCTAGTACTGACTCATACTCCATTTTACATACACATGTAAAAATTCAATTCTAATGTTCTATTTACAATAGCTAAGAATTGAAAGCAGCTAGATATGTGGGTGATGAAAATGTGGCACACATATATAATGGAGTTCTATTCAAATAAAAATGAAAGCTATAAAAATTTCAGGAAGTGAATGGATGTGGAAATAATTTTATTAAATGCAGTAACCAAACTGAAAAAGATCAAACCTGCATGATAACTTGTAATACCTGTACATATGTATATATAGGGGTACAACTGTGGTTAAAACATACAATGATAGAACATTAACCACAAGCAGGTTGTAAAGAGGTGACTTGGAAGAGAGTGAGGGAAGGAAAAAGGGCACACATGACAAGTAAACAGAAGGGGGAAGATGTTGAAAAAGAAAGAGAAGCTGGGGCAAGAGGGAGATTGGGGATGGGAAGTAATGAAAGCCAACTGAAATAAATTGCATTTGAAAATGCCAGAATTAATGAAACCTAAATCTCTTTCTGCCAAAAATAAAAGTTAAAATGTTCAATGTTGTGCTCACCTCTATACCTCACAAATCTAGTGGAAATGCCAGCAATCCCACTGAGGAAGGCCTTCTGCAGACTGAGGGCAGGGAATGGAAATCATGGTAACTAACATATGATGCATCTATACAGAACATATGGCATATGTCTTTCTGTACTTGGATTGTCTCACCTAGTACAATATTTTATAGGAATACCTAATTCATTTTTCTTTAGATGACTAAATCTTCTTTGTGTATATGTAACACATCACCCTCATCTATTCACCAGATCATGACAATCCAGGCTGATTCCATTTCTTGTCTATTGTGAATAAAGAATCAGTCAAAACGGACAACTAATTATCTCTATAGAAAAGTATAGATGTAGGGTATATGCCCAGGATATATAGTTAGGTCATATGGCATATCTATATTTGATGTTTTTAGGAACCTCCACACTTATTCCCTTGATGCTCTACCAATTTTACACTCCCCCCAACAGTGCATAAGAGTTCTTCTTTCACCACACCCTCACCAGTATGTGTTATCATGTGAATTTTTAAAGATAGCCTTTCTGACAAGAGTTTAATCAATTCTCAAAAATGGTTGTAATTTGTATTTCCCTGATTACTAAAAATGTTGAACATTTTAAAATAGACTTCTAGGCCATTTGTCTTCCTTCTTTGGAGAATGCTTTGTTCAGTTTCATGGACTATATTTTGATTTGGTTGATTTTTTATTTTATTTTATTTGTTATTTATTTAAGAGAGAGGGAGAGAGAGAATATGGGTGTGCCAGGGCCTCTAGCCACTGCACACAAACTCCAGACACGTGCACCATCATGTGTATCTGGCTTATGTGGGTTCTGAGTCCTTAGGTTTGAAGGCAAGTACCTTAACTACCAAGCTATCTCTTCAGCCCTGGGTTGATATTTTTATTGCTTAGTCATGTATGCTTAATTTCTTATTCCCTGGGCTACTGGGATTCTGTTAGGAAAGTCCTTCCTTATGCTTGTATCTTGAACGTTCTCCCTGAATTTTTACTCTTGTACTTTCATGGTCTCAGGTCTTTAATTAAGGTTCTTGAACAATTTGAAATTGATTTTTGTGTATGGTGAGAGATAAGACTCTAACTTCACTATTCTACATGCAGATATCCAATTTTTCCAGGACCATTTGTTGAAAAGTCTGTCTTCTCCAATGTGTGATTTTGCCATCTCTGTACAAAATTAGTTGACTGTAATTACATGAACTTATTCCTATATTATCTATTCTACTCCATTAGTCTATGTGTCTACTATTTTATGGCAGCACCATTGTTGTTTTTATTACTAAGTCTCTGGAGTAGAACTTGAAACAAACTGGGTGTTGCAGTTAGGTTTGCATTGCTGGTAGAAATCACCCAACCAAGAGCAGCTTGTGGGGGGAAAAAAAAGAGATTTATTTTTGCTTACAGGCTCTAGGGGTAAACTCCACAATGGCAGGGGAAAATGATGTCATAGGCAGAGGGTGGACATCACCCACTGGACAGCACAAGGTGGGCAGTATGAGGCATGCAGGGATATTCCTTCTAAGGTGAAGAATAAGTTGTTGCATTTGGCCCCTCCTACCACTAAGACAGAAGCCCGACATCTAGTGGGCCTATTTGGATTTTGGAGACAGCACATTCCTCACTTGGGCTTGTTACTTTGTTCCATATACCAAGTGACTCAGAAAGCTACTAGTTTTCATTGGGGCTCAGAACAAAAGAAGGATCTTCAACAGGTCCTGGCTGCTGTGCAGGCTGCTCTGCCTCTTGGGTCATATGATCCAGCAGATCCAATGGTACTTGAGGTTTCAGTGGCAGACAGGGATGCTGTTTGGAGCCTTTGGCAGGCCCCCATCGGTGAATCACAGCAAAGGCCCTTGGGATTTTGGAGCAGGGCCCTGCCATCATCTTCAGACAATTATTCTCCCTTTGAGAGACAGCTCTTGGCCTGCTATTGGGCCTTAGTGGAAATTGCACTTGACAATGGGCCATCAATTTTTTATGCGACCTGAGCTGCCCATTATGACCTTTGTGTTATCTGACCCACCAGGCCATAAAGTTGGATGTGAACAGCAGCAGTCCATCATTAAGTGGAAGTGGTATATATGTGATTGGGTTTTAAGCAGGCCCTGAAGGCACAAGTAAGTTACATAAGGAAGTTGCCCAAATGCCTATGGTTTCTGCTCCTATAACAATGCCTTCTGTTCCCCAGCATGCACCTATAGTATCATGGGGTGTGATCTGTGAGCAATTGACTGTGGAGGAGAGGACAAAGTCATGGTGTACAGATGGTTCAGCACGTTATGCAGGCACCTCCCAGAAGTGGACAGCTTCAGCATTACAGCCCCTTTCTGGGACAACTCTGAAGGACTGTGGTGAAAGGAAGGGCATAACTTTGGTCAGTGCACATGGTTGTGCATTTTTCTTGGAAATGGCCAGATGTGTGGTTATACACTGATTCATGGGCTGTGGCCAATGGTTTGGCTGGATGGTCTGGGATTTGGAAGGAGCATAATTAGAAAATTGGTAAGAAGGACATTTGGGAAGGTGAGTGTGGATAGAGCTCTCAGAATGGGCAAAGTATATAAAGATGCTTGTGTCCCATGTTAATGCTCATCAGAAGGTTACCTCATCATAGGATGACTAATAATCAAGTAGATATGCTTACCCATTCTGTGGATAGTGGTCAACTTCTTTCCTCAGCCATCCCTGTCCAATGGACCCATGAATAAAGTGGCCATGGTGGCAGACATGCAGGCTATGCATGGGCCCAACAAGTGGACTTTCACTAACTAAGGCTGACTTGGCTACAGCTACTACTGAGTGCCAAATTTTCCAGCAGCAGACACCAACTCTGAGAGCCTGATATGGTAGTACTCCTTGGGGTGACCAGCCACCAACTTCGTGGCAGTTTGACTACATTGGACCACTCCATCATGGAAAGGGCAACATTTTGTCCTTCCTGGAATAGACACTTATTCTGGGTATGCATTTGCCTTTCCTGCCTGTAGTGTTTCTGGCAAAACTACCATCTGTGGGCTTACAGAATGCCTTATCCACTGTCATGGTATCCCATGCAGCATTGCTTCTGATCAAGGAACTCACTTCACATCCAAAGAAGTACAGTAATGGGTCCATGATCATGGAATTCACTGGTCTTACCATGTGGCCCACCACTCCAAAGCAGCTGGCTTGATTAGAATGGTAAAATGGCCTTTTAAAGAAACAGCTACAGCTGGGTGTGGTGGCATACACCTTTAGTCCCAGCACTTGGGAGGCACAAGTAGGAGGATTGCTGTGAGTTCAAGGCCAGCTTGAGACTCCAGAGTGAATTCCAGGTCAGCCTGGGCTATAGTGAGACTCCCCCCCAACAAAAGAAAGAAAGAAAGAAAAAGAAACAGCTACAGTGCCAACTAGGTGACAATTGCTTGGAGGACTGTGGGTAGTGTCCTCCAGCAGGCTGTATATGCTCTTAATCAGCATCCTATATATGATACTGTTTCTCCTAGAGACCAGATTCTTGGGTCCAGGAAACAAGGGGTGGAAATGGGATTGGTCCCACTTACCATCACCCCAAGTGACCTATTAGCTAAATTTTTGCTTCCTGTTCCCCCAACCTTATGCTCTGCTGGCCTACAGGTCTTAGTGCCAGAGGGGGAGTGCTTTCACCAGGAGGCACTAAGAACATTCTATTGAACCAGAAGCTAAGACTTTCCCTTGGTCACTTTGGGCTACTGATGCCCTTGAGTGAACAAGCTGAGGACAGAATTGCAGTGATAGCAGGAGTGATATAGACTACCAGGGGAAACTTGGACTGCTCCTCCACAATGGCAGTGAGGAAGAGTATGTCTGGAGTGCAGGAGATCTTTTAGGGCATCTCTTAGTGTTACCATGCCCTGTTATCAAAGTCAATGGACAGCTGTAACAACTCAATCAAGGTAGTGTGATAAATTGTCCATATCCTTCAGGAATGAAGGTATGAGTCACCCTTCCAAGTAAGAACCAAGACCTGCTGAGGTGCTTGCTGAAAGTGGAGCAAATACAGAATGGGTAGTGGAAGAAGGTTGTTACAAACACCAGCTAAGGCCTCCTGACAAGTTACAGAAACACCAACTATAATTGCAATGTTTCTGTCCTATCTTGATACAGAGTGTTTGTACATATCTACACCAATATGAAGAGATTATATCAGTAGCTAATTGTTGAATTGATATTAGACCTATTATATTAGAGACCAAGCAATCCTCAAGGAACCTTGCTTTGTGTTGGGGAAGATTTTGCATTTCTGGTTGTATGTGGGAAAGATATACCGTATTAGGCAGAGTTATGAGCTTGTGGCTGTTTTTATTTGGAAATTATGATATAAGGAGATATGGTTTGGAGTCAAGTTGACAAGGGGTGGACTTGTGGTAGTTAAGATGTTGTCAACTTGATCTGCTCAGTAATCCACAGAAATCCCTTTTGGGTGGGTCTTCAAGGTTGCTTCCAGGAGGATTAACTAGAAGAGGAAGTCCTTCTCCCAGCGTGAGCCCTTCCCCCAGAGGAGGCTGCCCATCTCAGATGGGGGACTTTATATAAGGAAGCTCTGGGGGAAAAGAGCCCTTCACTTGGCTGCCAGAGTTGCTTGCTGCCTTCCAGTGTGGATTGAAGACCAGTGCGGACTGAAGACCAGGATCATATGAAGACCTGCATGGATCAAAAATCAGTGGCTCCTCAGGAAGACTCCAGGCCTTCAGTGCTGGATTGAGACTGCTGAGGCATCTGGCCATGTGGACTGAGAAGCTACTGTGTTCCTTGATCCTCAGGCCTGCACCTGCTATTGGTCTGTTGGAAGCTAATCCAATAAATTCCATTTTTAATACAATTCATTCTAGCAGTTCTGTTCCTCTAGGGAACCCTGTCTAATACACTGGGTATGGTTATAGTTCCAGCAACATTATTTTTGTTGATGATAGTTTTGGCTTTCTGGGGTCTTTTAGGCTTCCATATGAATTTTAAGTTCATTATTTTTTTTTCTCTGAAGAATGGTACTGGAATTTTTGTTGTGATTGTATTGAATGTGTATATTAATTTTGATGGGATGGCCATTTTCATATTAATTCTTCCAATCCACAAGCATGGGAGAACTTTCTATGTTCTGATGTCTCCCTCAATTGTTTTGTTTTTGTTTTAAAATTTTCATTGTATTGGTTGTTCCCTTCCTTTGAATAAGATAGACTGAGATATTTAATTTTTCATGGCCTTTGTGAATGTGATTATTTTCTTGATTTCTTTCTCAGTATGTTTGTTACTGGTATATAAGAAAAATAACAATTTTTGCATGTTAATTTTGTATCCTGCCATTTTGCTAAAAGTGTTTAATCACATCAGGGTGTTTTCTGGTGGGGACTTTAGAATCTCTTATATAAAGAATCATGTCATCTGCAAATAAGGATAGTTTAACTTCTTCCTTTCCAATAAATATTCCCTTTATTCCTTTCTTTTATCTTATTACTCTAACTAAGACCATGTACTATGTTAAATAGCAGTAGGGAAACTGGACACCTTTTACTTAACACAGATCATAGTGGAAATGCTTCATGTATCTATTTAGTATTATGCTCACTATAGATTTGTAACATATCATCTTTATTATGTTGAGAGTGATTCCCTATATCCTTAATCTCTCCAATATTTTTATCATGAATAGTTATTTCCATTTTTGTTGTGTCTATCTGTTTTGTTATCAGTGGAACGCTAGAAGGAGTGGGATGCTAGAAGGAGTTAGGGAGCATTCCATCTTTTACTTTTTTGTGGAATAATTTGAGAAGCAGTAGTTGCAGTTGTTATAAAAAGTATGAGAATTCTTCAGTGAGCACATCTGTGCCTGGACTTTTTGATTTGGAGATTTTTAATGACTGCTTTGATCTCATTGCTTGTTACAGATCACTGTTTTTATTTTGGTAGGTCATATGCATAAAGAAATTAATTTCTTTTAGATTTTCTAACTTGGTGGAATATGGGCTTTTGAAGTATGTATTTATAAGTCTTTCAATTTCATTTGTGTATGTAATAATGTCTCCTTCTTCATCTCTAATATTATAAATTAAGTTCTCTCTTTCTTTTAATTACTTTAGCTGGAGTTTGTCTAAATTGTCTATTTTTTTAAAAAAAATCCTCTTGTTTATCAGTTCTTTAAATTTTTTGCTTCTGTTTTATTTCTACTGTGACATTGATAAACTTATTTTCATCTGACATATTTGCACTTGGTTTGTTCTTGTTTATGCAAGACCTTTAAGTGCAAGGTTGAGTTAGTTATTTGAATCTCTGTTTTTGTTATGAAGGCATCTAGAACTATAAACTTCCTACTTAGGTATGCCTTCATTGTATTCCATAGGTTTTAGTATGTTTTCATTCAATTCTAGGTTTTTAAAATTTTCTTCTTGATATGTTTGGTGGCCCACTTTTTCTTCAATAGTCTAGTTTTCAATTTTTAGGAGTATGTGTGTTTTCTATAGTTGGCCTTGTTGATTTCTAGCCTTATTACATTGTGGTCAGATAAAATATAAGTAGTTATTTGAATTTTCCTAAATGTGTTGACACTGGCTTTGAGTCCTAATATATGATCTATTTTAGAGAAAGTTCCTTGTGCTGCTGAGAAGAATGAGTACTCTGTTATGCTGGCATGGAATTTTCTGTAAATGTCTATGAGACCCATAATATCTTTTACCATCATTGTTTCTTTCTATATGACCTTCTATGTTGGTGATAAATATTGTGATAATGTTTATCTCTGAATTTATATCCAGTAAATTTGGTTTTATACAACTATTTGCACCTATGTTTGGTGCATATATGTTCAGAATTCAATGTCCTCTTGATGAATTGCTGTTCCTTTATCAGTTTGAAGTGATGTCCTTTATATTTTCTGATTAATTTTGGTTTTAAATCTATTTTGACAGATACTACAATAACCGCAGCTACGTATTTCCCAGTTACACTTTCTTGGTTTATCTTTGTCAATCAATTTATTCTAAAGTATTACCTGTCTTTGACAGTGATGTGAGATTCTTGAAGACAGAAAAAGGATGCATACTTTTTTTCTGACCCAGTCTTTTAGTCTGTATCTTTTGATTAAGGAGTCAAGAATATCAATATTCAGAGTTATTGTTGCAAAGTGTGTGTTAATCCCTGTCATGTTGATGATTTTATTGATATTGGTCTGCATTTTTCATAAGCTTGGTAGCATCGGTTATTGTTTTTTACCTCCTATAGTTTCTTGACCAGAATTGCTTAATTTTAAATACTTCCTACCTTCTATTCAAACTGAAACTTTATGTTTGAACTCCAAAGATTGACTAGAGGATGACAGAATGCTCCAGCTACAGGTGTTTGCTTGTCACTTCTCTAGGTAGTATTTAAGTGTGGAAGACAATAGATTTGAATATGATTATACTGGGATGAAGAGATTTTTAACAACTAGTACCAGCATGGTAGATCTGCATCAAAAAGTACAAGCCACAATGTTTATCACACTATCATACCAGCTATAGCAGTGAGTTCAGAACTTTGATTTGGGTTTGTCAGTAATAAACCACCTGCCTTCCTGTATTTAGAGAGATTTGTCTCATTATGCTTGTCATCCTATATTTATCAGCATCTCTAACAGACATGTGGCCTCTAAGCCTTTTGTAGTTTGAAACATTGCTGTCTCATTGATAAAAGTCTGCTTCTCTTACCTTTCCTTGGTCATTCATCATAGTGCCCTATAAACGTTAAGCCATTGTTGTTAGTGGGACCTCAGGCTTCTTCTCACAGTGAAGTATAACAACACCACCCCAGTTTGCAATACAAGCAGATTATTGAAGTTACCTTCTCATTGTGGGGACAAATCACCCAACTATAAGTAGCATGTAGAAGGATGGTTTTATTTTGGCTTTTGGCTTTGAGAAGAACTTTCATCATGGCATGGCAGATCAGAGGCTATGATCACACCTTTCCATAGTAGTGAGAGGTAACAGCAAGTGTAAGCTGACTCTAGAAAGATGAGCTTGGGCTACAATATTCACAGCCTCCTCCAAGTGATACACTTTCTCCAAAAAGACTCCATGGACCAAATTGCCAGTAGCTAGAGATTGAGTTAGTAGCAAAATCACAAACGTGAGGCTATGGATGCATTTCTATTTCAAACTACTACTTAGATTATGCACCACTTTGTGGTGGAAGAGTACTACTACTTTACTCATCATATACATTTTTGCTCCCTAAGATATTAACAATTTGTGTTCATCACAGAGGTTCAAAATCAGGCTATCTGTACTTCAGAAAGCTATAATGCTAGACTGAGTGAAAGTTCAAACACTCATCCTGCCTTGATACCTCGGAGGTTTGACACACAGGGTTTCATTTTTCTAAACTAAGAAACATATTAAATTATGAAAATACATGATGATTTTATGAATCCTTGAAAAATTTTAGGACATACCTCTGTTATACTATTAAATATATGTGAATTAACCAAAATTAAGTATCAAATAATTGACAAATACTCTCTTTTTATTTGCCCTGTTTCTGTGAAATAAGTTTACAAAAATTGGCCCTGTTTTTTTTTTTTTTGTACATGTTCTGGGTGGCTTGCATGCATTTATGTATAGGTATATATGTGTGTAGGTGCACTTACATGTGTGTGCACATATATATGGAGACCAGACGTTGATGTCAGGGATCTTACTGGATTTCTCGCCACATTATTCTTTGAGACAGAGACTCTCACTGATCCTGAAGCCCACTGATTTAGCAAGACTAACTAGCCAGCAAGTCCCAGGATCCTCTTGTCTTTGTCCCTCTGGTTCTGCTATAATAGGCCTACATTACTAGAATGTGATCTGGGGATTCCAAATTCAGGTCCTGGTGCTTGTATAGAAAGCTATTTATCCATGAAGCCATCTTCCCAGCCCATTTAGCAATCTTTCATGCCTATTCCTGCCTATGCTCTCCTAGCTGTTCATTCTTTTAGCCATGGGCATTCCCACCGACAACCTCTCATCCCTGTCTGTACTCTGAGCTAGCATCTACCAAAAAGAAAGCTTTTCTTCACTACATTTCTCAGCAGAACCAGTATAGTATGATCAAATAGAGATTAGTGTTGTTATAAAAAAAATTCTGTTTTCATGACCTTCCCACATCAAGATTGTCTCTAATTACAGGACTGAAAGTCATGCTAACAGCCTTCAGCCACATGTAGAATTGAGTATGCTTTTTCTGCTATTCATTGTGTATTTATAAACCAATTCATCTGGTGAGCATCTATGTGCCCCCATCTGTGTCTGAGAATCGAATAAGTCTCTCCATGTTACAAGCTGCCATCAACACTGCAGATAAGGCGTTCACCCCACCCCGGGTTATAGATGCTATTGATTTAGTCATTACTTTCTGAATTTCTCATTTTCTGAGTTTGAAGATTTGCTTTGCCCAGCATTTGTGATAATTGTGGTACTGCATTTTAAACACAATCCTCAGTCAACACTGTATTCTATCCCTAGCTAAGAGTAAAAAGAGTACTGTTTCCAGTTTGCAGAGATCTATTTTGGTTTTGGCTCAAAGAAAATCATTAACTGTGCTGTTTGTGAGTGGCTTTTGATCACTCATTGGCTAACAGTATGAGTGGGGGATGTTGTACATTCTATGCCCTTCATTTACAAAACAAGAAATTCCTCAAGTGAAACTTCATGTCAGCAGTCATGGAAAAAAATGTGCAACTCCTGTACTTTTAAAAAAATTAATTAATTAATTTTGTTTGTTTTTCGAGTCAGGGTCTCATTGTAGCTCAAACTGACCTAGAATTAACTATGTAATCTTTGGATGGCCTCAAACTCACAGCGATCTTCCTATCTTTGCCACCCGTGTGCTGGAATTAAAGGCATGCACCACCACACCAGGACAACAACCTGTATTTTGAGTATGAAATATTAATTTGCTACAAGAAGAAGGATTATCTTAGAAATTCCAGCAAAGAATCAATGTTTGTTGACCTTGTATGGAGACATCTGATACATGGGATTATTTCCTGTTTATGTGTTGGCTTGATATTTTTTTGTATGGTTGTTTTGTTTCTCCTTGCCTAGAAAGGTGTCTCATAAAGTCAGTTTACCTTGGTAGTAAATTGTTATTTTTCTTATTGCTATGACCAAATACTTGACAAGAAGGAGTTTAAGACAGGGAAAGTTTATTTTATCTTACAATTCCTGGAGATATAGTCCATCATAATGGGGAAGGCATCACAGAAGAGACAGAAGGTGGCTGGTGTCATTATATTTAGTCAGGAAGCAATGAATAGGAAGTGAGGCTGGAGTAGAAAACTTCAAAACCCACCACCACTATTTCACTTCCTCCAGAAATGCTCCACTTTCTAATAGTTATTCAACCTTCCAAAACAGTGTCAAATGGTGGAGATCAAACATTAGAATACATGAACCCATTGGGGGGGTATTTTACATTAAAACTATAACAGGTAACAAATATAAGCAAAGTCACTCCTACTCCTTCTGCAGAAAGCCCATGTTACAGATTGCCAGTGAGCAATGTGTGCCCTTTAGCCAGTGGCATCACAGACAGAAACTGGCAAGTCTCCAATAGACAGACATCATGTATGCCTGGTTATCAAATACTGTGTGAAGTAAAACAAATTACTTAGCTACTCTGGGCCTTGATAAACTAATATTTATTTATTTGTTGTTAATTTTAGGATCAGGATCTTTAATAGCTCAGGCTGGCCTCCGATTCCCTATGTAACTGAGGATGACCTGAAACTTGTGATCCTCTTGCTTCTACCTCCTGAAGGCTGAGATTACAGGTATGAAACACCATGCCTGATTATTATAAACATTTAAAAAATTCAAATCTATTGTCTTTTATTATCATTATCTGACAGTGGATATGATGACATAATTAACTTTTATAAGCAGAATTTCTGAAGAAAATTAGCAGTTTCATTAATTAAATGAAAGTATTTTATTGAAAAGCTTAACACATTGTCCTTACTTTTACATTCCCTGTTTGTTGTTCTGTAGGTTTTAGACAGAATTTCCTGTGCTTTAGGTCAGCATTGGATGACTGAGATGCTGGGGTGATGCTGCTGGGACTTTTAAGATAAGTAGAGATTTATATTCTGTACACCTCTGACTCTTGGTGACATTACTGTCCACACCTGCCTCTTAAGCTCACCAGATCCCAATGCATATTCATCAGTGGTTCTCAGGAGGAAGTCTTCAAGTTCTCTGCTGGCAGGAAGACCCTTCATGACTTATAGGCAAAGAAGATGCCCTTGGCGCAAAGAGTACCTTAGGGTGACAGCTCCCTTCCCTGAGAATCAAGTCAATTAAGGGGCTGCTTAGGACCTGATGAAGTGAAATTTCATTGTTTGCTTTGACATCCATATTTCACAGTGCACTAAAAAGGGACTTTATTCAGCAATTTTGGTGGAGGACTCCTTTTCTTTATTTTACAGCCACTCATTGCCTGGCATAGTACATGCTCATACTATCATTTTTCAAGCCATTAAATGTTAATTTCATTTGCTTGTTTGAATTATGCTTTGCTCTTTTAGTTTTGTAATGAAAAATCAGTACAGGTTATGCAAGCAATAACCCCTGTGTATGCAGCAGCTCTCTTTCTAAACGGTTTATTATGCCACAGTCTGGTACTCCATTAAATATAGATTACAGGAGGCTGAATAAATGAATATCAACTAGGCATCCCCATCCTTCTATACATATCAAATGCAAATAATGAATTGTGGCATCTCATGAAAATGGAAAAGTAAGAAGAGTGGGTCAAGAAGTAATTACACATTTGTCTTATCTCATGCTTCTTGCCCTCAAAACAACAGAATACATCATGGGGTTGAGAGAACAGCACAGAGATATTTTTGATCTGCTATTATTGGTAGAAACATGCACTTTATTCTTATTGTCTCACTACTCACTTGTTTGGAGGTTGAAGGGGTCATCATTAGACCTTAGTTTTACTCCTGTTTGCTTCTACCAAGCTCCCCACAAAGTTCAGCCTGCAGAAAGCACCATTATAGGTACCCAGAACACACCATTATGTAATTATTCCTCCCTTCCACTTGGTGACTGGGTGAGCACTTGTGTTTCTTCAGCTACATTGAAATTGGAAACTATTTCCAAGCCAGGGTAACTAGATTAGTCTTAGTGCTTGCAAATAAATAGATGTTTCTGTGGCTTTTCTTCACCCTGGACTTTAGTCTATCCCTTCAGCTAGGCTTCCTTCCAATGGTCTGTTGGCCCCTATGAATTCACTTCCACTTTAAATGAAACCATTTTAGGGAAAGCAAAGTAAGAAAGAATTTGCCACCAGGGGATAAAATCCTTTAGTGGCATGGTAATATGGTTTTTATTTAGGAAAGCAAACAATTATGAAAACCATGTGTCATTCTCAATGTAAGCATTCTACAGAACAGCAAACCAGCTGAAGGACTTGCTGCCTCATGACACAACTGACTTATTTATGGTCACCTCTTCCTTTCCCTCAAACTTCATTTCCAGCTCTCAGCCCCCATCTCCACTTGTTCCTTATCTTCCTAGAACATTTTAGGTTTGCTCACTGGTTAAGGAAAAAGCAAAGGTGACACCAGTGTGGCTCCTTTCTTCAGCATTCTACTGCAGACCTGAAAGAGTTCAAGAACTTCTTCCCTTTTTGCTCACTTGACAACCCTCATTCCACTGCCCCTAAGCTCCTTCCTTTCCTGCAAAACTGCTGTCACAAAGGTTACCTTCTCTTTCCTAAATTTTCTCCCTATTAATTTACTGTTCCTTTGTTCTTCACTTCCCCTCCCCTTCCCTCTCTCCTCTCTTCCCGTCCACTTCCTTTCTCCTTCCTCCTTACCTCTTTCCCTCCTCTTCTCCCTTCACTTCCCTTCCTTCTCCTCTCTCTTTTATTCCCCTTTCATTCCTTTCTTGCCTGCCTCTCCTTTCCCTTCAGTTTTCCCTTTCTGTTCCTTCCCCTTTTCTCTTCCCCTCCTCTTCTCTAACACTTCTCCTTTCCCCTCCTCTCCCTTCTTTTCCCCTCCCTTTCTTGCTGAGGATGGAATACAGGGCCTCCTGCATGCTACACAATGCTGCATTACTGAGCCATATCCTAATTTCCTTGGCCTCTCTATGCCTCTTGATATTATCCCCTTTGGATTCTCCACTGTATTGCTTGGAGAGCTGCTATGCATTTTCTTTTCATTTGTTTGTTCTTCTTATTATTTTATTATCAAGTTTGAATCTTTAAGTGGTTAGTAATATGCTGTTTTTGAACTTGAACTCTTCTGTTTGACTAAAAATTAAGCATGAAATTTATACACCTGGGAAGTGAATTTCTGCCTGAATATTCGCTATTAGGGAAATAAGCCCTTCTTCCCTGTGGTATTTTCGACAATGGAATTGTCTGTTTCCTGAATTAGATAGTGGCTGTCTCTTCCATGTTTTTAGCCTCACTGGCTGGTGACTGGCAGGCATTTAGTAAACGTTGAATTATATTTGCCAATAACAAGAATGAGTTACAGTATTTCATAAACATTTTCCAGATGGCTCAGCGCTTCCTAACAAAAGGAGTGTCATATGTGGCCAGTGCACATCTGGAGTGACATGCTGCCCCAGACTGAACTGCCTGACATGGCAAGGAGAGTAGTTAAGTGTATCAAAGAAAATATGGTAGGATTCTAGGAATGATTTTTTTTATTGTCTCAGAAGTTCAGCTAAGATTTGAATGTGAGTGTGAAAGATATTATATAATCTATATCCTACATGTATAAATGCACACAATGTTATTTGTAGAGCTGTGGAACAGAGGAATAAAAGCATGAATGTCAAGTGCCTTTACAAAGGGCTTGTTTCTCCAGTCACAGCTAAGGAATAGGATGTCATAAGAATGACATAGGAAGTAAGTATGAGACTGACAACCTTTCAGAAAGATATGTATATGGTCATGACCTTGCTTATCTGGGCTTTATAGGCAAGGCAAATCGACTTGCTGAGAGATGACAAGACTAAGAAGAAGAGCAGATGTGATGAGGACTGCAATCTGGATGATCCAAAAGGTCAGTGGGCACTGCGGAAGCTGGCTGAGCATGCTGCTCCATCAGGAGTGCTAGTGTCCGTTTGAAGGGGACCAGGATGAAACCCAGAGAGCGGGCTGAGGAAGTGGTGGGGTAGGTGAGTGTAGGGCTAAATCCTATGCTTTATGGATCAGGGTAACAAAGTTGACCCCAGCAGGACCATCCAGAGGACTTTCACCTACCTTCTATGAGTGACCAGGATGGCTGTCATTCAGTATTAACCAGTAGACTACTCTGTAATAATACATTGCACTGGGAGATTTCTCAGTAAAGTGCTTGTCACACAAGCATGAGGACCTGAGTTTAGTCCCCAGAACCCACATAGAAACCTCCTTTAATCTCTGCACTAAGGGGCAGTGACAGGAGGATCACCAGGGCTTGGTGGCTAGCTTGTCTATCCCAGTAGATGAGCACTGAGTTCAGTGCGAGATCCTGTCTTAAAAAATGTAAGGCGGAGGGCAGTTGACATAGATTCCTGATGTTAACCTCTGGCTCCCCTATGTATGTGCACACACATGCATATGCACCTATGTACACACATATGTCCATGAACATATGAACATGAATCAATACTGCATACACACTCAGACAAGAAGTAAAAAAAAGGAAAGAAAACAAAGAGTTTTCTTTTATTCCTCAGTGGAATTTTCCCGTGTGTTTTACCCCAATTCACCCCTCCCCAGTATAGTTGCATCTCATGTCATTCTTCAGACCACTCAGGTCACCTGTCCTCACTTGACCTGAATGTAGACCAATGTCCTCACAACTTGCTTCTTGCAGACAGGTAATTCTATGTTGCTCATTTATGGTCCAAGTCTTATCCTTCAAAACGACAGCTCTTTCTTTATGGCTGACACAGTGGACTCTCAATGAAGCGAGCATCTCTCTTGGAACATTTCTTAGAATCTGCTCATTTCAGGTGCTCCTCGTTCCAATTTTCATCTCTGTATTTAGGAGAGACTTTCTTAATGAGACCTTAAGCCTTACAAGATTCATGTAATTATGTGAATAGATAAGACACAATGATGTAAAAGTACAGAGGCAGGGCTGGGGAGATGGTTCAGTCAGTTGTGTGTGCCTTGGAAGCACGAGCACCTGAGTTCAAGCTCCAGAATCCTCTTAGAAATCCAGCTGTGGTGGCGCATACTTGTCACCCCAGCACTGGGGAGGGAGCAAAAGGCAGAACTCTGATGCTCACCAGCTATCCCACGTAGCCTAACTAGGGAGCTCCAGGACAGTGACAAACTCTGTCTCAATAAATACATAAATAAATAAATACATAAATAAATAACAAAGGTAGACAATGCCTGGGGAAGAACAATACCCGAGTTTGTCCTCTGACCTCCACATGCACAAACAGAACATATGTATGCACACCTGCAAGCACATGTACCTGCATATACATGAACACACACACATTAAGCACATACACTCAGTAAAGAGATAAGCCATCCTCATAGTAATCTATACTAAGGCTATACTTTTTTTTAAATTTTAAGTAACTTATTTATTGAAACTGTTAGAGTACAATTTTGTAACTCTTAATAAAATTTTGAATATTTTAACTTAAGGTTTCTTAGTACAAATAAAAGAGCCAGGAGGAAAATAATAACTGAGTGTAAAAAACTGTGGGCACATACCCTAGAGCAACACAACTTCTTGTTCTTATGTACAGTTAAAGAAATGGGTTGGATGGATGGCTTAGTGATTAAGGTGCTTTCCTGCAAAGCCTAATAATCCAGGTTCGATTCTCCAGATCCGATGTAAGCCAGATACACATGATGGTGCACACATCTGGAGTTCAATTGCAGTGGCTGGAGGCCCTGGCATACATTCTTTCTCTCTACTTCTCTCTCTGATAAATAAAAAAATATATATCTTAAAAAGAAACAGAAATCTGTCCAACATTGGGAATAAAATTAACTTGTTTGGTTTACTGAGGAACTATGTTGGTTTTGTATCTGGCACATTCTCTGCTTTTTCAATTTCAGTTTTGATTGCAAAGTAATTTTTTTTTCACTTTAGAATTTAAAGCAATGTTCTGAACTCAGGCTTCTCCTGTTGATATGGCAGCTGAGGGAGCAGACAAAAGATGGAGCTTTGGAGGCCTGGGAAGGTTAGGAAAGCAGAAGCTCTATGCATGTTTGCAATGTCATCTCTTCCGGGACAATGTTCCTGTGAGCTCAGGAACCGTAGTTCTAGATGATTGTGTTCTCTCTTTTCCAGTTATAGCTTATGCTCACCTATGGTACCCTCATGCAAATGCTTTGTGCTGTGTCTTTTACTTACATATTCTTCCTCATCTGGATGGGTTCTCTTCCCAACTTCTCCTTGTGAGCACCCTTTCACCTGTTTGTTCCCCCCTCAGCACCACAAGCCATTGCTTCAGGAAGCTGAGTCACAGAACAATGGCACCACAATGAAGAAGCAGAAAATTTACTCATATTGACCTGAGAATAACTTTAAAGCCTGAGTACTGAGCTCTGATGGCTCAGAGCTTTTATAGATAGTATGGCAGGTAGCCTAACATCATCTTGAGTTCTTTATCCTATTAGTGGGTTACAAGGCATTTACGTACAAACAAAAACAATTCTTAGCAATAAGTCAGTGATAAGAAAGTACAAATGGGGCTGGAGAGATGGCTTAGCAGTTAAACACTTGCCTGTGAAGCCTAAGGACCTCGGTTCGAGGCTCGGTTCCCCAGGTCCCACGTTAGCCAGATGCACAAGGGGGCGCACGCGTCTGGAGTTCGTTTGCAGAGGCTGGAAGCCCTGGCGCGCCCATTCTCTCTCTCTCCCTCTATCTGTCCTTCTCTCTGTGTCTGTCGCTCTCAAATAAATAAATAAAAATTAAAAAAAAAAAAAGAAAGTACAAATGTAGAGCAGAAGGTTGTGTGTTCAGGGTTTTTTGTGCCTATGGCTGCACTAACCCAGGTAACATACGAGAAGGGGGCAGCTGCATAGAGAGGGAGGAGACTCAGGGTCATGCAGTCCCCCTGATAAAGTCTTGTACAGTGTGTGTGTGTGTGTGTGTGTGTGTGTGTGTGTGGTTTAGATATCATCTGGGTCTGGTTTCTGTATTAACTTTCTTCTAACACACCCTCTCCTGCCCAAGGTAATGGCCCCTTCTTAGCTCTTTCTGCAAAGCCCTTAGTTCACTAATGGTACCAACCAGGAAGTAACAGGACTAGAGCAAAACTAGCATCAGGTTCACATGACTGAGTCAATCAGAGCAATAGTGACTGTAGTTTGTTCCTATGCAATATGTTACAATCTCCCTTTTGGTGTGAATGTACTTTGTGGTTATATATTATGTGTAATTGGTGCACATGTGTATATGTAGAGGGTTAGGGTTAGAACAGACCTGGTGCCAGCCACTTTGTTTTGAGACACAGTCTTGTCTGCTTAGCATTTACCAATTAGGCTACACTACCTGGCAAGCAAGCTCTAGGCATTCATCTTTCTCTACCTCCTCAGCATTAGCACTAGAAGCATGCAACATCATGCCTGGCGTTTTATGTGAGTATGGGGCTCAAACTCAGGTTCTCATGTTTGTGTGGTGTACTTTATTGTATAAACCATCTCCCAAGCTCCAAGATTCCCCTTTAATGTTTTGTTTGAAATTTAAGTACTACATTTATTATTAGCCAAAATAATTTACAAAGCCCAAAACAGTTAAATCCTCAACAGGAAAAAGCACTATTGTTTGTAAGTTTTGTTTGTTTATTAAGTCTGAATGCCACTTACAAATATATTTGAAAAATATTAAAATACATATAATGTATACCATACATTATACATTATATATATATATATATATATATATATATATATATATATATATATATACTGCATACATACACACTCAGACACCCACACCCACACACATATATACATACATGCACACATACTTTACATATCTATTCTCCTGCATTTAGGGTGCTTCTCATGCAACTGGGCTGCAGAGCTATAGGCTGAATGAGTAGATTACAAGCAAAAATGGCTTTGTTATTAATTGCCTCAGGACTCTTGAAATCTAACACATGGATAACTTCTATACTTAATACACCAAAGGGAAGCATCTATAAAAAAAAAAAAAAAGTAGTTGGGATTGATTGGCATTTTAGCTTTACAATCTTCAGTGACATGCCTGCTGTACCTGAGCCAAATTTCTGAAAAGCAAAGGTGTTAATTGCATTCATATTCTAATTAAGCTTTGAGGTGATTGGATACAAATTAGATCCTCCTACAAGAGCCACCTTCATTATTACTGTGACAAGACACAGAAAATCTCTTAGGTCTGTAGGACATGTGAAGACTGAAATGGGGAAAAAGCTGTCTAAGTATACAGAACGAGTAGAATTCCCTCACAACTTCATTTAATCCCAGCAATGATTGTTTAAATGATGGCAGACATTTTACTACAGGCTGAGTAGCTTATTTAATCTTTAAAGAGTTTTGTTAATTACTTTGCAATCAGGGGTGTTCTTGTATAGATAGAAATCAAGATGAAAAATCTTAAAGGACTTTGAGCATGTTTCAAAAGGAGCCAGTGTTCTGACTTAAATTTGTAGAGTGGGGGAGGTATTTGTTGGATAGAGTCTCAAGGCAAGATCTCATCATAAAATGGGTCTGGGAGCTTGTAATGTAGCCTATTTGCATACTGAGTGTGTATGAGGCCCTGAGCTCAATCCCTAGCATTGCATAAATACAGGTGTGGTTGTACACACCTATAATCCTACCACTTTGGGGGTGGAGGCAAAAGGGTCAGGAGCCCATGGCCATTTCCAGATGAAAAGTGAGTTCAAGGTTCAAGACCAGCCTGGGATACATGAGACAATGTCTCAAAATAAATAAATAAATAAATAAATAAATAAATACAACAAATGAAACAAAATGGATCTGAGACAAACTTTAGCAAAATTCTGGTATTTATGATGGGAAAAGATTGTAAAAAGGTAGATTTTCAGTCCACTTATAGAGTAACTTTATATTCATGTAAAACTATAGATTCTTATATTGTTCCAAAATAAGTAGCCACTAAGGATTTTCAAATATATGGAACCAATATGTTAATATTTTTTGAAAGTTGTATTCACCATATAATATATAATGGATAAAGAGAAATTCATTTATAGAATTATTTATTTAACCAACATTTATAATATCCTGATTAAATATGCAATATTTTACAAAGTTAGTAAAATGACCTGTCCTCATAGAGAGTAACTTCTGCTGAGAAGAAAGAAAAAATACACTTTACAAGTAACTAAATAAAGTAAGTGAATTCTGAATCAACTTAAAAATCAGCTGCTAATCATAGATCCACCAGGAAAATCAGTCACAGGGCAGCCTGTTGTCCTTCACAGAGGAGAGACAGGCCAAATCCAAAAGCTCTTTTGGAGCTGTGACCACAGCAGGAAAACTGAAAATACAATTTAAAAATTGCTATAGGGTCAGAAGCTCAAGGATAAAGCTAGTCACAGATAAGGCACCAAGACTGGGTGAGTTTTATATTTAAGGGCCATAGCCAGTTTTGCACAGTACCTAGTAGTTAAAGAGGAGGAGCAGCCACTTTGAAATACATATTCTGTTCTTACCAAGTCCTCAGGCTGGGAAGATAGTTCAGTTAATAAAATGCTTGCCTTGCAAGTACGAGGACCTGAGTTCTATCCCCAGAACCCACTTAAAATGCTATGCATGGTGGCACATGAATGTAACCCCAGCAGTAGTAAGGGAGAGACAAGGGCATCCTTGGGGCTTGTGAGCCATGACCAGCAACTTTGGCCTAATTGGTGAGGGAGGTCTAGGCTAATGAGGGACCCTGTCTCAAAGGAGATAGATGGAGTTCTTGAGGGTCACACCTGAGGTTGCCCTCTGGCTTCAATAAAAATGTACACACAAGTTTTGCCAGACAGTCCAAATGTCTGAAAAGTGAAATAGTGGCATATCTGCTGTGGGGGAAACCAACTGCTCTCTAATTGGACTGAAGTCCCACTCTATGGGAGGGTGTACGTGCCTGGTACTGAAAACCCAATCAAAAGCCTATGGCAGGAGAGGTCAGAGCCTTAGGGGTATAAAGCCTGCTCTTGTCTGGATAAATGCATATATTACTCTCACCAAATTGCCCTGAAATCACTACACTTAATGTTCATAGCCATATATTAATGTTACTCTCACTTCTGGTTAGAGAAGTTTCTCTTTTCAGATGGCAATGACCACTGGGATGGCCCAAAAGGCAACATAGTGCTGAGAAGAAGGGACGGAGGGGTGTCCAGCACTGAAACATCTCACACCCTCCAAGGCTCAGGTTTCATTGCGGAAGAGGTAGCAGAAGGAATGTAAGAGCCAAAGGAAGGGTACCACTTCCTATATACAACTGTCCAGATAGAATTTGGCCTTGATATCCAAGACCTCACAGTGCCTAGTAATACCCACAACAAGACCTTCATAATAGGAGAAAAATATGATGACATCAAATTAAAAGAGAGAATAATGGACAGAGGGAGGGGATATGACAGAGAGCAGAGCTATGAAGGAGAAAGTGGGCAAGGGGAGGGGAGAGGCAAGAAATACCATGGTTTGTTGTCTATAAGTATAGAAGTTGTCAATTAAAATATATATAATAAAAAATAAATATATGTACACACATGTGCATACACACTCCCATATAAACACACACACTGCTGCCAAGCATTAACCCCAATGGGCTCCACTGAAGCACTTACTTAGTGGAGCTAAATTCATCTTCATCTTTTTCAAGATGAAAATTAATTTCACTTTTCCCCTCTTTGGTCTCTGTTTATGGGGTATATGAGCCCTCAGAGAAAGCTATTTGCAAAGCAAGAATGAGCCAAGCAAATGGGAAGATGTGAACCAGTGAGATGTACAACAGAATTAGAGACCTCCCATTGATCCAGTATGTCAAACTGGAAAGAAGTGTGACCACTGGAGGCATTGATAAAATGTCAGTTACATGTGTCAATCATAGCCTGTCAATCATAGCTTCTGGATAAGGATGGGTGGTGTAGTTACCTTCTTATTGTTAGGAAAGACCAAGAAACCAAAATCAGCTAATATGAAGAAAGGGTTTGCTTTGGCTTACAGTCTTGAGGGCAGTTTCAGTGTGGCAGGGAAAGGATGATAGATAAGAGGGTGGGCATTACTTCTTGCCACCACAGCTGGCAGAAAGCAACAAGGAGGAAGCTGGTTTGTAATATCCCAAAGCTCTCCCATAGCAACATGCCTCCTTCAGCAAGACCCCACCTCCCAAATCGCACCAGCAGGGGACTGAGCATTCAAAACACATCAGTGTATGGGCACACATATGAGTCAACTACCACAGGTTGGAAATTTACTCTTAAACTGTAATAATCACTTTCTTGCATGCTATAAGAAGGCACAACCACACCTGGAAGGAAGAGACTCTATTGAGCTTACTTTAGTTACTTACTTACATGGTCTCAAATATATGTAGATTGGAAGCAAAATATATCTCATGTGGGCATCACACAAGCAAATTTTCTATCTGGTAGTAACAAGCTATTAACTGGAGTGGTCTTAGTATTCTAGTAAGAAGGCAACACTTATGGATGCTAAATATACCGAGGATCGCTTCTACTCCTTCTTTGTGGCTTGAATCTCTTTGGGAAGATTCAAAGTTAAAAGCATTAGATAAGTACTTCCCCAAAGTTCTTGAAGTCATCCACACATTTTGTTCCTACTATAACTTGAATCTAAAGTTTCTTCCCAGGCACGTGAACACTTAATCCTCAGGTAGCAGTGCTAAGAAAGCTATGGGACCTTTAGGAGGTTTTTGATTAAAATCCACATATATGCTTTTCCTTATTCTTTTTCTGATTAGTCACATCTCTTCATTTTAAAGGGATAACTGTCAAGCACTAGGAAAGCTTTATCAAAACTAATCTGAGACTCCAAGCTTAAATGCCATCATTTGTCTAAACCAGGAAGGAAGGGCCAGGTAGAAGCACAGGGAAGAGAAGATAGCCTGTAAAACATCTCTTAGACAAAGGCTCAGTCTCACTGTGTAGCTTGAGTCATACCAGCATTACTATTTTATGATATACTCCCTCTGAGCTTTTGGTGTAAGACCTGCTAACAGGCGGTATTAACTCAGGAGTATCCAATAAAGTGTCTTGCACATCAACAAGAAGAATACTGATTTTGATGCTAAACCTGAAGAATTGAGGTTTTTGTTGTGGCATTAAAGAAGCAGACTTAGGTTAGTTATAGCATTTTATATGAAAATAAGAAAGAAACAAAAACAAAAGAAGAATTCATAATGCATTAGTTTAGGTTTTGGAAGACACAGAGTTTGATTGAAATTTAATAACATTTTAACAGCATGTGAAGCCTGCAAAGAAAAATAAGTTCATTCTCTAAAACTAGCTCAGTTGAGACCTGTGCAAATGTGGTGCTGTTACTGCTGAGTTTGATTGCAGGCTATAATGTGAAATGCTTGATGATTTCCCCATATTCTGGAGTAAGAACCTTTAGTGTCTGATTTTGGAAGTCCAAAATGACTGTATGTTTAATTTCCTATTGTGACTTATGTTTCTTAATCAGAGTGTTAGGTTTAAAATGAGGTCTACTTCTATGTAGGAAAGAAGATTCTATTGTACTTAGTGTGGAAAGTTTCTCTTCTTGCATTTTGAATTTAAAAGATGCCTTGTGTGCATATGTTCATGTGTGTGTATACATATGTATGTGTGTGCATATGAAATCCTTGAACATCATTCCTCAAGTACACTACCTACCTTTTCTTTTGAAACAGGGATTCACATTCGTTATGGTACTTGCTATGTGTGCCAATTTGCCTGGACAGTGAGGCCTTGTGATCCTCCTCTCTACCTTTCACCAGCACTGGGATTACAGTATATACTATCATATTCAACTTTTTTAAATGTAGGGGCTAGTGATAAAGTTCAGACTCTAATGTTTGCAAGCTCACTTTCCCAAATGAGTCATCTCATCAGTCTCTAAAATATTATTAAAGAAATATTTTAAATTTTTATTTATTTATGAGAGAGAGAGAGAGAATGAGTGGGCATGCCAGGGCCTTTAGCCACTACAAATGAACTACAGATGCATGCACCATTATGAACATCTGACTTATGTTGGTTCTAGGGAATCAAACCTGGGTACTTAGTCTTTGAAGAAATATGAATTAACTGCTAAGCAATCTCTCCATCCCATTTAAGGATATTTTTAAATGAGCTCTCTAAACTGAATCACGTTTGTCCTTCTTTGGCCTGAAAGATCATATACTTTTATTCAGAAAAAGAATTGAATTCATTTCAGATATTGTCTAGTAATCTTCTGGTTTCTTCAAGCAAGAAACTAATTGAGCAAAGAGATTACTGGGTGCTGAGAATTGAGATAAATATGGATAGAAAGAACAGTCAAAATTAATAATTCAGTCATAGTATAGCACTATTTCTAATACCCTGAGTTTGTTGACAAAGATTCTTATTTGTATTTGTAAAGGTTATAAAGTATATTGAAATAACTGGAAAATTAAAGTGGCATAAGAAATCCATACTCTGATGATGTGAGCTTATGGGTATACTCAAAACAAGAATGAGATGTTTGGTGATTTGAATCAGATGTCCCTCATAGACTCATGGGTTTTGAGTACTTGGTCCCCAGCTGGTGGCAATTTGAGAGTTGGAGGCTTGCTGGAGGACACATGTTTTTTGGGTGAGCTTAGGGATGTTATAACCAGGAGCCCCTTGCCAGAGCTCGACCCACTCTTGCTGCTTGCTGTCAGCTTCTAAGGCAAGAAGTGGTGCCCAGCACCTGCTCTACCACCCTCTCCCTTGCTGCAGTGACGCTTTCCTTCAAAGCTGCAGTCCAAAATAACCCTTACCTCTGTCTCACCTGCTCCT
This sequence comes from Jaculus jaculus, assembly GCF_020740685.1. Lineage (NCBI taxonomy): Eukaryota > Metazoa > Chordata > Mammalia > Rodentia > Dipodidae > Jaculus > Jaculus jaculus. The sequence goes on along the minus strand of NC_059106.1, from coordinate 28,865,094 downwards.
CGTGGTTCAGAGTTTTGTCCCAGCAGTGCCAAGAAAACTACACCAAGGGGTCAGTAAAGGCTTAAGGTGTGCTGCAGTCCTCTGAGAAGTCCCCAAAGTAGCAGGCAGGTGAACTATAAAGAGAGAGAAGAGCCGAGGAGAGCTAATTGGATGAGATGAACATTGCCCCAGGAGGAAATACACAGGGAAGCTCTTTTCACTGTAGAAGTGCTCCATTCCAAAAGAATGGGTCTATTTGACAGCTGGTGTAAAAGTGAACCATTTCGCTTTTAATTAGTAACGTGGAATTTACAATAAAAGTGCACATTTCCATATATGGTACTCTGTACTTTCAGACCCTATTGTTTTTATTTAAAAGAAATATGACATGATCCTCCTTGGTCTTTCTTATACCTGTAGCTTTAAAGAAATGAAGTTCCATACCTTTCTGGAAAGGAATATATATATACACACACATAATATATATATATACATATAATATATATATATACACATTATATATATATATGTATATATATATGGAGAGAGAGAGAGAGAGAGAGAGAGAGAGAGAGAGAGAGAGAGAAACTATTTTATCCCTTCTCCTCTTCTGTTGTCCTGGGAACTCTTCTCAGTGGGGTTATGCTATGCACTGTGAGGGGCAACCATGTCTCAGGGTATTCCTACCTACTCCATGGCTCCTACAATCTTTCTGCATCCTCTTCCGAAATGGTCTCTGGGTGGTGGCAGGCTTTTTGGCAATCTGACTTAGTGTACACTTTCATGAGGCCTCTGGCTTTCTGATTTGATGGGTTTGGATTACCCACCATTGCCCTGGAACTGGTTGTCAGGATTGCAGAAAGAGCAGTGTTGAGATTGAGGCAGCATCTGGGGTTTCTCCTGGGACCTGGCAGGTGTGGTAGAGGTAGCACATCTCGTGACCCGCAGCCTGTTATCTCTTGTCTTATCCATGTATTTTGCTTTTCATCTGTTTAGCCTGCCTTCTGTAAAATAAAACACTGCAACCAAGAATGAGAGTAGCTTGGGTTAAAGTGGGTATGCAAAGTTATTTGAGAGATTATTGGTGTGAAGTCCACCCTTGTTCTCCAGAGGGCAGCGGGGTGGCTTCTCTCGGAAGTCTATGACTTCCCTGACCATGGGACCCTGACTTGGTTCTCAGTACCAGACACGGCTTGCCTCTTGCTGAGTGGGCCTCAAATCCAATCAGAAAACAGTACCCACAGAGGCTGTGCGCTAGTATTGCATGTGTGTAGTTCTTGTCCAGCTGGCTGATTTCATAGTCTGCAGGGTCTCTTGTTTGTTCTTGCTGTGTGTAGCCATTGTCTTCAAGCCACGCCCATAGGGCTTTCTAACACCATGAGGGCCAGCCAGGAAGGAGTTAGTTTCCCTTGCGGTTTCAGCTTGGTATTCTGACTTTCTATAACTGCAGCCTGTGGTGTCTTCAGAAATCAGGTCTTACATTTTAGCTCTGGCAGGTAATTGTTTTGAAAATGACTTCCTCTGTTGTGGGTACCTATGAGATTCCCTGGGCAAGAGCTCACTGTGGGGTGGCGGGGAGGCAACCCAACTGAAAGGAGCCATTTTCCATCAATTTAATATTTTAAGTATTTCTAAGAGCCAGCTCAAAAAACACATTCTATACATGGTATATGAATTTTTTTTTTATTTGTTTTTTTGGTGCTTTGAGGTAAGGTCTCACTCTAGCCCAGGCTGACCTGGTATTCACTCTGTATTCTCAGGGTGGCCTCAAAGTCACAGCAATCCTACTTCTGCTTCCTGAGTGCTGGGATTAAAAGTGTGTTCTACCACACCTGACTTGGCTTAAGATTTTTGATTCTTCCTTTTCTAATGTACATCACAAATAAACGATTTTATATAAAATAAATCTTCTTTTCTCTGGCTGCTCTATTTCTAAAGTATTATTGATAAAATCTATTTCTCTAGAAAAAAGACAAATGAGAGCACCTTTGAACTGGTTTTAAGTTTATAATTCTTTTGTTTTTCTTGGTTTTTCAAGGTAGGGCCTCACTTTAGCTCAGGCTGACTTGGAATTCACTATGTAGCCTCAGGGTGGCCTTGAACTCTTGCTGATCCTCCTACCTCTGCCTCCCGAGAGCTGGGATTAAAGGCATGATCCACCAAGCCCGGCTATAGTTCTTTTGTTGTATGTGTGTCTGCATGGGGTTTCCATGGATGTGTGTTCATATATGTTTGCGAACATGTGTGTGTGTGTGTGTGTGTGTGTGTATGTGTTCAGATGTGTATGCATGTGGAGGTCAGAAATTAACATTGGGTATCTTTATTGCTTCTCTACAATATATTTTAAGACAGTCTCTGAATGAACCCATGTTTTATATATATATATATATATATATATATATATATATATATATATATATATATATATTTAAAAAGAACATAGTTTTAGCCATAAAATACAATTTACTACATTAAAATAATAGGATTCCTGTCTTGTATGCTCTCAGTCAACAAAAGGAATTGAACTAAAAACCATAAAATAATGGAATAATATAAAAATTCTTAAATACTTTGAAATTACATAGCACATCTTTACATAAGAGTAAAAAAAAGAGCTTTCAAAATAAATTTAAAATATATTTTTGATTAAAAATGATAATATAAATCATCAACATTTGTAAAGTTCAGAGAGGCCAGTACTAATTGATTCAAATTATAATACTGAATTAATATAAGGTCTAAAATCAATAATGAATGCTTTACCCTTTGGAAATTGAAAAAAATTAATTTGAAAATTAAGTGGAATATATTAAATAACATATCAGAGCATAATTAAGTGAAATTATAAACAAGAAGCCAGTAAAACAATTTGTAAAACTACAACCAGGCTTTCTTTTGGAAAGATTAATAAACTGATGCCTCTATTCAGACTATCTTTATAAAACAGGTAGATTACATCCAGATTATTCAGACAGAAATGAAAGGCTATCATTCAATGGAAATTAAATGGATAATACAATAATACTATAGCAATTATGTGATCACAACTTGGATAATATAGATGAAATGGGCCAATTCTTTGAAAGACATGACCCTCTGAAACTCACACAAGAAAATGTAGATAACAAATATAATTATATCAGTACAACAAATTGAATATAAATTACCTTGTAAAGTAGAAAGCTTTAAGTATAGATCAGTCCACTGGTACAGTCTACTAAACAATTAATAAACGTTTGTGCCAGCTCTCTAGAATGTCTTGGAAGAACAGAGCCAGAGGGAATGCTTTCCAACCTATTCTATGTGACAAACATGACTATAATACCCAAATATGACAAGGGCTTATAGGGAACAACAGACCAAGGTCTCTCATGAATGTAAGTGCAAAAATTCCAACAAGATATTTCCAAACTAAGCATATCACTAAATTATTATTATACACTATGACCTAGTGATTTACCCCATACAAATAAAGCTAGTTAAATATAAGAAAATAAATGAATGTAGCTACTCTCAACAACACACTAATGAACATCATGCCAATCATCTTAGAAAAATGTGTTTGACACAATTAAAAATGGAATCATGGTGAACTTTATAAGTACACTAATGAATTGAAGCTAAATTACTCTACTTGATAAAGAATATCAGCATATTAAATATCCTTCCATACTCCCTAAACCCCTAACATCTATGTTCTGACTTTCAGCAACAAATCAAGAATGTTCATTCTCAAAAATACTTTTAGACATTGTGCTGGTAGTCTTACCTAATGCAATAAGTTTTTTTTTTTTAAGTAAATATAGATAATGATTGTATAAGCAAGCTCCTTTACCCCCACTGAGCAATCTCTCCACAAGTAAGACTGTTTTGGGTGTAGATAAAATAATTACATAGAAAATAAAGAACAGCAACAAAAAGATTATTGGAACTGTAAATAAATATAGAGAAGCTGCAGAGTAAAAGGTGACTAAGAATATATAAAAGTCCATCATTCTTCACCATTCCACTAAAGAGGTGATTTTTTATGTTTATTATTATTATTAGCAAGACGTTTTGTATGGTTACATCATGTGTTGGTACCCCCCTTTCCCTCATTCTTGCCCCCATTCCATTGGGAACACTCTTCAATAGGGTTGCAAGCATACCCCATGGAGTTGCAGTTTATGCATTGTGGGAGTAGTAGTTGGTTATTTTGGGGGGAGGGAATGCCACTGGGCATGATGTCTCAATGTGTGGCTTTTACAATCTTTCAGCCCCCTCTTCTGCAAAATTCCCTAAGGAGTGGTGGGTGAGTTTTAAGTATGTATAATTTACATTTTATTGAAAAATATGTTGCATCTATGATTGCTATTTTCTGAGTTTTGCCACACATTTTAATATTAAAGTTTAAATTTCTTTTGCATGTAAATTGTGTTTTCCCCATGCAGAAACACCGATTATAAAAACATACCACAAGAAGTAAGTAGTTTTTTAAAACTTTTACTAACAATTGTCATGCATGTACATAATGTAATCTGATCACAGTTCCCTCCTATCACCTTTCTTTTCTTTCCCTTCATCCAGTGGAAGTTGTGTTTAATTTAAAAGATGAGTTGAAAAATTTATATTAAAAAATGACAGTAAATAATAACAAGTGGTGAGTGAGGTCCAGTGAAAAGAGCCCAGCTATACACAATCAAAACAGTGGGGTGCAGCTTGACTCAGGATCCTGGAATAACCTCATGCAAAACATTAACTTAAGACACATTTGCCAGGTTTTTAACTCATTAATTCTACTATTAAAAACATTCTGTAAATTGCTTTACAGTGTTAACCTGGTAAAGCTCAGTGCAGTTAACTGGACAATTATCAGGCAGACATTGTTTTACAGAGAGAAGGAAAACCAGCTTCTGGTAAAAAGGCTGATTAGAAGCCTTGCCAAGGGAATCTCAGAGAAAAAAGAGGCAAGATAACATACAATATGTTTAGTTTTAGCTAGAGACAAGTTATATAACTGAACTTATTGCATCAGGTGAGATCATCCTGGAGGCAGAAAGGAGTTGCCACTAATCACAGTGGAGTGGCTAAATGGTGGGAAGTGCTTCTAGATTACAAAACAAATCAGCAACACAATTTCTCCAAAACTTTCACATCCCACAGTACTAGCTTCCAGTGAAAGACTTACAAGAAATGCCAGACAGGGAATCAAACACACAAACTTTAAAGAAATCAAAGGAAATAAAGGGGAAAACACTCCTGAAGAAATCCCAAGAGAACCCAGAAAATCAACTGAATGAATTAAGGAGATTGATATAAGATATGAGTAAGGAGAATGAAATATTGAAGGAAAACCAATATGAAATACTGACAATGGGAAATACAGTGAGTCAAACAACAATTAAAAAAAAAAAAAGCTCTGCAAAGCTTTACCACTAGAACTAGAAGAAAGATAAGCAGCAATTTCAAGACATTTGGAATAGTATAATGAGATCAAATCTAAGGATTCTATATTGGAAAAAATGAGAATTTCAATGTAAACAAAATTAAAACAGAAAAAAATCCTGAAATTATGGAAGGAGACGCCAATACAGATAGAGAAAGCATTTCAAACACTTTACAGACACAACCAGAAAAGAACTTTTTACCCTCATTTTATAATTAAACAACTAAATACAAACACCAAAGAAAATATGTTGAAAACAACAGAAGTATCTAACCACCTACAAAGACAAGCCCATAAAAATAACAGAAGACTGCTTGAAACAAACTTTAAAAGCTGACAGTGTTTTTAATGGTGTGTTTCAAATTCTGAAAGAAGTGAACAATTGCCAACCAAGACTACTATATCCAGTAAAATGACTGGTCATAATTGAAGGAGAAATAACTGTCAGTGATAAATATTGATGAACCAAATACATAGCCACTGTGCCGGCTCCACAGAAAATACTTGAATGAAGCTTTTGGACTAAAGAGATGGGAAACAGATATACAGGAAAGAATACGCCATGCTTGAATAATAGTTAATACTAGAGAGAAATAGAAAACATCAAGTGTTACAAAATCGACAGGCATGACAGGAATTAATATACACATCTTAATTATAAGTCTGACTATAAACACTCTTAATTCCCCCATAAAAATACACAAGCTAGTAGAATGTATTAAAAGGCAGAAGTATTCTACTTGTTGTCTTCAAAAAGCATGTTTTTCCATGAATAACAGACTCGATCTTAATGATAAATGTAAGACACCATGTAAATACATCCAAGGACAAAAGTTATGTGGTCATCTCAATAGATCCATAAAAGTCACTTGACAAAATACAACATCTTTTTAGGATAAATATTCTGAAAAAAACTGGAAATAGACATAATAAAGGCTATATAGAACACACACACACACACACACACACACACACACACACACACACACACACATATATATATATATAAAATATATGTATATATACATATATAAAACTTATAGCCAATATTATACAAAATGGGGAAAAACTTGAAGCATTTCACTAAAATTCAGGAATAAGCCTGGGCGTGGTGGACATGCCTTTAATCCCAGTACTCAGGAGGCTGAGGTAGGAGAATCACCGTTTATTTGAGATCACCCTGAGACTTAGTGAATTTCAGGTCAGCCTGAGCTAGAGTAAGACCTTACCTAGAAAACAAACAAACAAAAAAATCAGGAGTAACACAAGGCTGGTCACATTCCCCACTCTCATTCAATATAGTTTTGGAGAAGAAATAAAAGAGATTAAATAAAACAGGAAAGGAATATGTGTTATCTTTATTTACACATGCATATAACCTTTATTTGTAGATGATATGGTCTGATACATAAGACACATGAAGACTCCAGCAGGAATCTGGCAGAGCTAATAAACACTTTCAGTACAGTAGCATGATACAAGATCAACACCCAGAAATCAGTAGACTTCTTAGACAACAACAACAAACATGATGAACATATGATCAGAGAAATGATTCCATTCACAATTACTTCCAAAAATGATAAAATACACTGGAATAAACCTAAATAAAGAATGTAAGACCTGTACAATGAAAAATTTCAAAACACTCAAGAGAGAAAATGATGACACTAGAAAATGAAAATTCATCCCATATTCATGTATTGGAAGAATCAATATTTTGAAAATGGCTATTTTACCAAAAGCAATATAAATATTTTATGCAATCCCCATCAAATTTCCTGTGCCATTATTTAATAAAATCAAAAAAGATTCATTTGGAAGCACAAAACTTCCCTAAAATAGCCAAAGTAATTACTGTAGTCAGATATACATGTTGGGATGAACATCCTAATCAAACACATGGGAGGAAGGGGTTTATTTCAAGCTTACAGATCCAGGGGGAAATTCCATCAGTGGCAGAAGAAGCTGCTTCCATATATACAAGCAGAGAGAAACAACCAAATGGCTTATGAAGATCAAAAACGGGAAGCATGAATGAGCAGGAAGCTGCAGGTACCCCACCAGCGCTCACACCTCTCTGCATACCATTGGGCTAGAACTCAGATCTATCCCCAGTGACACCTTAGGACTGTACTCCAGAATATACTTCCAGCAGTACCTTCTCTAGCCAGGTATCTGGAGACTCAAGTCACAAGCTTTAATACAGCACCTGAGTCTATGGGGGGGGGGTCATACATTCAAACTTCCACAGTGATCCTGAGCATGAATGAATGAAGGAAAGAATGATTAAATAAATGAATGAATGAGAAACCCTGGAAGTACTGCCATACCTGACTTCAAGGTCTACTATATAGCTACAGTAACAAAAAAGCATGATGCTAGCACAGACAGACATGAAGACCAGTGGAATAGAGTAGAAGATGTAGACATGAACACAGGCAGCTATAGCCATGTGATTTTTGACAAAAGGTCCAAAAAATACTCCCTGGAGAAAAGTCAGCTTCTTTAACAAATGATTCTGGTAAAACTGGAGTAACTATATATACATGTAAAGGAATGAAACAGATCCTTATCTTTTGCCATCAAAAGGATCAACTCCAAATGTATTAAAGACCCTGACATCAGACATGAAATGGCCAAAATATAAGGAAATCACTTCAAGATATAGGCATATAAAGGACTTTCTGAATAGAACTACAGTCACTCAAAAAAAAAAAAAATAAGGGGGTATCAACAAATGGAACATCATATAATTAAAAAGCATGTAAAGAAAAGTAATTGAAGGAAGAGGCAGCCTACAGAATGGGAGAAAAATTTGTCTGGTATACATCTGACAGAGGGTGAATTTCCAAGATATACAAAGAATTCAAGAAAGTAAACCATAAGAAATCAGGCAAATCAGGAAAGCTGATATGGAATTGAGCAGAGAGGTCTCAAAAGAAGAAATCAAAATGGCCAATAAATATTTTAATATCATGTTCAACATCCTTAGCAATTGAGAAAAATGGAAATTAAACTTCTTTGAGATTCCATCTTACTCTTGTTGGAATGGTGGAATGGGTATCATCAAATGATTAAGTGGCAACAAATTCTGGTGAGGGTGTGGTGAAAATGGAACCCTTATTCAACATGGATGGGAGTATAAAATGGTGCAACCCTTATGGAAATCAGTGTTGGAGGATTCTTGGAAAACTAACAATAAAACTACCAAGGCTGTGTAGTTAGTTGAGTGGTAAGAGCAATTCCCACATCCACATGAGGGGACCTGGAACCACCTGCGCTGATCCTGAAAGTAGCTGGGCATGACTATACACATCTGTAACCCATGTACTCATGTACCATGGGAAGCAGAGACTGCAGAATTGCTGGGACCCACAAAAATGGTGAGCTCTAAAATCAGTGAGAGGTTCTATCTCAAGGAAGCAAAGAAAATAAATAGTTGAGTCATCTGACATTCCCATTTTGACTCTGCACACATGCATGGGGTATGTGCATCTGCATACACACACACACACCAAATTCACATCATGCCACACACCATACCACACAATCTATATATATATCCATATATATATGTATATCTGCACAATGATAGATCTACCTGACCAAGCTATACCACTTCTTCAGGGGTCATTGCAGAAGAAGAGGCAGAAAGAACATGAAAGCCAGAGGCTGGGGAAGAGTGCTTTTACATTCTGTTGTCTGGACATGAAGTACCATTGCATTCATGACCTTATTGTGGCCATTATTACCTTCACAAAATCTGCATGATGTCAGGCCCATCAATATTCTCTCATGGACACAGGGGAAGAGGGAATGAAGAAAAACACACCAAAGTAGAAGAGAGCTAGTTGGTGAGATTCAAGAGAATACAACTTGAGAAACTAAATGTATAATTTTTCAGCAGATATATCCTAGAATAAAGAAGACATTAATCAATAGAGAAGTTTAAAAATTTAAATAATATCAGAACTTCACAGATTAAGTACTTTATGCTTGAGTTTTATCTTAAGTACCATGGAAAGCAATGGATGTTTACAGGACCTGGGTGACCTTATTGGGTTTTCCTTGGACAAGTATGACTGAAGGGGGCATAGACTGAGTGAGAAAATGAGGAAGGGAATGGCTATGAAATACTACCTTGGCATCCTGGAGTCGATATGCTTGCTAGATGTTCAGTAAAGCACCTAGAATAGTGGCTTCCAAAGCCTTGGCTCTTTGGAAGTCTACAGAGAGTTCATGATCCTATATTGGTTACAAAAATTGTGGGTAATATGACAAGTATGCATTTGTGGACAAGACTATGTAGCCACAAGTACCAGTTAATCTTTGGTTAAGATGTGTGGGTCTGGAGAGTTAGTTCAGTAGGTGGTGTGCTTACTGCAGAAACATGATGACCTGAGGTCAGGTCTTCAGGATCCACATAAAATACTAGGTTTTGGGCTGGAAAGATGGCTTAGCAGTTTAGGCACTTGTCTGTGAAGCCATGGGCCCCAAGTTTTACTTCCCGGATCCCATGTAAGCCAAGTATACAAGGTGATACATGAGCAAGGTCACACATGTGCACAGGGTAGTTTATGCATCTGGAGTTCTATTACAGTGGCTGGATGCCCTGGCACAACAACTCTCTCTCTCTCTCTCTCTCTCTCTCTCTTTTTGTCTCTCTCTTTTGCTCTTGTTTCACACTCTTTAATAAAAAAAGGCCAGTCTGGCTGAGCGTGGTGGTGCACACCTTTAATCCCAGCACTCGGGAGGCAGAGATAGGAGGATCACTGTGAGTTTGAGATAACTCTGAGACTACATAGTGAATTTCAGGTCAGCCTGAGCTAGAGTGAAACCCTACCTCGAAAACAACAACAACAACAACAACAACAACAACAACAACAAAGAAAAAACAAAAAATAGGAGTGATATTATCCCGGTGTTGGGAAGGAAGAGACAGGGAATCCCTGGACTTCACTGGTTAGCTAGCTTAGCAAAATGAGTGAGCTCTAGATTCAATGAGAGACGGTATCAGAGAATAAGGTTAAATGTGACAGAAGATATCAAACTCTCGCTTCCATATGCACTAGCACCTACTTACACTTGCCTATAACACATACATGTTCCCACTCATGTATGAATACACATCTATGCATGCCACACACAAAAAATAGAGTTGTTGTGTTTCCACTAACAAAAGAATGGCTAAAGAAAATGCGGTAATCATAATGGGATTTTATTCAGCCAGAAAGAAGCACATTATATATTTGCAAGAAAATAGATGGAATTGAAAATCATATTAAGAAAAACTTAGAAAGATAAATAACACATTTTGTGTCATATGTACAATGCATGCACACACAGATAAGAAAGAGACTATTTGTGAAGAGGAAGGAGAGAGATAAGAAGGATAAGGAAGTTTTACCTTCAGCATCATAGAAAGCAAGTGCTTGTAAAGTCCTGGATAGTGGGGAAGTTCTGTGCAGCTGAAAAGATGGCTCAGTAGGTAAAATATCAAGAACTTGTCAGAGAAGTAGAGCATGAATGTGGTAAAAGCGAATGCTACATATGAATGAAAATGTCATAATCAAGCCCATTGTTTTGTATAATTAGGATATGCTAATAAAATGTCATGTGGAGTCTTGAAAAACAGAGGTGGTAAGTTCACTATGGCATAAGGGCTACGTGATGCACTGGAGGCAGGAAAGGAGAGCACCATACGTGAGCACAGCCTCAGACATGTGGCAGTTTGACTCAGAGGTTCCCCCATACACTCATCTGTTCCGAATGTTTGCTCTCCAGTTGGTAGTAGTTTGGGAGGTGGAGCCTTGCTGGAGAAGGTGTATTATTGGTGGTGGAATTAGGGATGTTATAGCCAGCCTAACTTTGCTAAAGTGGGGCTCACTCTCCTGCTGCTATTGTCCACCAAAAGTTGGCAAAAAGGTAGTGTCCAACCTTTGCTCATGCCGTGCTCAATGGAGTTTGGCATACAGCTTTCCAGCTCCGAAAGTACATGAGAAAAACTGGAGGAGTAAGAATCATTTTCATGTGAGGATAACGGGAACTAGAGAAGTAGCAAATCAAAAGACAGATGGGTTTGGTATGCTTGTAATCATAGCACTTGGGAGACTCTGGCAAAGGGATTATGAGTTTGAAACCAGCCTGACCTTAATAATGAAACTCTGCCTGAAGAAAACAACCAAACCAACCAACCAGACTCTGAAGTAAACATGGCATAAGATGGAACATAGGACCATAATATAGGGACAGAACAGACACTGAACCATGAGCATCCACAGTGACTCTGACTGAGCTGGGTGGAAAGCAGATGATGGATTGCTCTGAGCTTGACTATTATGACAGCTGTAAAACTAAAACCAGCTCCTAAATGCTCAATTACTGGAGGTGCACATAAATAGAAGTGGGCAGGGAGGCAAGGATTCAATTTCCTTGAGCTCAGCTGCCTGTATTTCATTAGGTCCATTCTAATTTATTTGGGGCCCCAGGCGTGGGTACTTGCTCCTTCCTGATTTTCATGCATAAATGACATTTTACCAATTCCCAGTTCACCCTCTTTCCTTTGTGTGTTCCTAATAAGCTCTGCTCTGACCTAGTGCAGCCTGAGGTACCCATGTGGGTCTATGGGCTGCTGAGTGCGTTCATTTTGGTTAATTCCCATAAATGCATTTTAAGTAATTGTCCAGGCAACACATGCCAGTACCTGTCATGGGAAGCAATGACTATGTGCAGAAATATCAGTAGTCAGGAAAATCAGTCTTTGGTTGGGCTCCAGCAAGTAGCTGGGCTCCCGCACTCTTATGGCAAAATGAGTGTGTTGTAAGAGTTTTCTATGTTTTATAAAGTCAATTAAAAAATTGTATCAGAAAACTACTTCTTCTCTTTGTAGTGAGAGACTAAAGACTATCTCTACTTCCTTCCTCTAGACATTTTGTTGAAAAAAAAAATATATATATATATGTCAAGAGTCCAGTTGGTCTAATTATGTCCAAAGCAATTACAACCAAAACATCTGCCTGGTCAAGGCTTCACAGAACATGGTTCTGTGGCTCAGTCCTAGGAAGGAGCAGAAGGTTAAGTCCACTGATGTTCCCATGCACACCGCATAAGGTGAGCTAACTCCACATGCTTTCATCACAAGGAAAATAATATACGAGCTGGAATGCATTGTCCAATCCCTTTATAGAGCATTCCCAGAAATAATCTCATGTTTTAGTTTCTAACTGAGGTTTAAAAATATTAAGTAGAGGGGCTGGAGGGATGGCTTAATGGTTAAGCACTTGCCTGTGAAGCCTAAGGACCCAGGTTCGAAGCTTGATTCCCTAGGACCCACGTTAGCCAGATGCACAAGGGAGCACTGCGTCTGGAGTTTGTTTGCAGTGGCTGGAGGCCCTGGTGTGCTCATTCACTCTGTCAATCTCTCTCTGCCTCTTTCTCTTTCTCTCTCTTTCTCTGTCTCTCTCAAATACATAAATAAAAATAAACAAAATTTTAAAAAAACATTTAAAAAAATAAAATAAAATATTAAGTAGAAATAGGATACTTAGAGGATGCTTCAAATTGTAAAGTGTTTGCTAAACAAACAAGAGTATCCAATTTTGGACCCTCAGCACCCATGTAAAAGAATGCACAGGAGAGCAATGAAGAAACAGAGACAGGGAATTGTTGGGCCTTGAGAGGCCCGGAAGCGAGGCCTAGTGGAACTTCCTGAGCCTAGCTAAAGTTTGGCAACCTGTCTCTGGTCAGCTGTGACTCAGTGGGGCGCCAAATGCCTCTGGCCTGCCACTTCTGCAAAAAAAGAGTTAGAGTTCCTGTGCACGTGCTTAGAACGAATCATTTCAAAAGTTGAGATATGCTATTGGCCCTTACACCTCATCCTTTTCTGAGATCTCTGCCTTTGTTCTCAACACTATATAAACACCTGCCTGTTACAATAAAGTGAGATCCTGTTTCGACAAGTCTCCAGGCTCAGTGTGTTTCTCTCTGGTGGCTAGGAGGGGGTCTGGGTTGTCGACACTCACCATCCCGCTCAGACCCAAAGAGAGACTAGCGTGACTGGCTCTTCTACAGGCCTACCTGCCAGAGGACCCAGCAGGGAATCCCTGGATCTTTCTGACTACTTAGTCTAGCTATATTGGTGAGCTCCAGATTCTATGAGAGAAACTGTTTCAGGAAACACAAGGTGGAGAGGGACTGAGGAAACCAGGTGATGTTGACCTCTGGTCTCCTCATGCATGTGCATATACATGGCATGCACACTTGCATAAAAATACAAAAACAAACATTTATGTACACCACACACATGCATACATAAACAAAGAAAATAAGTGATCTGAGATCATGTGGCTCTATCAGTAGCAGAGTATATGGTGTCTGTACCCTCAAGTGTGTTCTTGACTTTTGAGTAGGAGCACTGGACATCATCTGCTCTAGATCCTGCACATGTGCATGGGTGGCCTTTTCCTCTCTGCTGTTACATTGCAATGTGGATGTGTGCAACACACTTGGACAGTTAGCACAGTGTGAGATGCACTCAGTTTTGTTGTTGTTGTTGTTATTTTTGTTTATTTATTTGAGAGAGACAGAGAGGGACAGAAAGAGTCAGATAGAGAGAGGGAGAGAGAATGGGTGTGCCAGGGCCTCCAGTCACTGCAAATGAACTCCAGACATGTGCGCCCCCTTGTGCATCTGGCTAACGTGGGTCCTGGGGAGTCCAGCCTCGAACCAGGGTCCTTAGGCTTCACAGGCAAGCACTTAACCACTGAACCATCTCTCCAGCCCTGCACTCAGTTTTCAAGGAACTACGTGGGATATACCATGATGATAGCTCATTCTGCAGTTGCTCAGTCAATGCAGGAGGATGAAGTCATCAGTCAAGATGATCCATAAGCAGGGGTGAGAGAGACAGCTCAGTTCACAAGCAAGAACACCAGTGGTAGTTTGAATGTATGGCCCCCATAGACTCAGGCTTGAATTTTGAGACTCCAATGGGGAAAAAAGCATGTTTTTGGGTGAACAGGAATTTCAGACCTAAGGTATGTGGAGGGGAGTGGGAGCTCTGGTGGTTCCTGCTGCTGGTGTTGGAGTTGCTTGCTGCAGTTGTTGCTCTCTGCTTGGATGTATGGAAGTAAGCCACTGCTTCTGCCATTGATGAAGTTTACTCTGGATTGGGGTAAGCCTGAAATAAACCCCTTGTTCCCATAATCTATGTCTGGCTTGGATGTTTGTCTCAGCAGCAAGCAGCTGAATACAACAGCATCTGAGTTCAATTCACAGTAATCACATCAAATTCTTGGCATGTTGCATGTGCCTATAATGCCAGCATTAGGGAGAGAAGGACACTGGATTCTTGACACCCACTGGCAAGCCAGTCTAACCTAATTGATGAGTTTCAGATCAGTGGGAGATCCCAATTAAGGAATAGGTGGATGGTGTTCCTGAAGATGACACTGGAGGTTATTTTTTGGTACACAGACATCCATTATCTTTGTTTTTCCCAAAAATAAGGACTGAGGTTTAGAAAAGGCCTATGATTTTCTAGAGTCACATGTATCAGAGCTGAGTCATATGTAAGCTTCCAGCAGACTTTTTTTTAATCTTTTTTTTTTTGTTTATTTTTATTTATTTATTTGAGAGTAACAGAGAGAGAGAGAAAGAGGCAGAAAGAGAGAGAGGAAAGTGGGCGTGCCAGGGCCTCTGGCCACTGCAAACAAGCTCCAGACGTGTGCGCCCCCTTGTGCATCTGGCTAACATGGGTCCTGGGGAATTGAGCCTTGAACCAGGGTCCTTAGGCTTCACAGGCAAGCGCTTAACTGCTAAGCCATCTCTCCAGCCCTCCAACAGACTCGTAATGACACTCAGCCACCTCATAAGTAATCTTGAAGTGTTCACAAGAGACACCAAGCTCTTTCTCCTGATTTCAATCCCATCACTTCCATTTCTCACTTCCTCCTGCTCCAGGGGCATTTCTCATTATTTTTGTACCCATACTACTTTCAAAACTCACTTCATATCCATGAAAAATATAGAAATGTGGCTATCAGATTGCACTTAAATTTCTAATGGGACAACCCACATAATTAGCTTTGTCTATGGGCAAGCAGAGGAAAATAAATCAAATGGAAGGGAAATTTTGATCTACAAAGAGGAGGTAAAACCACCAGAAATGGTAACTGGAGGAATGAATTTTTATTCCCCACTTACCACTCTAAAATATAACCATTTTCCACATTTACATCTGTATGAATTCTGAGCACTGTGGTCTGAGGCAGCAGCATTGTTGGGGGCCATGTGCGGTGGGGTGAGGCATGAGCTCCAAGCAGCAGCAGCAAAGGGACTAGGAGGCACCAAATAGCCCTGCACAAAGGGTTAGAGAGCTGGAAAGCAGCTCCTGTGTGCTTGTCTTGCCTGGAAGAGAGGAAACAGGGAACTGGAGACCTATACAGACAAACAGAGGTGAGGGATCCAAATCCTGGCTTTCTGTCCTCAGCTGACCCTGTTTTCTACCTTGAGAGGCAAAGGGGAGAATGAACATTGTTCAAATTTACAGTGATAATGATGAACTGCTAAGAAAATCTTTCCAAGCAGGAAATTGCACATACTTACATTAACATACACAATCCATTTTTCTAAATGAAAAGTAACATTACAAACTTCCCCAGGAAAACAGAGTTGGGCCTTATATTTTAAAATTTAAGTGGCTAGCTTTAAGTTTGTGGGTCAACACTATGAGTTATGCATCCCAAATCTGAAAATCTAAATGTGAAACTTTTTGAGTGACATGATGATACTGTGGAAATTTCCAGACCAGGAAACATGTTTCATACATACAATTATTAAAATTGTATAATATTACCTCCAGGCAATGCACAGATGGCATATATGAAAGGTAAGTGAATTATTTAGAATAAGGTACCATCCCCAAGATAGTTCATTACTTATATGCAAGAACTTAAAAATTAGAGGAAAATATGAAATCTGAAATAGTTCTTGTCACAAGCATTTTGGAAAAAATGATATTCGACATGTATCAGCTTTCTGACCATAAATTTTTGGTACTTGTTTTTTAAATTTTTAAACATATTTTTAAACATATTTTATTTATTTTGAGTAATTGCCATTTTCAATAGGCATATTTGAATGTGTTCTTATCTTTACCGCTTTTCTCCTTCCTGAAATGCATTCAAAGTCTAATTAATTTATTCATGGATTCTCATATCTTTGAGTTCAGCACATACATTTTTTAACAGCTAACACCTTTCTAATGTTAAAAAACTACATATACAAATAAGCATAAACACACATACAAATCTATCAGAGTTCTGATATCAAGTCACTTTCTGTCTATAGGGTAGTTACCATTTTTTGAGTGAGAATTTTATGGGCATACTTATTATTGATACATCATGTGTTGGTTCCATTTTTAATTTGTGAACATAACTGCAAATTAATTTTTTCCAAATAAATATATTCTAAATAAGATCACGAGTTTAAGTTAATTTTTTCCCTAACAGTCAGTCTAAACTTCCCACTCAGGAACCTCTCATGACTTATCCTCATGGATGTGACCAAGTGAACATTTGGGGACATGGTTGGTAGAAATGCTAGGCACAGGAGGGTGGGAAAATCATCACCATAGTTAAAAGACATTTCCTCTCTATGACCTGTCTACCAATCCAGCATAGTTATGGCACCATCAGCCTCTTCATCTCCTGCCCCACTCCCTAAGCTCCGTCTATATGATCTACCTGCCTGTATTAATCTGTGTGTGGGTGGGTCTGCATATGTGCACACATGAGATGGAGTGAATATTAAATCCTCATTTCAACCACATGGAAACAATATCACGTGAAAACATCTGGCACTCAACTCACCAATTCACTTTTCTGTCTGCTGTACTAATGGTATTTATACCCAAAATTGAGGAATCACATGAACAAAATGAAATTATGTCCATATTAGTCTTAGAGAACTTACTATACTGTGCCAACATAATCAGTTCTAATTAAATAATCACATGGGTTACGTTTGGAGAGGGTGAGAAGAATTTTCTTCAAAAATATGTTAACAAGTAGTTGTTATTCAGTGCATTTCTTCTAAATCTAAGGAAAAATGATACTATTCTGTCTTTGAATTCAAACTTGCATAATCACATACTTTATTCAGCTTTGATTATGAATAGTTGCTAATGGCTTTTGTTTCTCATCCCCCTTATGAAGTATTGAGGTGTTTTCACCTCTGTCATTTCCTTAAGTGAGATATTGGATCATTGCAAGTCTATGTGCACGGAAATTGAAAAATTATTGTAAATATGATTAAAACTAATGTTAGGTGTTGTTATCATTACTGTGTTTATTATTATACAACTGTATTTGAAGATAATTTCATCATTTGAATAAACCTATGGGGGGGGAAGCACAGTATTATAATCAAAATTTATTAATTCAGGCACTTGTGATTAAATAAGTATTTAACAGTATTTTCTGTACCAGGATTAGATATAGGTCTCCCAAATTTCATCTTTTTCTGTTCATATCCTGGGACTTCATTACATTTTGTCAAGTGTAAAATTTGAAGAGTCATTAGGATATGTGGAGTCTATTCTTCCAAAGAAGATTTAAAGTAAAATGTACATCAAGGGTTTGCCCAAAGACAGCTTTGAAACAGCTCCCTGTACCTTCATCCCTTCACTAACCAAGAGTACACTCAAATCTATCAGCTGTACTGATAGTGTCTACCTCAGCAGGGAATGTGTCTGCTACTTTTATCATTAGTACCACTGCTACTTTGCCCAATACAGGGGCTGATGTAGCTCAGTTGGTAGAGACCTTGTCTAGCAGTCATAAAACCCTAGGTTCTATTCCCAGCACTGCAGAAAATGGACATGGTGGGGCATACACGTAATTAGAGGTGGAAGGAGAAGGATACTAAATTCCAGGTCATCCTCAAAAGCACAGTGAGTTTGAAGACAGCCTGGGGTACAGAAAAACTTAGAGAAAGAGGGAGAGAGAGAAAAATAAATTAGAGAAGAGACAGACTGTGATTCTAAGCAATTCCTCAGATTTTTTCATGTTATGTCTCCACTGTGAGTTCATCTTATGTCAACTCCTGCCACCTAGCTACTTCCAATGGTTGTTTGCTTAGATAAAAGGAACTTACATTGGCAACAGTGGTAAAACTGGGGGTGCTAATGCTTTGTCCGGCTCTTCTCGCACTGCTTAGCTACTGCTTTAAAAATGCAAATGTTCAAGCAAACACATTCTCCATAGGCTTTCCAGGTCTAAGTACATTTGCTTTCCCCTCTCATTATGCTGTAGCTTGTGAATAATTCTCATTATTATACTACTACTTTTTCTCTCTCATACATCTCCTTCTGAAGGAAGGCATCACTTTTCCAGCTTTCGGTGCCCGGAAGCATGCTCCTTTCATTCTGTGTGCCAGTCATTGTGGTTTACCTGTTGTTTTTCAGGACAATGTCTCTGAGGCTTCCAGGCCCAAGCTCTACAGTATGCAGAGTATAGGAACTTAGAACAAATACATCCAAATAGACATACAGCTGCAACCCATACAGCTGCAGTCCATGGGCACTGTAAGTATTTCTGCAAGTTTCCCATTAAGAACTAAAAAATCTGGAGGCATGGAGAAGGGAGGGCATTAAGTCCATGGAATATTTCTGTATTTTGCATATAATTCTCATAATTTCTCTTGCCCAAAACTTGCCCCAAATACACAGTAAAAGAAGGAATAATGAAACACGATTGGATCAAGTCAATATATCTCTAGTTAGAACAAGAAAAACCCAGATTTCAGATCCAGATTGTGCCATTACTTCCTATGATGCCTTAGTTTTACAATCTAAAGAGGCTTCATCACATTCAGCTATAAAATAGGTCTAATAATGCATGCCTGAAAGGGCTGATGTGATGGTAAAATATAAATAAAAGTATTTTCATGTCAAGGGAAATGTTTAGAAATCTAATATGAGATTTTGAAAATACAGGCTGTTTATTATAATCCTGAAGGAACTACCAGCCAATACTATCTGCTCTGGTCCATTTCTTCAGCACCATGATTCATCACAAATTGTGACATCTGCCTTTTATCCTTTCATCATTGGCTGAGTCTCTAAGCTTAATTTGTATTACTCCTGAGGAAGGTACACTGTCCTGGCCTGAGTAAGCCTGCCCTAAACTCTTCAGATCTGAGTACTACAGTGATGCTTGGCATTGTTTGCCCCTAAGACCTGTGAGCTGTGCCATGACAGCCATCACTGCCTCACTGTGGTACAACCACCAGTGTCAGCTGGTAGCTGGACTGGGAGCCTTCAAGGAACATAGCATCTGGATGCCATGCATGGATCATAGAGTCAGGACTCTTGGAGTACTGCAGCCCAGTGTTACAGAGTTCCTTCTGAGGTTTAAGTCCCAAGTGGAAGCTTTTGTGTGGCCTTGGGAAAGCTGCTCATGTACAAAAAATTGTCCTCTCTACACAATGAAAGGAAGAAAAATGTCAAGCACCCAGTGTTCTAGCAAAAATAAATAATCACACACACACACACACACACACACACACACACACACATCAAGATGCATACAGACATATATCTCTTTAGAAATATATCATAGTTTTGAGGAGATTGCTCAGTCACTAACATGCTTGCCTTCCAAATATGAGGACACAAGTTTGACCCCCTAGAATCTATGTAAAAAAGTCAGGTGTGGGGTGCTCTGTTATAATCCCAGCAGTGGATATGCAGAGACAAATGGATTCCTGGATCTCACTGGTCAGCCAGACTAACCTACTTGGAAAAGGCCAGTGAGAGACCTTGTCTCAAAGCAAACAGGTAGTCAGCACAACAAGTACACATGTGGTTGTCCTCTGACTTCCACAATCACTCACACTCATATGTGTACCCCCCCACACACAAACATGCACACATACACAGAGAAAGAAATCTACTGAGTACATTAAATATATTTCCCATTTGACATTCAAAACAATTCTGGAAAGCAGATATAAGCAAACTAAGACTGAAAGAAGCAAAGTGTAATTTTTCCAGAGCATATCTCTCCTATGAGGTCTGTGGAACATTCAGTGCCTGGTGATCTGCATTCAGAGTCTGGGTAGCTCTACATTATTACAGAATCATCTGAGTCCAATACAATGACATACATAAGGGTGTGCTTGGAAAAATTCAATCCTTAGTGCACAGGCAGTCCATGCTAAAACCCTAGGGAGAAAAATGTCTATACAAGAAATCTGTCACCTAAAAAAACAGGGGTCCTCGAGGGACAACAAATCTTTGAGTAGGTCAAAGCCACAGAAAATAATGTCCGAACAAGTTTTCTAAGTATGAGGGAGTAGAATAATATAAACACTTAACTGCTAATGGTGAGGATTATAAAATCAATGAACTATTTTATGGGCTTTTGTGGAATGCATATAAAACAGGGGCAATGTGTTTTCAACTTTTCAAAGTGAACTGAAAATTAAGTTGTATATTGTTCATAATTAAAGGATGAGGGTTTCTGAAACATTTGCGCTCATTCCTGAGTTATGTTAATATATTGCCTGATGTCTGAGAAAGACAAATCATTTCAGTAACAGTAAATCATTGAGCAATAACAATTTAATAACATGTTTGATGGATGAGGACCCCAAATTAAACAAAGACATGGAATTCAAGATCGGAAGAGAAAATCCACAAGCTAGAGTAGGGTAGGAAGACCCATTACCTCTATCAGTGGAGTACCTGCTCCAAGCTCTAAGCTCCATCATCAGAAACTACTCATTCTCGTTGTGGTTAAGGAAACTAAGGCTTGAAGAAACTAAATAGCTATAGAACAATGTGTTGGTTCCACATAACAGTGTCCTTCCTGGCCATTCTGTTCCTTCCTAGCATTTGTGCTTGCTCATTTGTTTCTGCTCTGCCCTTCCTTTCCCTTCCATCACCTCCAATAGATGTAACCAAATGCCATAGAGCAGGCATCCTATGCCTGGCACTGTAGTTGTTGCAGAATGACCAAAGAGTAACAAGTTCCCTGGCTCTTCCAGAACGGGAGGAGATAAACACTGATATACACCAGACATAGTATGACACTAGTGAGAATTTCCTTGAAAGAAGGAATGTGATTCTGAAGCAGAGAAGAAACGATAGTGCAAGAATTAAGAAATCAGCAAATTTACTAGGAAAACAGGGTTGGATGTGTATGAGGTTGAGATGCAGTTGATGTGGAGTCTCAGGTATGAAGGTGAGGGACAGGACAGCCCTGAGGGCCCAAACAATGGGACTCAAGCACAGAGTTGGGGACTTAGGGGAGGGAAAGCATGAAGCACCATGGAAGCACAGGAAGATTCTTCCTTTTTATCATGTTTTTCTTTTCATACTAGTAG
This sequence comes from Jaculus jaculus, assembly GCF_020740685.1. Classification (NCBI taxonomy): domain Eukaryota; kingdom Metazoa; phylum Chordata; class Mammalia; order Rodentia; family Dipodidae; genus Jaculus; species Jaculus jaculus. The sequence goes on along the minus strand of NC_059106.1, from coordinate 28,843,295 downwards.
TTAAGTGTTATGTTTATTGTTTAGAAAAATGAAAAACTACGAATACTTTTTTTTTAAATTTAATTTATTAGTTTTCATTTCAGTGAATACAGGCAGTTTGGTACCATTATTTAGGCTCATCTGTGATCTACCCCCTCCCATTAGACCCTCCTTGTTAATGAAAATGGGTCGTGCATTGTGGAGTTAGCCCCCAGTTATTAGTATGATAAATGTCTCTGCAAATCATGACCCAACATGTAACTCTGACATTCTTTCCGCCCCCCTCTTCCGCAAGATTTCCCTGAGCCATGTTGGGTTTATTTTTGGTCTGCTTCAGTGCTGAGGTGTTGGGGGCCTCTGAGGCTTTGGCTCTCTGATTTGGTAGGAGTTGATTTTTCTCTGTGTTGATCTCCTTCCCCTTTGTGCTGGTATCCGGTTCACAGGAAAACATCACCCTTGCTTGTTTCGCCAGTTGTCCTTAGTTTCAGTTGGGCCCCTTTTGAGGTATGTTGGGGCAGCTCTCTTCTTAGGATCTGCATCTATCTGGAAAAGAGAAGCAGATTCTCCAACGGAGAGTAAGTTAGCACCCAGAAAATTGAGATAACACTTACTTTTTTGATAGACAGTTTGATAGGTGTAGGCCCTCTTATACCCCGTGATTGATGGTAGCTTGATATTGTAGAGTGGGCTTGTGTTTGAGTATGGTTCTGACTTGTTTCCCAGCTCCAGCTAAGGGTCTAGTACCACTGAGTAGATCAGTTAGCCAAATCAAGAGCAATTGATTCCTCACCATGGCTGTGTACCACTATTGCACTTGTGTGGGCATCACATCTGGTTATTTGTTGCTAATTAGGTTAAACAATGTGTTGCTTGGACAGATCTTGGTCATTTCCCCCAGTCGCCTATATAGCACCTTCTGGCACTAGACACGCTGACTGTCTGGGGACTGACTCTCTCCTGGCTTCCAGCCATATCATTCCATTTTACGCGTCAGCTGTGTATGGAGTCTTCAGCAATAGGGTCTTATCACTGGCCTTTGGTGGGTCATCAAGTACTCTGACAGAAGTCTGTCATTGTTTTGGGAAACCTTGTAGGTTTCTCTGATCAAAAGCTCATTGTGGATGGTAGGCCCAAGCTTGAAGTGGGGGTTACAGGTCAGTGTCCACTAAGAAATTGAGGAAAAAGATAACTAATATACAAGAGTTAGAGAGGAGAGAGATAGAGGGGAGAGGGGGAGAGGGAGGGAGGGAAGATGTAGGAGATTTAGGTCAGTCTTGATCCTACCCTCTCCAGTGTCTTGTGGTTCAGGTGTTTCCTGTAAGGGTCTAGTGAAGGTTCAGCCATTTGGTCTGTCTTTTAGGAAGTAGAATCCGGACCCAAACGGCAATGGTACCATAAAATACTACGAATACTTTAATGTTCCAAGAATTTAGTGGCTAAATAAAATGACCAGAAGCTAGGGTGTAGCTTAGTTGGGAAGGTGCTTGTCCTGGGTCCTATCCCCAGCACCACATAAACCAGATGTGGTGGTGCAAATCTGTAATCCCAACATTAAGACTAGATGTTCAAGGTCATACTTAGCTCTGAAGCTCTGAAGTTTTCAAGTCCTACAATTTTAGTACATATCCTTTTTCCTGGCTCTCAAGAGAAAGTCATTTTCTCTTGGGCATAAGGATATTTAAAGTGACATTAAGGTGACAAGAATGTATGGTGAAGTGTGGGAACGACTAAATTGTACGAACTGTGATTAATCTAACACTTGGCTCCACTACTAACTCATTAATCAATGGAGTACTTGCTTTCTAGACATAGTCCAGGAAAGCTATAAAGTCTGGCTTTCTAACTGTACAGAATAATATGCTTATAAAATCACAGCCATTTTATGCTTGGATCCTTCAAACGGAGCCAACCATTCACTCAAGCTGCAAGGCTCACTTCAAAGAGAGATGGGAAGTGAGTCTCTTTTGAAAATTGTTCCCTCCTATCCCATCTCCTCTGGAGACTCTAGTCTGCTCCTCAATAACCTCAGGTGCCAATCTTCTCATCTGCTCAGGAGACTCCTTTATGATCCTCAGTCAGCTCAAGTGCTGACCTAATCCTTTTATCAGGGGACTCCCACCTGCTCGTCAGTCAAGTGTTGACCAAGCATTCTTCTCAGAAGATTCCATTATTCTCCTGACTCCTTAAGTGCTAATCTCCTCATCTACTCAGGAGACTCCCATCTGCCCCTTGGTCACCTGTGGTGTTGAATTCCTCGTCCTCTCTGGAGACTCCAGGGTGCTCCTCATTCACACTGGGAGTCCAATGCTTATTCTTCTCAAGAGACTCCAATGTGCTGTGTAACTTTAGGTGCTGACCTCCTCATCTACTCAGGAGACTCCAGGTTGCTCCTCCTTCATGTCATGCATTCATCACCTACCCTTCTCAAGAGGCTCCAAGAGGCTTCTTAAGAGAGCCCAATCTGCTCAGTCTCTTTTGACTCATCTTCTCAGATGACTTCATTTTGATCTTCGGTCACCTCAGTTGTTCATCTCCACCTAAATCACGTGTGTGCACATTCTAAGTCATGTCACACTCAGGGCCAAAGAACAATGGAAAAGAAGATGGTAACTTCCAATGCCGACAAGACAAGTAAGAGCCAGGGTGTAAAGCTGGAGCCCTGGAGTCGCTTATTCAGATTCAGTGCCTGACTGAGTCATTATCAGCTGTGTCACTTGAGGAAGGGTTCTGGGCTTCTTTTTTTTTTTTATGATGGGGCTCTCATGTATCTCAGGCTGATCTTAACCTCCCTAGGTAGAGGAGGATGGTTTTGAACTTCTTAACCTCTTGCCTCCACCTCTTGAGTGTTAAGTTCCTGCAAGGGCAACATGTTGAATTGATTCCCTGTTATTTTCCGATAAGACAGTCACATTGATATCCAAATTAAGATACCACTGCTAAAGAAGCAGTGTGCCTGAAAGAGACCTTATCATGTCTTAATGCCTGTGCCTTTTCCTGAGAACTCATATGTGCTCATATGACTGTTTGCTCAAATTAAGTGATTGCAGTGCAGGTGCTACCAGAATAGCCGTAAGCCCATGTGAAACTCACAAGCTCAATCTCTGGACATAGGTGGGACAGAATTAACACTGTGATCAGCAAAAATTGGCCTGAGAAAGGGTGCTGGGCTCCAATATGTTCTTCTTCAGCCAGACTTTCACATATCACAGAGCTGACCTTGAACTCCCTACTTAGACAAGGATGATCTTGAATTTCTGATCTTCCTGCCTCCACCAGCCTAAGCACTGGGATTACAGATGTGTACTGCATTCAGTTTATGCTGTGCAGTGGAAGGAATCCATGCCTTCATGCACTCCAGAAAACTTTTCTACCGAGTTGCATCAGTTCTTTAGTTTTACCAAATGGGTGAACAGAATTGAATAGCACGTGCCTGCCAGGAAGGGATGCTGGACAGCACTGTACTCTTAGCTGTGTCCATGATCTCCCCTGGACAGTGGCAAGTGCAAGGGAGCCAGTGCTACCAGGTGCCATGGGGAATGTGGCCTAGGTACAAGACTCCACTGAAAAGCTGGCAAGGAACCTGTAGTTTGCAGAGGACCCGAGTTTTGAGCATGTTCCTCTCAGGTTCAGGACTCAGGAGCTCTGTAGGGTCCCACCACAGGCTCCTAACCATGGCCAATCTTCTGCCAGCAACTGGAGGAGTAGTGGGAAGTCTGGGAGCCTGGAAGTCCACCACGATTCATCCTTTGAGCAGTGCACCTTCTCTTGAGGCCTGCTGACTTCAGCGCCACCTTTCACCCCTCCCTGCCCACTTCCCCATCTGTCACATGTTCCATCCTGATGTGACAAGGGCTGGTTCTTGACTGGATACAGAGCAAGTCGAAATAAAGAAGTCCTCACTCTGTTTGGATGCTGTTCAGCGGATGATCCAAATGAAGCCTTTTCAGAGTCGGTGCTGGTCCCCACCCTGCCGCCAGCCTCTAGGTTATCAAGCTCTCTGTGCCCTTGTCTGCCTGGTGCCTGCCTGGCCTTCTCTACCCACTGCTTCCTGTGGGGCTACACTCTCTGTGTCCAGGCCAGAATTTCAACCTCAAACCTTGCCGGGCTAGCTTCTACAGAGCCCCAGGAGGTGGTACCTTACCTAACAAACTACTAGAATCCTGGGGGAATGCTCCAAAAAAAAAGTCTGTGATGTGCACTAACAAGTCAGGATGTTTCTTCCATCCTCCCTGGCCTAAATCTTATCCCACACCTTTCTTGACATTGTGAATGTCCTGGACTATAAACTTCATGACATCTGAATACCTCTGTCTTCTTTATATCAAAAGACATAGAGGCAAGGGCCAAAAAACAAAACAAAACAAAACAAAAAAGAACTGAGAAGAGGTAGTGAAGTCTTGCCTAGAGGAGAGGGAAGACTGGGATGATTTAAAAAAAAAAAAAAGTTCTCATAGCTGTGGGGAACTGGCATCTAGGCCCCATGGCACATGGCAGCGAAAGTGGACCTTATTTTTCTATGAGGCATCCTTCTGGGCAGTGCCCTGCCTCAGGGACACCATCTCCTGAGCAGCCTGATTTGAGTATGCCAGTGTGCTCTGCCCCTGCCCCACACTGGGGAAGACACTGTCTAAGAAAGAGCTGGCTAATACCATCTGCCAGGCTCTGCAGACTTCTGGGGTCAGGAAAAAAGGTGGAGGGTGAAAAGCCTCTGTCTAGTGCAGCAGAGAGCTGTGCTCCACCCCTGGCTAATGTTTGGGAACAAGGGAAAAACAGCTAAATGAGTGCTGCTGCTATAGACCTCACTGCCAAGCGGAGGTGAGCCACCCCCACCTCCCGTGTCTGTGCCGTGGCATGGAGATAACTTTGGAAATCTTGGCAAACAAGCAACAGTAGGGCAGATAGATCTTGGAAGAAGAAGTGAATGCCTTGGTGTGTAAAACGCAGGAGATGGGGACTTGCACTGCTCCTTCCTCATCCAGCCAGGCTCTTCCCCCCACCTGTTGCAGGGACTGTGTTGGTTCTGTCCCCACCTACTCACACTTCTGCCTACTCTGCTCCTCCTCCTCCCACTGCCTGGGCTGACCGGCTGCCTCCGTCCTGTCTGTCCTTCCACCTTCCTTCACAACAAATATACCCGCAATCCCTACTTCACTGTGTTTACCTCTCCCTTCTGAACAGCTTACTCTATTTATGGCCAAGAATAACTCGGGAGTTCCACCAACAGACATACAAACATCCGACTCCCTTGTTCCATGTTGCAGGTCCTCTCGCTTCTCACCTCCCCACCCTCCTTGTCGTGGACCTTGCCCTTCAAGCCTCCCTCTTATAGGATGGAATCACCTTAACCTGTGTGCGTACTTTCCTCTCTTCCCCTGTCCTTCTCCACCACTCCTCCAGCCTCTCACCCAGGAAACATGTGCCTAGTTTTTCTGCTCAAACAGCCCAGACCTCTGAACACACGACCTGTAGCTGACAAGGAGACGGAGTGGGCATTCAGGGGAGGCTGTAATGAAACCAGCACCATCTCCTCCAGCCATGGACCTAGAGCCTGTGGACACCACCCTGCCTTCCATGGCTACCATCTTCCTCTCTCTGCTTGCTTCTACCAGTTTTCACACACAGCTTGGGAGCAACTGCAAGTTTGCCAATTTATACTGGAGCTGCCCCTCCACCCACTTCTGGTTGGATAACTAAGGAGATACATGACACCCGGGTCTCTTTTCAGACAGACTTTTGCTACGCAGCCTAGCCTTAAATTTTTTTTATTTTCCTGCCTCATCTTCTGAATTATAGAATATCAGGGATGCTTCAACACACTGCACACTCAGCCCCATATAATATGCTTGCAATGAACTGATAGGAATATAGAACCAGCTAGCGGAGGGCAGGAATTAGAGGAGCAGGCAGGGAGATAACACTGAGAATCTTGGTGGCAGTGGTGACCTGTCCTGTGAAGATGACAGCAACAGGCCTATAGGACCCTGCCATGGATTTGCAGATACAGTCACTGGTGCGGGGGGTGGGGGGGACTGGGCAATGAGTATTGGTTATTTCTATGTAAGATTAAAGTGCTAGAGTTCTGTAACTCTTAAAAAAAGACTACATAAATTTAGTGTTTTGATTTGTTATCCTGAATTTTCCTTAGCTTTATCTTTTATTTTTTTGTTTAAGCTAAGTAGAAACTTTGTATGGACATATAATATGTGGGTATCATCCTTTCCCTCCTGCCTGTCCCCACTCCCCTGAGGGCCCTCCTTGGTGGGATTGTTGGTATTCACCATGGGGCTGTAGGTTATGAGTTGTGAGAGCAGCGGTCAGTCCTTGTGGGGAGGGCTGTGTCTCTGGATATTCCCTCCCACCCTGTGGCTCCTACATTCTTTCCGCTCCTTCTTTCACTAACTTCCCTGAGCCATGGTGGGTGTTTTTTTTTTTTTTTTTAGAAAAATATTTTATTTATTTATTTGAGAAAGAGAGAGATTGGAAAAAGGAGAGAGAGAGAGAGAAAGAAAGAGAAAGAGAGAGAGGGAGGGAGAATAAGTGTGCCAGGGCCTCCAGCCATTGCAAATTAACTCCAGATGAATGTACCACCTTTATACATGGTTTATTTGGTTACTGGGAAATTGAACCTGGATCCTTAGGCTTTGCAGGCAAGTGCCTTAACCACTAAGCAGTCTCTCCAGCCCTATATTTTAATTTTTAAGAATCAGGCTGTATGTAAAAATATCCCTTGACCTGAAGTGTTACAATTTCTAAAGGTTTGCATTCAATGTGATCCTACAGTGAATACTTCTAGACAGATTTCACAGGCGGAGGAAGCTGAATATGAGGGGTTATAGATATAGCTGTGATCTTTGGGCACAGTGAACAATTAGAATTGTAACTTTCAACCTCCTGGAGCTGTTTACTTCCATACAGTAGTATTTAAATTTTTGGATTTCTTTTGTTCTTGAAACGGCCTTGCATGCACACTTTATGGGCAATAATTGGAGCAGACATTCACATGACCTCACAGGGGCCTGCCTTTGCCACAGGTACTCAAGAGTAATGTCATAGCTCTGCAGCTGATGAGACGTGTTGTCCCCTGCATCGATCAGGTATTGTCCTCGATGCCTCTGATTCCAGAATTACATTAAAGTGTATGTGTTGTGCTGTCAGAGTGATGAACACTGGACACGTACCTAATGATACATGGTGGGTGTTTTAATCTTGCTTTAGTGTTGAGCTCTCAGTAGCTTCTGGATTTCTGCTTTGGTGCATTTTGAGTGTCCTCAGTGTCTGTCTCCATCACCCTGCCCCAGTTTCTCAGGCTCCTTGTGGAAGCAGAACCATTGCTCATCTTACCATTTCCTCTGTGGTTTCACTTGGACCTTGACTGCTGTGTGAGGAGTGGTTCATCTCCTTTACTAGCTTGCAAAAGTAAGGATTCTTCATGGTGTTATCACAGGTTTTTTTTTTTTTTTGGAGTTGTTTTACTTCTATCCCTCTTTCTCCCTTCCCTTCCCTCTGGTACTTTCCTCCCCAACTTAGCCTCTTTCCTGCTGTCATAGAATGTTTCCACTGGGTCTGTCTGCTTTCTTATCACTGTTGCCCTCTCATCACCTCCTACCAGGTGCAGGCACACACCCCATTATTTATATGCATGCAAACATTAAAAGTTAGGCTCCATGTATTTGAGAGAACACATGGCTTTTATCTCTTTGCACTTGGGTTACCTCACTAGTACATTTTTTTCCCAATTTCATCCATTTCCCTGCAAATTTCATAGGTTCATTTCTCTTTATATCTGAGTAGAACTTCATTGTGTATACGCACCACATCCTCATTATCCAGTCATTGGCATTTAGGGACATTTCATTTCCTAGCTATTGTGAACAGGGCAGCAACGACCATGGATGTGCAAGTGTGTCTGTGGTAGAATCGAGTCCTTTGTTTATATGTCCAGGAGTATTATAGCTGGGGGTAGTTCCATTTTTAGCTTTTGACAAGCCTCCACACAGATTTTCATAGTGGCTATACTAATTTACACTCCCAGCAACAGTGAATAAGAGTTCCCCTCCTCTCATACCCTGGTCAGCATTGTTTTCTGTCATTATTTTTCTTGATGATAGCCATTCTGACCAAGGGTGAGATGAAATCTAAGTGTTTTCTTTTTAACTTGCATTTTCCTGATGGCTAAAGATGTTGAAAGTTTTATTTTTTAATTTTACTTTTAAAGGGTTTAATTATTTGAGAGAGAGAAGGAGGAAGAGGGAGGGAGAGTAAGAGGAAGGTAGAGAGAATGGGCATGCCAGGGCCTCCAGTCACTGCAAACGAACTCCAGATGCACATGCTACTTGTGCATTTGGCTTACATTAGCACTGGGGAATCAAACCCAGCTTGTTAGGCTTCACAGGCAAGCACCTTAACCACTCTCTAGCTGGAATATTTTATTTTTATTTTTTATTTGAGAGAGAGAAAAAGATAGACAGGAAGAGAGAGCAAATGGGCACACCAGGGCCACTTGCCACTGCAAACAAACACTGGATGCATGCACCACTATGTGCATCTGGCTTTATATGGGGCACTGGGGAATCAAACCCAGGTTGTTAGGCTTTGCAGACAAGAGTCTAACAGCTGAGCTACATCTTCAGCCCTAACATTTTTTTTAAACAGCTATTGGCCATTTGTGTTTTTTTTTTTTTTTTGAGAACTGTCTGCTAATTTCGTTAGCTCTTTTGTTGATTGGAAGCTTTGTCTGCATAGTGTTTTATTTTTCCAGTTGCCTACATATTCTGCACCTCAAACCTTGTCAGAAAAATAGCTAACAAAGATCTCCCATTTTGTAGGCTTCTTATTTACTGGACTGATAATTTCTTTTTATTTATTTTTTAATTAATTAATTAATTAATTAATTTTGTTTTTTTCGAGGTAGGGTCTCACTCTAGCACAGGCTGACCTGGACTTCACTATGGAGTCTCAAAGTGGCCTCAAACTCACGGCGGTCCTCCTTCCTCTGCCTCCCGAATGCTGGGATCAAAGGTGTGTGCCACCACGCCTAGCTTGATAATTTCTTTTGTTGTTAATAAACTTTAATAACATGTAGTCCCATTTCTTGATTCTTGAGACTATTTCCTGTACTCTTGAAACCTTGTCTAAAAAGTTCTTAGTTATATCTGTAATTTCCAGTGTATTGCTTGTTTCTCTCTGATATTTCCAGTGTTTCTGACTTTATATAAAGTACTACTGTGGCTCTGTAGTATGATTTTACATCAGGGATTATGCTGCCTTTAGCAGTGTTTTTGCTCTTTAGGCTAGTCTAAACTCTTGAATTTTGGCTTTTGCCTGCAAAGCCTAACAACCCAGTTTCAATTCCCCAGTACCTACATAAGCCAGATGTACAAAGTGGCACATACATTTTGAGTTTGTCTGCAGTGGCTAGAGGCCCTGGTGAGCCCATTGTCTTTCTCTCTCTTTCTGTGTGTCTGTCTTCCTCTTTCTCTCAAATAAATAAATAAATAAATAAATTTTAAAAAGAACTAGAATTTGATGGAATCATATTGAGTCTGTAGTCTGCTTTTGGTAATATAACCTTTCTCATAATATTGACTATTCCTGTGAGGAGCATGGGAAGTTCTTTCCAATATCTGGTATAGTCTATTTCTTTTTTACAGTGTCATGAAGTTTTCTTTGTAGATGTCCTTCATATCCTTAGTGACACTTATTCTTGGGCATTTTAGTTTTTGGGGTCATTGTGAATATGGTATTTTTCTCAGATCCTTTCTTAGAAAAGCATATCTATTTTGACAATACTTGAATGGTAGTGATCTTTTCGTATTGATTTTGTATCCTGAAACTTTACTGCAAATTTTTGATGAATTTAAAAGTTTTCTGTGATAGAGCCTCTATGTTCACTTATATAAAGCTATGCCATCTGAAAATAGGGATAATTCATTATTACTGCTTTTATGTCTTTCTTTTGTCTTACTGTTCTAGCTAAGACTTCAATCACTGGTGAATAAGAGCAGGTAAAGTGGGCTCTTTTGTCTTATTCCAGGTTTGAGAGGAAATGTTTTCCATTTTCCACATTCAGAATAATTTTAGGTATAAGTTTGTCACATATACCCTTTATTATTTTCAGGTATGTATCATCTATTTCTAATTCCTCCAGAATTTTCATGATTAAAGTGAAATAACTTGTCAAATAACCTCTACATTTATGAGACATTATAATTTCTGTCCTTCACTTTATTTATAAGGGGAATTAAGTTTATTGCTTTGTTTATGGTGAACTAAACTTGAATCTCTGGTGTAAAACCTACTTAATGATAATATATAATCTTCCCAGTGTGTTATTAAATTCTGTTTGCATATATTTTGTTGAGAATTTTTGTGTCTATGGTCATCAGAGAAATTGATCTGTAGTTTTATGTTTTGTTGTTGTGTCTTTATCTAGTTTTGGTATAGGGATTATATTGGTTCCATAGAACTGGTTTGGTAGCATTTCTTACTTTTCTATTTTGTGGAACCATGTGGAAAGTTCTGATCTTAAGTCTGCCATAAAAGTTTGATAGAAATCAGCAGTGTATCTATCTGGTCCTAGACTACTCTTTATGGGGAGACTTAATTATTGCTTCTGTCTCATTGCTTGGTATGGATCTGTTTATACTCTTTACATACTCTGGCATTATTTTGTTAATATACCTGCATTTAGAAATCTATTCATTTAATCTAGATTTTCAATTTTTTCAGAATATAAACTTTCATATATTCTCTAATGATCTTCTAGATTTCACTGGCATATATTATAACTCCCTTATTATCTCTAATTTTATTTATTTAGGTCTTCTCTCTTTGGTAGTTTGGTTAAGGGCTTATCAATATTGTTAACATTTTTAAAGATCTAATTCTTCAATTAGTTTATTTGATGTATTATTCTTTTAGGTTCTATTTCATTAATTTTTGCCCTAATCTTGATCATTTCCTCACATCTACTTGTTTTGGGACTGCCTCCTGCTTTTCTAGTACCTTGGTTTCATCATTGATTGTTTATTTGAGATCTCTCAGAATGTTTAATGTGCACTCTTATGGCTATAAGATTTCCTCTTAGGACTACCTTGATTGTATCCCAGAGGGTCTGGCACTTTGTTATCATTTTCCTTAATTTCTAGAAAATCTTTATTTTCTCCCCTAATTTCTTTAATGACCCATTGTTGATTCAAAATTAGATTGTTTAGTTTCCAAGCATTTATGTAGTCACTAAAGTTTCTCTTGCTGTTAATTTCTAGTTTTATTCCACAATGATCTGATAAGGTACAAGTCTTATCTCAGGGACTGAAGTAGGGTCTCACTCTAGCCCAGTTTGTCCTGAAATTCACTCAATGGCTCAGTGGTTAAGGTACTTGCCTACAAAGACAAATGGCCCAGGTTTGATTCCCCAAGACCCATGTAAGCCAGGTGCACAAGAGGGTGCATGCATCTGCAGTTCATTTGCAGTGGGTAGAGGCCCTGGCTCATCCATTCTCTCTCTCCTTCTTCCCCTCCCTATTTTTCTCTCTCTCAAATAAAAAAAGAAAAATAAAGTATAAAAATGAAAGAAAAGTCTTATCTCAATATTCTTTATATTTGTTAAGCCTTGCTTTTGGTCTATGATGTGCTCAGTTTTGAAGAAGCTTCTATGTACTGCTGAGAAAAATGTATACTGCCTAATTCTTGAACCAAATATTCTGGGTATGTGGTCTATGGTATAATTTGGCTATGGAGTAGCTTTGCTTTTAGTTTGGAAGACCTGTCCAAATGCATGAGTGGGTTATTAAAGTCTCTCACTACAATTATGTCCGGGCCTTTGTGCCTTTTTTGAGTGTTAGTATTTGTTTTACTAAGTAATGACTGTATTATTCTGTTTAATAGGTTATGAGGTGACACCACATACCCAAGTACCTTCCCATTAACAGATCTGAAGAAATGCCAGAGGTAACAACAGAGCAGAGTGACATCACTAAGAAGATTTTTTTTTTTTTTTGAAGTAGGGACTCACTCTAGCCCAGGCTGTCCTGAAATTCACTCTGTGTTCTCAGGGTGGCCTCAAACTCATGACGATCCTCCTACCTCTGCCTCCTGAGTGCTGGGATTAAAGGTGTGTGCCACCATGCCTGGCTCACTAAAAAGATTTTGACATCACTGTGGACCTGTAAATAAGGCAGCAGAATTTTTAAGTCATCAAAAATATTGTAAAATAGAGAACTAAAGCATGGAAAAAGCCTAAGTCTTTGAGGTGGTCCACAGAGCAATGCGGGATTAGAAAACAGAGGACAAATGGAACAGGAACCTCAGCTGGCAAGGTTGTGGAACATTTAAGAAAGAAACAAACAAACAAATAAAAATCTTTATCCCATGTGCACTGTGAACAAGTAGACAGTGTTTCATCATTAATGTTGTTCTTGCTTTAAATGACCCTTTGAGTAAAGAAACACGCAAAGCATAGTCCTTACCATGCCAAACATAGGAAAAACTTGCATCCATGAGACAGTGTAGATGGAGTTACAGGTTTGGGGCAGATGAATAGATGCAGGAGTGTTTGAGATAGCAGAGAAACAATGGTAGAGAATGAAAACTGGTTGGAGAATAATCTTTAATATTGCAGAAATGTGGGTAAGATTCTGAAAGCTCAGTAAAGATTAAGAGGAATAACTTGACAATTTTTTTCCAAAATGAAGCATGCAATAATGAATACACTTAGTTCACAGTCCTACAATTTAATGATTAATTTGCAGTAGCATGCTGTATTTTGGATGAGAGATGAAAGAACTGAGATGCTCTGCAGGACAGTGTAGACACAGTGCTAATTAACAATCCACACACAGTGAGTGCTCACCTTTCCACTCTGTGACTGAGCAGTGAATAATCATTTAACCCATTTGAGTTTGGGGCCATTTTCTGAGTCCAAGTAAGACAGAGTAGAATGTGAGTGTCCTCAACTATTACTCATTTGCATTATTTCCTTGAGACAATCTCTCACTGAAACTGGAGCTGCTGTTCTTTAGTCAGACTGGCTGACCAATGGGCCCCAGAGATTCTCCTGTCTCTGCTCCCCTCAGGACTGTAGCTAGAGACATGCATGGTCATGCCTGGCTTATTATATGTGTGCTAGGGATTGAACTCAGGGCCTCATGATTGTGAGGCAAGCATTCTTACCTACTGAGCCATCCCCTCAACCTACCATTACATAACAATACTTCATTTAACCCTAAATGTTGGCTTCAAATTTGTAATTCTGTCTTTTCAGCACATTCATAACTTGGTTACTTTCCCCCATGTTAGCACTTTATTTTCTTGGCTATTATTATTACCAACAAATGAAAATTGTATATAGTATTGTGTTTAAAATATTTTTAAATATTTAAATTGTACAATGTCCTGTGGTAATTAGAATGTAAGAGCTCATATATACTTAGTGATTTCCAACTCTATTAGCAATTTCCAAGTATGCTATACACCAACATATCTATAATCACCACATTGTACAATTGGATTTATCCCTCTTATCTAACCCAGCATTTGCTTATTTGAGGGTGACAAACAGAAACAGAAAGAAGGGGGGGGGAGAGAAAGAGAGAGAGAGAGAATGGGTGCGCCAGGGTCTCCAGCCACTGTAAATAAACTCCAGATGCATGCACCATCTTGGGCATCTGGCTTCCATGGGTACTGGGAAACAGCCTTGAACCGGGTTCTTAGGCTTCATAGGCAAGTGCTTAACCACTAATCTATTTCTCCAGCCCTAACCAGACATTTGTATCCTTTGGCAAACCTCATTCCTTTACCCCATCATATCCTGGGTAACTTTATTCTACCCTCTGATTTTGTGATGACTTTGACATTTTACATTTTACAAAAACATTAAGTCATATTGCATTTATTGTTTTATGTCTGTATTATTTCAATTAACAGAATGTCCTCCATGGTGACCCTTGTTGCCACAAAAGGTAAGATTTCCTTTCTTATTCTTGGGTATTATTCTACAGTGTATACCTACCACTGCATTTTAATCCTTACACCTACTGATAAACACTTGGACTGATAAACATGTTGGTTTTTGTGAAATGCTGCAGTGCACATTGGAGTGTTGTTATTTTGTCAAAACACTGACTTCATTTCTTTTGGATAATATACCCAAGTTGGTTTCCTGGATCATATGATAAAATCATTGTTAATTTGGGATTGACCCTATATATGGTCCTTTTTATAATAGCCATAACAACTTACTTTTCTTTCTGAAGAATAAAGTAGTTCTCTTTTCTACACAGCCAACTCTTAAATTTTGAATTAGACGTAAATATTGAAGATTTAATACACATATCTTCAGCCCAAATGTCTTCAGTAACAGCTTTTCTCTGTGGATGGCTCACTCCAGATGTAACGTTTCACTGCATCATTAACTCTCTTTACCCATAAAGGCAGCATTAAATCTCTGTTTTCAACTCAACTGCCTGGTATATGGCAGAATGTCAATAAATGTTTATTTAACTGAATTGTATATCAAGATTAGGGAAAGTCCACACATAATTCAGAGGTAAAATATTAACAAAATATGTTTATATTGCAATTATACCTCATGCCTATATGATGATGCATGGTTTTCTTTAAGCTAAAATTAAAGATAGCATATATTTCTTAAAATGTACTGTTAAACAGAGTGGACTTGAATCAGAGAATGCTTCTTAGAGTCTCAAGGGTTTGGTGCTATTTCATTCTCTAATAACTCTCCTGTACCTGGGGATATCATCATCAGAGAATCTCATAGGATGTAACTTTAGCCCTATCTTCCTATTAATACTTCATATTGAACTTGTGTAAAACACTTAAAACAGCCCAAAATCATTCAATGTTGTATTATTAAATGACAGTCTTTTGCTGGGGCAAGGCTTGTGCATGCCATTCAAAAGTGAATTTTCCTGAATTCCCTTTAGGATTTCATGTACATAATGAACAATGCATTCAGCTCAATCAGGTTTCACACCACCTTCTGTCCACTATAATCCCATATTTATCAGATAATTTTTTAAAAAAATTCCAAATCTCATTTAGCTTAGATATTGGCCAGGGTTCTGTTGTTTTTCAGCCAAATGCAATACTAAATGCTGTCCAACCTTGTTAAAGATTAGATCTTGCAGTCATTGTTTCTGCAGCTGGGTCCCATTGCAGGCATCAGACATCCTTTCTTCCTCATGTATAACACTGAAATCAGATGTCTGGATCTAGGAAACATTACTGCATGGCATTTTGTGCATGTGTGTGCAGGTACAAGTGCACATGTGGGTCTGTGCATGAGGAGGCCAGAAGAAAACCGTGTTTGGGGTTTTTTCTTTCTTTCTTTTTTCTTCAAAGCAGAAATGCTGTTCTCACTTATTTTTTGAGGCAGGATCTCTCCTTGGCCTGCAGGTCACCAATTAGGTTAGAATGACTGGCCAGGAAACTTCAAGAGTCCTCCTATCTCTGCTTCCCCAACACAGAATTATAACTGTGTGCCTCCATATCTGGCATTTTTATGAGGGCTCAAGGGATCAAACTCAGGTTCTCATGATTATGAGGAAAGCATTTTACTGACTGAGCCATCCCTCCAGCTCCTGCCTGGCTTTTTGTCCAGGCTCTGCTCTCAGTGATTGGAGTGCACTGTTTTCAAAACCCCTGGAGTCTTCTTTATGCACTGCTTCTCTCCAGCTACAGATGTAATGAGTTCACAGTGGGAAATGAAAGCATTAGAGTTTGAACTCGGGTCACTTTGGCTAAAAGTCCAAGCTTTTCAACCTGGGTGTGGGAATGCATACCTGTAAGCCCAGCACTTGGGAAGTGGAGACAAGATCAGAGATTCAAAAGTACCCTTGGCTATATTTTAAGTTTGAGGCCATCCTGGAATACAAGATTAAAAAACAAAACATTACAAGTCTTTCATTGTGAAAGCTATTTTTTATAACAATTAGAAATTTGATATATGTCATTACCCTCTGACATGGCACACGGGGCCATGGAGAGGGCTCAGTCAATAAAGTGTGTCTCACAAGCATAAGGACCCTGAATTTTATCCTCAGTACCCATGGGAAATATCAAGTGTGGGGCACAGGCTTGTAATCTCAGCACTAGGGAGATGTGTACAGAGCCACAACCAGCAGAAGTCATTGACAAGCACGCATGTCTACCTACAACTGAGCCAGCAAAGAAGGGAGTGGGGCACTGACCCTCTTTAATCCTCCTCTTGAACTGTTTGTATGGGCCTGGCCTTCTGCAGAAGACAGTACACACAGAAGAGCAGTGTGCAGATGCCTCACTCTTTCATCATCTGACCTTGTCCCCGTTCCTATGCTTTTTCTATATTTGATAAGTTTTCTCAAGGTTTTTCTGCTTCTGTATAAATTAAACTGACACTGGTTAGGCGGTGCTGCAGTGTCTCCAGCCAAGCCTGCAGACCACCTGATCCCAGCTTTCACTATATTGCTTGTGTCTGTCTATCTTTCCTTCCAATTGTCTGGTCACCCCCAGCAGGTTGTATCTGCACTGGTCATGGGAGAGATGGAGACAGGAGGATCCCTGAGGCTTGCTGGTCAGTTAGTCTAGCCTAATTGGTGAGTTACAAGCCAATAAAAGACCTGACTTAAAGGAGGTGAATGGCATCCCTGACAAATGTAATGCAAAGTTGTCTTCTCGCTTCTATGCACACCTCCTACATGTGTTCATGCATGTACCTGCAAAGACGTGTATGCTCTCCTCAAAAATATACACAAATTCATGTGCGTATATACACATGCAAGCCATAAGAGAGGTTACTTCTAGAAAATGTGTTTTCAATATTTGAGAGTTCCCCTTAACAGGACTTGAGTGGCAGTGTGCACACAGTTGCACAGAAGCAAAAAGACAACCCTTCATAGTCACACTTCTCTCTCTCTTTTTTTTAAAATATGTCTCATCAACTTCGGTGACTGAAGTTTTTCTCTACTCTCCTTTCTAAATGTCATCTGTTTCTACCATCAAACTCCTTTGCACCAGCAAGCAGTTTAAGTAAGCACACCACTGACTTTCAATGCAACTCCTAATAGGAATCCCCCCAAAATATTTTGTCATGGAGTTATTTTGCAATAAGTAGATAACTCCTTGTGCTATTTTTATTTAGATTTATACTGAAGATGCTCAATATGCAATATAGTTAAGAAAATAGAAAAACAAAATGATTTACATGTCATCATATTCCCCCAGGAAAATTGTGTTTGAATGAGGCAAATTGGATTTTTGTTTCACTTCAACTACTTAGTTGTTAAGAGTAGTGTGGCTGTGAGAAAAGATGCAAACAAAAATTCCCTTGTAGACCTCACTTCCCTCATTTCTAACATGTATGCAATAATTACAACATCAGTCTTATCAGCTGAGGGAGGAGAATGGAGAGTGCCTGGGAGTCATTTCACTCCGTGGACAGTCTGCCCCAGGATGCTTTGTGTTCTGTATGCCTGTTTGTGGCAATGTTGTAGGTTGCATAGGAACTTCATAACATGCATCATTTTTTTGGTGGATACTATTATTTCTCACATACTTATGAAGTTCTCTTTAAAAACAAAACATTTTGGGTGTCATTTTGTGTACATTTCACCAGGGCTTTTACAGTAATTCCCAAGCTGCTTCTGCTCTGGATGTGCTGCTGCCCAGTCAAATGACAAAGTCTTCACTTGGCAGAATGGACTATGCTTGCAATTCGTCTGGCTTTATGTTCCACTTTGGGCTTCTAAAACTTGCCCATACTGAATGAGGCCTTACCTAGGTTCTGTACATCCTTGGGCTATAGTTCATAGTTCATTGCTCAGATGTAGGCAAAGATTAAAAAAAAAAAGATGTTCATAATCTGCATTAGATCTTATGTGCTTGCTTTTTGAAGAACTAGAATATCATATCTTTTTTTAAATAAATTTTTTATTGTTATTTTTATTTATTTGAGAGTGACAGACAGAGAGAGAAAGAGGGAGAGGGAGAGAGAGAGAGAATGGGCATGCCAGGGCCTCCAGCCACTACAAAGGAACTCCAGATGCATGCGCCCCCTTGTGCATCTGGCTAACGTGGGTCCTGGGGAATCGAGCCTCGAACCGGGGTCCTTAGGCTTCACAGGCAAGTGCTTAACCACTAAGCCATCTCTCCAGCCCTAGAATATCATATCTTTGAACATTAATTCTAAGTTCCAAACTCTAGATCCTGCCATAAAATGCACCCTGTGTAGATTGCCATCAGTCATGGGATGGAGTGTGAAGCTGTGATGGATCATCTCTAGTTGTTAATTTGAGAAGATTTAAAATCTCCATGGAAAGTCTTATGGCATGTCTGTGAGGGATTTTGTAGGACAGGCTAATCGTGGTGGAAAGACCCATCCTGTGTGCAGTGCCATTTCCCGTGCTTGTCATGGTTCAGGGAACATTGCAGAAAAGGGGACAGAAAGATGGTAAGAATCACAGAGTGGGTGGAAATACCCAGACTCACCCCCCACCCAACTACCCAGTTGGGACTGACTGCGGCCTTCATAACCACACTGAGGAGGGCCCAGTGAAATGAGAACAAGGGTGAGAGAATATAAGAGTATAATCGTGTGTGTGTGTGTGGGTGGATGGGTGTGTGTTTTAAAGTCTCTACTTTAAGATGCTGAAATTACTCCCACTTCTCTACTGTTATTCGGCACAGAAACTCCGAGGCTACCTTTGCTTACCTGGGAAGGCTTACCTCAGGATCTAGACATGGTACCCTATCTAAGTTTTGTAAACGCAGAATTATGCTGTCAGCTTCATGCTCATAGCCCTTTCCCAAGCTTTCTCGTTTCCCATAGCTGTTCTCCCATTCATGCCTCCTGCTCCTCAACCATGTTTCCTTACAAGGGTAAGCTTCCAGTGTGGTACTTTTGGGACATAGTGAGAACTTTAAGAGGTGGGAACTTCAGGTCATTGGACTTTGCCCTTCAAAGAGATGGTGGGATCAAAGCTGGTTTCCCTTCCTCTCTTATTTCTCTGCCATGAGATGAATGGATGCGCTCTGGCACACTCACCCTGCCAAGTTTAGCTACATCTATGTGCCCCAATGCAGCAGGCCAACCAACTGTTTTCTAAAACCTACAACACTGTGATTCAAAATATACCTTTTCTCTTTTTAAGTGGATTGACTCAAGTATTTGTCATAGTAATGGCCAGTTGATTACACACATCTATTGCCCTGTTTATTCACAACAACAGTCTAATAATACATGAGAAGAAAAATAAATTAATCTCAATTTAAATTTGATAGGTTCAACAGCCCTCTTACTAATGGTCATATTCTTGCTTTTCTGGCAGGTAGAATGAATTAATCATTTTCAAATAATATTGCCATTTTGGAGACATTATGAAAATGTGAATGTCAGCTATGTTCATATGGGGGGGGGAGAGAAGGGGAGAAAGAAATAAAGAAGGCAAAATAAGAAAATATGGGAAATACATATGGCAGGTTGTGTATGGCATGCTACACCATAAGAACTTCACAAGCTTTGGAGTGTTAAACACACAGTGTTTTCTGATCCTGGATGAAATCCATGTTCTCTTTCCTAATACAGCCAGTACAAAGACAGCTCAACAGAAAAGGTCTTGCCCAGTTTGACAACCAAATATAATTCAACACAAGAGCTGCCTAATCACAGGGTTGAAAAAGTGGAATTTGTTCTTTCAGTCAGCACCACAGTGAACTCTATTTAAACAAATACAAACATATGTGGGGAGATCGAAACAAATTATTCTGAAATGACAGAACCCAAAACAGCTGGGTGGTTTCAGCTTGGCTGAGTCTACTTTCTTGCTACAGCAACATCATTTATAGTTTTGTTAAATACCTTTTGTTTACTAAAAGAATCCAGGCAGATTGCTGATTTTTGTTTCATTGGTAATAATAAATGCAGCAAAAAAAAAAATCCACCTAAAGCCACATTTTCATGGGATAGAATTTATTGCTGTCCCCTTCAGAGTGCTATCGTTTTAAATCTGGATATGTTCCCATACTTTCCCCCATGCCTGGTTGTTCAATGCCATTTATAGAGTACTGATTCATTCTGGACATAGCTTACCTTTCTACTGTACTTATCACAACCATTCTTAGCTCACTAAAGGCCAAGAAAAATGTTGTCTTATAGCTGTTTTATTTTGTTTTGTTTTTATTCAATCTGCAAAGCTTTATCTGAGCTGGGTGCTGACTCCTTCCTCAGCTCCTTCCTCCTACTGGGAAGATAGATGTCTGGCACTAGCAACCAATATGTACATTAATTGATCCACCAGTACCACAACTGCCAGGTTCCCCCTGGCAGGTAGTGCTGAGGAAGGACCAGGCCCGCTGGTTCTGTGTCCAGGCCTTTCAAGGCCCAACAACCACCCACTTTGCCAACATTAATTATAAACGTTAAGGTGAAGTTTGACCTTGACTTACATCATGATAATATTAATAAAAAAAATGCAAAACTAGAGCTGAGGAGATAGATAATTCAGTGGGGAAAGTGCTCACTGCACAAGCATAGAGACCTGAGTTTTATTTCTAGTATGCATGCAAAATGTCGAGTGTAGTGCCCAGCACTGGAGAGGCAGAGGTAGGAGGATCTGTGGTGTTTACTGGACAGCTAGTCTAGCTGAGCCAGTGAGCTCTAGGTTTGCTAAGAGACCCTATCTCAGAAAAATAAGGCAGAGAACATTAGAGGATGATACCCCATGTTGGCCTTTGGTCTCTGCACACATGTGCACACACATATGAACACATATGCATGGACACATACCGCATACACAACAATTTCCAAATAATGTTGAATCTCTACTAAGATCTCCTTGGGACAAAATGTAGAGCATTACAAGTGACTCAAGTAGACTGGTATAAGAAAACTGTAGGATATTAATAAATCACACCTTAGGGCATGTCCCTGAGAGTGTTTCCAAAATGGTTTAAATACAGAGCAAACACCCATCCTGAATGTGGCTGGAACCATCCTATGGGTTTGGATCCAAGACTGAATAAAAAGGGGAAAATATAGTTCTAGGTTTCCTGTATGGTCTAAGCTTCTCTTTAACATGCCTTCCCTTCTAGGATGAGTTACACCCCAAACTGTAAGCCAAAAAAAAAAAAAAAAAGAAAAAAAAAAAACCAACTCTCCTTTCCTTTAGGTTGCTTTGTGTTAGGACTTTTGTCACAGCAATGAGGGGGAAAAATAACAAAAAACAACTGATACTCCTTGTACATAGATCTTTTTGAATGGAGAAGAAGGAGGAAAAGCAGGATTATTTAGGGAAGCATAGAATGTTTTAGATATAAAGGGAGGAAATACAAATGAGCAAGTTCTACATAAGTATTTCACTCATTCACACTCTTTCAATAATTTTAAATGATAATAAACATCTCAAACAAAAATACAAGCCCCAGATAAAAATCGATGGTGAGAAAGGGAACTGAATGTTTGCAGTTACCAGTAGGATTGGCCTGATATTCAGGGAGGATTTTTTTTTTTTTTTCACTAAGAAGCTAGAGAGCAGAAGATAAGAAAGGGGGAAGGCCTGGTAGAGTGGGGTAGCCAATTCCTGTGGGGACCATTTGCAAAAGAACAGGGCTGATCCCATAATCTGGGTCCACATCATTCATGAGCTTTCTGCCTTAGCACATTTTAAATAAAATTATAGTGTAGTTTTGACAAAATGTGAATTTATGAGAGTTTTGCTTTCTCAAATAGCCACTGGATAAATATGGCACAAAACAAGCATGTTTTAGTTCTCGTAGTTTGCTTGTTCATCTTGGAACACTAGATTGATTATGATGATAGATAGATAATCAATAGATAGACAGACAGACAGATGTATGAATGTGACTGTTGAAGTGTTCAATAGTCAAAACAGAGTGTTCAGCATTTTCTGGGACACTGACTTCGGGGCTTTGAGCACTGCCTGTGGAAGTCTCTGATTGGTTGCTACTGAAGTCATGTCTGCATTGTGGATTGTGTCACCATATATTGTAGGCTTTATTTTTAATTTATAAATTCTATTTCAAAATTGCAATAAAACATGACAGGCAAGACAGTTTGGAGAAATTATGATACTTTTTGCACAGTAAAAATTTCTGAGTCTACAGCTATTGTGCTTTGAAGCAACATCTGAGCCATTTAATACTCACCCCAATGTGTTTATGGTCCATCTTGCTTATTATGAAGTGTGTTATGCCTATTCTTCAGTTTTCCAGAAAAATTTGCTGATATTGATTTGTGCATGTGTGTGTAGGACTGATGGATATTTCTTCAACAGTCAAATGGGGAATGATTAATTTAAAGTGGTTCTCAATTTGGATTCTTATATAATTAAGAGCTGATGTGGCTGAAATGTCTGTATCTGAGTTGCTGCAAGAATGCTGTGAGTAATTTGGAAGCTTTAGAAGGAAGCAGAGTGAAAACAGAAGTGAGTGCTGGGGATATGGCACAGTGCAAACATGTGTTTGGACCCTGTGTAAAAGATGGAGGTGGTGGCATACACCTGTAATCCCAGCATTAGGGAGATGATAAAGGAAAGAGCCCTGATGCTTGCTGGTTATCTAGTCTAGACTAAGTATTGAGCTATAGTTTCAGTGAGTGGTCCTGACACAATAAGCAGGTGGAAACTGGTTGAGGAAGACACAAATGTTGATCTCTGGCTTTCATATGCACATATATGCATGTATACCTGCACACATATGAGAGCCCATATGCATAGGAACATACATGTACATGCATACACACACCATACAGAGTACAATCTGCACACATATGAGAGCCCATATGCATAGGAACATACATGCACATGCATACACACACCATACAGAGTACAATCTCAAGCCAAAAAGAAAATGTTCCTGGTATAGATAGAAAAAAAAAAAAAAAAAAAACAAGAGAAGCTACAATTTATTATCTAAAATATTCCAATTCCCAATGAAAACAAATGAACTTGCAAAGAAGCAGGGAAGTGTGGAGGCAGGATTGAAAAAGGTAGAATATAAACGGGGTGTGGGAGGAGTCTCACTGGCTAAGAATTTAACACAACTAGAAAAAGTAAAAAATCAGAAAATACTGTCAAGATTGCCTGCATATTTCTGAGAAATATCTCAAATAAGGGCTGTAAAACTATAATGAACCATCCTCAAGATCAAAACACATATCCCCTTTGAGTCTATGGCTATCAGCCCTCTGCTCCCATCCTTAAGCTTACATGTCCACCTAATGCACCACCTTACACTTTCATTGATTAAGGAAGACAAGTCAAATGTCTCACAAACCCACAACTTCCAATGTTTTTCAGCATAACCTGAGCTTCTTTACAACCTATAACTGATAAACTGATTCTACTTAGGGAAGGACTAGGATCTACCTGTTCAAGAGCTTGCTTCTTTTCTGATGAAGATCTCATGGGCTCTGAGAAGACCATGGCCCATTTCTCAGTGACACCACACCTGAAGGAGAGGCTTTTTGATAGACTCCCAAATCACAGAGCCATTGCAAAGATGGTCAGGCCCCAAGCATCTCAAAAAGTTGTGTTTGAGAATACCCTGTCAATGGTTTTGCAGCTTAGGTACTTGCCTACAAAGCCTAAGGAACCAGCTTTGATTCCCCAGTACCCATGTAAGCCAGAGGCACAAGGTAGCACATGTGTCTGGAGTTCCTTTGCAGTGGTCCTGCTATACCCATTCTCTTCCTGCCTCTTTCTGTTTCTCTCAAGTAAATAAAATAAAATAAAAACAACAGCCTGTTACTTGACTATAAGCTGCAAAGGTTGAAGAGATCCCTGCTTTTCACATATACTCTTGTACGATTTAGCCTAAGTGTGACAGCTAATCTTGATTGTCAACTTGATTGGATCAGGAATCAACTAAGAGACACATTTTTGTGTGGGTCTTTAAGGGCACTTGTTTGGAGATCTTCCCCCAGAGTGGGCCAGCCCTTCCAGCCCCCTTGTAAAGAAGACTGAGGGCAAAGCACTGCTGCTTTTGTCTGCCTGACTTTACCCCTTGCTGGACGGTGCATCTGCCCTGTGCTCTTCATCCTTCACTGACATCAGAACCCAGCTCCTCCAGCCTTCCAGCATGGACTGAAGGCCACAGGATGGGTAGGGATTCTTCCGACCTTCAGAGCCAGCTTGGGGCTGCTGAGCACTGCAGCTTCGTGGACTGAAGAGCACTGAGTTCTCAGACTCTCCACTGTGCTGACAGTCACTCAGCCTGTACAGTTCAACCTGATCTAAAATATCCCACATATATAGTAGTTCTGTTCCTCTAGAGAACCCTACTCCTTCCAGGTACTAAGCGGCCTGATGGGGAGGTGGAGGAAGCAGGCCTGTGAAGTGTCTACCTTTTTTTTGAGCTGGAAGGCAGAAGGACAGAAGCAGTTTTGGTTCAAACACTTCAAATGCCTATCTCATCAAATTTTTCACAATAATCTCAAATAATTTTTTCTTCATTCTTTTCTTCTTTCATGTTTGTCTTTAGTACCATTTCCAGAGGTTTTAAGTGCTTTATTTTTTTTCATAGTTTTTAGCAGCATAGATAGGAAGAAGATAGAAAATACTCTCCTCATCTCTCATTACCATGGTGACTAAATCTTTGAGTCTTGCTTTTATGCATGCACACTAAAACATGTATAGAAGGTGTCGGAGAGATGGCTCTCTGGGCTGCCCAAGCATTAGGACCTGAGTTCTGATCACCAGAACACACATGAAAGCCAGGTATGGTGGCTACATTGATTACCTCAGAGCTGGAGAGTGGAGAGGAAAGACAGGAGAATACCTAACGCTTATAGCTCACTAGGTTAGCTGAACTGATGAACTGCAGATTTTGTGAGACCCTCTGTCTCAAAACAATATAGTAGAGAGCAAGATAGGAAGATACCTGAAGTCCACCACTGGCCTCCACATGAATGTACACATACACCCACACATATATGAACACATATACCTGCACACATGTACATATACATGTAAAACAAACAAGCAAATAACTTATTCACTGATGAAAAATTTCAATGTTTTGAGGCTTTTTACAAATGTTCTAGGGAACCATTTTGGAATTTACATGAAATAGGTTTGGGCATACTGAGAAGAATCAATTTAAATAAATTATTTTCTCTGAACACATATGTGTATTCGAGTGTGTTTGTTAGACAATATTGTGTAACATCTATCTACCCAAATCTCTCCCCCCCCCTCTCTCTCTCTGTATATATATATATATATATATATATATATATATATATATATATATATATGTATATATATATATATATATATATATATATATATATATATATATATATATATATACATGGTAACAGTGGCTGTTTGTGTAAAGGAAAATGAGTTGGGTAGGAAAGGGTAGTAGACACATTTAGCTGATGGTATGCATATTTTTTTCCTCTGTGAAATCCAGATTTGGATGGCTTTGAAATAAGGTCATGTTTGGAAGTCACTAACACAATATATCTTCTCACTGTGTGACAAGCAGGCATGTACAAGGTCAGTGTGTGAGTGAGGAGCAGTGCTAGGATGGAGGTCTGCAACCTCTGTCAGCTTTCTCCTGATCCAGGGTTCCTTTGTGTAATGCCAGACTTCTATCCTGATGTTAAACACTCTCATTCTAGCTTTCAGAAAAACAGGTCATGTGCCACAGACAGCCACAAAAAGAAGAATTAAACAACATATAATATGACTAACCAAGAAGGTCAAATACCTTAATAATAAAAAGAAACTTAATACTGAAAAAATAAATTGTGGAAGATGGAAAGACATCTCATGCTCATGGGTTATAATTAATACTGTAAAGATGGCCATCCTACCAAAACCAATATACATGTTCAGTAGGATTTTAATCAAAATCCCAGTAGTAATGGCTGAGTGCTCAGTGATAAATGAGACACCTTTATCATACCTTCCAAGGCCCAGGGAGTGCTGCAGAAAGGGATGGTGGTGAAAGCAGGAAAGAGAAGAGGGAAGAACACTTTGAAACTCTACCTTTGGACTTCATGTCTGTCATTTCATGAATCCATAGCAGCTGTTGTTATGTCCACAGGACCTACACAACATTAAGTTCATCAACAATTTTACATGAATGATCTTATATGACTAAGTCTCTTAGTGTGTATTTTCTGCAGTCTTTCTTTAAACATCATGTGGCAACTGTCATGTGGCTGGCTGAGAGTGACTTAGCGGGGTGAATACCAGTACAAGAGAGAGCAACAGATCTAATGCTAATCAGTAGTAATGGCACATTTTATGCTTTCATCTTATTTCCCCAGCAGGTAATATTCTTTATGAGCAAGGATATCACAAAACATGATATCTTAAAATAACTTCTGAAAATGAATGACACCTTTTTGTAAAACCAAAAGTGAGAGGATTAAAAATTCATGGAAAATGGGTATTTTCTTATGCAATATTGATTTTGGAAGAGAGATATGGATCTATGGAACTTGATAACTTTTCAAAACCAATGAATGTTTCCTTTGCTTTAAAAAGGCTAAATTGTACTGGAAACTCTTAGAAAAGTTGTTTGTTTACTTTTTTGACAAGATATTTTGGTGTGCCAAGTTCTGTGTTGTGGGTAGTAGGGAGTGAGGTTTAGTCCATTGTCCATGGGTTAAGAATCATGGAACATTGACAAGTGTGAGTCCATCTAAGTATGGTGGTCCACACGTTGTCCTAATACTCTGGGGAATGATTAAGTAGGAAGGCCACTAGTTTCAATCCAGTTTTTAAGCTTGGGATTCTTTTATAAACTTCATTACCTTCTGTGAGAACACAGTTGAATTAAAAATATTGTCTTCATCAAGTTAAATATGCTAGCATCATTTGTTTACATTATTTACTTTTATCACATCAAGGACATAATAAATATTTAAATTTTGTTCTGCAAACTCCAACTACACATCCAATAGTCTAGCCTGCTTCTGATCAGATCTTGGCAAAGTCATGCCTAGTACAACATCTGGAGTCCAATTTACTTTGCTTAGCCTGCTAATACCCCTGGCCCTGTTCTGAAAGGCAGCCTGTTAGCTTTTATCTAAGCAATTGACATAGCTAAGGTTTAGAGGAGCCCCTGCATTTGCTGTTTTCACAAACCATTAACCACAGCAATTTTATTTTCACTTCCTTATTCTTCAGGTTGCTGATTCCCTTAGCATTGGATTTAGTAGACAAGGGTGAATAAGGACTGTTGTTTACCTTAAAAATCTCAAATAAAACCCTCAATCTAATCCCCTAAAGTTAAATATGATCTTTATACTTTTGAATTAATAAAATAGACTTAATAGAATAATCCCCTTTTTATATTATGACCAAGTTCAAAATAAGCATGTGTGGTGGGTATGCCCCTCCAGATGTGACCAGTTCCATACATTGGCATGGCTCTCCTTCTCCAATTCATTGCAATATAAAGACAAACTGTTTCTACCTATGAAAGAATGAAACAATGCACTTTATTAAGCAGCTTCTCTTTGAAAGTTAATAGAATTATTTACAGTGTTGTAATGTTTTGAGTTTTGACTATTTTGATCCTAAAAGATCCATGGAAAAATTTTCAAATCTCTAATATAAACTAGTATACCAACAGTTTTGAGTCTAAGAGAAATTCCTAAAAAGAGTTAAACAAGGCATCATATCTACTCTATTATCTTTCAGATCTTTGATTTCCTTATTATTATTATGTTGATGGTATTACAGAATTATTATTAACTTGATAATATGCTTGCTTGTAGTTTAATATCAAAATCTTAAAAGGATATATTAAAATACAATGAAAATTTTCACTTGTTTATTGTTGATTCAAAAACACTGCTCAAGTACTTTACTTGAACTTCTCAGACTTGTACAGTTGTCTGTATCAAAAGGATTGCTCTATTATTTTACCCTGGAGGGGATGCAAGTCAGCATGATTCCCAAAAGTACCCAAGGCCAAACAGCTGTTTTATGTTAGAAACTCAGACTCACAATTTTCCATTCTATGAACACACAAAAAAATCACTGTTTACAAAAGGTAATGTGAATATTTAAATATTGTGTGGGGAATTATGGGTGTTGTGAATAATATTCTTCCAACATGTTTTCAGATGCAAAATGAGAGTGATCTTTTGTTTAAAAAAGAGTTTTAGGGCTGGAAAAATGGCTTAGTGATTAAAGAGCTTATCTGCAAAACCCAGGTTCAATTCCCTAGTTCCCATGTAAGTCTGATGTGCAAGGTAGTTTGTGCATTCAGAACTCCTTTGCAGTGGCTGGAAGTCCTGGCATGCCCATTCTCTCCCTCTTCCCTTCTCTCTCAAATAAATAAATACATAAAATACTTTAAACAGAAAATAGTGGACTTTAAAAAAAAACAGTATTTTAACTAAGAATATTGGCACATGCTGTAATTCCCAAACTGGAGAGAAGGACAAGAAGATGGTGACTGGCCATTTTGGTTATAGGACAAGCTTTTATTTCACAAAACAACAGGGGCTGGGGAGATGGCTCAACAGTTAAAGATGCTTGTTTCCAAAGCCTGCCAGCCCTAACTCATATAAAGCCAGTACTCACATAAAACCTGATACACAAAGTAGTACATGTGTCTGATGCTTGTTTGTAGTGGAAAGGGGCCCTGGCATGCCTATACTTTCTCTTTATCTCATTAATTAATTCATTAATTTAAAACAAAAAAAAAGAACAAAAAGGGATATTTCGCCTTTGCTTCCTTTGGGTTAACTTTGGAAAAGCTACACAATCTTAGTGTGTTCTTAGGTGCACTTGATGAATGGATAAAGGCGATTGCATGAAATTTGAAACCTTTTGCAGAAAAAAGGAAACAATTCACACAGTGAAGAAAAGGCTGGGGAATGAGAAGAAATCATTGTGTGCTACATGTCTGAAAATAGATGAATATCACAATATATAAAGAACTCATAAGTTCAATGCTGAGCCCCCCTTGATAAACTAATCAATAAATGGGCAAATAAATCCAATAGATAGTTCCCAAAAGAAATAGCCAACAAATATTTGAAAAAGGTGCTCAAAGTTTCTTAGCAGGGAAATGCAAATCAAAACTATGTTGAGATTTCACTTCACCTAAGTCAGAATGAGTGTCATCAAGAAAACAAATAACAAAGACCAGCTAAGACTGAGGCTGTGGAGTGAGGTCAAAGGACCATTATCCAACGTTCCATTAAATATAAACTATAAATCATTGTAAATACTATGGCAAACAGTTTAGAGAGGCATCTCAAGCTATAATTAGAACTATCACATGATCCAGCTACACTACTCCTGGGTATATATTGAAAGGAACCTAAGTCAGCACACAATGGACATATCTACACATCCACGTTCATTGTGGTCCTATTCACAATAGTCATATAAGTCAAATATGGAATCCGCCAAGATCTCCATAAACACACGAATGCATGATGAGGACATGGTACATGTACCCAATGAAATTTCATTCATCCATAAAGAAGAAAAATTATGTAGTCTTTGGGAAAATTGTTGGAACAGGAGACCATCATGGTATGCAAATAAGCCAGTCAGAACGATGAACATCATATTTTCTTTCATTCTTTTAAGATGTATACATATATCATGTGAAGTTGAAGCGAGATTAGTTGAGGATAAAAGTGACCAGCAAGGGGGTGGGTGGGGGGTGGCACAGACAGAAAGGGTTATGAAGAATGAATGAGCAAAGTGGATAATATAAATCATGAAAATATCATTATGAAGCCCATGAATTTGTACCAGCAGAGTTGATTGCAAGTTGTGCAATGTGCTCCAGCAACCCAGCTTCCATGAGGTCGCCATCCAGAAAGGGTGGGACTTCACAGTGAGGCAGCTGCCTTCTGAGGCATCCTTATTCCTGTAAGTAACTGCAATAAATTCGCTGGCTCAACGAAACTGGATTTTGATCCAGTCATTCGTTTGTCATTTGTACCCTAGTTGGAATGAATAGACTGGTATTCACATCCCCCCAAAGGGTGTGTGTGGGGGGGAATTATGCAACAGGACATGTATCATCATGCTTGTCCCTCTGTCCTCTCTTCCCTCCCTCACTCCCTTCCTCCCTCCTCTCCTTCTTTCTCTTGTGTTTCTGGGATTGAACATAGAGCTTTGCTCATGCCAGATGAGCACTCACATACTAATCTACATTTCTATATCCCTGTTCTAAAAAAAATAAGGTATTTTATAAAACAGAAGTGCTGAATGCAGAAACATATGCCCATCAGAGAAGTCTTATTTTTATTGTGTGCTGTTCCTTCAAGAGGATTCCATCAGTTACTGTGTGATAGTTTTCACTGATGTTCATTATATAGTAGAGGTATCATAGCTTTATCTTTTTTAGAAAACAGTATCATGTAATATTTAGAAAAATGTTTTTAGGACTAGGCTTTAGGACCAAATGTAATATGATTATTATTCTTTTTACCAAAATTGATTCAATATTTAAGCATAAAATATTCAGAAGGACTAAGTTTACCACTGTTCAAAGGACATAATTATGATAATGGATTTCCACAAGAATGTTATACACAGGCTAACATAATCTCTTTTTCCTTCTTCCTCTGAAGTAAAATAATTACAAAGGCACACATTTAAGAATTACAATAATGTCTCTGCAAATTTTCATCCTATGCTACTACAAGAGTTCTGTTTTCATGGAGCATGTATTCTTTGAAAGTAATGCACATTAGTCAGTTTCCTGAACAAATAAAAGACATTTATCTTCTTAAAAATTATGAACTGTTGGTCAGAGAGGTGACAGGGGTTCCTAAAATGATTGTCTGTTTCCATTGCTCTTGGTTGCCAACCAAAGCTAGTCAATGATTCTGTGTTCTGAAGACACCACATGTTTTGATTGTAAGAAGTAGGGAACCAACTGAACTTGAAGATTCCTCCCTACTGACTAACTTTCTTTGTGCCAGAAGGTGCTATGCAAGCTTCTGGGGGATAAAAGGGGAGCTGTGTACTTCACAACTGATCTTCAAGGCAAGATGTGCCCACAGATGCAATGGTGGTAGGGGAATTATGAGAGTAACTAGTTACTCTAATTGGAAGTGATGCCCACTGTTCAGGAAGGAAATCATGCCTGGTACTGTAACTCTGGCCAAAAGTTGTATGGCCAGAAGCCTAGTCCCTATGGGAGAACCCGATACTGTGATTATACTCATTGGACGCCATGTCAATCTAACTTAAAAATATCTGTTTGTCCTCATACACTGGCTTTACTTGAACCCTGAAATACAGCTAATTCTTTAAGAAAAAGGCAGGCATAACTACAGAGATACACTGATGACAAAGTTACCAAGAAAAAGTGTCCATTTTGTGCTCAGCCCCAAGACTTAGGGAACATTGTGAAACAGAGGATGTAAGAACATGAGAGCAAGAGGATGAGAGGCGGGGCCGTGGAAGGCTGTCTTCTGATCAAAACTCCACTGTACTTACAGACTCACAACAGATGGGGTTTCTTTTCCGTGACTGAGCCTGCCAATGTCATCATAGATGAATGAGGGATCCACGCCACCCAGCACCTCCCAGGATAAACAGTGGAAGCTGATGGCTGATGGGAGAGAGGAAATCATGTCACTGAAGCATTGCCCACGGTTATGCAAGTGACCCTAATTCAAATTAGTGTGTCAAAAAATAGCAATAATTGGGCTTGAGAGATGGCTTAGTGGTTAAGGCACATGCTTGCAAAGCCAAAAAAAAAAACAAGGTTCAATTCCCCAGTACCCACATGAAGCCAGATACACAAGGTGGCACATGTGTCTGGAGCTCATTTGCAGTGGCTAGAGGCCCTGGAGTGCCCAGTCTCTTTCTAATGACTTCTCTTTCTCAAATAAATCAATAAAATAGTTTTTAAAATAGTAGTAGTGAATGGAAGTAGAGTAGAGATCTAGTGAAAGAAAGAAGAGTTTTAGTGGGAGATGAAGGCGGAAGAGAGTTAAAGAGAGTTGCACATATGGGAGATTAAGATGCATTGTATATATTATGAAATTGTCAAAAATAGCTTGTAAATTTTTGTCTGAGTATAGTTGTATTACTTTTTTTTTTCTTTTTTTGCAATTACAACAGGTTTGACAATTCACTGGTAAAAACAAATAGTGTTAACTTCTGGCTTGTGTGGAAGCATGCACTGTTTGTGACATGCACTACATGTGCTAAGCTGCCTTCTTTTCTGCTTCCTAGAAAAATTTGGTCAAAAGAGACTAAGAGAAAATTAAAAGTTGAAAGAACAGAAAGTGGCAAGTTACTGCTCCTCCCCTCCATGTACTCTGTGAGTCTTTTGGAAAGCCACTTTACAACATCAGGTGCTTTTGTTCACCTCATCTGTACTCTGGTCAAGAGAAAGGAAACAGACCAAACCAAACCAAATTAAACCAAACCAAAACAAAACAAACCAAAACAGTTCTCTAGCAACCCTGGGCCCAGTTGAGACTTCCTTTTGTTAATTCCTAGGGTTTTTCATCACTCTGTTTGGCTTTTCAACTCCCCATGTAGCAAATGTTTCTAATTAAATTCCTTCCACGTGGAAAATAAATAAAAGTCCTTCAGTGTGACCCATGGAGTCCTTCAAACCAATCATTTGCTTAATTGTTCAATGTCGCTTCCTATTCTTAGCAGCTCTTGTTAAAGTATGTGACTTGCAGCACAGACACATTCTGTGCCCTGTGCTTCTTGGTTTTCCCATGAAGACAGGCACATCTTTTCTGTAAGAGCAGATATGGTTTTAAGTAACTGTATTAATCAAGAATTATCCCTATATACCCTAACTTCTATTCTTTCCCTCCCCACTCTCTCCTCTATGATACCTTTGGGTGTCCTTTCCAGTTGTTTGGATTAATACTTCTTTTCCCTTCCCCACAGTTTTTCTCTCTATCCCTCATTCAACTATGAAAGAATAATATCATAAGTCTAGTCCAGATTCATCTACTTCTTTCTAAAATAATCCTGCTGCCATCATTCAGAAAACTTAGCACAGAGTTCTTGCCAAGTCAATCAATATGTCCATAATAGGGGTTTGAACGGCCTTATAGGATTTAGTCACTTTGTAGATTCCTATGCTGTCATAAGTACTCATCCATGACCAGCAGTAGGACAGTGTGCCAAACACTGGCAAGGGAAAGCTGACTATAATACCCATAAGCCTGCCTCCAACAATGCACTGCCTCCAGGAGGCACCGATTTCCACATGGCCTCCATCTGGGGACCTTGCATTCAGAACACATATTTTTATGTGAGATACCTGAATCAAACCAGCACAGATTATAAAAATATGTCTTTGCAGACTTAATTCACAATTTAGAGCAACCCTATACTTTCCCTTTCATATAAAATCAAAATGTACAGTTTATCAAAATGTTGGAAAATATTTTCAAGATGCATTTTTCTTATAATATTGTTATAACCTATGTTAATGGTCAACACTTCTGACATCAAATGTGTGGACATTTTTCTTACCCCAATCATTTTTTAGCTTTCCAGTCACTAACAAGTTTCCTACAATTCAACTCATTCCCTACACTAACTATCCAGAGCAGGCCCAGACTTCCCCCCATATCAGATACTGGTTATATATTGGGACCACCTATGCTTTTAAGTAACCTAATTCGTTAGGATTTTTTTTTTTTTTTTATCAGCTGTTAGGACTCAGGAAACAGTTTTCTCACACTGATTGAGGAACAACCTCTGGACATGCAGGTTGGCACACTAAGCTTCTTGCCTCTCTGCATATGTCTTCTTTGCAGCCTTGTATGTTCACCAACATAGAAGCCCCTTAACTTTGGTGTTTAGGGCCTTTAAGGACAGGCTTCAATATGTAGGCATCATTGATTATGTCACTGGCCATTGGTTTCCATCCTTTTTCTTCTTCTCCATAGGTCAGACGGTCAGATTGATAATAATAGCCCTCTAGTCATCTGGTTTCTCTGTCCACTAGCCACTCTCCAAAAGATTACTTAATAGGGGCAAATTCAGGAATAGGTGAAAGTTGCTTATTACAGTGTTTCTTTAATCCCTATCACACACAGAATTGAAGGATTTTAAAAACTATGTGCAAAAATGAAATATTCATTTCTTACTATCAAGACATTCCAAGTAATATACGTAAACAGCTACTCTCTGTCACTTTCAACCCCCTTTGTAATCCAAATAAGTTTCGAAACTTTCAATTGGGAACAGTGATAATAGAGAGTAAAGGCTTTTGCATCATTCTTCTGGGGGCTGGGGTCAGCAGCAATGGACAGTTAAATCAGAGCTCTGCTTTCATAAATTAACACCAGGAAGGGCTCCCTGAAGGCCATCAGGTCCTTACCAAGGAAAACAGCTCAGTATCATGCAGGAGGAAGGAGGTCCCCCTGTGCTCACAAGCTTGGGCCTCTTCACAGATCACAGCACACACAGAGAAGGGTCCAAGGGTCTTTTCATTTCCTGTGAAGTCAGTCATTGCTCTTTTGTACTGTAGAAATCCTTACTCTCAGATAACTGAAGGACAGAGTTCTTTGTTATGCAAAGGATTGATGAACTCTTGTTTATGAATATTTTACAGCTTTAAAGAAACTGGCAAACAAGAAAACATGCTGGGATCTTTTGAATTTGTCAGGTAATCATTCCCGTTTGAAGCTCAGGTGAATGCATTTTTGAATAGGTTGAATTTTCAGCCTTTCAAGTCTTTCCATTATAGATTGGGGTTGGGATACAGGGGGCACTCACTGGGATTTTCAAGTTCTTGTGTTGCTGAACAAAGGTTTGGACAGAGACAAGTGCGTTATAACTGAAGAAGAGAGTTTATTAAGGAAAAAAAGAATAAATTGGGCTAAAACTACAGGAAGTCAGAGGCTTCCGTGGTCCCTGTGCCTGGCGGAATGGGCATTTGGACGGTGTGCACTTTTTCTACACATGCTCTGTGACATGTCGGCATGAAAGCTTTCATAATCTCTTGCCACACACAGCTACCTCCTGAGAGCAGTGGCCCCAGAAATCTTGTGGGGAGCCACGTTGATAAAAGGAACAGCTGAGTTCCCTGGTCCGGGTTCCCTATGCCAGACAGTGTGCGGCGAAGAATGGGAGCCAGACCTGAGCAGAGAAACCACCCAGCGCACTTGACCCTGCCCCAGCTGAAATCACTGACGAATTGGGAAAATGAGCAAGAGTGCTGTTTTCTCGGTGAACCTGCTATCAACAGAAAGGCAAAGGAGATAGACACTGAGGACACTCAACACCTACCAAATCACAGATCCAGAGGTTCCTAAGAGCCCATCACTGAAGTAGACTTAAAATGCACCCAACATGGCTCAGGGCATTTTGAGAAAGAGGGGATGGAAAGATTGTTAGAGCCACAAGTTGGGACATTATGCACAGACACAATGCCCCTTTGCCATAACTGACTGCTGCCCCCACAATGCATGACCCAAAATCCCCATGGGGTTGACCTACATCTCCAAGGAGGAGGACCTCTTTGGAAAAGGGGCAGGGATGAGGGAAACATGGTACCAACATGTGTTGTTTACATACTAAGTATGTCCATATCTAATAACAATAATATTTTTAAAAGAAATAGATTGACAATTACAATTAAAAATAAAAGAACAGCTCAGGCCTAAGAATAACCATAAAGCTCCCCTACTTAGTCTATCAAAGGTGGGTATGGAATCCTTTTAGTAGGAATTGGTCAAATCCTGATATCACAAGGGGTTTAGTTTGAGACTGCTAAATCATAGCACACAGAGTTCTAGTCACCCTTAACTACTTGGTGTAAGTGCTATGGGCCGACTCCTAAAGCTGAGCACAAAATAAAGAGAACCAGCCACCAGTGAAAACCAGCCTTCTCTCACAGGACTACCTGAGAAAACACAACCAAAAAAGTACAAGTATCCCCTCGCTTGCTGAGTGAGCTCTGACCTGGCCATGAAATCCTTGACTAATAGCAACTGAATGAAGATAGAACTTAAAGTGAAACTTTGATCATTTTTAGCTTCTCATATACACTTTGGGCTGTCCTTCTCTGTTTGGATGGAAGAGATGTTTCAGTCAGGGATGTGTTTGGAAACAGGAAAACACAGCAGCTGCCAAGAAAGGGCAAAAAGACTGTGAAAGTCTAGAAAGGCCCATGTCCCTGGAGTATTTTCTAAACAGCAAATTTGTTATACAGACCCACTGATGCTCATCTTGGTTAAGTCTTAGAAATTTGCATGTGACAGACCTACTCACAGGACTGAGCATATAGTTTCATAGGTACTGTAATTGCTTAGTATGCACAATGTTCTAGGTTTGATTACCAGCACTGAACAATATTTACATTAAAAGACACACACACACACACACACACACACACACACACACACACACGAAATGTGATTATATCAAACAGACCATAGACCCAGAAAGGGCAAGATTCCAGGAAAGCCCTTCCGTTGATTATCCTAGAACAGCCATCCCTGTGAATGATGGTCCCCTATATATATATGTGTATATATATATATATATATATATATATATATATATATATATATATATATATATGTATGCTATATGTTGAGATTGTAGAAAAGAACCCAATGGTAGATTTGAGTAAAAGGAGAATAGTATGAAGCAGTGATTTTTGTGCACCAACAATACCAAAAGAAAGTAATGAAGAAAATCCAAACATAAAGCAAGGTTACAACTACTGACTTAACTTTGTATTTAAGAAGTTAAGACATCCTTTCTCCTTGTTTGAAGAGAATTTCTTAAGCTTTGGCTTTTTAGCAGGCGTAAACAGCCTTGTCTTTGATGTTCTCGAGAAGCTGGGGAGACTCTTAAGGTTAAGTTGTTTTTGTTTGTTTGGTAGTTAGTTTTTTCTAGAAAATAACTTTAGAGTTTTTTTTTTATTTTTTGTTTTTTAAATCTGGGTGGGATAAGCCTGTATCCCCCATGATCACATGTTGGCAAGCAAGACAGATATTTATGATGTTGTCAAAAAAACTTGAGTAAAATGTAAAAAATCTCTTCTTAGAATAATCCTTTCCTTGGTATGAAGAGAAAGCTTTGTGGTAAACTTATTGCTCAGAAAACGCTAGAACCTGAATTTGGCCCCCAGTTCCCACACAAATGCCAGATGTGGTGCTGTGCTGCTATGACACAATGGCTGGGGCATCACACACTGGTGCTAATTGGAGCTCACTGGCCCATTACTCTAGCATAATCCACGGAGCTCCCAGTAAAGGAGAGGCCTTGTCTCAAAAAAGAAAATATAGGGCTGGAGAGATGGCTTAGTGGCTAAAGCACATGCTTGTGAAGCCTAAGGACCCAGGTTTGATTTCCAGGTCTCACGTAAGCCAGATGCCCGTGGTGGCACATGCATCTAGAGTTTGTTTGTAGTGGCTAGAGGCTCTGGTGTGCCCATTCTCTCTCTCTCTTTCTCTCCTCTCTGTCATAAATAAATGAATAAATAAATAAATAAATAAATAAAAGAAAGAAAACATGAATGGTATACTTGAGTATGACATCTGTGGTTGCCTTCTATCTCCACATGCATTGTATGCATGTCTGCGCACACACAAACAACTCAACACACATGTACACATGACATACACACACTACACACAGAAAGAGAGAGAGATTGTTTCCCTTTGTATTCAGTTGGAGAAATGTAGTTGGCTTAGTTTTATCTACTGTTATTTCTATAGATGCTAGAGGCTGTAAGTGTTCTAAGATGCACATGTTATAGAATGTTCCTGGAGAAGTACTATCCTAGGGCACAACCTGAAATACCAGGACCTTACCAACACAATATTCCTTCTTGTATGCCATTGCTCCTGAGCACCTGCATTCTGAATACAATGCCTTTGCCAAATTCAGATGCTACTCAGTCTTAATTCAAGGTGTACAGGCCTAGAACACTGACCTTCCCTCTGTGACTAGGACAGAAGCATCACAGCATGATCTATTTGGACAAGTCATTATGTTACCAAGGAACACAGTGTTCCTTCCTTTTTATATTTTTCATTTGTATGTATGTATGCCCTGGGATAGTGGCAGAGAGTGTACTGGATTAGAATATCCTCTTGATCACATTGAGAATTGTCTTAGTCCACTGTGTATTCATGTGCTTGGGTTGCTGTATGGAATCTCATAGTCTGCAGTAAACAAAAGTGTACTGGACCAAGATCCTGGAGGCAGGGAACTGCAAGGTAAAAGAGCTATCCACTATTATGGGCCATGTGTGCCATTTGAGGGGGAGAAGGAAAGGGAGAGCAGCAAAGTGAATCAATTCCTGTGATAATGTGCACTGGTGAGAACCAGGTACATATAACTGGTACAGACTCCAAGGCCTCACACCCTTCCATACTGTCACATCGGCAATTGTCAACACTTTTTATTTTTGGAGGACAAACATTCAAACTGCAGAATACTAAATCTCAGACAGTCTTCTATAAAGAAAAAAATGCATAACATATTGTTGATGATAAAATTTTTCTGCATATGGATTTGTGTCTTGTGTATATACATGTTTGTATACATGTTCATATGTGTGTGGATGCATGTGGGTGGGTACATGTGATATGGGAATTTAGGGTGTTTTGAGAGAGTGATGGAGCCATTCTCAGGGCTTAGAAAGTCTTTAAATGTGGAGTTAGCATGCTGGGGTGGTCATGGCCACTCAATACTTCTGCTGAGTCAGTGGCCATCAAATTCTTATCTTATTAATTCTATGAAAGAAATCAATGGACCATAGAGGATGAAGTTTTAAAAAGAGAAGGAAAGAAGGCAGAACTCATGCTCTGGAGTAGGTGGGGAACTGGAAAAGCCCGCCTGGTGCTTTGGGTTGGGTGTTTTATGGAGACTTACCGAATGGGATTACACTGGTAAGTCCAGCCACCATGCTTTGTGTCTAGATACTTCCTGGAAAGGGATAATTTTCTAGGGAAGACAGAGAGATAAGGAGGAACTAGATTCCCTTTCTGTTGCTTTTGGCCTCTAGAAATATGGAGTCGACTAGGACTCCTTTAGGGAAAAAAGAGATATGGACAAACCAGGTCCCCTTCACAGGCTCAAGGACATCCCTACCCCTACAGGTTCAAGGACATATTTTGTCTTCAGCCACTTTTATTTTACTTCTGGGGACCCTAATAATCCTAAACTGTCTCGTGTGTGTGTGCGTGTGTGTGCCAGGGCTAAACATTCTTTAAATTGAAGGCAGAGCTCACTGATTAAGCTAGTCTAGCTATTCAACTCACACTGGGGAGTCTGCCTGTCCCTACCTCCTGAGTTATAATTACAAGTACGTACATCTATGCCTGGCATGCACATGAGTGCTAGCATCCAAACGCAGGACCCCGTGCTTGCATGGCAAGTGCTTTACTTGACTGAGCCATCACACCATCCCCTGTCAATGAAACTTTGAGTCCAATTTACAAGAAATAATTCATAGGAGAGGATCAAGGAACTAGTTCCAGAGTTGAATCTTCTCTTTTCAATCGATGTTTTGAATACAAGAATGCTTCCACTTTCAAAGAAAAATAAATGGTCATCTTTAGTTTGGAATTTAAAGTCTTGAAAATAGTCTCAGACTTTCTCTTTTAGGAAGATTTAACCAATATCATTAGCAGGGACATTTGAATTTTATGTAAATGTCCAGTAGCAGAGGAGCAATGAAAGCACACTTTAAGTAACAGAGAAAACAGAATCTCCTAAACACATGAGTGCTCCAAGAGCCAATACTCTCTCTTCTTTCTTTTATTTTTTAACAGTAAGAGAATCATTCTTAACATTGACTTTCTCTGGCGAAATCATTACTTTTTAGTGTAAATAAAAGCCAAATGCTTCCAATTAAAAGTTAGGTAAGGGGAAAATAAGAGCTTGACTTTTACAATCAAACTTTCACCATTTGTGTTACATTTGGACAAGTAAGGCAATTATGTCATCACTTTATCTGCTTCAGTATATCATGTCTATAAGTTATTTATTATACTGACAATGGAACAAGCTCGAAGATCAGAAATTCATGGTTCATAAAGTATCAGAGGCTTTGTTTAATAGCAAAAAATATACAAGAATATAAATAATCATGTGCTCAACTGGTATCAGTCACCCCTGCACTCTACCCTTCATTTACACATGCTTTCCCAGAGTCCTGACCCTCACATCTCCCTACAAGATACTGACACCAATGCCTCTCTGTCTTTCAGTCTCCACTTGCCGTTGTTTTTCTTGTTAAGAGTACCTGAACTCTCTGGGCAACCCCCTCCTTTACCCCTGGCCATGCTAAGCCTGGGACTGCCTCCTGGTATGGAAAATGAGGATAGGACTGGGCTAAGAGAAAGAAAGGGAGGCCAGCTTCTTTCCCACCCCAAGGCCTACCTTTGCATACCACCTGAAGCCCCTTGTTCAGGTCCATGCATTCTTCCTTTTCTCTCCACTTTTCCCTCTCCTTCCTTCACAGTCATCTCTTTCACTTTCTCTGCTCCCTCCACTGTCTAAAGTCTGATATCTAAGAAACAAACTGTCTGTCTGTGAGCTCCCTGATCAGAAGCATCCCTCCCTTATTTGAACCATGCCAATCTATACTGACGTTAAATAAGATGCTGGGCCCAAGAAACTGTCCATCTTGGTCTTCTATTGTGAATCCCAAGCCTAGCACTTTTCTTAATATTACATTATTACATCAAGCCATTTTCAGTGTCACAAATTACCTTAAGTGCAATCATTTGTAATTTTCTGTCATTTAGAAGATCATGTTGCTTGATACCTTCTAGACTTGTCATCCTGCTGACTGTTTAAATATCAGATCAGATCCAGGGAATGTCAGCAGTGTGGGGTTCATGAACACAGCACATGAATTTCAAAAAGGCTGAGCTCTGATGTCTACTCTAATTGTGAAGCAGTTTAGTGTGCGATTCAAGTGAGAATCACTTTGAGATCTCAGAAAAGGAAGGCAGGTTTAATGCACTGTAATTCCCTCTTCTTTCTGAACCTGTTAAATTCCTTTAATACATTTGAATGTGAAAGACAGTATTAGGAAGACAAAGCAACTCTCTCAGTAAGACTCCTAAATGTAGACCTCTACTTTTGAGCTGCTCAATCTTGCTTTCCCAAACACTTCAGTCTTGATCAAAAGATTTTATAGCAACCTTTTCCTGTGTATCATTGTCTGGTTTAGGGCTCAAGATAGAGGTACCAGGCATTGGAGACAAACTATTATTTGAATTGGAGACTGGAGACTTTATTTTAGAGAAAGGGGGAGAGAGAGAGAGACAAAGAGAGAACAAGTTAGAGCAGGAGGTATAAGAGGATTTTGAGAGCTATGGAAAGAGATAGAGGGAAAACGTCCTGCAAGGGAGGGACCATGGGAAATATATTGAGGTGGAAAGGTAGCATTTTCTTCTTTTCAGGCTAATGACACTCAATTACTATAACAGAAGGTAATTCCAGAATCCCATACCATCTCTGAGTACATCTAGGTGGGAGGAGGGAGAGAGAATGGCAGAGAGCTTGGGGACTTACAATCACCAACCTAGACAATTAATATAGGACCCTGATGCAGGATTGGGATCTAAGTTAAATCTCTGTGTCTTGGAGATGTGTCATGTCATCCTGGGTCCTCCAGAAACCTTCTAGATAATGACCATTGAAAGCTATCTAAACTTGGTTCTGAGGATCTCTAACTTCTGTGAACTGTAGTTCCCATAATGAAGCCACATCTACAAGGCTAAAATGAGCTCGAATTTATTATGGAGAGGTTTCAATGTTGCAGCATTAGAGCAAGAAAGCTTTCTCAGCTGCAGGTGGGGCTGTAAATAAGGAGTTAGTATTCAGGATGCTCATAGTCACACAAAATTTCCATTGAGTCAGTGGTTTCTGCATTCTTGTCTTATTAATTCAAAGAATGAAATCTACACACAATTGAGGATGAAATTTAGAAATTTTTTATTATTCACTTTAAGAGAAGGAAAGTACTCATGTAGGAGG
Source organism: Jaculus jaculus (assembly GCF_020740685.1). Lineage (NCBI taxonomy): Eukaryota > Metazoa > Chordata > Mammalia > Rodentia > Dipodidae > Jaculus > Jaculus jaculus. The sequence continues at coordinate 28,801,359 of NC_059106.1, read as the reverse complement.
GGGTCCCCAGAGTGGGAAGAAGAGCCCACCTGATGGCTCTAATTGGGGCTCTCCCAGGAAGAAAATCCCTTTTAGGGAAAGAAAAAAAAAAGGGTTACCAGTTTTCCAAGTAGGGGGTCTGTGTTGCATAGCACATCCTCAGAGTTGAATGTTCCCTGTGGGAGGGAGAAGGGAAGCTCAGGAGACTCAGGAGTAAAAGTGTGGGAAAGCTGAAACTTAAAAGGTCATACAGCCCACTTCTCAGTATTTTAGGAGTAGTAGAAAACTGTGGAGGGACAGATTCTGACCAGTACTGTGCAGCAATTTTCTCTAAATTGAAACAATCCCTCCTGGGCAGAGGAAAGTGGCTCAGGAAACTCAGGAGTTCAACAAATTTGGGAAAAAGGTTCAAAGACCCCCTACCTAAGGTTATATAAATGTTTGATTGGGAACTGACTCTCCAACCAGCCAATCTTCAAGTCACCAGTTGTGCAGTAGGGGAAATTGCCACCAGTGGAGCTGACTCGAAGGGGCTCAGTGAGATACAGCTTCCATGAGTCATTGCCTACTCTGAGGTGGGCCTCTGGTGCTGCAGCTGCCTTATCCTAGTCGGTAAATCACCCCAATAAACTCACTGGCTCACAGAAACTGGCTTTGGTACAATCATACTGTGGTCTGTTGTCTGTCTCCTATCTGTGGTAAATAGTTAGTGTCTCCCCAGGGGAAGAGTTTATGTGACCCTCAGGTTTATTGGGAAGGGGATAATCTTTATAACAATCTTCCTAGGAGGGATAGTTTTCCAGGAATCTTTCTTGGAAGATATCATCCCCAGGAAAGGGATAAGGGAAAAATCATATTCCTCTTTCAAGATCTTGTTTAGCTCAGGAAAAAAAAATGGTATTTACTTTGGGTGTCCTGTTATCCTAAATTGCATAGCTAGTTTCTCTCTCCTATTCTTCAATATGATTGACCATTCCCTAGAACATGGGTTTTCCTTGTCCTGAATGATATCTTCCACAGTGGGGAAAGTAATATAAATATTAATAGGCACAAAGAAGGAAATCATAAATCAATTCATTCACCACTTGCATTGGAGGGGACATCAGAAAAGCAGGATAAGGCAGAGTGTGTAATTCTCTGCTGTAGTTTCGAGATGCTGTCTGAACATAGTCTCAGTTTCTGTGTTACTAAAATCTGATGGGCTTGTAAGTTAAAACATTACAAAAATGTTACCCAATAGTTACAAACCTGTTAGGCTAGTATTGCACTTAGCTTTGTATTGTTGACAGAAAACACCTGACCAAGAGTGGCTTGTGGAGGAAAGGGTTTATTTTGTCTTACAGACTCCAGGGGAAGCTCCATGATGACAGGGGGAAAATGATGGCATGAGCACAGGTGGAAATCACCTCCTGGCCAACATCAGGTAGACAACAGCAGCAGGAGGGTGTGGTAAACACTGGAAAGGGGAAGCTGGCTGTAACACTCACAAGTCCACCCCCAACAACACATCACTTCTAGGAGACACCAGCTCCCAAATTGCCATCAACTAGGGACTTAGAATTCAAACACATAAGTTTATGGGGAACACCTGAATCAAACCACCACTTTCTACCCCTGGGCCACATAAACTGGTAACCATCCATGTTGTAAAATATATTAAATTCAGTCCAACTTTAAAAGTTCTCATAGTTTTTATCAATTCCAATGATGTTAAAATAGCTCCATGTTCCAAGGTCTTTTAATTGAGCCATAATACCAAACATAAATTAATTAATTAATTAATAAAAGCCTATAATGGCACAGAATGATCATTCATATTGCAAAAGATGGCATTGGACATATCAAAGAAACACTGAACCAATACAAAATTTAAATAAACGTGGCAAACATAAAACTCTGTAGCTTCAAATCCAACAGCTCTAATCAGTGAAAAGTCTGATAATTCTAACCAGTGATAAGTCTCTGGAGTTCCAATTCCACCCCTCCAGCTAAGTACTTAAGGTCTGGGAAAACTTCATCTGGTGCTGGCAGCTTTTCTTGGAAGCCATCCCATGGTCCTGGCATCTCTACTGGATCTGCACTGCATCACACGGTTCAACCTTATGGCTCCATTGGGTCTCCAGGTAGGCAGTACAACAAGCCTGCTTCACATTGCCCATAGCCATTTCTGAAATACAAAACCATGTTGAAAATTCAATGAACCTTTCTTTCTTGCATTTGTTATACTCCACAGAACCAGGTAGACTACAATTTGTTAATTCAGGGGGGAATAAAGTAAACTTTGAAGAATATAACACTCCTTCAACTTTCAGGCCCTTTCAAAAAAGTTTACCTTCTTCACCCTTGTCCCAATGCAGATTAGCTGGCCCAATCTCAATGGCTGTAATCTCTCAAACAATTGTAGCTGAACAGATAGCAGTCTCAGCCCAAAGATTTTATTCCTTTCTGTGCCATATTCATCTGCTCAAACTAGTCCATGTCTACGCAAAGCAAACCTGCACAAGTTCTCAGAACACAGGCATAACAGGAAAGCCTCTCACACAAACTGCCTTTAGCTTAGTCCAGGCAAAGTTCTTTCTCATTCTCATAAGTCAAACCTGAAAGTCCATAGTTTTTACTGCATTCAGGTCTTTCAACTCTGACCAGAATAGTCCATCAAGCTGTACTTACAGCACTGCAAGGCATCTATTTTTTTTCTTAAACAAATTATTAACAACTTCCATGATTATAAAAAATATCCCATGTTAATGCCCTCTCTTCCCCACTTTTCCCTTTGAAACTCCATTCTCCATTATATCCCCTACCCTTCTCAATCAGCCTCTGTTTTATTTTGATGTCATGATCTTTACCTCCTATTATTATGGTCTTGTGTAGGTAGTGTCAGGCACTGTGAGGTCATGGATATCCAGGCCATTTTGTGTCTGGGGGGAACATGTTGTAAGGAGTCCAACCCTTCCTTTGACTCTTACATTATTTCTACCACCTCTTCTGCAATAGACCCTGAGCCTTGGAAGATGTAATAGAGATATTGTAGTATTGAGCTTTCCTGTTGCCCAGGTTTTAACTCCTTTCACATTCCTTCTGGAAAAAAAAAAAAAAAAGCCACACAGACATGTTTCTAGCATGAACAACCTCAGTTCTTCTTACCAATCTTATTGTTGCAGTTAGCTTTGCATTGCTGGCAGAAAACAGCAGACCAAGAGCAGCTTGTGGGATGAAATCATTTATTTTGGCTTATAGACTCCAGGGATGCTCAGTGATGGCAGGGGAAATGATGGTATGAACAGAGGGTTGATATCACCTCCTGGCCAACATTAGGTGAACAGCAGCAGCAGGAGAGTGTGCCAAACACTGGAAGGGGGAAGCTGGCTATAACACCCATAAGCCCATCTCCAATAAATTCATCACCTCCAGAAGGCACCAATTCCCAAATTGCCACCAGGTGGGTAACTAACATTCAGAAAACATATGTTTATGGGGAACACTTAAATCAAACCACCACAGCTAGATGCATAAGTTTGTAAAAAAAGAATGACTATTAAAGGGAGTAAAGATAATATTTAGCATTCACTTTACAACATTCTATCTCTCCACAATCATGAGTTATCAATTAATCCTCAGACTATAAGGGAATGTCAGTTTATGGTGAGAAATATACGTACTTTCCATTCGTTTTGTTGTAATTTTAAAATTGCTTCCATAAGAAGTTCTTAAAAATGTGATTAGAAACTGCATTTAAGTGATAAGTTGAATGTGTTGAGTCTGAATCATGAGGAATAGACTATTCCAAAGAGAAAAAAACATAACTTATGAAATCACAAAGGGTAGGAGAAACAATTGAGAAATGCACAAGAAGAGAAAGACAATGCTACAAAAAGGAGCTGGCAGCAAAGAGCCCCGGCTCTGAAGCTGTGCAGTGAGGAAGGGGAAACACAAGCCTTGTAAGCAGGTAAAACAAGTAGCTCTGAGGCAAAGCAATTCCAAGCCATAGCTATAAGCCAAGCCCACAGTTATCATAAGTCTCAGTTTTAGTCAGTTGTTTGAATGTTACAGTACTCTATCAGTGTACTAAGTAAGAGAGGAAGGCCATTTGGCCTCTCCACATTTTTCAGAGGGCAGGACCCAGGGTCCAGTTTGACTGAAAAATAAACAATTTCAGAAAGCACAAAGTAAAGCAATTCTCAATCATAAAGTCAGGGATGCAAAAGATAACTCAAGAAGTTTCCTTCATGTGGCTGGGACAAATATGCTACCAGAAGAAGCTTATGGAAGAAAGAGGTTTATACTGTACTTATAGTTTGAAGAGATGCTTCATCTAGGCAGGAAACCAGGTCAGATGCAGATATCTGGGTGTCACCTCTCCACAGCAGCAGGGTGGAAGTAGAGATAATAACCTCAGTGCAGCAAGTATAGTTGGGCTATAACTCTCCCAAATCTACTCCCAGTGACATACCTCCTCCAGCAAGGCTTCTCCTTTCAAAGGCCCCACCAGTTTGTAATGGACTTTGAAACTTTATCACAAAACTATGAGGCTATTGGGGACATTTACATTTAAGCCACCGCATTCTGCTCCTACAATAAATACCAATGGTAGCCAGCAGATTATTGGGAAGCACTTTAAAAATGTATATTCCTAAAAGATGAAAAAACATGCTCTTGTTATAATTGTTTTGCTTTGCTTTTACTGGTGACATTTAATTTACTGTACTATTTTGAATAAAAATGAAAAAAAGGAAACAAAGCAATAACAAGCATGTGCTCAGTATCCTTCACATATTAGAATATAGACTGGTGAGTTGTTTATTTTTCAACTTAAGTATGAACCTTCTTGATTATACAGATTACTGGGAAATACAAGAAATATGAGACTTTAAAAATTAGAGAAATAGGGCTGGAGAAATAACCCATAAGTAAAATCACTTGCTGTGTAAGAATGAAGGCATGTGAGGATCTGAGCTATCATGAGTTGAGTTGTTGGTACCCATACAAATTCTGGATACAGCCATATGTACCTGTAACCCCAGTCCTGAGAGGATCCAAAACCAGAGAATCCCTGAGGATTGCTAAACTGCAACGCTCAGTTGAGTGCAGGCTCTCTCTCAAGGAAGAGTGACAGGAGAAGGTGCTTAACATTCTCATATGGCCTCCACAATACTTGTGCACGGGGGTCATATAACTGTACACACACAGGCATGTACTAGACATACACACACTGCATCAATTATTCTATACACACATGACAAAATATGTAATAAAATGGAAATATTAAGATATTTTTTGAGACTGAGGCAACATTCCTAAAGGCAACGGGTCATCCCTTGAAAATAGATAGAGTGTCACAAACATGGTCTGCTTCATCTCCATCTATTATGAGGTTCTGTGATATAGTGGATAGCTGAAACCTGGTTAACCAATGACATCTGTAGCCATATACCAGCCTTCATTTCTGTGCCACAGTTACTCCAGCCAGATCTGCATTTCTCAGATTCTGTTTCATTTAATTTCTCTCAATACTGTTATGCACCTGAAGTAGACTTAAAAGGCAGAAATGAGAAGCTTGGTTTAGAGCAAGCCACATGGAGACTTGATTTGAGTAAAACTATCTGCATTAGGTTTTTTAGCCATGGTCTTCTAGCTTCATATATACCAGAGGCAATGCTGAGAGCATTTTTACTATCATAGTCCTACAGTGTCCTTATGCTTTTCTTCCAACACCACTCCAGAACACAACAGTAGCCAATCTTGGTTCCATGATCCTCTTGGAATTCTCTAAGCTATAAACTGCTCTAAAATAATTACATCACTTTTAAAAACAAGGATACTGTAGCAGACTGTTTCATGGTGCTGGGACAAACATCCAACCAAACAGTTTTATGGGAGAAAGGTATTTAATTCAAGCTTATAGACTGAGGGGAAGTTCCCATTCATAAATACAAGCATAGAGAGAAACCACCACCAGCCAGAAAATACCAAAAGCAGCAAAACCCCACCAAACTCAGACTACTCTGCACACTTTTGGGCTGGAATCAGATTCACTCCCAAACATACCTTTGGGCTGGATCCTAGGATCCAACCCCCAGGGATACCTCCTCCATCTAGGTGGCTGGGGACCCAAGTTCCAAACAATAAAACACCAGAGTCTGTGGCGGGGGGTATACATTCACATTACCACAAATGCAGTCTCTTACATATAGATAAAATACTTTTTCAATGTAATTATGTGGTTAACTGGCATTTTGTGAGGCTTTCACCATTCATCCTTAATGGAGAAGAAATCCTTTCCTAGTTATCTGGAAAAATAATTAAGTTTAAAATGATCATTATTCCATTTCAAAACTTCACCTTCATGTTCAATATACCACCTGTCCAATCAGAGCATACACTGATGAGGTGGTCCTGTAATTAAGAACCAGTGATCTAGGACTAGAAGATAGCTCACTCAGTAAAGTGCTTGTCATAAGAACCTGAGTTCAATGGCCAGAGCCCATCTAACCAAAAACAAAGCAACAATAAAAAAATTGATCATGTTGTCACAAGCATGGGATTCCAGTACTAATAAGACAGAAACAGGTAGATCCTTGGGGAGTCATCCAACACAGGCTACATTAAAAGTTCCTGGCCAGTGAAAGAACCTCTCCTACACAAGCATTATGCACAAAGAACAGTGACCCAAGTCAGTCTCCAAGTCAGGTTCACATAGACATTAGAGCTTGTGAAACATGAGAGTCTCAGATATACATGTAATCAATGTAAACAGATGTCCTAGGTAAAGCAGAAGACTGAGTGTTCAATAAATTCCTCAGTGAACTCAGAGACTTCTCCAAACCTGCTGTTTAGTAGCCCTTGAGGAAGAATATTAATCCCTGACCAACGTGACCTAATGATAGTTTCTGAAAACAACTTAGACTTCTTTCCCTTCCCTGACAGTATCAGTGGGTTAAGAAAACAAAAACAAGCCATTCAGATCATAAATTAAATAATAAATATTTGTGAATAAGTTGGATAAGTAAAACTAAATGAAGACTCAGGAAGGCATACTATTAGTTAGTACAATCATTGTACAAACAAAATGTGAATGCATGTCACGATATTCTTCTAATGAAAGTAAATTATTTCTGTAAGTGGAAAAGATACTTTTAATTTTATTAGAGTAAACAGAAAATTTAGGCCTAGGAAGATCTCTTGCCAGGCAAAAGCATTTTGTCACATAAGGATGAGGACTGGAGAGAGCCTGAGACTTCCTGAGTTCAGTTTCTCAGCATCCACAAACAGCTGGGTATGGGCACATATGGCTTTAACCCCTGTCCTGTGGGAAGTAATATTTTTTGTATGCATGTGTGTATGAGTTTGTGAGGGAACATGTGTTTATGTGGATGGGCATTCACATGTGTGTGGAAGACAAAAGAGAACATCATATGTTATTCCCCTTTTTAAAGGACAATGTCTCTCTCTTTTTTTTTTTTAATTTATTTGAGAGCGACAGACACAGAGAGAAAGACAGATAGAGGCAGAGAGAGAGAATGGGCGCTCCAGGGCTTCCAGCTTCTGCAAACGAACTCCAGACGCGTGCGCCCCCTTGTGCATCTGGCTAACGTGGGACCTGGGGAACCGAGCCTCGAACCGGGGTCCTTAGGCTTCACAGGCAGGCGCTTAACCGCTAAGCCATCTCTCCAGCCCGGACAATGTCTCTTACTTTGTCAGAACTTATGTAAGTCGGCTAAACTTCTGTCCAGTGAGCCCCTTCTGTCCAATGAGCACCAGGTATCCATCTATCTCCACCTCCCCAGGCCTGGGATTTTGAGCATGTGCCACTGTAATAGCTCTTTTTTTTTTTTCTTACATGGATTCTGAAGACTAAAAACAGATCATCGTGCTTGCAAGGCAAGCGCTTTGCAGATTCAGCTATCTCCTCAGCTTATTACATATCAGCCTTTAAAGTTTGAGAAAATAGTTACTTAAGTCCCTGAGTATTGTATGTTTCAGATAAGTAATCAGACTGAGAAAGGCCAGTCTATGAACATATGACAGAAGATCCTGTACACATTTTCTATGACAGGACAAGGACAAAGCATTTGATTACCTGTCTGAAGCCAAAGCTAAGACCCTATTGCTGAAGACACCATATTGCTGCTGACACAGAGCATGGAGATACCTGGCTGGAATTCAGAAGAAAGCCAGTTCCCAGACAGGTAAACTGTCTAGTGTTGGAAAGCACTACCTAAGTACTGGGGGGAAATGGCCAACAATTGTCTGAATAACCAGAGGTCTAATTGACTTGGAAGCAAACACTCTGACAGGATGTATACACCAGTGCAATAGTGGCACACAGCTTCAGTGGGTAACCAAAAGCTTTCGGTTTGGCCAAGAGATGTGCTCATTGTAAAGGAACCCATATCTGGAATTGGGAACCAGATCAGAACCCTATGGAGACAAAGTTTATGTTCTCCAGTGTGAAGCTCTCACTACTTTTTGGCTAAAGGAGGGGTTATGTATATTAAATTTTCTCTAAATTAATAATGTTTATCCCATTTATATTATTCTGACCTCACTCTCTGTTGGAGACTCTGTTCTTATTTTTCAGAAGGTAGAAAAACTGAAGGAGATAAACTACCCCTCACACTTCAGTCAAGCCACAGCTGAATCCACAGAGGAATGGGGAGACAAGAAAGAGTGCTGCTTCCATGCTGTTCCTTATAATCAGCACCAGGGTGTGGGAGACAGACCCTGATGATACTCAACACCTATCAAAGTAGAGATCCAGAGTCTCCTAATAGCAGGACAAAGAGACATAAGTATTCAAGACCTGAAAAGGTGTCCACAAGGAGAATACGAATGGGCTTAGTAATAACATCTATGTATGAACAATACTCCAAGCACATATGTAATACTGTACTCTCATACATTCCATGGTGACATTAAGGACAACTTCCTGACTCCCATGCTGAAGCTCCTCTCTACCACTGGCCTCCCCACCTCCTATCCTCTGAAAATATAAGTGACCCTTAACTGATTTTGACCAAGAGCCTCACACCAAATCCAGTCTAGGAGAGTAGATTAGAGGTGATGTGATGGTTAATCTTTGGTTGTTAACTTGACAGGGTTTAGAATCACCATGGAAACAAACCTCTCAGCATGTCTGTTAAGGATTTTCTAGATTAATCTGAGGTGGGAAGACAGACCATAACTGTGGTTGGTGTCACTCCATGAGTTGTAAGTCCTGGACTATATAAAATGGAGAGAGAGCTGATCAGCAATATTCAGGGCTCCCTGGCTCCTCAAGATTACTGACGGTACTCTGACTATGATCAACAACTTCCAGATCCAGCTGCTGTGCCTTCCCGAACAAAATGGACTGTAATCTCAAGCTGCATACTGAATGAAACCTCCCTGTCTTAAACTGCTTCTTTGTATTTGGTCATGGTAATGAGAAGGTGACTAATACAAGTGGTTACAGTACAAGTAAAACTTCCAGGGTTGTCTAGCCTTTTGATATTGCCACAGGATGTGATAATTTTTTGGTCAAATGAGGTTCATGGGCTTTAGGGTAGACATACCTGTGATGACTACCCAAATACCTACACATTGAGCTTTGTATTGCTAACAATTTAAGTCAATATTGATTGCAATTATTAATTGAATTGACGTGTGAAGGTTTGAAGCTATATTAGAATGAGTTCCTCATATAGTTGTTCTTATCTGCACATGTAATCTAGAAACCTTTACTTATTCTAAAATTTGATAATATTTCAGAACAATTTTATCCCTTTAGAAAATATTTAAATTCATAATGTTGCCAATAGGAATATAGTATTCATATGGAAGTGTTTAGTTTAAAAAGTTCATTTTAAAGAAATGCTATAAAAATAATTTTTCTAGCCAGGTGTGGTAGCGCATGCCTTTACTCCTTGCACTCAGGAGGCAGAGATAGGAGGATCACTGTGAGTTTGAGGACACCCTGAGACTACATAGTTAATTCCAGGTCAGCCTGAGCCAGAGTGAGACCCTACCCCAGAAAACCAAAATATATATATATATATTTTTTTTTCTTTCATTTACTGAAGATCTGAAATATAGATAACTAAAGAAAGTTACTATCAAAGACATCATATTGTTGAATATGAAAATAGCACTGACAACCAGTTCTATTAGGGTTTTCTAAGTCTCTTCCATAGGAATATAAAAATGAAATAAAAGAATTTTATTAGTACTTATAGGGATATTAAACACCCTTTGCTGTAAATCAGAGCACACTTATGACAAATGCATAGCAATATCATCCCCCATGTCATATTTGGAGCAGAACTGATTTAGGTGGAGGCAAAAGGATGAAGTATGTGCAATAATTACTGAACTTATTACAAAAATAATTCAGCAGTTGAAGAATTATTTAGAATATTATTTCCAATTCTTGTTCATCTCATTCAGTGAGTAGAAGCATGGAATCATTAATACGGCCTCCATAAAACTGATTAATTTTGATGGACAGTACTAATTTTATGGTTACCAATTCTGTGATGCCTCAAATACTGTTTCTATTAGGAATCTTGGCTGCTTGAAGAGTCAGCTATATTCAATTTTCTGTTCCTCCAACAATAAAGTTCAGAACTCTCCAGCTTCATCATCATTCATCACCAAATCACTTTTCTTTACTTTCTATACTCCTGAATCACTTCTTCCTGTTTCCATTTATGGCTACTCTTAATAATGTCATCAGTCCAATTATACCTTTACTACTAACAATATTTCCTAAGCTCATGAAAAGTTCTGAATTCAGTAATGTTATGTATAATTCCATACAAATAAGCATGGCCTTACAATTATCATTCATTAATGAAGGATAGGAATAGGGTACAGAAATAAAGTTTAGGGCAATATGCTAGACTCTTGCTATATAAAGCACTAGAATGAACTAGATTTGTAGCAATTGTTTTGTATTTACACTGAAGAGTTTGGGTGGTGCTATGGAAGAAGGGAGAATGGGGTAAGGTTATGGATTAACAAAAATACGTAAGATGAAAATTCTTCAGTATCCATATATTTTTTTATACTGAACTTCTTGAAAATTGCAAACTTGTCCAATCTCATTTGTGTCTCCATCCAAAGCCTTTTATTGTTTAAGAATGTAAGAAAAGTTATTTTGAGAATAAATTATCTTCATATTGTATAGGTAGCAGATGATGATAACACTGTTTAGTCCATTTCCACATGGGACATGTAAAATGCATGACAGGGGTAATGGAGATCCCAGGTTAAAGATAATTTTGTTAATAAAAAATATGGAAGCCCAGCATGGTGACACAGGCCATTGGTCCCAGCATTTAGGAGGGTAGGATAGAAGAATCACTATGAGTTTGAGGGCAGCCTGGTGCTTCAGAGTGAATTCCATATTATTCCAGGCTACAGTGAGACCCTGCTTCAGAAAAAATGAAATGGAACAACACACAATCTACTGGTAGAATTGAACTCGGAATTTCTGTACCCACTCATTATGCTTATGAGCTATGTTTCAACAGGGTGTAGAACATTTAGTCTTGTTTATAAGTCTAACTTTTTAAGAAGAAAATGACCATAAACCACATGTTGGTCATTTTTTTTAGTGATCCAAGCATATGTTCCATTCGAAAGAATTTCCTAATTAGGGCAAAACATGTCCCCATAAATTCAGAAAAATTGACATAATTCTTTGCATTATATTTGACCACAAGGCATTAAAACTAGAAATCAACAAGAGTAACAACAGAAAATATAGACACTACTGGAGACTGAATAATTTATTATTATACAATGAATGGGTTATTTAAGAAATCACAAGTAAGGGCTGGAGAGATGGCTTAGCGGTTAAGCACTTGCCTGTGAAGCCTGAGGACCCCGGTTCGAGGCTCGATTCCCCAGGACCCACGTTAGCCAGATGCACAAGGGGGTGCATGCATCGGGAGTTCGTTTGCAGTAGCTGGAGGCCCTGGTGCACCCATTCTCTCTTTCTCTCTATCTGCCTCTCTCTCTCTCTGTCACTCTCAAATAAAATAAATTAAAAAATGAACAAAAAAAATTAAAAAAAAAGAAATCACAAGTAAAAGCAATAAGTTTATACAAATATACATAGAACTGAATGATAATGAAAACACAGCATACAAAAACTTATAGGACACAATGAAGTCAGTTTTAAGGGGGAAGTTTATATCTCTAAATATATACATTACAAAAAGAAGCAAATCTCCAACATCTGTCCAAGCAACTCAAAGTCTAAGTGACTCAGAAGCAAACAACTTGATGTGATGCTCACTTAAGTGCAATAGTGGCACACAGCCATGGTGGGTAACCAGCTGCTCTTGGATTGGCTAACAGATCCACTTAGTGGAAAGGAAACCATATCTGGAACTGGGAAACAAGTCAGAATCATATCCACATAATGATTCTGCTTTTCCTTGTCAAGATCTCACTGACCTTAGTCTATAAGAGTATCTACACCCATTTAATTCTCTATAAATTAATAATGATTATCCCATTTAACTAGCGCTGTCTTCACTCTCCCTTGGAGAATCTGCATCTCTTTTTCAGATGGGAACTTGACCTGAGGAGATAAATGACCCATTGCACTCCACCCCAGCCACAACTGAAACCACAGAGGAATTGGGGAAATGGGCAAGAATTCTGCTTTCTTAGTTAAGCTGATATCAGAACAAGAGTGTTGGACAAAGATACTGAGGATACTTAACACCTACCAAACCAGAGATCCAGAGGCTCCTAAGTGCCCATAACTGAAGTCAATTTAAAATGCTTCCAGCATGGCGCAGGGAATTTTGCAGAAAAGGGGGTATAAAGATTGTTAGAGCCACAAGTTAGGACATTTTGCACAGAGACATTGCCTCTTCACCACAACTGACTTCTTCCCCCATAACACATGATCCACAATCCCCATGGGGTTGACCTGCATCCCCAGTGAGGAAGGCCTCTTCAGAAAAGGGGCAGGGAGGAGGACAAGGATGGTACCAGCATGTGATGTTTACACAAAAAATATGTCCATATCTAACAGCAAAATTTGATAAATAAATAAATTAAAAAATAAGTAAATCTCAAATAAATAACTTAAATATCCATTTGAATATACTGGAGAAAACAAGAGCAGTCCAAGCCCACAACTATCAGATAGAAAATTATCAAGATCAAAGCAGAAATCTATAAATTAGAAATAAGTAAAACAAAAGAATTGATGAGACAAAAGAGCTGATTCTTTTATTTATTTTATTTTTGGTTTTTCAAGGTAGGGTCTCACTCTAGCTCAGGCTAAGCTGGAATTCACTCTGCATTCTCAGGGTGGCCTCAAACTCATGGTGATCCTTCTACCTCTGTCCTGAGTGCTGGGATTAAAGGCATGTGCTGGGCTCAAGCTGCTTCTTTTACCAAGTAAACAAGATTAATAAATCACTGGCCAAAATGATTAAAAGAAAAACAGAGAGGTCTCAAATGAACAAGATTATAAGTGAAAATGAAGACATCACAACTGATACCAATGAAATTGGAAGAATCATCATAGCATATTTCAAAAACCTATATTCCACAGAATTGGACGATTTGGAAAAATGGATGAATTCACTGACTTATATCACTTTCCAAAACTAAACCTAATATAGATATAATTTCTGAACAAGCTTATTACCCCTGGTAACATTTTATAAAGTAATTAAAAATATCCCAGCAAAAACACAATCTAAGCACAGATGTCCACCAAGTTCTACCAAACTTTCATCCCCCAAAGCAATACCTCTCAAATAATTTTGCAAACTGAAAAAGATGAAATGCTCTCATCTTCCTTCTATGAAGTCAGAATTACTCTAATACTTAAACCAGACAAAAATGCAACAAGAATGGATAATGATAGACCAATACCCCTAATGAGCTTAGACACAAAAATTCTCAATAAAATCTTCCCCAACCAAATTCAAGAACACATCAAAAGCACCATCCATCTTGATGAAATGTTTCATCCTGGGGTGCTGAGATGGTTCAACATACAGAAATCAATGAATATAATTCACCACATAAATAAACTTAAACACAAGAAGCATGTGATTATTTCAATATATTTAGAAAAGGCTATTGACAAAATACAATACCCCTTCATGATGAAAACAGTGGAGAAACTAGGGATGGAGAGATTACATCTCAACCTCATAAACGCTATATATATAATGCACCTAAGGCCCAGCTCACACTAAGCGGGGAAAAATTTGAAGCATTTCCATTTAGATCTGGAATAAGACATAGATGCCCACTCTCATTATGCCTTTTCAACACTGTACTTGAAGTTTTAGTTCAAGCAATAAGAAAGAGAAACAAATAAAAGGGATAGAAATTGGTAAGGAAGAACTCAAACTATCCCTATTTGCCGGAGAGACCATAAGGCCCCCCAAACAATGTAGGCTACTGTCAAATACTTGATTACCTGCCAGAGCTAGAAGGTAAGGCCTTATTTCTGAATATACTACAGGCTGTAGTTATAGTACATCTGAATACCATGCTGGAACTGAAAATGAAAAGAGTTCCCTCCTGCCTAGCCCTCAATGCGGTGGAAAGCCCTAGGGGAGCCTCTGAAGGACAATAGTCACCAACAGCATGAGCGAAATCCACAAGCTGGACAAGAAGTACACACTTGTGCAATAGTTGCAAAGGGTCTCTGTGGGCAACCAACTGTTCTCTGATTATACCTGAGTCCTACTTACCATAGCTGGTACTGAAACTGAGTCAGAATCCCATGATCAGGAAAGTCATAGACTTCACACAGAAGCCCCCACAGCTCTTTGAAGACAACAAGTGAGCTTGTATACCAAAAAGTCTCTCAAATAACTTTGTATATTAGGTTAACTAAGCTGCTCTCACTCTTGGTTGGATACTTTATTCTATTTTAGAGATGGCAGAGAAAAGGAAGGAGAACCATGTTCTACTGATACAACACAGAAGTAGCTGATTACCCACAATGAGATATTCAACCTCAATCACATCTACTGGGGCCCAAGAAAAATTGCAGAGGAAGCTGCAATATGAATACTGCTCTTACTGCTAGCCTGACAACCAGATCCAGAGTGAATGTGACACACATGGTGATCAATCAAACTATCAAAGCAGAAATCCACAGGCTACAGAGGACTCAACACTACATCAGGCTGTCCATAGGCCTGTCATGGCCTAGGGAACATTGAAGAAGAGGGGGCAGAAAAAAATGTAAGAGCCACAGTTGGGAGAAAATACCCAGAGGCATGGTACCTCCATTATGCCACAGAGACAGACTGAGGTCTTCATAACCCCATAATGACATAACCCCACTGAGGATGGTCTCTAGGGTAATGGAATTAGGGAAGAGGGATAAAAGAGTATAACTTCTTATATATGATTATTACATTTAAAACATCCTTTTCCTATCACTCCCCCAGGCTGAAATCCTTGTCCACTCTATTTATTCCATCTATTCACTCTTCTGTTTTGATGTATTTCTTTTATCCAAATATTAGACAGTTATTGCTTGTGCAGTGACCACTTTGTGTCTGGAAGACAGCATTCCAAAGTACTCTCCCCCACCTTTTAGCTCTAACATTCTTTCTGCCACCTCTTCTGCTGTGATTCCTGAGCCTTGGAGAATGTGAGAGAGATGTTTCATTTAGTGCTGAACACTCACTCCACTGTCACCTTTCAGCACTTTGTGGGTTTTGAGCTATTCAGAAGTGACTGCCATCTGAAAAGAGAAGTTTCTACAACTAAAAGTGAGAGCAGCACAATTGTATGGGGACAAAAGAAACTATTTAGAGGGCAATTTCTTGGAAATAACAAATCCATTTAACTCAAAACAGTACAAGCTTCCCCACACCTCCCCGCAACTTGGGGCTCAATGATCTTCCCAGGCATAGATTTTCAGTATCAGGTGTGAATTCCCTCCTGTGGAACAGGCTTCAAATTCAAACAAAGAGCAGTTGGTTACAACTCTGTTGCAATCCGGTTCGCATTGCTGGTAGAAATCACCCAACCAAGAGCAGCTTCTGGGAAAAAGAGATTTATTCTGGCTTACAGGCTCGAGAAGAAGCTCCACAATGGCAGGGGAAAACGGTATGAGCAGAGGGTGGACATCACCCCCTGGCCAACATAAGGTGGACCACAGCAACAGGAGAGTGTGCCAAACACTGGCATGGGGAAACTAGCTATAAAGCCCATAAGCCCACCCCCAACAATACACTCCCTCCAGGATATCCATCAGCTGGGGATCTAGCATTCAGAACACCTAAGTTTATGGGGGACACCTGACTCAAACCACCACAAACTCATAATGCACACGGCACTATTGCACTAGCAGGTACATATTGCCTAACTGGCAAGTTGCACAGGTTGCAGATTCCACTATTGTTTAAAAATGCTGATGATTTTTTCCCCGAGCACCAGGGCATTATGACAGCTAGTCAGCAATGAGGAAGCTTCCAACTCACTTTTACCTTGATTTTTCAGTGTCCTGTAACCAAAGCATATGATGACTTCAGCAGAAAGGTCTTATCATCTAGTTCTTGTGGGCAACCAAGAGCCTTGACTATAGTCTGCATTATTTGGGGGACTTCAAGTGCTTCCCTGACTAACAAATTACTTGGAGATCCACCCATGGTAGTGGAAGAGTGTGGTTGTGAAGTTCACTCCTTTTGTACTTGAAAAAATCTGTGATTTTTACATCTAATAGATTTTATTTAATGAAGTGAGTGTACCATGTTTGCTACATATATGTTTAGAATTCTAATATCTTTTTGTTTGTTCCCTTAATCAGTAAAACATAAACTTCTTTATTATTTCTGAATGATGGTTTAAATTCTTTTATGCCATATATAAGACAGTAACACCAGGATGTTTCTGGATTCATTTGCTTGAAATAGCATTTTCTATCCTTTCACCCTAAGGTAATGTCTTCTATGGTCAGATGAGATTCTTGGAGGCAGAAGATAGCAGAATCCTGCCTTTTGATACATTCTCCTAGTCTGTGCTTTTGACATTGAACTGTTATTGAAAGTTGTGTAATAATTTCTGTCATTCATGTTGATTTTGGAGCTCTTGGTGATTTTTATTCCTGTCTTGCATGAACTATCATTCAAGTTTCATTTATTATTTCATGTGAAACCTGCATTTAAACCCTTAATTTAGGAAATATTTTCTTTTCCAGAATATGCATATAATTCATCTACTTTTATTAATTTTTTTTAATATCCATTTTTATGTCTGTTTCCTACATAATCATGAACATACTGGAGGTCTTTTCAGAGATCCTGCCTCTTAATTCCAGCATTTCAGTCAACAGCAGGTTTGCACATACTGAGTGTTTTATGTTGGGTTTTAGTTACTTCTTTCTGCTTGATTTTTTGTCTGGAAATTGCTCATGTTCCCTGCAGTTGTTGTAAAAATCCTGCTGACTAATGAGCTACTGAGTGGAGCATGCAGAATGCTTATCTTTCTGTAGTGGATGAATATTACCCATAGAGAAAATAGTCTGCAAGGGTACACTATTCCCATGTATCTTAACTGCTTCCCAGAACAAAGCCTAAAGATGTACAGTGTGTGGCAACCAATAAAAATTATTGGATCTAGAGAATAAGACATATGATTGGCAGCAAGGAGAAAACTTAATCAAGTAAAACTGACTCAGAAACAAAATCAATGTAGAGTTGATAGGTAAAGATGTTAGCACATGGAAATTCTTATAAAGCTTAAATTCCATATATATGAGAAATGAGATGAAATGCTGGAGATGTGACTAGAGAGCTTTGGAATAATGAATATAGACAGAGAAAGCATGATCTCTTAGGTGAAAAAAATCCCACCCCAGAATTACATTAATGTCAACTTTCTTTGTGTGTGTGGGGTACAATTGTGTGTGAGTGTGTGCATGCATACACCTATGCATAAGGAGGGTAGGGGACAACTTTGTGTGTCAATTCTGTGGAGCACATCCATCATTTTTGAGGCAGGAGTTATCATATGCATGGAGCTTCCTAAGTAGGTTACACTAGCTGGAAGGATGCACCAGGAATCCTCTTATCTCTGCCTCCTCCATACTGAGATTACAAGCATGTATAGAATGCCTAACTTTTTTTAACATGTGGATTCTGGGGCTAAAACTAAGGTCTTCATGGTTTCACAGCAAGCATTTTTACTAACTGAGCTATGTCTCTAGCCACCCAAACCAACCTTCTTAAAATCAATGCTAAGGAGGGCATTTTTAAAAGGCACATTTACAAAGAATATTCATTATACAAAGAAGGGTTAAAAAAAGATAAGAATGATAACTTTATCAGGAACAATGAAAATCAGAAAATACTTGTAGCAGTTAGCTTCTCAATGCTGGGACAAAACACCCAACCAAAAGAAAAGTGAAAAGAGAGGCTATATTTCCAGCTTATGGTTTCAAGGAGGGAAAGTATCATCATGATGGACAAAGCACAGCATGAACAGGAAGCTCGTTTACATCTTCATTCATCAGCAACAGTGCAGGTGCAGCAAGAACAAGCAGGCCAGCTCTGAATACCCAGGAGACTAAACGAATAATCCTCATAGCCCACTCCAGTGACACACCTCCTCCAGCAAGGATCTATCTTCCAAATGCTGGGGACTGTGTAAGAGGCTTAATCATACACACTTGTGGCTATGGGAGACATTTTACTTTCAGGACACCACAACAGCAGAGATCCAAAGAAAATTGATGCAAAATTTATATTGCAGTGAAAAGTGAAATTACAACCCAGAAGGAATTATTCAGAAAAATACCTTCTTGCAAAAGCAAAGGAAAAAATAGAGATTTTTTTTTAGGATTTTGTAAGTGGAAGAACTCATTACCTATAGACATAATCTTTGAAAAGAAGTTCAGGCAGTCCTTAGAGCAGAACAAAAATGAACTCTGTATTTACACTAAATATATATCATCAAAAATGTTAGCATAAATCCGGGCATGGTGGTGCATGCCTTCAATCTAGCACTCGGGAGGCAGAGGTAAGGAGATGGTCATCAGTTCAAGGCCTCCCTGAGACTACATTGTGAATTCCAAGTCAGCCTGAGCCAGAGTGAAACCCTACCTCAAAAAGCCAAAAAAAAAAAAAAAAAAAGTTAGCACATAAGCAAATATAAAGTGCTAACTCAAACCTATGAGTAATTTAAATATCTTTAAAAGATGATTTTTTAAAACGGTAGTGGCAAAGCAGGGCGTAGTGGCACACACCTCTAGTCCAAGCCCTTGGAAGGCTGAGGTAGAAGGATCACAGTGAGTTCCAGGGCAGCCTGGGCTAGAATGAGACCCTGCCTTGAAAAGGACCCCTGCAAAACAGTAACAGACAAAAGTAATGGTTATATAAGTTATACAAAACATGAAACAAGGTTTTCCTACTATTTAGGAAGAAAAATGATAAACTTGAAATTAACTTGAGAATTAATAAGGGGTAACAAAAACTCTGCAGCATCTACCATTTTAATAAAAGACAGAGTATAGTCTATAAGCAAACAAAACTAAACAATTAATCAAAGAAAAGGCAAAAAAGAGCTTCAAACATGGCTTAGTGGGTAAGGCACTTGTCTGCAAAGCCAAAGTCCCCAGGTTAGATTCCCCAGGACACACATAAGCTAGATACCCAAGGTGGCACATACATTGGCAGTTTGCAGTTGCTGAAGGCCTATTCTCTCTAGATATCTGCCTCTTTCTTTCTACCTCCCTCTCAAATACATAGAAAAAAAAAACTAAAAATAGAGAAAATTAAGAAGAGACAAGAAATAACAATTAAATAAAACAAATGAGATTTCAAAACAGTCCAATGTATTATTATTGGATAATTCATTTATTCAGAAGAAATATGAGGGTTTTTGGACATTATAAATCAAATACATAAATGTTAAGGATGAACATTTGTTCCCTTGTGTAAAGTATGGAATTTCTCAGTCACTTCTTAGCACTTTTACATTTTGCCCCATGCTCTGAGCCTTGCTTTCAGGCTCTTTGTGATGTGACCAGAGATGTACATAGTGTAATACATTTTATGCTATCCATGGGCCAGAACCTTAAACAAAATTACATTTCCAGATCTAAGTGCTGAGATAAGGTGAAGAATGTGGATTATTCTATGCAGAAGGGTGAAGAGAAAGTGAGAAGGACAGTGAAGATTCATCAGAAGCAACAGAGGATCCTTCTGGAAGGGAGAGGTTTAGATAAGGAAACAAGAGGTCCAAGGACGGGCACTGTCACAAGACTGACTAGTAATAAGTAACAGATCTGGTTCTCTTCTTGTTTATGACACTTAAGATGCAAGTTTCTGGGCAGAGCAGACTGTAGAAACTGGAGAAAAGGTTTCGTGTTGAATGTTCTAAGAGTCTGAGAAAATTGTGAAGGTTGCAGTCTGAAGAGAACTGATATAAGCAAAGACCTAGAAGTATTGTGTTTTCTCCTACATAAAAATGAGTGGACAAAACAGAGTACAGTACAGAATCTACCAGACTCTACAACATACCAGTAGACAGGTTCAAAGCATCAAGACTATTGAAGAGTGGAGCTCAGCAATAAGCTGGTACACCAGCTGCTTGAACAGATTTTGATACAAAATCCACGTCACTGTGATTCTTCAAGAATTCTTCATGCCGTGCCGTTCCACTTTCAGCAAAGGATTTCCTGAGCATAAGTTGTGAAAAAATGAAAGAATAGGGAAGGATACCCCCTTCTTCATTCTCTACTATCCATGGCACCTTCACTTCTGTGACTAACACATTTTAAAACGCCTGGATATTCCATTCTCTCAGATTTCCTATGGAAATGGAGTCAGATATTTTGTGGAAATAATTGCATTACTTTATGATATATACCTGTGATGATAGGAAGTCTTTGCTCAAGGAATGTACTTATTCATTTTAAGTACTTCTATATTTATTTTTTAGACAATTTCACTCATGTATGTAATGCATTTTGATCATACCCCTTCCACCTTTTCCTAGGTCTCTCCCATACCTGCTAAACTTCTCAAGCAGCCCTAACCACCTTCATTTTCTATGCATTATTCCCACTGAGTTTAATTAGGGCTGATTGCATGGGCATGGGTGAGAGGTTATCTGGTAGCGCATGCACAGTCATTCCTTTAATCAATAGCTCTAGGTCTATGAACCAACGGTGTGAGAATACTAAGGAGCGTGATTTGTCAAACTTTCTCAGCCTATCAGCTCTGCGCATACAAAACATTCAGTGTTGTCACTAGCTGCCTGTCCTTTGCTGTGCTTCAGCTGCCATTGTCCATCTCTCCCCTGTCAGGGTTCTGTGCTATATTCCCCTTATTGCCCACTGCTCAGTATTGTCTCTTGTCCTGTTGTAAGGGGAGTCTTGGGATTCCTTGCAAATATGCCAATAAATTCGGGGTATCCTTGTCCCATGAATTTAAAGGACTAAAATGTACTGAGCAGAGGGGAAGTTTTAGAGGGAATTTATTTGATTACAAGAGGGAAAGAGAAAGAAGTGCAGAGAACTCATGCCATGCAGAAGGCAGGAGGGGGTGAGAGTCCATATGGGAATAGGATTCCGTAAGATTCTATAAAATTCTGACACTGGTTGTTGTATAGCAAAGTGAAATATTCCCTCTGAATAGAGAAGGTATGTTCTAGAGACTCTGGAGGACAAGTCTGAGAGAAAGGAAAGTTTAAAGGTCACCAGACTACTCCTTAGGTTATAGGAATGATAAACAACTCTTGGACAGATTCTGACCAGTGTTGTATAGCAGTTGAAACATTCCCTCCTTCCTGTGGAGGAAGCTCAGAAGACTCTGGAAGTTAACAGTTCTGGGGAAAAGGGTTATAAGATCCCTTATCCTAAAGGGAAAATAGCTGTGTGGGAAGAGTCTGTCTAGCAGAGCTGCCTGCAGATTGGCAGTGTGCTCAGGAGATACTGTTTCCATGAGTTGCTGGGGTGAGCTTTTTGGCATTGTAACTGCTTTTAAGTCATCCATTGCTCCTATGAGCAACCACTTACCCTGTTGTATAAGTAACTCCAATAAACTCATTTGTTCACAAAACTGGTTTTGGTGCAAATGAATGTGCTTTGGGTTCTGTTGCCTGAGTCCTACCTGTGAAGAATAGATGTTCACATTGCCTCAGAGAAAAAGCTTCCTGTGACACTGGCAAAGAAGTTAGTAACTGTTTTGGCTTCTGCTATAATTAAACGTCACTGCCACACAGAATCACCATGAATTATCCTTCACTTGTGTCTCATTCCAACTTACTGCAGGTGAAGGCATTAGTAACTTTGATGGCACTGTTGGCTGCTTCTAGCCCTCTTTTAATTCAAGTTGTCTGAACAGTGCAGCTCAAGGTAAAACTTAACTTACATGCTTATCTGCCCCTGGAAAGAGTAATTCCAGGGCTGGGGAAGTGATGCTGTTGGTGAAGTGCCTGCCTTATAAACATGTGTGTTTGAGTTAGAACCTAAAGACCCATGTGCACATGTCAGGTGTAGTGGCTCATTACCATGATATTAGGAAAGGAGAGGCATGAGGCTCTCTGGAGCTCCTTGGTCAACCAGTATAGCTTAATTGGTGAGCATCAAATCAATTAGATGGCATTTCTGAGGATGACACTGGAGGATGACTTACAGCTTGCTTCCACATACATGTGCATGTATGTGCATGTGTGCATCCTCACATGAATCCCAGCACAGGCGTGCACACACACACACACACACACACACACACACAAGTATGCCATTCTAGACATTGGTAAATCAGGAAAAGGAAGGAAGACAGGAAAAGGTAGAGAAAAGGTAAAGGCAAGTTCATCCATTGCAAAGCTGTCTATTTCACTGAGATACAGCCTCACACGGTTCTGTCACACCTGCATAGATAAGAACACTGGAGAGGCAACTAAGCTATTGACTTCCTCCTGACTCCTGACTATAGTGTCCTCTATTCACATGCATGTACACGTTTCCACATAGACTGCTCCAAAGTCTCCTGGGAAATGACTAGGAAGAAATTTTCATGGGTTTGGTTGTTTGCTTTTTGAGATAGGGTCTCATGTATCACGGGCTAGCTTTGACGCTGCCATGTAGGGGAGGATGAGCTTGAACTTCTGATTTTCCTATCTTCCTTCTCCAGAGTGCTAGGAATGAAGGAACGTGCCACCCATGCTTGGTTGAACTAGTGCTTGATATTGAGCTCAGGGCCTCCTTCATGATAAGCAAATTCTCCACCAACTGAGGGGCATTCCCAGTCATACAGGGAAGCATTTATAACTTTGTGGGTGGGGGGCTTTGGTGTCAAGAATTGTTAGAAGAAGCAAAAATCTTGGATCTTTGGGTCTTTGCATCTTTGCTTTCACATGGTAGGAAGTCACATTCCATGGGCTCACAGTGGGCAGAAAAGTGACTGACCATCAGAAAAAGAAATGAAGCACTAGGCTGGTCCTTGATGTGGAAGAGGCACCCACACTACGCAGGGTCTGACCTGCAGCTCCCATAATCCCCCCAAACTCACACAAATTGTCTTGTTTTTGAGACGACTGCACACTCAGCCTGTCCTGGGGCCAAGAACACCATCTGTTTGTTTGCTTCCTTCCACCTGGTTCTTGACCCAGCTTGCCAGTTGGTGTTGTGAGGATTCACCTGTGCTGCTCTCTACCCTCATCAAGATCTTGATGCTTGAGGAAGCTTGCTGCACTCTCTTTCTTCTTCAAGTTTCTGGTAATAGTTGTAATATATTTCTGAAATGTGTACTACAACATCCTTCAAACTTTTTTTTCTCTAACAGAATGCATTACACTGTCTATTGATCAACTTACATATTTACCTATTTTTAAGAACCCTGTGCTACCAGCAACTAGACAGGCATTTTGTTTCCTTTTCTATTTAGTCAGAGACAAAAATTTCTAAAATGCTTTGACTTAAAATTCCATGAGAACTTTTTTAGTTACTCTTGAATAAAGTGCACTATAATAGAATTCCCATTAGAAAGATTATCCACCTCATGTTCAAACCCCAGGGGACAGGTAGGAATTCCATAGGCCTTCACCAAAATGCATGCTAATTATTTAAAACTGAAATTCATTTTCAAAGGTGTATTAACACAGTGTCATGAAGGCTTCCAAGTTCTTGGTTTAGCCATAGTTTCCATAATCTTCCTTACAAGGCAACTACTCAAAACTTTGTAGCAAATCTGGAGGATAGATTTGCTGAGTTAAATAGAGCTCACCTTTAGTCCTCCAAGATGAATATTGAATTCTGTAAATGAAAAGTCTAACCTCCATTCATCCTGCTCACATAGTTGCTACACTGAGAACTGGCTTTCTGATAGTGGCTGTTTGCTTCCAGTGGGTGATGGCAAGAGTGACTTGACAATGAAGTTCCAAATTTGACATTTAAAAAGATCAAAGTGTTTTATTATATTAATATAGGAGATATTTATTTATTATATTTTAAAATGGATGTAGCAATTATGTATTATAAGCTATCATTGAAGTAATTGCTTCTTCAGGTCAGCAGGGAGAAAGTAGCAAAAGCCAGCAAAGCTGGGCTACAGCATCACATCCCACTCTCAGCTTCACACTTCCTCCAGCAAGGCTCCACCTCACAAAGACTCTACAACCTTCCCAAACAGTGCCATCAAGAGGACGTTGAGCATTAAAACACATGAGGCTATAGGGACATTCTATATTCACCACACTGTCATCTGTTTATTGACCCATTTGTATCTGTTATCTATTTGTCATCCACCTATGCATCTATATTATCACATAACTTTCTATATTAATATAGCACCCATCTTTTATATCTATGCTTCTATTTTCTATGTGTCTATTATCTATCTGTCTATGATCTATCAAGCATTGCAACATAAATGTCCAAATGCTTGCTATTGCCTTGATTAACACGAGAAGAGTCTACATGCACTAAACTAATTTCTATTAGGCATCCAGCAGAATTAGCCTTAAACAAATGTGTTAATGTGGAATGTGACTGTATGATATGTCATTGGTGGTAGGGAACATGGAAAATAAAGTGAGAGTAAGCATAACTTTTAAACTCCATTCCATTCAATCCAAATATTTCATTCCTTCAAATCTATTTAAGTGAAAAAAGAGAAATACAGACATGATTTTATCTGCCTTTGGAAAAAGAAGTTCTTGACAGGTTTATCTTAGTGAGAAATGTAATGAAGACAAATTATGTAAAAACAGATTATGGCATATGTGGATACTGGAATAGTTTGCAAGCATTCAAACCCAATTTGAGAAATGTTAAGGATATGGATTAATATTGATGATTTAATATAAAATGAAAATGAAAAGCTATCATCCATAAACATATTATGGTTCAATTCTGAAATGTTTCTTACAAGGTAATGATTTGAATGCTCGGTCCCCAATTTGGTCCCAGTACTTTGAAGGCTGTGGAGCCTTTTAAGGTGTTGGGTTTGAATAGTGAGAGAACTCACTAGTCATTAGTCTTGGTTTGCCAGGAGCCTAGATATCATTTCCATATAAACTAGGAGAACTTATATTCTTCTCATCCTGGTCTTCTTTCTTCTCTTCTTCCTGCTGTCCCCCCTTGTCCTTATATTCTTTCTTCTCCTCTACCTCTAATTCCCCTTTCTCCTCCTCCTCCTTCTGTTTATGTTCTTTACTGGCTCTTGCCTATATGACATTTGATTTAGGAAGAAGGAGGTGACCAGATGTCATGGCTACCAGATCCTGGGTCACAGCTGTGGCAGAGCAGGCTGGGATTAGACTTTGGCCAGGGAGGAGGGATCTGCACAGTTCTGAAGGCATTGCAGGATATCCTTGAGTTGCCCAGCTTTCCCCCGTGATACCAGTTGTAGCGTCCCTGGAGAGGAGTCCACAGTCTGTTAAATAAGATTACTGACTCCTGGGAATGTCATTGAGGTTGACCTGGCAAGGTTCCAGATGGAGCTCCTGCCTGGTTACAACAGCCATGGCACCAGGGGGAAGCAATGAGGCAATGAGGGCCAGGCAGAGGCCACCAGCTGACCAGTGGACAACTGTTATGGCCCTAGTGGCTGGCAGCAGGGTGGGTACCAGAGTAATGCCTCCTAAAAGGATTCATTTGGAGCAGTTCTGGGGAACTACAGATCCTCTGAAGAGCAGCCCAATGGAGTGGGCACTCTGCTCTGTGTCTAGTCAAGAACTCGTACTTGTGATGTCAGGATGGAATCTATGACTGATACAGTCCTTAAGTGGGGCTGGGGAGGTCGAGTCAGCAGGCCTTAAGAGGAGCCTCAGAGTACAAAGGGTGAATCCTGGTGGGCTTTCTAGCTCCTGGAATAGCTACTGCTTCTGCAGGTGCTGTCAGCAGATGCGCCATGATCTGTGATCTGTGGGGACTGCGGAGGGTCCAAGCAGAGCTCCCAGTCTTGACCTGAGTGAAGCCAGCATGCAGGCAACATGGGTCCTGTTATGTTTCAGGTCCCTTTCCAGCTTTTCTGTGCAGTATTAAAGTTTGGTTGAATAATCTGCTGTAATCCTGAAGGGGTTGCCTTGGCAGGTAACTTGATTTTTCTCTCTAACTGCTTTCAATATTTTTACTTTGGTTTGTGTGTTTGGTAGTTTGATTATAATATGGCGAGGAGAGGTTCTTTCCAGGTTTTGTCTGGCTGGGGTTCTAAAGCTTTCTGTATCTGCATTGGCACCTCTTTCCCAATTTGTGAGAAGTTTTGTTCTATGATTTTGTTGAAGACGCCTACTATGCCTTTGGAGTGCAATTCTTCTCCTTCTACTATGCCCTGAATTCTTATATTTGATCTTTTCATAGTGTACCGAATATCTTGAAATTTCCACTCACTTTTCTATAAGTTTGTCTTTCTCTTTGTTGGACTGTATTAGATCTGCCACCTGGTCTTCTAGCTTAGATATTCTGTCCTCTCCTTCATCCATTGTACTGGTGAGATTTTCTACATAGTTTTTTATTTCATTAACTGTGTTCTTCATTGTTAGTAATTCTGACTGGTTTCTCTTTATTATTTGTATTTCCTTAATTATGTCTTGTATTGCCTTCTTTATTTCATTAAATTGGTGTCCTGTGTCTTCTTTGATTCATTTGATTTCCTCCTTGAATCCTTTGGTTTGTTCGTTGACTTCTTTGAACATATTTACAATCATTCGTTTGAAATCTTTCTCAGGCATTTCCTTTAACTCATTCTCACTGGAGGTCATTTCTGATGCATTAATACTTTTAGGTGGATTTATATTGTTTTGCTTTTTAGTGTTTCTTGTGTTATAATGTATATATTTTTGCATCTTGGATTAAGTTAATGCTTGGATTTTCTAGCTAGCTGGGTATTCTTAGCTGTGTCAATTGATCTGATGTTATATATCTTCAGGGTAGGAGCTTAAGGTGTTAGGTGTGGCTCTTAAGACTCTCAGAGTATCTACATAGGTGTTCCTAGGGGTTGAGTTTCCCTGCTATGGGAGTATTCAAGTAGGCTGAGTGGAATAAACTATAGATAGATTCTGAAATTTAACGAAACACTGTACACATTCAATCAAAAATAGCACTGAGTATTTATGTAAGAGTAGGTATTATAACAACCAGATCCTCTGTTAACAAAGAGGTTAAGATTTCTGGTCTGTTGAGGGATTCAAGTCAGCTTGTGACCAAGTGAGACCCTTCTCTGGTGCAATCCAAATTACCCTTTTGTATGATTTTGGATTCAGTCAAGTTGCTGGCTGGGTTGTTGGGCCACTGTTTTGATTTCTGTAGCTGGGCCCTGCTTTTCCTGCGGGGTAAACCAAGCCTGGAAACTGTGGCCCTGCAGATTGGCACCCCCGCCGCTAGAACAGCTACTGCTGCTGCTGAAGCTGTTGCTGCTGGATCCTTTGCCACTGCTGCTGCTGCTGTAGCTGCCACTGCTGGATCCACCACTGCTTCTGCTGTTGCTGCCACTGCTGGATCTGCCACTGCTGCCACTGCAGCTGCCACTGCTGGATCCACCACCGCTGGGGCTGCTGTTGCAGGTTCCGGAGCTGCTGAGGTTGCTGCCGGACTCTGCTCCTGCTTGGATCCTGCTGTCAGCTCAAGTTGGCGTGTCCGGGTCCAGGGACCACTGCTCTGTTAGCTGGAGCTGGGCACAGGTGGTGGGGGAGGGTAGGGAGCCAATGCTGCTCTAGTTCTCTTGCTGTTCCACGTGTTTTACTACCTTGTGATCTGCTCCTCCGTTGTTCACTGCTGCTCTCCTTTTCATGTTTATAGAGTTTGTGGAGAGCTCTGGTGTGAGTGGAAGCTCCCCTTACATGGCTTTTCCTGTAGCTCGAGCTGAGCCTGGTGGCTTTCTGGTGCACCACCACAGTTGGCAGACCTGCCAGGGCTGCTTTTGCCAGCCTGTGTGGGCTCTGGATGCTCTGGATCTCTTATACGTCTCCACTGCTGTTTCAATTTCCTATATCCCTTGCTTTTTAGTAAAAGTGTGTATTTTGCTGAGGTTTTTTTGGTCTTTTTCCCCCCTAAGCTGCATTGGCGTGGTACCTACTCCATCATCTTAACCAGAAGCCCTTCTGTGCAGTCTTGAACCCAGACAACCTTGGTGGTACCTTCCACTGCATTTTCCCCTGTCCAGGAGAGATCATGGGTCAATGAGGTGACAGAATGATGCAGTACAGCATGCCTCCCTCCTGGTAAACATGTTCTGTTCATTTCTTTTCACTCATCTGGTGAAATCACAGTAAAGGATTGGTGTAGAACACTTGTTAGAGGGCTTGCCTAGAATGTATGAAGGCCTGCATTTCATCCCCGGGAGGGTATAATCTGGGTACAGTGCTCACCTGGAATCCCAGCTCTGGGGAGGTTCACTTCAATGTCTTCCTACACAGGACGTGTATTATCAGCCTGTGACACATGACCGCCTTGTTTAGGGGGAAAATACATATTTTTGAAATTCAGTGTTGTTCCTCAGGCCTTGATTTCACAATGTTTACCATCTCTATCCAACCTATCTTCAGAGATGGAGTGCTGTCCTTGTGAATTTAACATGTGTTTATGGTTATTCTGGGAAGAACTGCAACTTAAACTTAATTGTTTAACTTGATCAAGCAGTAGAATGTACACAATATAGTAGTTCATAGGTAAAGCAGCACAGGGATAGGACGGGGCTTACAGGCCTGCTGAAGAATAGCCAGGTGGAAAGAGAGCCCCTTGGCATCTGTATGTTCTGTATCTCATCAAGAACTGGACCTTGGGAGGTCAGGATGGAACTTGTGACAGATAGGGCTCATGGCTGGGGAGAAGGACAGTACTGGAGTTAGCAGGCCTCAAGAGGAGGCACCAGAATGCCCCACAAATATGCACAATTACTTTTCTCCATAAAAAATTCTATTAAAAAATAGGGTAATGAATCTCAGGACATGTCTTCAGTGACAAATCTCCTCCAGCAAGGCTCTACAGCCCAAAACTTCTACCAGCTGGGAATTAAGTATAAAGCTTAATCCCAAACACATGAGGCTATGGTGGACAGTTTACATTCAAATGACTGCAGTGGAACACAATGTGTATGCTCTCCTTGTGTGTATGTGAGTGTGGGCACGTCCTGGAGTATTAGTGCACCTGTGCGTGGCGTGTATGTGGAGGTCAAAGAACAAGCCCCGGTGTTGGAGCTCAAGTGTCTGCTGTCCTTTGGCTTGAGATAGTGTCTCTCAGCCCACAGCTTTACTAAGCAGGCCAGGCTATCCAGCCTGTAAGCTTCCAGGGACCCAATTATCTCTGCCTTTCATCTTGCCATACTGCATTTACAGGTACATGTGTGCTGCCATATCTGGCTTTTTCAGGCATTTTGAGGATCCAAATGTAGGTCCTCAAGCTTTCCAGACACATTCTTTATCAACTGAGCCATCCCTGCAGCTAGTCCATGTGCTTTTATGTTCATGGCCAGCTTGCTCAAAATACCACAAGCCATGCCTCTATGGCCAAGAGTGATGTCTTTCCTCTGAGACTTTCTCATATATATTCCATCTACATTCCACAGAGGCAGTAGCTGTCTCAATAAGAGTAAGAACGAATGAGCTCAAGTTGAATCTGCCAGCTTAAGCTCCCATGGCCTCTGCGTCTCCTACAGCTTGTTTTCCCGGACCTGGCAGTTGCCTAGTTTCCCATCACCTCAGAACTGCTCTTCTCTCTGCCTGGAGCTTCCAAGGCTCGGAAACAAGAAGACCATCTGTCTGTGTGAAAGCTCCTCTCAATCTCTGTGGACTCTCATAGCAGGGAAGGAAAGGAGTCAAAGGCTATCTACACTGGCTTCCAAGTTTTTACACTAGTGCTATGTGATGTTTAATTGGAATTATTTCCAGGGTCCTGAGATATAGACCTTTCTAACCAAGATTAAAAGTAATTAGTGGGAAACTATGAGGGGGAGGAAAATAAATCTAAAATACCTCTGAGTCATTTTTTGCTCGCATGTGTGTGTAGGGTGTGTGTCGGGGGTGGTTTTCGCAAGCCTGTGTGTCCTTGTAGCACCCTGTACACTGGCCTGCAGTTGTGGGCTCTTGCCTGCGGTGGCCCGAGGCAATTGTCTAGTGCCAGCTCCAAAGTTCTGCTGCCTGTTCTGTACTCGCTCATCTCGTGTTTGAGCCTGCATCTCTCACTGATACTAGAACTTGCTGTTTTTCATAAGCCTGAGGTAATTCTCTGGTGTCTTTGCTCCCCTTTGCGGGACTGGGTTTATAGGTGCATGTGGCCACAGCCAGCTGCTTACTTGGGCTCTGGCAATTTGAACTCTGGGGGTTCCAGGCCATCTCAAGCCCTCATACTGGCTCAGGAAGCACACTCAATTGTTGAGTCATTTCTCTATTCTCCTCAGATCTATTTGATACAGTGCTCATGTGTGATAATGGCCTCATATTTTCTCATGCCAAATTCGTTTTGCTGTTTGTTATTAAGATTGCATAAGCATGGTCTATTGCCAGATCCAAATAAAGGAAGTAATAATCAAGGTATATAAACCCAATTTAATGGGTCAAGTTATTGCAGTTTTGACAGGGTGGTAGAATAACATAGTTCTGACATCTGACATGTGGTAAGTGAGTTCAGATCCCACACCTCCATGAGTGGAAGACTTCTGCTGTCATCTCCAATTCTACAAGCATCTAGTTTTCCTCACCTGCCTGCAGAAGGCCTTAAATGCCTGGCATGGAATAGAGCCCATGTACCTGATCTGCCCCACTACATCTTCACTTGAGGACATCCTCACCACTTCTATTGCATTACATATTGGATGTGCTTCAGGAACAGCCTTCAATCATACCATTCTCCTCTCTGGAAGCCTTTATCCACTGTCTAAACTGATGATCATATGTGCTATCTTCTTTCTGCCTAACTCTCCAGTTAGTCACCTTAACTGGAATTAATTTTTCTTTGTGTTTTTGCTGGTAGTTATAGGCTTGCACAGTTTCTTATACAGTGTGCTTCTTATTTGCAAGATTTGCAAGATGTATTGAAGGCAAACCTAATGTAACTACCTATAACTTGTCTACTGGGGGGATTTATTGAAGTCAAATGAATAGAATCTCCGTCTTATTTTAGTGACAGCAGACACATAGCGAATAAATATAAACAGTGATAAAATTCATGCATTTCATTTTGCCATTCAAATCATACAATTTACAGTATGATCCAGCTATCCCATTTCCCAGTGCATATCCATAGGAAACAAAGTCAACACACCAAACAGATACCTGCACACCTATGTTTGCATCAGTGTTCATAGTAGCTATATTACAGAATCAGCTGAAGTGTCCTTCAACAGGTAAAGAGAATTTTATTCAGCTCCAAATATAAAGGAAATACTGCTGTTTCTTGAAAGTGGATGGAACTAGAGCAGACAATATTAGGAAAAACAATTGAGACACATATGTTTCACATGTTCTCTCATATGTTGAAGCTGAGGAGAGAAAAATGCAGCAGAAAGTGGAAGGTGTCCTTAAGCTGTAGCAAAGGGATAGGGTCAGAGATGTTGAGGAGAAAATATTAGGATGGGAGACAGGACAAGAAAGATGTATGAGGAAGTGGATAGATAGCTGAGTTAGTAAAGTGCTTGCCTTGCAAGCATAGGGACAAGAGCTCTACCCAAGTATGCACATAAAATGCTGGGCGTGGTCACTCATATTTGTAATCATGGCCCTGGGGAAACAGAGACAGGAGAATGTCAGAAGTTCATTGACCAGCCATCCTATCCTAATCAGTGAGCTCCAGGCCAATGAGAGACCCTGTCTCACAAGAGGTGAGCAACACTGTGACAGTGTCACTCAAGATTGTCCTCTGGATTCCATACTCACACTCACATGTGTGCCTAAACATGTACATACAAACACACAAAGACAAAATTATGCCCCATCTACACACACAAGGGTCATGAACTCTCTCTCTCTCAACATATATATCTATATATCTATATCTATATCTATCTATATCTATATCTATATCTATATCTATATCTATATCTATATCTATATCTATATCTATATCTATATCTAATCTATCTATCTATCTATATATATATTTCATGACATATATATATATATACATACATATATATATACACATACATATATAATATATATATAAGCACCATGAATTCCATAGAGTTTAAAAAATTTTTGCTGTTTTTGACTTAAGAGCCTCCTTAAATTTTACTTTTATTTTTATTTATTTATTTATTTCAGAGAAAAAGGAAAAGGGAAGGAGAAGGAGAAAATGGCTTGCCAGGGCCTTCAGCCACTGCAAACAAACTCCAGATGCATGTGTTACATTGTGCATCTGGCTTACGTGGGTCCTGGGGCATCAAACTTGGGTCCTTTGGTTTTTCAGTCAAGTACTTTAACTGCTAAGCCAGCTCTCCAGCCCCCACTGATTGTTTTACAATTAATGTATGTTAATAACTATAATAAATTTGTGTTCTACACATATCTTGTGTATTAGTCATGGTTTTAGATTATTAGGATTTATGAGTGATCACAAAATCAGTTACCCACCTTTGTGGAGATTTTAGTCTAAAGGTAAAAGAGAAAGAGATCACAAAGAATGAAAACAAAAAAGCAGAGCAACATAAAGGCTATGGGAGTGCTCAGTGGGGAAACTGCTGCTTAAATCACTAACAGAGAAATGCCTCATTGAGATGAGGAAACTCAAGCACTCATATGGGTGATGCTGAGTTAGATATGGTGAAAACTGGGATATGCTCTTTCCAAGTGCAGAATAGCTGATGTAGGGACATGAGGCTTTGCTGAGGAATAGAATAGCAAGGGTTATAGTCTGGATATAGCAGAATACTACTGAAAGAAAATTTATATTGCAGGAGTTAGGGTTTGGGAAAAGGGATGTCAAAGGGGCAGTTTGTGTCTGAATTGCAGCTTTGATAAATACAGAACTGGTGAAACATTGCAGAATTTTGTAAAGGCAAGTCAGTGATTGTGTGTGTGTGTGTGTGCTTTCCATGAAGGCTATATTGAGAATAGAAAATAAAGAAACAAGTATAGAAGACAGGAGAATACAGCTGAAACTAAAAGAAAGAAGCTAATGGGAGTGGGGAGCAACAAAGGAGGAAGTATTCTTATGTAGATATATGAAGATAGAACCAACTAAATCTTTTAGCATACAATGAGATATAATGAGGGAAATGAAATATGACCCCATGGATTTTGATCTGAGCAACTAGAAAGATGAATTGAGCATTTACTAACATGGGGCAGGCTATAGGTTATCTATGGATTGATATAGAGCTTCAAGAATTCAGTATAAGCTATATTACGTTAGAAATGTTTGTCAGGTATCCATGTTTAATATCAGGAAATAATAACCTGTGTCCCAGGATTGGAGGATGAAATAGAAATATAAACTTGG
The DNA here is from genome assembly GCF_020740685.1 of Jaculus jaculus. Lineage (NCBI taxonomy): Eukaryota > Metazoa > Chordata > Mammalia > Rodentia > Dipodidae > Jaculus > Jaculus jaculus. The sequence continues at coordinate 28,767,515 of NC_059106.1, read as the reverse complement.
GGGAAAATAGCATTTTAACTCTAAGATGGAATGAGATCACAGGGGAGGTTTTTGTAAAAAGAGGAAGGCAAAGAATGAAGCATGGATGAGCCCTGGGGAAATGGAACGTTACAGTTGAGCAGGAGAAGGAAAGAGCAGCAAAATGAGTTCGACTTGAAATAAGCCCTCCTGGGAATTTCAGCCAATGAAGCAGGGAATATATATTGAATACATACTATTACAGGGTCCTGGCTCATCACTCTGGAGGACACAGAACTAGGAAATATTGACTTCAGATGTACAGATGTACAGAGAGGTAGGTATATGGACAATAAACATTTTTATTGATTCAAAAAATGTCAATATTATTCATTTGAATGTAAAACACATTTATAGAATGTGAGTAACATGGTCTGAATCCTTACTCCCACATATGTATGTTATCTTAATGGCCAATGGGATAGAATTCAGACATGGAGCTCTTTAGGAATTGATTAACTCATTATAGTGAAGCCTATATGAATGGGATTAGTGACTATATAATGGAGTTTGAGGGTAGAAACCTTGTTTCTTTTTCCCTAGTCCTTTCTGCTGTGTGAAGACTCAGCTTCCACCTCCCCCTGATGATGCAGCATGGGAAGCACCATCTTGAATGCACACACGGATCTCTCACCAGACCCAGCCAGTCTGTGTCTTGATTTTTGGACTTCATAGACTCTACCACCATGAGCAATGAATCTGTTTCATATATATACCTGTTTCTTATATATAACCCCATCTGTAGTATTCTGTGACAGCAGCAGGGATGATGAAGCCAGTTAACATGCCCACTTCCCCAAATGCAATAGAATTGAGTTGGCTTTGGAGTTGGAGTTTGGTTCATGAGAGACAATATTCCCAGAAAGGGGACCAGCATTAGTGAAAGAACAGATGTGCCAAGGACTCTGGGAGGCCTCTGCATCAGGAAGAGCACAGCTAGCAGTTTCAAAACAACTAGGAGTTTCAAAACAGCTTGTATATCTTACATTTTAAACAAAGATGTTTAGCTTCTCTAAGTACTGCTCCCCTTTATTCATGCTATTTTTTTGACAATCATTGATTCTTATTTATTTTGTGTATATGTGTGTGGTTTGCATGTGGGCACACACATGTGTGGAAGCCAAACATCAGCATTAGATGACTTCCCTAATCACTCTCCACCTTACTGTTTTTTTTTTTTTTGAGATAATATCTCTCACTGAATCTAGAGCTCATGACTTGGGCCAAAAACCCCAGCCAGCAAGCCTGAGGGATCACTGATCTCTGCCTCACCAGCACTGGTTTTATCAGTATACACTACCATGTCGACTTTTTCATGGGTGCTGCGGATCTGAACTCAGGTCCCCATATTTGTGAAGCAAGCAAGTACTTTACCAACTGAGTCTTCTCCCTAATAACAACAGGTTGGTCTCCTGATAATATTTTCAGAGCAAGGTGGCCTGTTAGTAGAGAAAAAAATCAGAGAAAAAAAATCACATGTTTCTTGCATAAGGGAGTTAATAAAACAATCCATTCAACCTGCTATGAGGAAATATTTTCATTTGTTCTGTATGGTTGGTTTAGTTACTTTTTGTATCACTGTGACCAAATGCCTGACAAGAAATAACTTGAGAGAAAGACTATTTAGTCTCATGATTGAGGGGATACATTCCATCATGGTGGGGGAAGAAATGAAAACAACAACAACAAAAAAGAACATAGCCTCAAATCAGGAATCAGAGATAGACTTTGGCTGTCGCTGGGCTGCATTATGTCCCATAAGCCCTCCCTAATGGCTTACGATCTGCCAGCCATGCTGGCATCCCCTATCAAACGAGTGAAGGACATTTCACATTCAAACCTCAACAGCAGTTCAAGTTGCAAAGAAGGCTCTGGAAAAGCCTCAGAGGAAATTCTTGTTGATCCCCAGAAATCCTCTTGAGATGATCAAGTCAGTAGGTTCATTCAGAAGGACCACAAGTGTCAGAATTTATGAATACTATTAGCTTGCCTAAAGTACTGCATGTAGTCTAGTTCTGTTGACATCATAAGTAGAAATGAAGAATGAAGTAATAAGGCTTACTTTTTAGGAGCCATGCTCATCATTACTATAGTGGACCAGAAACCGATTGTGGATATAAGTGCATTCATATCCTCCTTATAGAGAAAGTTTATGATAGCACCAAATGATAAAAAGCATCTTTGAAAAAGCTAAAAATGTTTTATTGCTATTCAAATAAATGTAGGCTTGCTGCTTTCATTATTCTGACATTGTTTATACAGTATCTTAGATTGGTTTCCTTGGAAACAGAGTATGAGAACAGGCATTGCTTGCAGAAGGCTAATTGGTTGAAGCTTTCAAGACACACCTGCAAGGGAAAAGTAGGAGAACCAAAAATTCAATCAGCCTATAAAAGAGGCTGACATCTCCTTGTTGAGGTGTTCTAAGTCAGAGAATAATCCGGGCATCCACATTCCTGCGTGAACAACATGTCACAGGTTATGGGATGCCCTTAGTCAATACAGTATGTGGCACCAGGGATGTTCATTCATGAGCCATCAGTAGTGGACATTTCAGAAACATGTAAATAGGTGTGATAGCCCTCAGGGGGTATCTGGGACATAGTGAGGTCATTTATATAACCCACATCATGCTTATGATAGTCATATCACAAAAAGTGATGAGAAATTGGCAAATATCTGTGTTTGCACTAGTGCAACTTCATTGTAGTTCAGTGGGTAATGGTACTGACCCACTGAGCCAAATTCCTTATGGACCCAAGGCACAACTCTTTTTCTGCCTTGTTTTTTTTTTTAACTTTTTAGTTGACATTTTCACATACATACATGCTATATTTTTATCATATTCACTCACATAACTTCCTGTTATTTCCCCACTCTGCCTCCTCATCTACTGAATCTCTTTATCCCAACTCTCTTTCTTCTACTTTGATGTATGTTTGTTTTTATTTTTTCCTTCCTCCATCATTAATGATGATATGCTAGAGGGTCCAATATTGTGCAGGACCTGTGCAGATAGTGGTAGTTGGTGTCAGTTCATAAATGCAATGGCCACTTCATATTAGGAAGACAGTATTCCAAAGCACTTTTCACCATAATCTGGATCTGAAATTCTCTCTATCCCCTTTCTTCAATATTCCCTGAGTCTTTTAGGGGGTGATCCAGATGACTTACTTAGCACTGAGCACTCAACTTTCACATATTCTTAGCACTTGGATAAATTTTGAGCCCCCTCAGTAGTCATAGCCATGCACCAAAAGGACCTTCTTTGACCAAAGGTGAAAGCATCACTAATTTATGGACATAAACATAAATATTTAGAGGGAAACTTTATGGGAACAACATATCCATTTATCCAAGCAACAGCTTTCCCCTTTCAGCCTATGATATTTCCAGCAGTAGGATTTTGATTAAGTTTTTAGCACTAGATATGAATTCCTTTCCAGGGAGTGGTCATAAAATCTAATCAAAAAGTACTTGGTCACCCCCATAACAGTCGTACCACTATTGTACCAGTGAATACCTATCTTGTCTGCCTAGTTGGTTGCGTGGCTCACAGGGTCTATTGTTGGTGAAGATTACTGATAACTTTTCTCCCCACATCAGCCTACCTAGATAAAAATATTTAGTTGTATGCCATCAAGCCTGCCAAGGTAGAACTTTAATGTTTAATTTATTTGAAAAATTTCAGATAAAAACTGCTTCTTATATTTTGATGGCTTTTGCTTTCTTATTTTTGGATCATCATTCCTCTAACTTATTGGAGTGAGGAAAAATAGGAAAAGCAGCAATCAGTGGCAGCAGAGATGGGAAAATGAAATCTTTTACCAGAAGACCTGCTGGGTGTTAGATTTAATTTCACTTAGGGAGAAGAGAAATTGTGGTTATAAATCTATCTAGTTTGTTCTCTGTATGTGCTTGGTACAAAGTAAAGAAATATCAGCATAGAGTCTGGTTGAGCTGATGTAATTTGCATGCAGAGAATAATTGGCAGAGGAATGTAGAATGGAGGAGCAAACCATGGATATTATACTGGGTAAGAATCAAAGAGGCATTAAATGAGCATAAGAAATACCCTGGGATAGAACTTTGAGCCTAGACACTTGACATAGTTTTGTCACTTGCAACATAATGTACCTTACTTTCTTCAGTTGTGAAATGAGCTTAAATGGAGCCTTGCCTAACTCAAAAGGATATTATGTAAGGGTTTGAAAACTATAGAACACTAGAAAATATTACCGTTATGTGGACTGAACCAATGGGTCAAGAAAGCACACAGCTTTAAATGAACATTTCAGAACATAAATGCCACCTAGGAAATAGTCACTAAATATGTAGATAACTCAGCAAATGATAATCTCCATAAGTCCCTAAACACACTGTACTTACATACAAAGGACTCTGTGAATGCTGGCATCCTCTATCATATACAGATATGATTTTGAGAGCACCATAAAATTTTCATTCAGTGAATTGGATGCTTATAGAACAGTAAGTGGGGAATATTGTCTTTTGTTACTTTTTTTTCCTCATTTTTTATTATTTTTGGTCCATTACATTGGTAAGACCATTCAGACCAGTGCATATAACAGGAACCCACTCATAGGAATATGTTTCAAGACTTAGTGTGCCACCATCTCTTCAACTGATAAACATAGTCCTAAATAAAGGGAACTGGTTGAGAGCAACATTGATTCTAGAGAAATTGTGTTGTCCACAACCATAAGTCAAGAAAGTCCAGCATTTGTTATTTGGTATTTTTGTTTGTATGCCTTTTGTATTTACAAGCTTATAATTAAAAGGTATTTAGAAATATGTTTCTGGCTGGGGACATTTCTCAGTCAATAAAGTGCTTGTTATGCAAGCAAGAGAACCAGAGTTTGGATCTTCAGCACTCACATAAAAGTTGGGTGTAGTGTCATGTACTTGTAATGACAGTCTTGGAAAGGCTAAAACAGGAAGATTCCAAGGACTTGCTGACTATCTAGACTAGCCAAATGTGTAAGTTCTGAGTTCAGTGAGACAACCTATCTCAAAAATAAAGAAGTGAATAAATAAATAGAGAATTGAGGAAAACACCCAATGTCAACCTCTACACTCTACATACATGTGCATGCCTATACACATGCACCCTCTTGCATATTTATGCATCTGCACCCATACAAGCATGTACACATGTATACATGAGCAAAGTACATATAAAAATTAAATATTTATATTCACATATGATTTCAAGAATGCATAATTCTAATGCGTTAGATATAGACATATGGCCATGTAAAATAGCAAGATTTGACTGAATATAATATATGATCCCATTATATTAAGAAAGAACTTCTCTGTTAATAACTTGAAAACATTACATACAAGAATTATGCCTGTTTTTTAAAGAGGATTAAAAAAATCTTGACAATTGTAGAGCTTCTGATGTTATCGACAGAATCCTGCTGGGATGACCAACTTTCTCTTTTAATTTGAATAAACATGATCTCAATCCACTTATAATTAATTTGCTTTGCATAAATTTCCTGCTAACCTCTATGTTCTTGTTTTATATGGTGGCTGCTTGGCATAAACACAAGAGTATAATAGGGAGTGACAGTTCATCTGATGGACAAGTGCTGAGGCAAGACATGAGTTCTACAAAGTAGTACTAGGACACTATAAACCCAGTAAACAAATGCAGATGGAAAGCAAGCTTATGAATAACGAATAACGGATGCTTTGAACAGTGTTAAAATATGCGTTCTCTAGATGGCTGATGGATTTCACATTGAACAGACCCGAAGCACAGGGGAATACAAGGTGAGGTCCAACAAGGAAAGCCAACTCAATGATGTGAGGAGAAGCCTGGGAAATGGCAGCTGTGGGAAGAGATTTCAATAGTGCATCACCAAATTAGCTTGTCAGGTGAGGAATGTGTAACATGGATAGGACACAAAAGAGCAAATGCATACACAATAGGGACAACAAAAGAGAAAGAAGAAAGGATGAGAAAATAGAAAGTAAAATAGGTATATATTAAAAATGTGAAGCAGGGACGCCTTAGCGAAAGTTATTCACTCCTCTGTAAGCTGGAGGGAGCTAGCCTCACTCAGTAATATGTAGATTTTAGAGAAGCAAAATGTGAGTGGGTGAAAATGTAGAAAAAAATTCTTAAGCAAGAAGAACAGAACAGAGATGTTTGCTGCTCAAGTAAGAAATGTTTTTCTAAAGTGTTTGTGTTATTTGCTGTTTGAAGAAAAGAAACCCTCAATATAATGGTAATTCTTTACTGTGCATTACAGAGCATTAAGCTATTTTTCATAGATAACTTCACAGATAATGTCAATTTCCCCACTCAAGTGCCACTTTAAAATTTTAAAGTTTTGATTAGAATATAAAAGATATATTTAAGGTATCTTCCCTTCTCTACCTCCAGGAAATGTCATCAACTGCTTTTTCCTGCACAGATTAAGCTTTACCACAATAACCTTCATTGTCATGGTAGGAACAGGCACTACACCGTGTCTGTATCCAGGAGTGTATGACATCGTCTATGTTAGCCTAGCCCGTCATTGCTCTCACTCTTAGTAAGAAAATACTGTTGTGTAGGATAGATGGCTCCACTGGTAAAGTGCTTAGCGTGCAAGCCTCAGGCCCTGGGTTCAGAGCCTGGAAACAATGGATGTATGATCATGCTGTAGAACTTCTAAAACCATGAGACAAATTTAACACTGCTTACTTTATATTAATTTTCTTTGGCATTTTGTCAAAGAGAGGGAAAGCTGACCCAGAACAACTGGTATGAAGGCCGGGATTGTTAGTTAGAATTAACACTTGAAACCATGTGGAGGATATTTGGGAGGATATTTTACAGAGTTAAGAAAGGTTTAAAATGCAGGGTAGAGAAAACTGAAGCTGTTGTAAGCAGAGCTCAGTGGGTGATGCTCACAAGAGGTGGTCAGAGTTGAGCAAAAGGCTGACAGGACAGGCATACAGGAGACAGGGAATGCTGCTCGGAAGCAAAGCAGTTGCCTCTGCATATAGGCTCTGGCTTTGATCCCCAAAACACACACACACACACACACACACACACACACACACACACACACACACAATTTAGACTAAAGTTTGTTAATGAAACTTCAGGTGAAACTGTAAATTCTACTTGGAAATAGACCAGAGGCTACTCTTACTACACTGTGGCAAAGAGCATAGATCTATTTTGTCCATTCCCTGACACTATTCAGGAGGCCAGGCTTAAAGGTGAAAGACTGTTTGGCATAATGGAGGAAACTTCAAGTAAACAAAATATTTAGGTTATAACATGTGTGACGCTGACAGATTTTAGGAGCCAAGAGGGACAGTGTGGAAAGAGTTGGTAGAAAGGCAGAACCTATTCAGAAAACAAACAAACAAAAAATCCTGGGTCAGTGTATACATTGGGACAGTCTCAGGAACATGAAGCTTCCGGTGAAAGGCACTCAGAGACTGTTGCTTCTTTGGTTCAAGTGGGCCCAGGTACAGGTCATGCAGACAGCAGAACATCCTGCTTCCCCTGAGGTGAGGATTTTGTAACCAGCCAGGAAGCCCAGGACTGCCCTGTCTCCACCGCCCCAGAGCTGGGATTCCATCAAGCACCGCTGTGCCTGGCGTTTTATGTGGGTTCCTGGGTTCAAACTCAGGTCCTCATGCTTGTGCACCAAACACTTGACCCACTGAGCCCTGTCTCCAGCCCCTTTATTGTTTTTGAACCAGGCTACTTCCTAGTACATTTTCTATTTTGTTTTAAAAATTGAGACTTAGAAATTCATAAAGAAGGTGGATCATGAGTGTGGAAGCGAGGCTGTCCCAGAGCAAAGCACTGGCTGCTTCCTGGCTGGCTGGTGGTGGCCTCATGCTACACAGTCACACAGTGGAGTGTGTCCTGCCCTCAGGCTGGGGAGGATGCTCACTCAGCTCTTTCTCTTCGTAAAACAAAACAACAGAAAACCAAGTGATTTTTAGGGTCCAACCTATGATCTCATCTAATTCTAATTACCTAATCAGATGCTCCGTCCCCAAATCTATTACTATGTGGCTTTGGGGGTTAAGTTTCCACACATGGGTTTTGGAAGATACATTCAAACCACAGTATGTTGCAAAATCCACAACCTACATTCAACATGTTAGTCATTTTTAGATTTATAGCTAAGTGTATGGACTTGTGAAATAGATGAGGAATTTTTTATCCTGCAAAACATGTGCATCTACTAAGTGAAAACTTTACTTTCCCCTCTTTTTTTTTTTTTTTTCAGCTTCTGGTAAACTTCCATTTTTGTTTTTTTGTTTCTATGAATCGGCCTATCTTTTATGCCACATGCATGTAGAATTATTAGTATTTGTCTTGTTTGTGACTTGTTCCATTCAGCATAGTGGCCTCAAAGTTCTTTCATGATGTAGTATGTGCTAGAATCCTTTTTGTTTGTTTGTTTGTTTGTTTGTTTGTTTGTTTGTTGTTGAACCAGAAATATGATGTTACATAAACATGCTGACACTGTTTAAACCACTCACTCACCAGTGGGCATTTGGCTTGCTTCTGCCTGTTGGCTATTGATAATAGGTCATCTACAAAAATAGGTGTAAATATCTATTTCAGATTCTTTCATTCATTTGATGTGTATTCACAAATGTTAAGTTAGTTCTATTTGTTTTTTAATTCCTTGAGGAACTTCATTTTCCTCCATAACAACTGTATAACTTAGTAGCCTCCTCAAAAGTGATCAAAAATTTCAATTTCTGGGGCTTGGGAGTTGGCTCAGTGCTGCACAAGCTTGAGTACTCCAAATCGAAACTCTAGCATTCATGTAAAAAGCCAGAGTCTGTGGCAGACATTTGTAATCCCAGCCTTGTCTGTCAGCAAGAAGGAAGGTAGAGACAGGAGAATCCATTAGAAGCTTCGGGCCAGACAGACTGAGGAAGACAGAGGTGAGTGTGGGTTGATATTGTCCAAAATGGTTGAAAATTGCTGAATAAGTATGTTATTTATCTAATAGAATTTGACATGTGTGGTTATTTTTAAAGTTAATTTTATGCTCCATTCTCTACCTTTCTTCTCTCATTTTGGAATGTTGTTTACATATATTTCAGACTAGTCCTATTGTTCTGCAAGTAATTGTATCTGTTAATGAATTTTCATATCTATTTTCTCTATGGTACACATAGCACAGCATAATGTCTGTTGTTTCATCCTTAAGTCATTTGATTTTTTTTTTCTGCCCGCTTCCATATGTTTTTAGACCAATACACTGAATTTTTATGTCAGATATTTATTTTTTTAATTCTAGAATTTAAATTGCTCCATTTTTCATCATTTGCATTACTATGCTGCTGTTTACCATCTGTGCCTTCATTGTACATCTTTTTATGCTTCTCTCCATATTTATAATAGGTTCTTTGAAGTAAGTGTTTGATAATTCTAACATCTGTGTGAACTGTGAATCCATTTCTACTGACTGACATTTTCCCATCATAACTATAATTTATATTTTCATGTTTCCTCTAATGGATAGTGGTATTTGATAGTATTATGAATATTAGGATTGGATGTTTGCAGAGCCTCTGCTTTCTGATATTATCCTCTGAGCAATACTGATTTTTTAAAATATTTATTTATTTATTCATTTGACAGAGAAAGATGAGGAGAGAGAGAATGGGCATGCCAGGGCCTCCAGCCACTGCAAACAAATTCCAGATGTGTGTGTCCCCTTGTGCAGCTGGCTAATGTGGGTCCTGAGGAATCGAACCTGGGTCCTTTGGCTTTGCAAGAAAATGCCTTAACAGCTAAGCCATCCCTCCAGCCCCCCCAATACTGATTAAAGCCTAAGTTATCAGACCTGAATAAGACCCCCAGGCTATGGAGAAGTCACAGCAGCCTGAACCACTAGACAAATTTCTGTCCGGACCAGGGTGAAGGCTCCTCCTCCCATTCTCAGGGATCTCAGTGAGCCTGCAGCCCTGGACAAATCTTGGGTCCGAGATCAACAGGAATAGGGCCACTCCCCCTCTTCCCCTGCCCAGTCCAGTGCACCTGGCCATGCTGATAAGACTTAGGCTTCTCTTATAGCCCTGTGACCTTTGGCCCCTTGCCTAGAAAACTCCTTATATGGGGTATCCACCAGTAGCCCTCACACAGCCCCATTCCCTGCTACCCATACCCTGTACCTTTTCCCACCACTACATAGATCACCTGATTCTCCCTGTGTGCTGGAATGAATGCCCCTATATGCCAATTAGGCATCAGAAAGTAACCTTTGAACCCACCAATCCCCTTAGGACCCTCTTCCAGTTCTTTCTCTCAACTGCTTATAGAAACTAAGTCCCCTGATAAATTAATGAGCTGCTCTATGAAGCTGTCTCCCAGATGTTTCTTCCTGTTACACTTACAGCTACTTAAGACCCTTGACCATCCCAAGCCAGTTCAAGCCCTTGAGTTCTTTGTAGGTGGTCAGGGCAAGGATAGCACAGACAAAAATAGTGTGAACTTTCTCCATCCCATCCATGTACCTCAACCCTGACCAGATTTGACTAAACTACACCTGTTGGTAATGCAACACTTTCATTTTCCTGTGATGCATGACAACACTGGATTCCATGGAGATGAAGCAAATCCAGCTTTCCAAAGATGAAAGGCTATTGGTCAGGTTTGGATGCATTTGTTCAGAAAACTTCTCATGAATTCACCATTCCAAACCTTTATTTGGCTGCATAATTGAGCATCACCAAAATCAAAATCAGCTGTCTGGGGCTCAAATAAAATAGGAAACTCAGTAGAAGGGTCTACTGATGAGTAGGTGAATAATAGGGATGAGGAATGAAGTAGTTCCTATATTGTGTGCAGCTAGTCAGTGTTACAGGTCATGAAAGAATAAAGAGATATCTATGTGGCCTGGCAGAGCTGACAAACACAGAGATTTTTTTTTTTGTTGTTTAATTTAATTTATTAGTTTTCTTTTCAGCAAATACAGGCAGTTTGGTACCATTGTTTAGGCTCATCCATTATCTATCCCCACCCATTGGACCCTCCTTGTTGATGCAAATGGGTTGTGCATTGTGGAGTTAGCCCACAGTTATTGGTACGATAAATGTCTCTGCATATCATGACCCAACATGTGACTCTGACATTCTTTCCACCCCCTCTTCCTCAAAATTTCCCTGAGCCATGTTGGGTTCGTTTTTGGTTTGCTTCAGTGCTGAGGTGTTTGGGGCCTCTGAGGCTCTGGCTCTCTGATTTGGTAGGAGTTGATTTTTCTCTGTGTTGGTCTCCTTCCCCTTTGTGCTGGTATCTGGTTCATCAGGAAAAGTAAGTCCAGAAAGCAAACCTTGGAACTAAAAGCCAAAATGTCTTAATTCATGTTGCCCCACCAAATGATCAAAACACTGACTGAAGGCTGACTCATCAGGAGGCCAGGTGGCTCATACATATGAGGAAACCAATCTTTTGTCTAACTCATCAACCTATCAGAGCCACTCACATACATTCAAAGTAATTAATCCAATCCACCTAAAGGGTATAAAGCCCCCAAGTCAACTGTTCAGAACCCCTCCAAACTTGGAAGCTTTTCTTCTTTACTTTCATTTTCTTTTCTAACAAATTTTTGCTTAACTTTCTCTTCTGCTGTATCTATAGCGTATTTGTTCTTTCACACAAGACAATGAACTTGCAGAACACTGGGCTGAGGAGTTTTAGTTATCATTGAGTGTCTGGTACTCTAACCCCTAAGCTAAGCTCATCCGGAGCCTGTAAGTGCTCTGTCACTCTCAAAACCTACCCCATTACCATCATTGGATCTTCTGCCAGAGTTAGGCGGACTCAATATCAATTCCATGTCTGACTTTCCTTAGAGACGGGTGGCATGAGAAGCACATAGGACAGCTCAGATTTATTCATATTCCTTTTTTTGCCCCCCTCCCACGACCCATGATCCATCTGTGCAGTTTCTGAATTATCTGAGATTCTAGGTTAAGAACGTGTAAATTTTCTATTTATACATATTTTATCATTCACTCATGATTTTTAAAATTTTATTTATTTATCTGAGGAGGGAAGAAGAGGAAGATAAGAGAATGGCTGTACTAGGGCCTTGAGCCACTGCTACAAACAAACTCCAGACACATGCACTACTATGTGCATCTGGCTTACATGGGTACTTACATGGGGAATCAAACCTGGGTGCTTAGGCTTCACAGGCAAGTGTCTAAACCACTAAGCCATCTCTCCAGCTCCCACTTGTGAGTTTTTAATTAAAGACTTTCAATTCCTTTCTCTGTTCAGCTATTATGCTGAGAGCCATATTTAGTTTTATAAGCTTCTCCTCCATTTTTATTTGTTTGTTTTTCTCATGGTTTTTTCTTGTCCTGGAAATGTCAGAGTAGAATATTAGTACATTTCTTTTTAGTTCTGTAAGTACAGGAATTTCAAAAAAGAAAACAAAAAGGGGCTTTTTGTTTGTGAATAGAAAAGAAAGATTTTATTATTTTACTCATAAAAATGCTAATTATTTTTACAAATTTTCAAGCATGAAGGCTACCTATTTTGAGGTATATATTAACATTATAGCCAAAAGATAGATTATCTGTTAACCTATGCCCTTAGAACTTGAAAAAAGAAAAAAAAACCACATTATTTGTGGTGTCAGAATAGTCATCCTTTATTCTGCATTCAATATAGGTATAGTAAAGAAGAACTTATGCACTCCTATCTGTATATTAAATTAATAAATTAATAAAAGTCTCATTTTTTTTCTTTTTTGTTGAATTGTGCATTTATGGTTGATAGTACTTGAAAGTTACTTGGGATATATACCTGGCTCAGGTTTACAGGCTCCTCTTAGTAAGGATGTCAGTTATGAAAACTCCTAGACCCATGATTAAGGATAGAGCCCTAGACATTTGGTCACTTTATATGTTCCAGGCAAAACCACCATCACAACAGCTTTTCTGTCATAGTTCTTTTGCTTCCCAGCCAATCCTTCTCCAGGTCTCCACTCCATTTCCTCCAGGTTTCCACCTCCATTTCCTCCAGGTCTCCACCTCCATCTCTGTACTATATTGTTAATTCTTTACTAGAACATTTCCTTAAAAAAAAAAAAAAACAACTCAGCTGACTCAAAATTCATCTGTCTGTGGTGCATTCTCATTGTTAACAGGATCATGTTTCTTTGATATGCACACAGCAGTTTTGTATAGACTGTTACTCTGATTTATGGTATAATCCTTTAACTACCTTTGGTCTTTCTGCTTTTGCTGTATTTATCTTTTATTCTTTTATGCTGTGAGGTTTTTATTTTCTTTTTTGTATGAGAAATATATTTATCTTATTGACTATAGCATTTACCTTCCAGACCAGAAGCAGCTGATGGAAAATTATATTTCCGCTTACAGTTTCAGGGAAAAGTTTCATCATGCTGGGGAAGAGATGGCAAAGAAAGAAAGCTGCCTTACACTATCACATATCTGCAGTAAGGTAGAAGAAAGAAAGAGAGAGAGAGAGAGAGAGAGAGAGAGAGAGAGAGAGAGAGAGAGAGAGAGAGAGAGAGCACTGAGATAGCAAGGCCAGGCCCCAGTGACACACCTCCTCTAGCAAGGTGCTGACTTCCAAAAGCCCTAAGGGGGGGGGGGGGCTGGATGTGAGGCCTAATCACAAACACAGGTAGTTCTGGAGTACATTTCACATTCAAGCTACCACATTGACTTAATCTCTCATGTTCCATACAACCAACCAAACCATTTGTTTCCAAATGGCATTAACATTCTTCTTATTTCTGCATTCGTGTTTGGCTTTCTGGGAAGCCCATCTGGCAGTAGTTTTCTGTTGTAGAGAAGGTGAGATGGTCCTTGCATGGTCATCAGTTGACAGAGATTAATTTGATTCTGGGCATAGAGGGATCCTGGTATTTTCATGCTATACCCTTGCTTCCCTTGTCCTTTAGATTAGAAAATGTTGGTTTTTAGGATCAATGTATTTTGTTTCTTTTTTTTAAAAAATATTAATTAGTTTTGTATTCAGCAAATACAGTCAGTTTGGTACCATTATTAGGCTCATCCGTGACTTATGCCCTCCCTTTCACCCCTACTTGTTGAGGTATATGGGTCATGAATTGTGGAGTTAGCCCACAGTTATGGGTAGGATAAATGTTTCCGCATATCATGACCCAACATGTGGCTCTGACATACTTTTGGCCCCCTCTTCTGCAAAATTTCCCTGAGCCATGTTGGGTTCATTTTTGATCTCCTTCAGTGATAAGGTGTTGGGGACCTTTGGGTCTCTGGCTTTCTGATTTGGTAGGAGTTGATTTTTCCTTGTGTTGATCTCCTTCCCCCTTGTGCTGGTACCTGGTTCACCAGGAAAACAACACCCTTGCTTGTTTCACCAGTTTTTCTTAGTTTCATCCAGGGCCCTTTTGAGGTATGATGGGGTGGCTCTCTTCTTAGGATCTACATCTATATGAAAAATAGAAGCAGATTCTCCAATGGAGCATAAGTTAGCACCAGGACAAATGAGATAACCCTTACCTTTTTAATAGAAAATTTAATAGGTGTAGGCCCTCTGGTAGCCCATGATTGATGGTAGCTTGATAATGGAGAATGGGCTTATGTTTGGATATGGTTCTGACTTGTTTCTCAGCTCCTGCTATGGGTCCTGTACCACTGGGGGGATCAGTTAGCCAAATCAAGAGCAGTTGGTTCCCCACCATGGCTGTGTGCCACTATTGCACTTGTGTAGGCATAACAACAGGTTATTTGTGGCTAACTAGGTTAGATCATGAGTTGCTTGGAGAGATATTGTTCATTTTCCCCCAGTCATCCATGTAGCACCTTCTGGCACGAGACACATTGACTGTCTGGGACTGACTCTCTTCCAGCTTCCAGCCATGCCATTCTATTTTACGTGTCGACCACATAAGGTGTCTTCAGCAGTAGGGTCTTAACACTAACAAGAATTCTAGAAGAAAACTAATGAAATTTGATCAAATAGCTTTTCATCTATTCCAAGTGAATAGATATCAAGCTATTCAAAATTACTTCTTTTTCAGTTTTTAATCCTTCTAAATTTTTGAAGCTCTCATAACCATTGAACAAACTCCCCATCTCTAAACATTTATTGCTATTACCAGATATTCATTGTACAAATAATGGGCCCACTGTGACATTTTTGTACAAGTATGTAATGTATTATCATTGGTTTTGCCCCTCCCCAGTTTCCCACTATTATCGTTTGAATGTGAAATTTCCCCATAGACTCAAGCAACTGAGTATCTGATTCCCAGCTGGTGGTGCTGCTCAAGAAGGCTGTGGGAACTTCAGGAGGCAGAACCTACTGCAGAAAGTGTGTTGCTGGAGGCGTGTCTTGAGGTGTTGCAGCTGGGATCTAAGTTCAATCTGCTCTCTGCTTCCTGTGCTTCAGTGTGATGCCATATTTCCTCCCTTGCCTTGCTTTCCCTGCCACAAGGAAACTTCTCAAAACTGGAAGCCAAATGAGACCCTTTTCTTTCTATTAGCTGCTCTGATTGCATATTTGCTCATAATGAGAAGGTAAGCGATATACCTATTCTTTTCTTCCCTTCATCTTCCCCAGGTACCTTTCATCTTCCTTTTATATCTATGTGTCTTTTCTTTTATTAAGAAAAATATTTACTTATTTGAGAAAAAGGGAGAGAGAGAGAATGAGTACACCAGGACCTCCAGCCACTGCAAATGCACCCCGGACACATATGCCACCTTGTACATCTGGCTTATGTGGATACTGGGGATTC
Organism: Jaculus jaculus; assembly: GCF_020740685.1. Lineage (NCBI taxonomy): Eukaryota > Metazoa > Chordata > Mammalia > Rodentia > Dipodidae > Jaculus > Jaculus jaculus. The sequence goes on along the minus strand of NC_059106.1, from coordinate 28,751,721 downwards.
ATACCTGTGTTCATAACCTTCACAGGCAAGTGCCTTAACTGTTAAAACATCTTTCCAGCCTTAATGTCTTTTCTTTTTAAATCTGGAATCAACATGTGAGGAAACATGCTGTTTGCTTTCCTGATTCAGCTAATTTTACTTAATATCATGATCTCCAGTTCTACCCATTTTCCTGCAAATGACATGATTTTGGTTTTCTTTGTAGATGAGTAGTAAGGCTACATTGTACATACAAACCACATTTTTTACATTAGTCGTTCATTAGTGGATACCTGGATGGATTTCAGGACTTGGCTGCTGTGGGTAGTACTTCAATAAACATGTGTATGCTAGTGTTTCTATTAAGTGTGGACTTTGTTCTCATTGGGCATATACCCAGGAGTGGTAGAGATGAATAATGTGGTAGCTATTGTTATATTTATCTATTTAATTTTCATCATGACCACATCAGCTTACATTCCCATTAGCAGCATGTATGAGTCCATTTCACCACCAGTGATGTGAGATGGAAACTTGAAGTCATTTTGATTTGCAGTTCTTTGGTGGCTAGAGAAGCTGCACATTTTTTTCATGTGTTATTAAAAATATTTTCATTTATTTATTTTCAAGGAGATAGATAGACAGATAGAGAGACAGAGAGAGAGAGAGAGAGAAAAGGAATGGACATGCCAGGGCCTCCTGCTGCTGCAAAGAAACTCCAGATGCATGTCCCATTTTGTGTATCTGGCTTCAACTGTGTACTGAAGAAACAAATTCAGGACATCAGGCTTTGTGAGCAAATGCCTTTAACTGCTGGGCCATCTTTCCAGCCACTTTTAAAGTGTATTTTTATTGGTCATGTGTATTTCTTTTTCTCAAAAATATTTAGTTTCCTTACCCCACTCTACAACCATAAAAATAAATTCTAAGATCACATCATTTGAATACATTGAAAATGGAAAGCACTTGGAGTAGGTCTTTTAAGTAAGTCAACTGAACTCAGACTTGTGTACTAAACACATGTGACAATGACCCTTTAACACCTGTATCAGATACTCATTGGTACAACATATAGGACCAGAAGCAGTTTTTGGAAATAAAAGGACTATTTTGGCTTTTACATCCAGAATATAGTTCATCATGATGGGGAGAACATGACAGGAGCAAGAAGCCTGTGTCACATTGTCACATCAGTATGAAGGAAGCAGAGGAAGAAAACAGCAAGTTGGGCTGGGTTATAAAACTGCAAGGCCTACTCCCAGTGACCTACTGCCTACAGCAAGGCTCCAGATCCTAAAGGTTTCTCGACCTTCTCCAATAGCACCAGCAATAGGGGATTAAGTATTTAACTCACTCGTATTCGTGGCATAGTTTACATTCACACCAGCACACCAAAACCATCACCCCCAGTAGTCTTTGTCACATGTAAATGGACCATGTTATCTTCCTGCCAGAAACCTTTCCATTTATCTCCAGTGCCTTCTGAGTAATATTCACACCCTATAACACAAACTCCAATTGTCATGAGCACAGGCTCCTTTGCATTGGCCTCTCCTTGTGGCTTATCAAGCACCATACAGATTCAGCTTTTCTCAGAGAAGGAATATTAATTTTTTTTCTTTTTTTGTAAATACATGTGTGAGGTATGTAGGCACATATGTGTGTGGGATGCTTGTTCACATTTGTGGAGGCCAAAAGTTGATGGTGTCTGTTGCAGTCAGCTTCCCATTGCTGGGATAAACATCCAACCAGACATAGCTTGTAGGAGGAAAGGGTTTATTCTGGGCTCACAGAGTCCAGTGGACCACTGTCAATGGTGGAAGAATCTGGTTCCCTTTCATAGATCCAAGCAGAGAGACACCATCAACAGCTAGCTGCAACAGCAAGAACAGACTTCCAGAGCTCAAACCTGCTCTGAACACTCGACTGAGGATGCATACCCAAACACACCTTATGGCTGGGCCCCAGGGTCTGCACCCAGTGACATGGCCCCGCAAAGCAGGGATTGGCCTGTTAGAGGCACAGGTAGGAAGTTTACTTTTAATAAAAATCCTGAGACTATTGGGTCATACATTCAAGCTATCACAATCAAAGCACTACAGGTGTCTCCAAAGATAACTCAACATTTTAGCTACCCTAGCTAGCAGACTTACCCTGGAGGCTCTTTTTCTCTACCTCTTAAGTGCTGGGATTACAGACAGGCTGCCATGGCCACCTGACATCAGTATTGTTCCTGGGAACATGACCTGTGGACTTCATCCTTATGCAGCAATGGGTTTGGATTATCCATTGAGACACCTACCCAGTCAACCCAACATTTTTTTTAAAGGATACTTTATAGCCTGGCTAGCTTCACATTTTCTATGTTGCTGAGGTTGGCTTTGAACTTCTAATGTTTCTATCTCAGCTAGCACATGCTGCAATTATAGATGTGCCCCACAACATCCAGTTTATGCAAAGATAGGGATTCAACCCAGGGTTTTGTGCATGAAAGTCAAACACTACTGAGTCCCATCTTGGCCTGACACTGGAGTCTCTCTACATGTTGTTCCCATTGTCATGTTTATAAAGGATTGTTTTCTTACTGTAATTTTCAGACTAATACCATTTCATTAGTAATATCTACTTAAGCCATCCAGTGTGAGACTTCCTCTCTGTTCTTTTGTGTGTGTGTTTTATCTTCTTATCACAACACACCAACCCTGTCCATTGCTTGGGAAATAACAAATACTCAATATGCCTTTTAAACAAATGAATCAGTGCATTAATTAAATCAGGTAATACTGCCAACAACAGGCACAGAGAGAAAATTGTTGAAATCTAGCACAATGGGAAAGACCACCTAAAGTTTGGGCTGGCAGAGCTGAGCCCTGAGGTTTGCATATATTAACGAAAATCAATAAATAATGATAGGCTGGCTAGAAAGACAGAAACTGAGATTAAATCAATTAAGGATGTTGTCTCTATGTAAATTAGAAACATCAACTATATTCAGCTGCTAGAAATGGAAGATTAAAAGAATATTAATGAGCTGATCGCAACTTGATAAGACTTCCAAAATGGATTTTGTTTTGCTTGTTTGTTTTACCTCAGTGAGAGCCAAGTGGGAAGAAAAGGCATTCAGAGGGAGTCTTGTGTCTTCTCAATGTCTCATGGGCATTGTTTGCTGGAGGGTATGGCCTGAAAAGCTTGAACCTGCAAGCTAAATTAAAGGACGTGCTAATCCTTTCCCAGGTCTTCCATCCACATCAAGAAGTACATGGGATTCTTCCAAAGAGTCATGCTTGTCCACACACTCATCCTCCATGGTAGTGCCAATGTCAATTTGAGTTTTTTTTTTTTTTTTCCACTGTGATGGGCCCTTGACAGCATGGAGCTGCTGTACCACCACTGTTGAATGTGAAGGGATCCATGTCTTTCCATTCCCGAGGGCTCCCCCACCTCTCATCCCCAGAAATAGAAAAAAGATAAAACATTAAAAAAGATAATAAGGGGGAGAAAGTCTCACACTGGATGGCTTAGGAAGAATATTACTAATGAATAATCCTTAAGGAGGGGCTAAACCTTGTGATTGTAGTTAGATGCACATTGCTGGGATGAGCCTCCAAACCAGACAGAGTTTATGGGAGGAATGGGATTTATTGAAGCTTACAGATCCAGGGTAAATTCCACAATGGTGGAAGAAGCTGGCCTCCTTTACATGGATGCACACAGAGGGAAAAGCAATGACTACCCAAAAGCAAGCGCGCTCCAGGAACTCCAGACAGAGCTCAGGTACTCTGCATACCTTAGGCTGGTATTCAGATCTGAACTAAGTAACACCTTAGGGCTAGGCCCCAGGATCTGCCCACAGTGACACCTCTTCCAGCCAGGTGGCTAGAAATTCCAGTTTCAGCTTTAATAAAATGTTTGAGTCTATTTGGGGACATAAATTCAAACTACTACAACTGCCAAAAACCATTTATTGCTACTATTTATGCTCTCCTACACAAAGTTTCCTTCCCCAACTCAATACACAGATGCAATGCACACACACACACACACACACACACACACACACACACACAAGCATGTACACACACTACATATTCACTCAGATACATGCACATAACACATATGCACACATTTGTATTAGTCCCCTCATGACCTTCATCACCATTATCTCAAGAAACACGTTAATTCCACTCTGCTTCATCCAATGTACAAGATGGTGCTTAAAGTTATTCTTGGACTCACTATTTTTGTTAACCCTGGACTCATTATGGCTAATTTACTAATCTTGAAGTGACAGACTCCATCCCTACAACTGGGTGCAGTATAATTCTATCTCCATCTCCTCATATTTTTCTTGTTTTCTATAGCTTGTGAGCCTGTTGTTAGGTTCGGAATTCGGAAGACCATGGAGGCAGATGTTTCTTTCTGGGCCCAAAGTTGATTAATATCAGCAAGTTTCAGAGCAAGGAAGGGAAGAGGAGGTTATGGACTATCTTCTATGTGAAATAAAAGGTTTTAAAGTTCTTGTGAAGAGGTAAGAAGGAATGTGTCTTAGACTGCATTATATGGGGAGGATGGCTCACTTGAGGTGAGATACAAAGCCTCATCCTCATAATGTACAACATGCTGCTAATGATCCCCAAGAACCCAGAAGATCAGACAAAGAGAGTTCAATAGAAAAATAGGCTGGAAACTGTCTTTTATGTTATGAGAAAAATATATGCAATCAATAAAATTAAAATTGAATGTGGTTTCTCAAGAATATGTTTCATTATAGAATTTTAATGGTTTAGCTGTGACTGAAGCTCAGTTGGTAGGGTGCTTTCCTAGCATACATAAAGCCCTGATTGAAGCCCTACACCACATGGAACATAACTATGGTAGGGCATGCCTATAATCCCAGCACTTAGGAGGTGATGGCAGGGTGATCAGAAATCCAAAGTCATCCTAGGCAATATAAGTGAATTTATGGCCACCTTTGGCGATATGAGAAACTGTGCTAAAATAGAAAGGAAGGAAGGAAGGTTGGAATAAATCAACTGCTAAACCAGTGTTCTTGAAAGGATAACATACTTCCTTTTAGGGAAGGGCTTGGCATATTATGGTTATCTGATTATGGATTCATTAGGGTTTTCTTTGTATTAGTTTTTGGAGAGTCACTTTTGAGCCCATGATTTAGTCTTCTATTTTACTGTCCTCCTACAAAAGAGAGCATGCTAAATATGCTGATTTTACTCTGTTGTTTTGTACACTTTGTAAAAATTACCAAGATACTACTGTTCTCCCACACACTTCCTGAGGCCTCGTTGCATAGCATGAAGGACCTCCATGGAAATATTTCTGGTCAAAAATAATCATAACAGCAAATTCAATAGATAGTGACATTTTTGGAGGTGTGTATACATGAGTATGTTTGTTCTTATGTGTTTGGCACATATGTGTGCATGTGCAGAGGCCAAAGGAAAACCTATGGTGTCCTTCCTCAAGCAGTCAAGACCACTGTTTCTTGAGATAGCATCTGACATTGGCTTGAAGCTTACACATCAGGCTAGACTAACTGGCCAGCAAGACCCCATCTGCCTCTGAGTACTGAGATTTCTGGTGTGAACGGCCATATCCAGCATTTTACATGGCTTCCCAAACTCCAACTCGGGTCTTCATGCTTGTGTGGAAAGCAGTTTAAAGACTCAGCCTCAGTAAGTTGTTCTTGAATGCACCATTAGTCATCAGCCCTATGCTGAAGAAAAGCTGCAATCTTGCAGATAATTTTATGTTACAGAAGTTTAGTAAAGTTGTAGATATCCTGTCTTCCTCAAAGATGAATTCTGCCAGCAGCTTTTGATAAAGAAATTGTGGAGGCTTCAGCTGCAAAGGAGGGGGATCTTTGAAGATGGAGTATCTGCTATTTTCTACTGAGAAGTCTTTGGGAACAGGTTGTCAGCCTTCAGAGCCATTTGACATCAAAGCAAAAAATAAACACAGTCCCCAAGGGAACAATCCACTCTAAAACTCACAGGTATACTGGGGCCTGAATTTTGAACATGGCTACTGGCAGTGTTTTCAGATTTTTGCTGTATTGGAAGACATTCTCTTGCCATTTTTTTAATGCCCTGGCTGCCCATTAACAGACATGAGTTGAATGTTATTGACTTTAAGTCACATATTTGCATTAGTTTGGTGTCTTGGAGGACAGGAATTCTGACATGAATTCATTTTCTGGTCATGTTTACAAATGTACTTGCAACCCAGGTGCTGGAGACAGAAGCAGAATTTTGGGTAGGTGTGGTTGAGGCAGGGAGATATTATGAGATGTACAAGACTGTGAGTCATAGGCAGGCTAATGCTGAAGGTCAGTGAGCAAAAAGTCCATCCCTCTGAGTGCAGTGAACAGAAAAAGCAGTCACCTACGATAGTCAAAAAATAAAATAAAATAGAAATGTCCTTCTCTTTCAGAAAGCTCCTCTCTTTCTTTTTGTAAAATGCCTCTGGACACCCAAAACAGGGATCTTGAACCAGAACCACATAAACACTCAAGACCAATTCCACCCTGCATAGTATACTTATATTTCCTTATTCACTTTTAGTCAATCTAATATATATATATATATATATATATATATATATATATATATATATATATATAAAAATCTATCTATCTATCTATCTATCTATCTATCTATCTATCTATCTATCTATCTATCTACACACACACACACACACACACACACACACACACACACACAGGGTAAAAATTTAAAAAAGAGAATGCCCGCAGCCAGTGGTTCTTACACTCTTCCCACCCCCTTTTCCACAATGATCCCTGAACAATGGAAGGCATGCTGGAAATGTCCTTTATCTATGAACTTTCAACTTTGATGAGTGTTGAGTCTCCTCAGTGTCTAAAACATCACAGCTGGGAGATCATTAGACTAAAAATCTAAAGGTTCCTGGTTTGATCTTGGGTTTTGGCCACTCTTCTTTGTGTCTTGTTTAATTCTATCTGAGATGAAAATAACCATGACAATGCATTACAGAAGACCACATTGTCGTTTGAATGTAAACTTTCTCATAGGCCTAAGTGTTTTTATGTTGGTCCCCACCTAGTGCCACCATTTGGAAAGACTGTAGAACATCTAGAAGGTGGGGCCTCACTGGAATCCCTGGAGGTGAGCCTTGGAATTCTGTAGCCCAGCTTACTTCCTGGTCTCCTCCTGACTGTGGATGCAATGGGACCAGCAGGCTTCCTGTTGCTGCTGCCATGCCTTTCACCACTGGAACTATAAACTGAGATACACCCTTTTTTTCTCTAATTGCTTGTTTTCAGATGTTTTATTACCCATGATGCCTTCTATCTGATTATATTTTTACAAGCAGCTCACTTTGTTTTCTTAGAAACAAACTGAGAAGTAATCCATGGTAGTTATGGTGTGCACGTTCTTACTATTTTTCTGTGCTATATCCTTGTTATTTACTTCTAACACATTCCTCAGCATTGTTACTGTGATACCTGGCTTCATCTTTTGCTGTTCCCCTCTTTTGAAATGTACTGCTTGTTCATATATTTCCTTCTAGATGGGTCAGAACGTGCTTGAATTCTTTCTCTGCAGAAACAAAGGCAAAGCAAACTTTCTTTCACCTGTGTTATATATCTCTTTTATATCCTCATAAAATGCAGGTGCTAAGATGCTCTTTCATCCCAACACCTGCATTTTATGACTCTTATGATAGAATATATTTTATTTGTGACTCCTTACAGTGGATTGAAATGCAAACAAAAGTAATGGGATTCATTTAAAATGAAAGGCAGGAATGGCAATATGCTTATCTGGACTAATATTTTTAAATACCTATCAACCTAGAAATGATTAATATCACCTCTAAAAGACAAACCCACAGACAGTCTTTACCTGCCATTTGTTTACCACTTACTGCTGTAGGTAGTAGGCAGACATTAGGCTTGGAGGTCATTGAAGGACAGACACCCCTTCTGTTTCCCTGGTAACATTAGAAACAAAGAGAAGCATCACAATCACCCTGCCATAGGATTTAAAATACCATATAAAAGTAAGAGTCGTTTCCTTCTGACCAGAGAAACAAAGTGCATCTGGTAGTCAGTAGAGACCAAGTTACCTCCCCTAAGAGTTAGTCCAATGGAACCTGTCAGGTACTAACCTGGTCAAGAGAGGACTCCTCACCTAAAAACATTACATGGAGGTGGGAGAAATAATTATTCTCCTTAAAGAGAGAAAGCAGTATGTCCACAGTGTGCCTTCCCTGACTTCACTTGCTCAAAGACCCTCACAGACTCTTCTCACTTTTCTCAGTTCTATCTCAAAAGGAGTAACTTTAACTTTCCTCCATCTTGTTTGGATGTCTAAAAACCTAAGTATGCTTGCCCTGAAATTTAGGGGCTTTTCCACCTTTTTATAAATACATATACTTTGCTTTGGTCACACTTCATTATCAGTGGGTCTAAATTCTGTGGCTGTGAGATAAAGAACTCAAAAGTAAGAAACACTGCAGCATTACTTTTTAATATTGCTCAGGATTAGAAAGGTTTAAAACTATGCATGTAACTTTTAAATGGTAGATATTAATATAACCCTCAACTATGAAAAACATCTACTAAAAATAAAATAAAAGTCTCAAGTTTTCTAGGGCTCAGGCCTTCTATAATTAATTACCCAATCCAGATGATAAAGAAACAAAATGTGTTATGGAATTTGTTTGCAATGCCTCTCTTGTAATTTTCACATAAGTACAGAACCATAGGTGAATTTCATAATGATTTATTTTTTCCAATGGAGTATATTATCAGGAATCAAGTCTCATAGTAAATAGAGTTTATGGTATATCCTTAGGGAACAGAAAAATGTCAAGTGGAAGAACAGATAAAAAGAGGGTAGTGTTTTATCATACAATGGCTGTGTTCAAAACTGTCCTCAAATAAATTACAACTCTTGGGGGAAAGTTTTACTTATGACCCCTCTCCCTTTAGAGTAACTCAGAATCAAATGTAGGCACAAGAGTGAGGGTCATTGCCCAGGATTCAACTTCATACATTATGTCATTATCTCCATCATTATAGATACAGAAGGAGAGGCCATGCAACATCAGCAAAGGTGGCCAATCGCTGGACATGATTATGTGGCCAAGGCATCCTGTCATAGGATTGTGATTCCATTTGAAGGCTCTTTATTTGAATATGCACTATAAAGAAATATCTGTCAAAAATTATACCCCACATTTAAAACTGGCCTTGAGTCATACTTCAGAGCCAGACTCCTTGGAGTTATATCATGTTTCCAGAGCAAAATGAACTCACTTGGAAGATGGACAGGACCAGTAAGTCTACTATCATGTCATTTGTCAAGGAAACTATAAAAATCCTTCATGTTCACAGCCTAAGTAGCTGCACTTTTATCCTGGGATATTATTTTTTCTAAAAGAGAGGGGGGGGGAGGGAGAGAAAGAGAGGGAGAGAGGCAGATAGAGAGAAAGAATTGGCATGCCAGGGACTTCAGGCACTGCAAAAGAACTCCAGAAGCATGTGCCACCGTGTGCAACTGGCTTATGTGAGTCCTAAGGAATCCAATCTGGATTTTTTTTGTTTTGCAGGCTAGTTCCTTAACTACAAAGCAATCTCTCCAGCCCTTGTGCTACTATTTTAGTATGAGGAGTAAAAGTTTATTTTCTTAAAAGGTCAAGAGTCGAGGATATGAGTATGCCATTAAAGATAAAATCTAAGAGGATATAAATAAGTCATATGGAAACCTACTTTTTTGGACAATGGAGCACTCCGGAGCCATAGATTGTCACTAGAAATTTTTTCAGTGCCAAGAATGAGATACCTTCCTGTGAGTGTTGGCTAGGGAGGTCTCAGATGCCCCCAAAACATTACAGGGCCATAGCCACGGCCCTTGGTTTCCCACCAGGAATAGATGGTAAGACCTATTGCTGAAGACTCCACATACTTGGGCTGTAAGGACACTGAGAAATTCTGTTGTAACTGAGTTGAAATCCTCCCTCATGTAGACAATCTGACAGAAAGCTGGAAAAAGCCATGCTGCATGCAGTTCAATGGGAGAGAGAGAAATCACCAATGATGATACTCAACAGTGGACACTGCAAGCCTTATATTTGGCTAGCCAGGCCAAATGAGCCAATGGGTGCAATAGTGGCATGTCTGTTATGGGGGAAACCAACCACCTCTAATTTGACTGAAGGCCTCTCTATGTTATGGGATACATCCCTTATGCTGAAAACCTACAACAGGGGTTTATTACTACAAGCCCTAGGGGTATAACGTTTGCTGCTGTCTGGCTAAATGTATATACTATGCTCATCAAAACTGCCCAGTAAGCACTTCTACTGTTTACAACCATATATTAATGCTATTCTCACTTTTTGTTGGAGAACCTTCTTTTTTAACGTTTCAGTGACCTTGGGATGACTCAGAACACACCATGGTGCTAAGAAGAAGTGACAGAGGAGTGCTCAGCACTGAAATATCTCTATCACACCTTCCAAGGCTCAGGGTCCATGGCAGTACAGAGGATGGAAAGAATTTGAGAGCCAATGGAAGGGTAAGACTCCTTACAATGTGCTCCTCCAGACACCAATTGGCCTGGAGATCCATGACCTCACAGTGCCTGATACTACCTACACAGGACCATCAAAATAGTAGAAAAAGATGATCACATCAAAATAAAAGAGAGACTGATTGAGAGGGGGAGGGGATATGAGTGAGAGTGAAGTTTAAAAAGGGGAAAGTAAGGGTTGGGAAGGAATTACCATGGGATATTGTTTACAATCATGGAAGTTGTCAATAAAATATAATAAAAATAAATAAAATAACACCTTCTCCCTTCTTCTCACCCATATTTCCTCTCAGTCACATTATCATGTTTGTATGAAGATCCTGGGGTTGGGCTGTACATCCTTCAGTTAAGGAACTCTACATTAGCTTTCCATTCTTAGAATATTATGTTGCACTAGATCATCTTCCTGTGCTATGATCAGGGTAATGAGACTAGAATAAAGGTGTTGGGATGACATTACTAGAATTGTCAGGCTCAGAACCTGAATAAGGATGGCCCTATCAAGTTGCCTTGGTCACACATCCTTAATAGGACAATTTAGGAAACAAGTAACAGTGGAAAAGCAGAAGAAGATTTATTCAAAGAGGCCATATTAAGAAAGGAACAAGCCAGGCATGGTGGCACATGCCTTTAATCCTAGCATTTGGGAAGCAGAGGTAGGAGGATCATCATGAGTTCAGGGTTACCCTGAAAGCATATAGTGAATTCCAGGTCATCTTGAACTAGAGTGAGATCCTACCTCCAAAAATTAAAAACAAACAAACAAACAAAACCCAACCAATCAACCAAACAAACAGAAATAGATAAAAAGAAAAGGAACGGAAAACGGGTGCAGTGACCCCTCCTTGCCACATTCTATCTTCTGGGGTACTCACATGAGATTTGGGTTTAAACAGAGGGCAAGAGGTCTGCATAACTAAGCAGTCATGAGTATGATGTGCTCTAACCCATAATTGTCATCTTATCTCTAGTTTCCTGCATGGTGGTCTAATAAGTCTTCTGTAGTTTGTGAAATATTTTTTTCCCAGAAGGTAACTTATCCCCGTGGTTGGCCTCAGGGCTTCATCTTTTCTTTTTTCCAAGCATGAGACTCCTGGGAACATTTCCATTCCCTGTTGACTATCATGTCCACAATCTGATCGCCAAAGAGAGGAGACAAATGTCACTGTAGATTATCTTTATTCATGAAGGAACCCTTGCATTGAGGATCAATTCCTTCCAACTATGTGATTGTGAAGAAGTCATTTCATTCTGAATGACTCAATTTATATACATGTAAAATGGGCGACATTTTGGTAGTGTCAGAGCAACAAGGCTGCTATGACTTTCTGTTCATGAAGCAATTGGGATAGTATCCAGAAGCATTATTAAAAACATGTGACAACAGTAAAACTGGCTTATCTTTATAATGCATGTCTGTTGTCCCTATTTAACTTTGGCTTGAACCTCTGAGTTAGGAATCATCTTTCCCTAATCAGCTATTTTAGAATTGAGTTGATTGCTGCAAGCTTTATTACACTGTGCACACAAATTACCAATGCAATTTTGTCCACTTAATAACCTGATTAAAATGAGAAGAGACAAAATTATAAATAAGCCATCCTCTCCCATCTCTGCTATGAGGAAAAGCCCCCTGTAGTGACCATTTGAAATGTCATCTCTCCCATCTGTCCCAACACGCTAAAGGAATTTTCTTTAAAAACATAAGAGATGGGCTTTTCAATAAACTATCAGATTCTAAACTTTTCTTCTGGATATACGTTCAATTTTGTGTAATCTCTTGATTTTCATTATTCCTCTAATCCATAAAGAGCATTATGCTGTGGTATTTAGAAGAAATCACACAACCTTTAGAAATATCTCACTTTTATATTTGCAGATTTCATTAAGGCCAAGTGAGTGGAAAATTTACTTCAAAACTGCACACATACAAAGAATAAAAAGACACAAAAAGGTAGATTTTTTTTTTTTTTATATTGTGATCAAAGTCCTGGAAAACTTGCTGAAATCAAAGATGTATAATGCCACACAGGGTGGGTGCTCTTCACTTAAATGGATTACCAAGCATTTGTGTTACTGAAAAAACCCTGCAACTTGAGCAGTGTCCACATTTCTGGGCTGAAGGATGGAAAGACACAGAACAGAGCACACACACTAGTTCACCAAGTCACCAGTGATCACCATAGAGAGGAGGCTGGGAATGATTCTGGACTTTGTTTCTCACGTGCTCTTTGTTTACTTACTCCAATCACCAAGTGAAACTATGTCATGTTAGTTGTTTCTTGGACTTCCTGTCCCAGGTGACAAACAGGCCTTCCCCATGCCCACCTGCCTCTCCTTAGGCTCAGAGCCCCTTGCCCCCTGCTGCTGTGAACACAAAGTGGCAATAATGGCTGACAAGGTCTGAAGACAACATCTTTGTGACTAGCTGGTTACATGGTACTGCATCTCATCTCTATAAATAACTTGTTGCCACCATCTGCATTCTTCAGTGCCAACAGCTCTTTCCTGACCACTCTTCCCAGATCTGTTCTCTCCCTTCCAAGTCACACTAGAGCCTGTCACTATGTTTCAGGTTTGCTGCCATTTTCAGGTGCTATTTTCTTCTTTTTCTCTTCTCTTTAAGAAACACCTACACTATCACCCATAGTAAGTATCCCCTCTTTTATACTCTTTACTGGTGATAGTTGATTCTTGTTTCTGACAGAACCCTTTGAAGACACAACCCAGAATGCTAATCAACTTTTATATTTATATTCATTTTCTTCATGAGACCATGGACGTTGGAATGGAGGTACTCTGGAATATCCTGTTTTGTATTCTCAAGACAAAGTATGTTAAATACTGGTGCTTTAAAACAAACAGACAAGACTAAGTTAAGGTAATTTTTTTTAAATAAACTAAAATAATATCTTTTTAAAATTTTTTTGGTTTATTTTTATTTATTTATTTGAGAGCGACAGACAGAGAAAGAGGCAGAGAGAGAGAAAGAATGGGCACGCCAGGGCTTCCAGCCACCGCAGATGAATTCCAGATGCGCACACCCCCTTGTGCATCTGGCTAACGTGGGTCCAGGGGAATCGAGCCTCGAACCCGGGTCCTTAGGCTTCACAGGCAAGCGCTTAACCGCTAAGCCATCTCTCCAGCCCTAAAATAATATCTTCAAAGTCCACCAAACTTGTTGAAACACCACACATGATTACCATAAAGCCAGCAAGGTGGGACTCTCTGAGAAGTCCCCAGTCATGCTCTCGCATCTTTCTCTATTTCCAAGTGCCTCTCTTCCACTTAACACTCTTGCTTAAACTGTATATTTAAATATCTTAACATGTTTGACACCAGATCTTTACAAAACTATTTTCTGCAATCATGCCAAGGACCAAGGTTTTTCTGAGCAGAGGTCCCTAAAATTGTTAATGTAACTCATCAGTCTGCTCCATTGATAGTGCAAAGCTGTGTCTCCACTGCCCTTGAGAGTTCTGCTTCATGGATATGCTACTGAGTATCAAGATTCTCAGGTTTCGTATCTGCATAACGGAATTTATTATTTTTCATACTTTTGAACATTTTAGCATCCTATTATCAGTTTGTTATTCCACCTCTTCTTAAAAACAACACAATGTCTGCAAGGCTTTATGCCTTGAGACATGCCCGTTGCGGAGGAATGTGTATACAGAATAAATACTTTAGCATGATAAACTTTAATGCATTAGCTAAAAGAAGCTTGGTGAGAAGCAAATTAGTTGTGTTGACATTAATCTGACAGGATAATTAAGCAATTGACAATCCATGCTATATACTATTTTGCATGTATTTTAATTTTGACATGTCAAAGATGTGTTAGTGATGTTTTCATTGCTGTGAACAAATATCTGACCTGAAGCAACTCAAGGAAGGAGCAGGTTTATCTGGACTTAGAGCTTCTAGGGGCTGTTTCATGGTGGGGTAGGTATGGTGACAGGAACAGAAGTCACCAGGAAGCATAAAATGAACAGAAAGTGAGGCCTGAATCTAAAACCTCAAAGCCCCCACCCTATGACTCACTTCCTCCAGCAAGGCTACACATCTTAAAGGTTCTATGATCCTCTGAAACAATTCCAATAGATGAGGATAAAGTGTTCAAACACTTGAGCTTGTGGATGATATTTTATACTCAAACCACAACAAAGGGATATTTATTTATTTTTATTTTTTTTTACTTCTTCCAAAGTATTTCTTGCTCAGTCATAATCTTGTGGGACTAAGGTTCAGTTAAGATAAGGAATTAAGTTCCAATTTGCCACTTAACTACTTCCGGGCCATGGGTAAATTTCCTTACATCCCTCAGACAGTTTCCTCATTCAAGTGGAATGATGCACTTACATGCATGAATCACCACAGGAAAAATGAGATGATGAAATTTCACAAGGCGATTCCTCACACATACTGGGTGCTCTTTAAATTTCAGTTTCTCCCCTTGGGCACTTGCATGGGGTCTATGCTCAGCCATTGGTGCTCTTGTCTGCCAGTGTACTTAATTGACCATTTAGGTTTTGTTTGAGGTTTTCCAACTTGAAATCTTAAACCTTTCAGTCACATATCTTTATCCAAGCACATCAGTCCATTACAAATTTAACCTTGATCAAACTCTGTTGGCCTGAGCAACAGAAAGTAGCCAGCTCTTATGCATGTATCCGAGTTCTTACAAGGTTTTCTACAGTCTTTCCTTCTCCTTAGAAAGTTCATAAACCACGTCTCCCAATACAGTTCTCTCTGCACTTGTACTTAGCATTTTCAAACTCTTTTCAGAACACTCCATACAGCTTGTATTACTGCTCTAGAAGGCATCTTCATTTGCAACCACCAAGTTTCCAATTCCTCTCACACAGAAGTTCCAAAAGACCAAAATCCACATGGTCAGTTTCATCTCAGAACTCTATTCTACACCGTGGTACAAATTCTGTAGTAGATAGCTTTATGTTTGGGGGATGAACTTCTAAACCTGGCAGAATTAGGAAGAGAAAGATTTATTTTAAAGTTACAGATGCATAATGGCAAAAAAGAGAGAGAGAGAGAGAGAGAGAAAACCCACCACCAAAAGCAAGAGGAAAAACCAGTAGCCAAACCGCAAGGAACCCAGACAGAACTCAGGCATTTTGCATATCTTAGGCAAGAATTCAGACCTGCCCCCAGTGACACATCATCCAGCCAGGTAGCTGGACATCCAACATGCTTTCATAAAACTCAAGAATCTTTTGGGATATCCATTCATGCCACCACATCAAAGATTAGTCTAGGGAAGGGCCTGTGACGGAATCCTTCCCAGAAAACACAGACTTACTTCTTTACAAATTAAAAAGCTGGAAATTTTGATGAAGAAAGCATGTGGCCCTACATGTTCCTTATTACCATAGTACACGGTTATTTGTGATTTTGGATTATGGAGACATGACTAACAAAATTCTGTCAAACTCTCAGTGAGACCTTAGTTGGAGTTTTAGTCCATCTTTCTACAACCATAATAGAATGCCCAACAGTTGGTATTTTAATCAAGAACACAGTTTGGAAGGAAGAATGGTATTGGAAGATTAGATGGTCCTGTCTGCTCTGTGTTTGATGAGGACTTTCCAGGTACACCACAATTGTAAAGAAAGTTGTAAAGAAGCAGGAAACATGGATCTATGGAGAACAGGTCTCAAGGGAGGTCCTATGCTTCCTTTTAGCAATCCATTCTCATAGCTCCAGCAGAATAAGTCATATATTAAATGATCCAACAAGCTATATTCATTGCCTGCCAAAGGGCCCCAAAAAATAATTTTAAAGATTTAAAGGAATGAAAATTTAAATTAAGTTGTGGTTTATTTAAATCTCTAGTCATAGTACAATTTTATCCACATGGGATAAAAAAGGGACTGTATCATGTCCCTTAGTTCGAGATGAGCCTCCATGATTGCACTTGGTAATACCGAGCACATTAGTAGACTAGAATTGAAGCTTGCTGGTTTCTGTGACTGAGAAGTGCTCTTTTAAGGGACATTCTTGCAGGGGCACTGTAAACTGACTTCCTTGGTCCTCATAGGCACTTTTCTGTGGAAATAGGCATGGGCACTTCTTACTGATTCCCAATGGGACATGGATGCATACTGAATTTGGAAAAAATTAAATCAGAAAGTGAGAGTAAAAGTCAGCAAGACAGAACCTGGCACTGACTCCCCTTTCTCCTATGCATGATAATACCATATAAATGGTTTAAGAATTTTTCAGATGGAGCAGGAGATAACTAAGAATATTTTGAATTTTTGAAGAAGAAAACATTCTATAATGTTTTGTTTATAACAGAGATTTCCAGTTATATGACTTCATTCACTCAGTCCTTCATTTATTTTCATATCACTTGTTTACATCAAGTAAACCATATTAAGGCCTAAAAATATGATCACATTCTTTTGTTTGACATACTTTTCAGTAATTTAAAAAAAATATACTCTTAGCTTTAATAATTCTGATAGAATACTTATTCATAGTAGTACACTATATCATACTAGGGGTAGAAATACACTTCAAAAGGAGGCAGGATATTATTACTGGGTGACAATATGTAGGAAAAGTATGAAATTTTAGAATGTGTTTTAAAAAAGAAGAATCACACTTTTTTTTTCATAGATGAATGAGAGACCTGTATAAGAAACTTAGTACCTGGCCTTTTATAGGAATTCTTTACTGATCACTGATAAAGAGTGATCACTGGCCATCTTTTTTGGGTCAAGTGTCAAAAATGACAGTGTCCAGCCAGAGATAGGGCTAGGCACCATTTCCTGTGCTTTCATGCTCCTCAGGATAGGATCATTAAATGTCATTTATGTATACACTGTTGCCACTAGACACCCAGATTCAGCAGAAGAGTCACAAACATAAGGACTTGTTTGATTTCCAGCACCTACATAATAATTCTGGTGGTGTGTGACTACATTCTCAGATGGATGGATCCTATGAGCTCCAGGCTAGCCAGTATAGCATAATTGGTGACCCCCAGACCAGTAAGAAACATTTTCTCGAAAGAGGTAGATGGCACCTGAGAGACAGCACCCAAGGTTGTTCTCTAGCCCTAATATACACACAACTTAAAAAATCCTGCATCTGGTTTAAAAACCATAAAAGTATTTCAGCACAAGGAAGCTCAAGGCAATTGCTTCATATCACAAAGGAGAGACTATTGCTTTGTCTTTCCCTCACTTTTACATAACTTGGGTGGTAGCAATGACTCCAAAGGGATGAATAAACTAAAACCTACCATTTTCTTCCAGACCCAGCATGACATTCTAACATTCTAACTTCATGACCTTTTCTGAATTTGGTTTATACTTTGTTTTTGTTTGTTTCGTTTTTTCATGGTAGGGCCTCACTCTAGCCCAGGCTGACCTGGAACTCACTATGTAGTCTCTCAGGGTGGCCTCAAACTCATGGCAATCCTCCTACCTCTGCCTCCAAAGTGCTGGGATGAAAGGCCTTTGCCACCATGCCCAGCTGAATTTGGCTTATTCTTTTGCACTGTCTTTCTTCTGGAGACCTCTTTTCCAATTCAGTGGTCTTTTACAAATGTTTAGGTGTCAGACAGGATCCTACTGTCCTACCGCATCTCATCCATGCATCCATTGTTGTCATTAGACACCCAGATTCACTAGAAGAATCTTGAGCTTCCAGATCATTCACCACATAGACATGAACACAGGAAAGTGGAAGTCTTTGACATTCACCCCCAGATGATGTAGATCATGTTTCAGTCTTACATTTAGTATTTTACAGGTTTTATTTTTTTTTAAATTATTTATTTATTTATTTGAGAGCGACAGACACAGAGAGAAAGACAGGTAGAGGGAGAGAGAGAGAGAATGGGCGCGCCAGGGCTTCCAGCCTCTGCAAACGAACTCCAGACGCGTGCGCCCCCTTGTGCATCTGGCTAATGTGGGACCTGGGGAACCGAGCCTCGAACCGGGGTCCTTAGGCTTCACAGGCAAGCGCTTAACGACTAAGCCATCTCTCCAGCCCTTACAGGTTTTTTTTTTTTTTTTTTGAAAAATATACCAATATTTTTTTTGAGAGAGAGACAGAAAGCGAGTGAGTTTGGGTCCACCAGGATCTCCTGCCACTGCAATCAAACTCCAGACACATGCATCAGTTTGTGCAACTGACGGTATATGGGCACTGGCAATTGAACCTGGGATGTCTGGCTTTGCAAGCAAGTGCCTTTAACTGCTTGCTGAGCCATTTCTAAGAGTGTGACTTTTATAGGAAAGAAAAAAATTATCATGTTTTATATAAATTGTTTCCTTTAATAAATTTTGAGCCAGTTTCCAGAAATTTGTATTTGACAAGACTTGATAACCCTTTTCTCAAAGATGCAATTGTGCTAAGCAAATTTTGTTAAGCACCATTTAAACTGATTTGACTTGACACCAAAAATAAATTGCACAAATTCCCTCGACCTTCATCATTCTTATTTTGTAATAATTGTCATCCCTTTAGACAGGAGTGAATGAATGGCAGAGATGATGGATAGTGAGCATGGTCATCCACTCGGAGAGTCAGCTAAGCATGCTACTTGCTTTAGTCCGGGCCTTGGAGGTATGCAGGTCTATCTTTCTGTAGCAGAAGCATGTAGTTCAGGCTTCCATTTCCTTATTCTGACGTTCAACCTCATTCATAGGCTGCATATTCCAGAGTGGGTGTTTGTTCCTATCCTTATGTCATTTCTCTTCTCTCTCTCCTCTCTTTTTTTCTCTCCCTAGCTTCACACTGCCCAGTATTAAATTTCTAATCAGTGGGGAATTTTTACCATTTGAAACATTGTTCTCTCAAGTATTTATCACTGTGAGGTGAAAATGTTCTTGAATGGGTAGTAATCTTAGTGTGCCTGCTGTACTCTTGGACCTGAAGAAAATGGAAATTTTAAAATAGGTCTCATTTTTAACCAGGACCATTAACGCAAAGGAAGAAAGCAGGTAGGTCATCTCAACCCTTTGAAAAGTCAGCAAATAAAGGGTTTGACTTAGAGAATTAAGGTTTCATGGAGCTGACGGACCATCAAAAGGCAGCACTGTCGCATAGGATTTTGGGGCTTTATGATGCTTTTTTACACATTCACTAGACTTGGTAAGGTGGATTCTGTGTGGTGTGTGTGATGTGAATATGTATACTGTATGCACATGCATGTGCAAATGAATACATCATATGTGCATAGACGTGGAGACCATAGCAGACATCAAGCGTCCTTCTTCTTCACTCTTTGGTGTAATTTTTTGCATATTTTTTTGAGGGAAAGCAAGAGAGGGTTGGGGGGAGAGACATAGGGCAACTTGGTGAACCAGGGCCTCCAGCCACTGCAATCAAACTCCAGCTGCATGCACCATCTTTTGTGCATGTGCAACCTTGTGTGCTTGCGTCACCTTGTGCATATGGCTTACGTGGGACCTGGGAAGTTGAACATGAGTCCTTAGGCTTTGCAGGCAAGCACCTTAACTGTGAAGCCATCTCTCAGGCCCTGGTATTACTTTTTTGAAATAAAGTCTCTAACTGGGCTGACCAATGAATCCCAGCAATTCTCCTGTCTCTGCCACCCTCTCCCCACTGGACTGGGGCTACAGACATGTATGGACACACCCATTTTAAATGTTAAACTCAAGCCCTCTAGGTCCCTCATGACAAAAAGGCAAGCACCCTTACCTATTAAGCCATTTCCCCATCCCCCTATATAGGAATTATTAATTGCCTTTAACTTATAGCTGATCTCAGAAGGGCAGAAGGCATGCCAGGTTTTACTGTATTAGTTACTTTTTCTCATTTCACAAAATACCCAACATGAAGCAACTTAAGGAAGCAATGGTTTTATTTTAGGTCTCAATTTGAGGTTATAGACAAACATGGGTAATTTGCCTACATCACACAGTAGAACTTTCATGTGTAGGTAATCTGTCAACATTCACAGCAATTTCCTAGTTCTGATTTCACTTTGACCTCATAATTACATTCCTCCAAAAGTGTCGTAGACTTTTGTATCTATTTACCTGATAAGTAAAATAAGGTTAGGGAAGTTATTCAGTTTACTGACCATCACCCACACTTTCTAACTATCCTTCCTCAATGCATCCAGACCCCTTCTGCTACTAGGAAGTTTCCTTAATGATTTTCATGATGTGTGAGATGGGTCAGCTAAAAGTGATAGAGATAGGAAGATATGATTAGTTCCCCAGCCATCCATGCCCATGTCCAACCTGAAAGCGTCTCTGAGCCTTTGCCATAGTTTGTCCTGGGCACCTTGGAAAGTAGAATCTGGTCTTTCTCCTCAATGATTATACAATGTTTTATGAAATTTTTGTTAAATTAACATAAGGTATATTAAATTCATTGGTAAGCAAGTATTTTCTTTCTTTGAAAATATTTCTCTCTGACTAAGGGAACATGAGTAATATTTGTCCAAGAAACTTGTGGTCTAAGCTACCCAGGAGCAAACAGCCTGACATGATGCTCACACAAGTGCAATAGTGGCATACAGCCATGGTGTGTAACCAACTGCTCTTGATTTGGCTAACTGATCTGCTCAGTGGAATAGAACCCATAGCTGGAGCTGTGAAACAAGTCAGAACCATATCCAAAAATGAGCCTGCTCTCCATTATCAAGGTCTCACCAATCATGGGCTACAAGAGGCCATACACCTATTAAATTATCTCTAAAATAATAATAATTATCCCATCTATCTTGTGCTGACTTCACTGTCTGTTGGAGAATTTGCTTCTCTTTTTCAGATGGATGCAAATCCTGAGGAGAGAATCAGCCCATCGGACCTCAACAGGGCCCCAGCTAAAACCAAGAGTCATTGGGGAAATGAGCAAGAGTGCTGCCTTCTTGTTGAACCTGGTACCAGCACAAGGGTGAAGGAGATAGACACAGAGAACACTCAGCTCTTACCAAACCAGATATCCAGAGACACAGAGGCTCCTAGTACCTAATCACAGAAACAGACCTAAAACAAACACAACATGGCTCAGGGAAATTCATGGAAGAGGGGCAGAAAGATTGTTAGAGCCACATGTTGGGACATTATGCACAGAGACATTGCCTTTTACCCATAACTGATGGCTAACCACATAATGCACAACCAACATCCCTCAATGAGGAGGGCCCCTGTGGATGGGGTGGACAGGGAGGAGGCAAACGGTATCAACATGACTGTATACATACTGTGTTTATAACTAATTAAAAAAAATCTCTCTCTTTGTCTGTCTGTGTGTGCGTGCGCATGTGTGTGGGGTGTGTGTGTGTTTGTGTGTGTGTGTGTTACATGTGTGAGTACATGTATAGGCATTCACATCCATGGCACATGTGATGGCCAAACTTTGGGTGTTTATCTTTATCTTCTGCCTTCTTTGAGACAGTGTCTCTTGTTCTGTGAACCTGCATTTGTCAAGATAAGTGACAAATAAAATTTCAGTGATTCTTCTGTCTCCACCTCCCATCTCACCATAGGTGTGTTGGGATTAGAGATGTGTCTTCTGTGTCTGGCTTTACATGAGTGCAGGGGATCTGAACTCATGCCATTATGCTTGTTGCAACCCATGGAGATATCTCCAAACCCCCTCCCCCAAGCAGTATTTTCAATAGCTTTGAGGCTTCAGTTCCTCTTGGGGATACATGAAAGTCAACATTTACTGTTGCTGGTTTGAGGGTAGAATCCTTTTGAGTTCATGACTATGGATTTGACCTACTGATGCTTTGCTTGCACACTGCCATATCAATCTGCCATTTCTCCCTTCTGCAGGAGAGAGCTTCAGCTGTCAGATTCAATGTTCCCAGGCTTATTATTCTTGTACTTTATACCCTCATTACTGTGAGAGTCCCAGCCCAAGATGATGATATTCTTAATTTAGAATTATTAATATACTGAGTTATGAAGAAATAATTTATAGAGAAGGAAATATAATATGAAAGAACTATAAAAATAGTTGCTTTACACCTAGTATAAACAACAAGGGAGGGGAAACTCCTGGACTGAAAGGGAACTTGACTAAAACAGGCTGTCTTGATAAGAAGCTGTAACACTGAACTCTATCAGTCCAATTAATCTCCAAAAGTAGAATATAGATGAGTAAAAGTCATGAACGCATTTTAGTTCTCCTCTGAACCTCCTTATATAGTTCTAGTAGTTCCACTGCCAGGAACCCCTAGAGTGGTCCTTGGACAGACCAAGGGGCAAAAGGGAGAGAGAATACTAGGACACAGATCAGAAGGGGCCAATAGGAGACATATGACATGGTTTATTTCAAGTTCCCATCATGGACCCTTCTCTTGGCCCCATGCCTCACCCTCTGGCCTTATCTTTCTTTTTAAATGACACTCAAAATAGATTTTGTTCTGATTGTCCATCTCTGAGATACAAGGCTGGGCTGGGATCTGCTCTCAAACTCAAAGATAGTTTGCCTTCAGATAGTTCCACTTACACCTTGCAATCCTGTTACACACACACACACACACCACGTCAGCAAGACTGTTTCTGTGGGAAAATCTTCCATGATTACTCCTACTCAGTATGAATGAATATTCATTGATCCTGATAATTGGGTGGTTATCAGTTCTGAAACTAAATCTAAAGTTCCAAACAATTGTTATGCTGACAGCGAAGATAGCATAGGCATGGAGATATGCTGTTATGAATGAAGATGAGCATGGGAGGCATTGATTATTCCCTGTGCATATGAGGTAGAACCTTTGTTATCTCCAAAAACAATGGTGTGAAGCAGGTGGGAGCACTCCCATTTTCTAGATTAGAAAACAAAACCCAGAAGGATGTGTATAGCTCACTTACCTTTGTATAATTAATGACTGAGTGGAATTTAAGTAATTTGAATGAGAGGCTGACTTTGAGGTCCTTTACCCTTCCTCAATCATTGCAATTCCATTTAGAGCATCATAGAGAAACACAGAAAGGCAAGTAGATTTGGTATGCAGAGTAAACAACACCAATAACTTTGCAGCGTAAAGAACAGCCTCATGAAAGAAGGGACACTGTGGAATTTCAAACAGAGAGGTGAGGACAATCTGTCATTGGTTCCTCTGAGGGACTCTTGGTGACACATTGTGAGATGAACTAGAGCAACAGAGTCACAGCAGGTCCCCTGCTCGCTCATTATCCGTAAAGAGAAATCATCCGTTACAAGCAGCATGCAGAATGAATAAGAAAATGAAATGAAATGAACACTGGTAGAGTGGTATGCAATAGAGATCTATTTTATCATGCTGGAAATGCATTCTGGTTTGTCAGATGGAACGTTACATATACCACTTGGGAGACTTGTTCATACTCACTGCAAATTATTGTTATTTTATTTCCCATCCTGTTGATATGGAAGTAGTTACATAGTTATTGGTATGGCTCATACAGATATGGATACTGATAGATGCAGATAAGTGCACATCCATAGAGCTAATTTTAAATGTTCTCTCCCCTATGTTTTTCATTCATTACATCTACCCTTAATTTACCTGTCATTTATCATCTATCATTTGTATATTTCTTGTATGTCTGTCTGTATCATCTAGATATTTACATGCATCTATCATTAATATCATGATCTTTCAACTATTTATCTACATATTTATCTATCACCTGCATATGTACATGTACAATTTAATCTGGCAGATACTACTTTAATATTTTTCCTTGGGCTAATGGCATGAGGATTATATTCAAAATACATTGTTGAAATGAAGGTGAAATGAAGATGACTTCAAGGAAAACTTACTCCTGCCTCTGCTATCACTCACTCTTCAACAGAGGGAAAAGAAGGCAATATCCTAATACATTATCTGCATTCATATCTCCAGTACATGGCATCTTTCATCTTACAAGTTAGGGCCTCCAGTGGTTGATGCATCCTTACAAGTCAGCTACGGTCTTATACTCCCATCCATTCTCTTTCCTATATTGCTCTAACAGATGTTCTGAAAACTTCATTGGCACAGAAGTGTTTGTGATCACTTATAATTTGATGAGTTTTCATAGCATATCTGCCTTTCATCAGAAATGTCTAGACCTCATTGATGGCTATGACAAGTGGCTGTAGAAAAGTTAGTGGACAAGGAAAGAGGGTCAGAGTACTCCTTGCTCCCAAACTTCCACTATGCAGGAGACCCTTTTCCTGGCTCCATTCATACTCAATTTATTTTTATCTGTGGATAAAAGTATCATATTGACATCCCTGTCTCTTTTAATCAAGATCCATTTTTCAAAATTAGATGTTTAGAACATTATAAACTTCTGCTGGGAAATTTGCCCATTAATGTATTTTTTATTTCTTGGAGTCAAATGGGGGAAATGGGACATCTATAGACTTGGATTCTCTGATTACTCAGCATAAATGGCATGAGAAATTGACACCAAATAATTATGACTGATTGATTTATTCATTCCACAGAAGTTTGCTAGAAGACCATCCCATAGTCACACAATGGTGAAAAGACTGAAACACAATACTAAGAGGTACTTTTCTCCACAGTCAGGGACTATAGAAGATTAATAAATAAATAAATGCATAAATAGATAGGTGGATAGATATGGTAAGTAGTACCTCACAGTGAAATTGTCCTAAAAAAGTAAAATGGGTTTATGGGTGACCAGTCATACCAGTTGGAGTTGGAGGCTATGGCAAAGGGTGTTGCAGGAAGAACTTGGAAAGGTCCACTTTGAGCTGTAGCTAAAGGTTAAGTAAGAAGGAGCCAAAGAAATAAAGGGAAGGAGGAAAGTGTGCATGAGATGCAAGGACCAGCAAGGAGAATGCCAGAACGGAGGAATGTTATTACCAAATCTAACTGAGGAAGGTGTGGCTTTAGATGTGACTTTATTTTATTTTTTTAATTTGAGAGACAGAGTCAAAGAGAGGTAGAGGGAGAGAGAAAGAGAGAATAGGCACACCAGGGACTCTATCCCATCAAACAAATTCCAGATGTATGTACCACCTTGTGTATCTGGCTTATGTGGGTCCTAGGGAATTGAACCTGGGTCCTTTGGCTTTGCAGGCAAAACACCTCAAACCCTAAGCCATGTGTCCAGTCCTAGATGTGACTTTTAAGATGTGGATGAACACCAACCAGGCCATATAGAATTAAAGGAATACAGGAAAGAGCAGGAACAAGCTCACTCAGAAGAATAAAGTGAGAAATACTATAATGGGCTGGGGAGTCAGTAAACATTTGCTATGCAAGCATAAGGACCTGAGTTCTGATATCCAGAGCCCAAGTAAATGCCAGGTGAGAATGATATCCCACCTGTAATCACAGCTCTCAGAAGAGGCAGCAGAGCCCCTGTGGTAAGCTGGCTAGCTAGATAAGCCCAATTATTTAATTCTGAGCTCAAGATATTGACCCTGCCTTAGTAAACAGAAAGTAATCAAAGAAGACACTAGACATCAGCCTACAGCCCCCACATGTGTGCACATACACAATCATGGGCACTTGTATACACATGCAAATATGCATGCTCACTTGCACACATACACATCCAATAAAATCCTTGCTATAGCTGAGAATTTGACTGACCCACAAAAGTCCATGTGCCAAATTGCTGTCTGAGGGTAGTGACCTTGAGAAGTGATGGGATCATTGGAAAGTGGCATTTAACAGGAGTTCTTTAGGCCATTTGCAGTGTGTCACCAAGTAAGAGTAAGGAACCTGCCTTATTTATGTCTCTCTTTCTTTTGGTGGCTTATGGGATCAGCTATTTTCCCTGCCAAGTTTTCCCATCATATTGTACTGCCTCACCATAGGCCCCAAGCAGAGGGGTTATTTGATCATGGCATGAGACCTCTAAAAACCTTTGGTTGCCTCAGCTGTTTGAATATTGTAACAAAGGCTAATACAGATATCTAATTCTTCAAAGTCTATTTTGCATGAAAAATTGAGTTGCCCCTCAGTCTGATTTCACACACACCCTATGGCTTGTCTATGAATTTTGGCCCTAGGTTTTCTTTTCTATCATGTTAGCACCTCACACAGCTTGGTCTCACTATCCTGTTGGAGAACTGATTTTTCTTTTTTTTTATTTTTATTTTTATTTAATTTATTTATTTATTTGAGAGCGACAGACACAGAGAGAAAGACAGATAGAGGGAGACAGAGAGAATGGGCACGCCAGGGCTTCCAGCCTCTGCAAACGAACTCCAGACGCGTGCGCCCCCTTGTGCATCTGGCTAACGTAGGACCTGGGGAACCAAGCCTCGAACCGGGGTCCTTCGGCTTCACAGGCAAGCGCTTAACCGCTAAGCCATCTCTCCAGCCCAAGAACTGATTTTTCTTAATCTGCTCTTCAATTGGGCTTCTCTATTCAGTTGAGCTTCTCTGCTTTTGTTTGCTACATCTCAGCTATTAAATCATTTCTCCAGAGAAGAAACTACTCATTCCTCAACTGAATCATTCTTCATCCCTCCATCCCTCACATGTGGGTGGGAACATATGTATGTAGAGACCAGGCACTGACATTGGGGTCCTTCTCAATTGTTCTCCATATTCTATTTGGAGACAGGGTCTCTCACTAAACCTGGACTTCACTGATTTGGTTCGGCGAGCTAGCCAGCAAATTTTGTGAATTGTGTCTCCGATTAATCCAACAGTGTGATTACAGACACAAGCCACCATGCCCAGCTTTTATAAGAGTGCTGAGGATCTCTACTTAGGTCCTCATATTTGCACAGAAAGCTCTGTACTGACTGAGCCATTTTCCCAAGCATGTCAATTCTCCTGTAAAATCTATACCAAACTCTAGAATTTAATTCATCTTTTGTCCTCATATCGTAGCTCTACATTACTCTGTGAGTTTTATAGCACTTCCTCATCTTGTTGCAGTTACATAATATTATTAATTATTTATATCATCTCTCTGCTTGATCTTAATTATGTATCAAGGAGTTGTAAGATTTCATGCTTCCTTACATCATTTCCTTTGATTTTTTTTTTTCATAATGCCTCTCCCAGGCTCCAAGATGGCAGCAGTTCTCCATGCCACACTGTTACCAGTCAGAGTTCAGCCAAACTCTGAATTGGAGCATTGATTTATTTTTCTACCTTCTTTGCACCTGAGATAAGAGAACTCTAAGAGACTGTCTTATTCAATGCATGTCCCTAAAAATTCAGTGACATTCATCAAAATGCCTAAATGCTCACAATAAATAAGTAAATGACTTTATGAATGGACAAATATAAGAGGATTAATAAAACCTTTTGAGATGGATTAATGTGAAAATCTTTTTTTTTTAGCAAGAAACTTTTAAAAAATGTATTATATACAAAACATAGTAAGAGCTGAAAGCTAGAACTAATTTGATTTCATATTCTTACTTTTTCTACTAGGTTTTGAATTAAAAATTATAGCATTTATTACTCAAAATCTTTTAAACACATATGCATATAGTATTTGTGTGTATAGGGTATGTGTGGTGTGATGTACTATGTGTGGTATATGCATGTATAAGTGTGGACGTGTGGTAATTGGAAAAGATGCTTCCCAGTAGATTCAGGAGTTTATTAGATTTCCCGCTACTTGGCTGGAGGTGGTATATTTGGGTGGATCCTAGTGTTCAGCCCAAGAGTATGGTGGTGGATTTGGAATTGCAGTCTAAAATATGCCAAGTGCTGGAGCTCCTCCTGGAGCCCCTGAAGTGTTCCTGTTTATGGTTCAGCTTTTGGGTTTTGTCTTGTGGCTTTTTTTTTTTTTCCTCTCTCTCTCTGCTTGGACCTGTGAAATCAGACCAGCTCCTTCCATTATGGAAATTCCTCTATATCTTCAACAAATCCCTTCTTCCATAACTGTCCCTGGTCTGAAAGGTCGTCTCAGCAGCCTGAACCTGTCTACACAGGGTCAGAGGAGAATTCAGGCACTCTTCTCCTTTTCATCTGAGCATTTCCTTGAGACAGTCTCTTCCTCAGCCCAGAGCAACAGTTTTTGGTCAGTGAGACATGGTGTTTCTCACATCTCTGTCTGTCATGGACTGGGGTCATATACTCATGGGGCCATGCTCAACGTTTACATGGGTTCTAATGGGTTGAACTCAGGTGGTCTCATGCCTTCCCAAGTTCTCATGCTTACGGGGCAAGTCCTCTTAACTGCTAAGCCATCTACCCAGCCCTAAAAATAAAAATACATACATACATATTTTAGAGGTTGCTTGAACTCAGTGCTTATGATAGCTGACAAATGTAATTGTTAAATTTGGCATTACTAAAGTATTACGTTTTTTTGTTTATTTCTACTGTTTCTTACTTTGAAATTACTTAACACTACTCATAAAATATTATTTCTTTTAAAAGACAAAATATTTGTCACATTATCTACCTGGGTATTATGAAATGTATATTTATATATATTTTTGATGAAATTATGCTAACAGATCAGCCATGTTCAAACATTGTCAATGTTATTGTCAAATTATTGGCTGATAAAATGAAATAAAAGGGAATTCACTCTGTACCTATGAGGAAATGACTGCTGGTGGGTTGGTTAAACCTAGAGGTATTTAATTAATTGTAATGGAAATGCTCCATCAATGTTGAGGAATGTTGAAGGCAATTGGAGGACAGTGATGTTCATGGTGGCAGCCATGGCAAATCTCCAGAGGAACAGGAACATAGTAGGTGACAGTGGATAATGAACAAGTGTGGGTTGGCTGAATGAGTATCTTACTTTGCACAAACATCATACTTTGTGCAATGCTCACTGCTAGTTTCCCTCTGCCACCCTGTTGTAATGGAAATGACCATTTCTAAGGCATTGCCAAAGGGTAGAAATATGAGTGTGTCTTACCATCCCATGTACTCTTGAGACACTCCATGTTCCTTATGCTGGCCATGCTACTCTTGCAAGTTCTTTCAAATTAGAAATAGGAGAGGTCCCAATTGGAGCTCCCGACAAGACCCCTAAGCCCCCAAGGCAGGCAACTATGCCCAGCACTGAGCAGGGCAATTGCTACCACTTCTCATCTTTCTCTCCTTCAGCCTGCACCTTCCCTGGAAAAAAAAAAATATTGATCTGTTGGCTCTATAAACCGATTTTTATTTGTTCAAATATCCAGTTCATAATGTATAGTAAAATATGATTATGTTTTCCTTTCATAATATTAAAGTACTTTATTCACTCTTCCTCATAGAAAACACAATTCATACTCAGTGGAAAAGGTTTCTCCATTTCCACTTATAGCTCAAAAAAAACCATATTGGAAAGTCTGATCCATTTATAATACAATACACATTATATAATGTGATATAAATCATACTTTCATACCAACTGGAAAGAGATTTGACAGTTGGAGATGGATTCCTTAAAGTGGATGCTCAGGAAATTTCTGTGAAAAGAAATATGCTTCCTTAATCACTTCTCTTATAGCATGGGGGGAATGCTCCCACAGTAAAAACATTATAGTCAACAAAACTGAAATTGAACTAGGAGTGGAATGGGAGCTTGGCCTTGGCGTGGAATATTATGGTAATGAGGGATTTTATTGTATTTTTCTTACTTTGTGACTCCATACCCTCCATCAGTTTTTCCACATTAAATTTGCAATTGAAATTTCACTCCTTTCTTCTGTCACCTTGTGCAAGACTCGATATTTATATTCACAGCTCCCAGCATTTTATCTACCTTACTAAGTAATCCCTAAAACCAAATCTCCCTAATAACAATCTACTTTACATTTCAGTCTCTATGCATTTAAAACAATAGATCAGAACCATGGTTTATGAAATAGCTATAGTCCTATTTTTTCAAAGAAAAACACATATGGACAGGTGACATATTAGTGATGACATCCATGTCAGACTTAGTCAGAATGGGGATGTAGACCACATAGCTGGATGTTAGCACCTTATCTGTACCCCGCTGCCTCTGTGTGACCTTGAATGAGCCTCCAGAATCTCTGAACTTGTTTCTGTAACTGTGAAATAAAAGGCTTGTGTTGGACCCAGGATATGTTTTCCAGGTATAACATAGTAGGTTCAAAGTGAATGCTGAACCTGGATCAAAATCTAATTCTGCTATACTGATCAAGGTATCACTAACAAAACTGCTGCTATTGCATTACAAGCACCACTTAAAAAAATCCCAGTGGAATGGGAGGAGATTCATGAGTGATGAAAATAGAAGGCTGTTTGGATGAAGAATTTTTCATAGATGCAGTGGAGGT
The DNA here is from genome assembly GCF_020740685.1 of Jaculus jaculus. Taxonomy (NCBI): domain Eukaryota; kingdom Metazoa; phylum Chordata; class Mammalia; order Rodentia; family Dipodidae; genus Jaculus; species Jaculus jaculus. The sequence goes on along the minus strand of NC_059106.1, from coordinate 28,720,951 downwards.
AAAGAGGCGCATTTGCAGAACACATTATCATTTAAATTATTTCCACTCCCATATCAAAATTGCACTCTTAAAAAAGTTCCAACACATCAAAAATTGAGCTGAAAGGAGGTAATCGTGACAATGGTTCGTCACATTGCCTTCTCTGGCCCGTGTGCAAGCATGCTAAGCTATGATTGAATGGTTTGCAGATTGCTTTTTAAAAAAATAATGACATGGCTATCTTTGTAAAACAACAAAACCCCTGCATTTTCTAAGGTGCTTCTGCTGCTTAAAAACAAAAAAAACAAAACAAAAAAAACACATTTTCAAACTTCATTTTATGACCAGGCAGCTGTTCATGCTAAGCATTGCAAAACACATTTTAAACACTCACGTTTGTCTCGCTGCTATTTATCAGTTGAATTTCATTGTTTATTCCAAAGCAGCCAAATTCTTATTCATTTTTTTTTCTTCTATGATTTTGTTTTTCTCTGTCAGTAAATTATCACTTGGTCATATAGATGCAGGGTCTGATAAAGCTCAGACAAGTGGTATAGAGTAAGAATGACCTGAAAGTAAGGTCTTCTATTGGTGTTTGGTCCATAATTATTCTTTGAAAATTGAGGTAGTTTGAGTGGATGCACCCCAATAAATTTGATAGTTTTATTCAAGCTTGTGACATGGCTGGAGAGGTGTTTCTGGGAGCTGATCTGAACCCCAGCATAAGGCAAAGTGTTTGAGCTTTGCCTGGGGTTCCTGAAGTCTGTTTGCTTTTGGTGGTGTTTTTTCTCTCAGTGGGTGTGGGCCTGGGAAAAGGGACCCAGATTCCTTGGCAATTATAGAACTTCACCTGAATCTGTAAGCCTCAAATGAATTCCCTTCCTTCCATAACTGTCCCTCCCTTGGAGGTTCATCCCAGCAACATGAGGCTTACTATGACAGAAATGATTGGTGTTAGACACAAATTCTTTAGGTACTCTCCAATCCCATACATCTTGAAGAAACTTGGAGCTCCAGTGTTCATTTATTAAATACCTATTGGCTGATAATTTTAGGAATTGTGCATTAAAGAGGCAATACTACAATTGTCTTCTCTAAAACTGGAGTAGGTAATGAAAAATCCTATTTATTTATTTGTTATTGTATATTCATGTATTTATATCTTTATGGAACTCTAAAGGAACAGTGCAAAGGTAGTTCTGATGAAAGAAATGCATCATTTATTTTAATTTTTTTCATGTGTGTGTCAGTGTGAAACGGATCATGTGTGTGCATGTGTGCATGTAGATATCAGAGGACAACTTGGGTGATATTCTTCAGGAACATCATCCTCCTTGTTTCAGATAGGACTTCTTGTTACTCTAGAGCATACCAGTTAAAGTTGATTAGCTAGCCAGCAAGTTTCAGCTATCCTCTTGACGTTGCCTTCCCAGCACTGAGCAAACAGACGTGTGCTAGTGTGCGGGCATTGTTACAGCATTCTTATAAGGGTTTTGGGAAAAAACTCAGGTCCTCATGCTTACAAGGTCAGCACTTTAGTGACTGAGCTATATCCCCAGCCCCAAATCCCTAATATTAATAGTATAACACTTGCAGATAGTCATGGTTTTGAGAAACAAGGAAAGTACAGAGATTAAAAAAAAAAAACAAAAAAAAAACACGATGAGATAACAGGTCTCGTGGTGATAAAAGTTAAAGGGAGAGTGTAAGTGTTGCTGAGAGAAAAGTTGACTTAAAGGGCTGGGGAAGCCATGGTGAAGCTCACGCTCAATGCAGCTGAGCACACCCTTCCAGGCAGCAGAACCCTGACAGAGCAGGCATACAGAGGCTTTTCACAGAATCCTCAGTTGCATAATAGACATTATTTCATAAACAGCCCACTATCCTTGACTCTATTAGAGTATGAGTTTGTCTTCCCCATTTGTGTTAAGACAGTTCAAAATAAAAAAAAGTTCATTCACTCACAAAGGCTAAACTTTAATACAATTAAGCATTAAAATTGTACATCTAGTCATCTAGTTAAGAGTTTACTTGAATAAATGTTGTACTTCTGTGTGACCCATTTGATTTGACTTCAGCAAGAGTACCTTTTCCCCTGGACTTCCTTGTTCTTTTCATGAGGACAATTAAAGTCTTAATCCTGGGAGAGGAGGATGAAGCCCAGCTTCACAAATGCAATTTCTCTCCTTGTCATAGGGGTAGCAGTGAGCCAGAGGCCCTTCTATTCTGCGAGACTCTTTTTCTAGCCAAGGAGTTCTTCAGAGTCACACTTCTGACTTCGGGGATCTGGGCAGCGGCTATTATGAAACCCAGACCTGTAAGCTTCTGGTACCGCATCTCAAGCCAAATGCTCTGTAGTCCTAGGGCATCTGGGGCTTTATAGGGAAAGATAATCTCTCATCCCAGAGAGCTTCCGCCTGACCATATTTCCAAGAGGACTGAGATGGTTAATTTTGATTGTCTACTGTTTCGATATGGAATCACCTAAAGGTGGATTTTTAAGGTGGATTATCTGAAGGTTTAACTGAGGAGAGAACATGGTCCCCCAGAGGAGGTGTCACCTTGTGGTAGCAGCCCAGATTTGAAGAAGTCACAGAGAACAATAATGGTGTTGCCTATCTGCCTGCCTTCACCTCTTGCTGGAGAAAACATCTACCCTGTTGCTCTCATCTTTTCTCGGCATCAGACTCCAGCTTCTTCAGCCTTCCAACATAGGCTGAAGACAGTGACTCTTCAAGAGTCTTCCAAGCCTTTGACAACAGACTGGAACTGCAGAAACAGCCAGCTTTATAGACTAAGTATCTCCTCGGTTCTCAGACTCTCAAGCATTCAGATTGTTGGGCTGCTAAGCAGTTCTTTTCCTCTAGAGATCCCTGGCTTATATAGAGAGTGATAGAGTAATATTAAATTGATTAAAAATAATTATTTAAACAGTTAATTATTACATACTATGTGCCAATAAAATTAAATACAATGCATATTTTCTAATTTAATTTGCACAACAAGGATGCTTATTTCATGATGATACACTTATCTTCACTCACATCATGTACAAGCACATGATCTGGCATTGAAAGCCAGATAACCTGATATTATGGGCCATGAATTTACCTAAATCTGGCATTTATTTTGCCTGGAATACATGCATTTCACTCAACATTGAGTGCCAGCTAGCTGGATAGGGAAGGTTTTGTGTTTAGTCATCTGCTCCACCAGACCCTGGTATGGAGGGAGACCCTCCCACTGTCAGAATTCACAGCATATATATACACAGCACACACACATATATATATATGAAACAAAAGGTGAAGTGAGGGCATATTTACATTGGACTACTTTTAGAAAGCAACTTCTGGTTCTAGCTTTCATCTAAGGTTCCTCTCCAGATCTATGCAAAGGCTCTTTCCCCACCCTGTTTCAACCCTGTTGCAGGCTGGAGCCTTTGCAAACATGGATCCTCTAACACTCTTATCTCCAGCAAAGCACTTGAGGATATCATGACTTCATATGGTGAAGGCAACATACTGTGGAACCTCACCAGCCATAGAAATGCAGTGGCAGTACTGAACTGAGCCCCACTCCACTCCCAACACCACACCAAATCATGATGGACAGGGACTCCTATCATGGTAAGAGATTCTGAGCTTAATTTACTTCCAGGTTAGCCTACCTTATCTCATTTAGGAACTTTTTTAATGTTAGAATTAAAATAAGTATTATTAAATGGCAAGACCAGAAATCCTGGAGAAGGTAAATAAGAGGCTTTGTAGTTGGGTATGAGATAGCTAAGCTAACTAGATAAGAGGGCAGGCCGTGCTCTGGGAAAATAAACCATAAAGCCAGGTTTGGTGGGCTCTGGCAACCTCTATGGAGCATACACAAGGCACCATTGCTAGTTCTGCTAGTAAACTTTATGAGTAGTGGTACATTTCCCTGCATCAAATGCATCTAATTGTAAAAGACTGAATTGTGGGTAAGGATGGCTTCTAAGAAAGCCTCTACTCATTTCAGGATAAAGACCACCTTGGACAATGCCAAGGACAAGGAAGGGCAGGAGAAATGATAAATCAAGACATACATGTACGAATACTAGAAGGACCAGATCTGAATAAACAGAAAGAATACTTTGACCAATGTGGCTAGGCAGTTAATACAGTTCTCAGAAATGACAGTGGATCTGCTTCAAGCCAAGTTGCATCTATGAGGCTGTCAATCCAGCAAAAGAGCCATGGTCCTGAGTATTTTAACTATGCAGATAGCACTCTTATTTCAATTCTATCACTTTCAGAAGGGTGTGATCACGGTGCCCACCTAAGAGTGGTGAACCCATGGGGCAGGTAGACTTGGTGGGCAGCCAGGAGTGCTAGCCTTCCTCTGAAAAGTGGCCAGGTGGAGGCATGAGGTCTGCTGGCCTCTCTAGTGCTCAAGCACCTTTCCACTTCAAAACCACCAGCTGAGATCATTAAAATAAACAGACATATACAAAAAAGGACTACACACATTGTTTTCTGTTTGGGAAAAAAACATGTTCAGTTATTTATCAAGGAGACCTAGTATGTTGACTAAATCAGCACCGTTTGATGGTATTTCATCCTATAATATACTATTATTTCTAGACACTATTGATTCACCATATCACAGTTTCTAGGTTTTTGCTGTTACCCACAATGCTGGAAGGAGCATCGTATACATTATATTAGTAATATTGTGCTGGCTAAAATGGAAATGTGCATTCCTAGCAATAAGATTGCTGGGTGAAAGTTTGGGTACATTTGACTTCTAATAGCTATTGCCAAATTGCCCACCAGGATTGTCGCACGAGCTCATATTCTCATCAACTCTTATGAGAGGCCCTGTGGACTCCCACACTTCTACTGCTGAGAATCATTAAGCGTTCCTGTCTTTATTTTTCTGCCAGGAGAGACATCCTGAGTTCATCACTGCTTTGGTATGCATCCCTTCAGTAGCAACTAGTAGAGAAGAGCTTTGCATGTGCTTACTAGTGATTATTTTGAAAACGGGAAACTGCTATTTTCACAATTTGTATCTTAGAATATATATATATGGTGTGTGTGTGTGTGTAGGGGTGCTGGTGTGTGTGTAATATACTGTGCATATGGATGGGGTCTGCAAGTGTGAATGTGGATACATGCTGTACACACTTGTGTGGTGGCCAGGGTAGGACAATGTGTGCCCTTATCTTCTGTTACTTTTGTGTCAGTTGTTTGACAGAACCTGGAGCTACTGTTATTATAAATTATATTATTATTATTATTGATTTTGTTATTGTTATTATTCAGGCTGGCTGACGAGTGAGCTCCACCAGTTCTTCTATCTCCATTACCCTGAGGATTGGGGTTACAGGTATGTGTGGCTGCACCTGGCTTTTTACATGTTTGTTGAGGATTGAACTTAGATCCTCAAGCTTGTACAACAAGTACTCTTGCCATCTCTTAGGACAAAGTTCTTTTCTTAAGGATTTATCTGCTATCTTAAGTTTTCTTGTGGATTTATATGTTATGTTTTAAAAAGTAGAACTGGAGGCTGGAGAGATGGCTTAGAGGTTAAGGCACTTGTCTGCAAAGCCAAAGGATCCCGGCTCAATTCTCCAAGACACACATAAGCCAGATGCACAAGGGTGTGCATGAGTCTGAAGTTCATTTGCAGTGGCTGGAGGCCCTGGCATGCCAACTCTCTCCCTCTCTCTCTCTCTCTGACTCTTTTTCTCTCTAAAATAAATAAAATATTAAAAAAATTAAAGTTGTATCTATTATTATGATTTGATTACAACTGCTTGCTTTATTTTTGGACATTTGGATTTATCATTTCATTTCATAGAAAACAGGTAACAGGTATTACCTGTCATCTGTCAGAGTATTAACTATCAGACCAGGTAAGTTTGACTTATATCTCTGACTTATATCTGAATCCCAGTTTTCTTGCCTTGATGATGGGCATAGACAAATAACCTCACAGGTCTTAATTAATACAACTGAATTCATACTTAGAAAACTGTAGTATAGTGTTGAAACTATTGCTTGCAGAAAATATTGGCTCTGTTTTTATTCATCTTGGGTACATTAATCAATTTTTTCTTTATGTTTTCTTAAGATCTGAATTCTCCTTGAAAAGTAGAGATATTTTAAGATATGAATTCCAAAATTGTCTGAAAAGCAAGAAAAATAGTTTCAGATATATCTAATTCAGAGTTTTACTCAAAGCTAATTAATTATGAGCCTGAGTGCATGTTGAACCCTTTGATATCCTAACAACTGGGAGTGTTTCAGCCCTCACCCACAAAATAAAGAGAAATATATAAATTATTAATATAAGCAGGCATGTCCATTCTAGCTTATCTGATGAGGTTTACATTTTAAGGTACCCGTTTGCCAATGCTGTTCTCATGATTGGTCCTGCCCATGTTGGAGAGACCCATATTTAAAAAGGGGTAACACTCCCTGGATATATCTGGTCCATAGACATCTTGTGCTGTCCTGGAAGCAGAAGGTCTTTGATGCTTTTTGGGTGTTTTGGAAAAGATACAATGACAGGCATAATTTTCATATCTATGCCGAGTATTCTGAGGAAAGGCAGCCCTTCTTTTGGAGTCATAGTGTAAAGGTGTCTATCGGAGAACTGAAGGAGATGAACCAGTGTCCAAAGTGGGTACAATATTCCAAGCCCACCAGTGGTAGACAACGTCACAGGACACAACTGCACCAAGTACTGTAGCTGTGATTTTCAAGGCTCTTTCTAGGAAGAAATGAAAAAAATCCTTCAATAAGTGTGCTGTCAGGTTGACTAAGACTGGTTTTTGGCTTTTTATTTGTAATTCACATGCAAAGATTCTGGTAACATTCATTCTGGCATTTTTCAGTATAATTCTCCCTCTTGCATCCTCCCTCTTCCACCACCCAATTCCCTTCTCCCCTACAGTGTATGTATCCTTGTGCTCTTGCCTTTCCTCTCTTCCAGCTCATCCCTCTACATTCACTTTTTGGTTATGGTGCCATCTTATCAGACTTAATTCCCATTCCCCTATATATGCATAGTCATACATGTCTTATGCTAAGACACATATCTCAGAAGGAACATGCAGTTCTCATTTTCCTGAACTAGAATCACTTTACCTAATATTACTCTTTCCAAATCCATTCATTTTTCCAGCAAATTTCATTCTGTTGTACTCCTTCATGTAATTCTATTGTGCATATGGACTACATTTTTATCATATTGATTTGTCAGCGGACAGCTTGGATGATTGCAGCTCTTAGCTGTGGCTAATAGAGCCACAATAAGCATAGTTATGCGAACATTTCTGCAGAAGAGTTGGAGTCCTTAGGGTATGTGCCCAGGAGTGGTATATCTTGTTCCTAGGGGAGATCTATTTCTAACATTCTGCGATACTTCCATACTGATTGTCATACAGGCTGTGGACAATCCCACCAACAGGGGATGTGGGGTCCTTTTTCCCTCCATCTCACCAGCTTTTGTTGGCTGTTTTCTTGATGTTAGTCACTCTGACTGGGGTAAGATGGTTTCTCAAAGTTTTTTTTTTTTTTTAATTTCTAATAGAATTTTCCATGATTATAAAAAAAATCCATGTTAATTCCCTCCCTACCCCCAACACTTTCCCCTTTGAAATTCCATTCTCCCTCATATTACCACTCCATCACAATCATTATACTTAAATAAATACATTATCAAAGTATTAAGTGCCCTCCTCCTGTCCTTTCTCTTCCCTTTATGTCTCCTTTTTAACTTACTGGCCTCTGCTACCAAGTATTTTCATTCTCATGCAGAAGCCCAGTCATCTGTAGCTAGGATCCACATATGAGAGAGAACATGTGGCACTTGGCTTTCTGGGCCTGGGTTACCTCTCTTAGTATAATACTTTCCAGGTCCATCCATTTTTCTGCAAATTTCATAACTTCATTTTTCTTTACCGCTGAGTAGAACTCCATTGTATAAATGTGCCACATCTTCATTATCCACTCATCAGTTGAGGGACATCTAGGCTGGTTCCATTTCCCAGCTATTATAAATTGAGCAGCAATAAACATGGTTGAGCATGTACTTCTAAGGAAATGAGATGAGTCCTTAGGATATATGCCTAGGAGTGCTATAGCTGGGTCATATGGTAGATCAATCTTTAGCTGTTTTAGGAACCTCCACATTGATTTCCACAATGGTTGGACCAGATTGCATTCCCACCAGCAGTGTAGAAGGGTTCCTCTTTTTCCACATCGCCTCCAACATTTATGATCATTTGTTTTCATGATGGTAGCCAATCTGACAGGAGTGAGATGGAATCTCAATGTAGTTTTAATCTGCATTTCCCTGATGACTAGTGACATAGAACATTTTTTTAGATGCTTATATGCCATTTGTATTTCTTCCTTTGAGAATGCTCTATTTAGCTCCATAGCCCATTTTTTGATTGGCTTGTTTGATTCCTTATTATTTAACTTTTTGAGTTCTTTGTATATCCTAGATATTAATCCTCTATCAGATATATAGCTGGTGAAGATTTTTTTCCCATTCTGTAGGTTGCCTCTTTGCTTTTTTCACTGTGTCCTTTGCTTTGCAGTGCAAAATCTTTGTAATTTCATGAGGTCCCAGTGATTAATCTGTGATTTTATTGCCTGAGCAATTGGGGTTGTATTCAGAAAGTCTTTGCCAAGACCAATATGTTGAAGGGTTTCCCCTACTTTTTCCTCTAGCAGTTTCAGAGTTTCAGGTCTGATGTTAAGGTCTTTAATCCATTTGGACTTAATTCTTGTGCATGGAGAGAGAGAAGAATCTATTTTCATCCTTCTGCAGATACAATTCCAGGTTTCCCAACATCATTTGCTGAAGAGGCTGTCTTTTCTCCAATGAGTATTTTAGGTATTTTTATCGAATATCAAGTGGCTATAGCTACTTGGGCTTACATCTGGGTCCTCTGTTCTGTTCCACTGATCTATGTCTGTTTTTGTGCCAGTACCACGCTGTTTTTGTTACTATGGCTCTTTAATATAGGTTAAAATCAGGTACGGTGGTACCACTAGCCTTATTTTTGTTGCTCAGTATTATTTTAGGTATTCGAGGATTTTTGTGATTCCAAATGAATTTTTGGATTGTTTTTTCTATTTCCATGAAGAATGCTTTTGGAATTTTGATAGGGTTTGCATTAAATGTGTAGATTGCTTTTGGTAAGATTGCCATTTTCACAAAATTGATTCTTCCAATCCAGGAACAGGGGACGTTTCTCCACTTTCTAGCATCTCCTGCAATTTCTCGCTTGAGTTTTTTAAAGTTCTCCTTGTAGAGATTCTTTACTTCCTTGGTTAGATTTATTCCAATGTACTTTATTGATTTATTTATTTTTGATGCAATTGTGAATGACAGTGATTCTCTGATTTCATCCTCTGTGTGTTTGTTGTTAGCATATATGAAGGCTACTGATTTCTGTGTATTTATTTTGTATCCTGCTACATGGCTGTAGGTTTTTTATCAGTTCTAATAGTTTGCTAGTAGAGTTTTTAGGGTCCTTTATGTATAGAATCATGTCATCTGCAAATAATGATAATTTGATCTCTTCCTTTCCAATTTCTATCCCTTTTATGTGTGTCTCTTGCCTTATTGCTATGGCTAAGACTTCCAAAATTATATTAAATAAAAGTGGGGACAGTGGATGCCCTTGTCTTGTTCCTGATTTTAGTGGAAAAGCTTCCAGTTTTCCCCATTTTGTAATATGTTGGCTGTAGGCTTGTCATAAATAGCCTTTATTATATTGAGGTATGTTCCTTCTATTCCCAGTCTCTGTAGGAGTTTTATCATGAAGGGATGTTGGGTTTTGTCAAATGCTTTCTCTGAGTCCAATGAGATGATCATGTGATTTTTGTTCTTCAACCTGTTCATATAATGTATTACATTTATTGATTTGCATATATTGAACCATCCCTGCATCTCTGGGATAAAGCCTACTTGGTCAGAGTGAATGATATTTTTGATATACTCTTGTATTCTGTTTGCCAATATTTTGTTGCGAATTTTTGCATCTATGTTCATGAGGGAGATTGGTGTGTAATTTTCTTTTTTTTTGTTCTATCTTTGCCTGGTTTTGGTATCAGGGTGATGCTGGCCTCATAGAAGGAGTTTGATAGAATTCCTTCTTTTTCTATTTCCTGGAAAAGCTTAAGAAGCAATGGTGTTATCTCTTCCTTAAGTCTGATAAAATTCAGCAGTGAATCCATCTGGGACTGGGCTTTTTTTAGTTGGGAGATAATTGATAACTGTTCGGATCTCCATGTTTGTTATAGGTCTATTTAAGTGATTTATCTCATTTTCATTTAATTTAGGTAGGTCATATAAATCAAGAAAAGCATCCATTTCTTTCAGATTTTCATACTTTGTGGAGTATATGCTTTTATAGTATGTCCCTATGATTTTTTGAATTTCTCTGGAATCTGTTGTGATGTTACCTTTTTCATCTCTGATTTTATTAATTTGTGTCTCTTCTCTCTTTCTTTTGGTCAGATTTGCTAAGGGTTTATCAATCTTGTTTATCCTTTCAAAGAACCAACTCCATGTTTCATTATATCTTTGGATTTTTTTTTGTTTCTATTTCATTAATTTCTGCCCTAATCTTTATTATTTCTTCCCGCTTACTAATTTTTGGTTTGCCTTGTTCTTCTTTTTCCAAAGCTTTAAGGTAAAGCATTAGGTCGTTTACTTGCGACCTTTTTAATTTCTTAATATAGGCACTTAATGTTATAAATTTACCTCTTAGAACTATCTTCATTGTGTCCCAGAGATTTTGATATGTTGTGTTCTCATTATTGTTTGACGCTATAAATTTTTTGATTTCCTTCTTGATTTCTTCATTTACCGATTCATCATTTAGTAGTGTATTGTTTAGTTTCCATGATTTTGTGTATGCTCTATAGCCTTTCTTGCTACTGATTTGTAGTTTAATTCCATTGTGGTCAGATAGAATGCAAGGAATTATTTCAATTTTACTGAATTTGTTAAGATTTGCTTTGTGTCCTAATATATGGTCTATTTTAGAGAATGTTTCATGTGCTGCTGAAAAGAATGTATATTCTGCAGCCTTTGGATGAAATGTCCTGTGTATATCAGTTAGGTCCATTCCTTCTATGACCTCATCTAGTCCACATGCCTCTCTGTTTATTTTTTCCCAGGATAACCTGTCAATTGATGAGAGTGGGGTGTTAAAGTCACCCACCCCTCCTGTGTTTGGTGTTATCTGTGACCTTAGTTCTAATAGTGTTTGTTTGATGAACTTGGGAGCCCCCATGTTAGGTGCATGTATGTTTAGGATTGTAATGTCCTCCTGTTGGAGTGTGCCCCTAATCAATATAAAGTGACCTTCCTTATCTTTCTTGATTAATGTTGAACTAAAGTCTACCTTGTCAGATATTAGGATAGCAACCCCTGCTTGTTTTACAGGCCCATTTGCTTGAAACACCGTCTTCCAACCTTACACCCTAAGATAATGTCTATCCTTTGTAGAAAGGTGAGTTTCTTGGAGACAACAAATTGTAGGATTCTGCTTTTTAACCCAGTCTGCAAACCTATGTCTTTTCGTTGGGGCATTGAGGCTGTTGATATTAAGAGACATTATTGAAAGGTGTGTATTTATGTCTGCCATTTTTTTTTTTTTTTTGTAGTTCCAGTTCTGCCTGTGCTCTCTTGTGTTAACCAGTATTTGAGTATTGCTTGTTTTTCCTAGGTTCCTTAGATGTGTTCTTTTCCTTTTCTTCAGCATGGAGGATTCTATCAAGTATTTTCTGTAGAGCTGGCTTTGTCTTCAAATACTCCTATAACCTGCTTTTGTCATGGAATGTCCTTATTTCTCTGTCTATTTGAATGGATAGCTTTGCAGGATAAAGTAACCTTGGTTGACAGTTGTTATCTTTCAGAACTTGGAATATATCACTCCAAGCCCTTCTGGCTTTAAAAGTTTGTGTTGAATAATCTGCTGTAATCCTGATGGGCTTGCTTTTGTAGGTAACTTGATTTTTCTCTCTAACTGCTTTCAATACTTTTTCTTCAGTTTGTGTGTTTGGAAGTTTGATTATAATATGGCAAGGGAAGGTTCTTTCTGGGTTTTGTCTGGCTGGGGTTCTAAAGGCTTCCTGTATCTGTATTGGCACCTCTTTCCCAATTTGGGGGAAATTTTCTTCTATGATTTTGTTGAAGACGCCTACTATGCCTCTGGAGTGGAGTTCTTCTCCTTCTACTATGCCCTGAATTCTTATATTTGATCTTTTCATAGTGTCCTGAATATCTTGAAATTCCTACTCATACTTTTCTGTAAGTTTGTCTTTCTCTTTGTTGGATTGTATTAGATCTGCCACCTGGTCTTCTAGCTTAGATATTCTGTCCTCTCCTTCATCCATTCTACTGGTGAGATTTTCTACAGAGTTTTTTTATTTCATTAACTGTGTTCTTCATTGTTAGTAATTCTGACTGGTTTTTATTTATTATTTCTATTTCCTTATTTATGTCTTGTATTGCCTTCTTTATTTCATGAAATTGGTGTCCTGTGTCTTCTTTGATTCCTTTGATTTCCTCATTAAGTTCCTCTTTGACTCCTTTGATTTGTTCTCTGACTTCTTTGAACATATTTACAATCATTGTTTTGAAATCTTTCTCAGGCATTTCCTCTAACTTGTTCTCACTGGAGGTCATTTCTGATGCATTAATACTTTTAGGTGGATTCAAAGTTGTTTTGATTTGAATTTTCCTGATTGCTATGGATGCGGAAAATTTTTTGAAGTCCTTGTTGGCTATTTGGGTTTCTTTTGTGAACTATCTGCTCCTGTCATTGGCCTATTTAGTGATTTAAAAAAAAATGGAGTTTAAGTTTTGGAGTTTTTGTCAACTCTGGTAATTAGTCCCTTGTCTGAAGTATAATTGATAAATATTTTCTCTTTTTGGTCAGCTATCTATTTGCTTTACTGATGGTTTCTTTGGCTGTGAAGAGACTTCTTAATTTCATGTAGCCCCATTTATTGATGCCTGGGGTTGTTTCTTAGTGTTGTTACTTGAGTCCTGTTCAGAAAGTTCTTGCATATGTCTATGGCCTCTGGAGTTTTCTATCTGTTTTTACTTTTGCAGTTTTTGTGCTTCAGATTTTAGATTAAAGTCTTTAATGCACTTTTATTTGATATTTGTACTGGGAGTGAGATATGAATCTCATTTCATGCTTATGCAGGTGGATAATCTTACCAGCACCATTTGTTGAACAAAGCTGTCTTTTTTTCCACTTAACAATTTTTTGCTCATTTCTTAAAAGATTAGGTGGCCAAAACAATATGAATTTACTCCCAGGTCCTCTATTTTGTTCCAATGATCTGTATGTCTCTTTTTATGCCAGTGCCACATTTTCTTTTTTACTATTCCTCTATAGTACAATTTGAGATCAGATATTATGATAACTCCAGACATGTTCATTCACTTTAGGACTGATTTGGCTATTCATGGTCTTTTGTGGTTCTGTGTAAATACCTCAATTTTTTTTTCTAACTCAGTGAGGAACATCATTGGAATTTTATTGGGAGTATAATGATTCTGTATTTTACTGTTGGTAGGATAGGCATTTTGACAATATTAATTCTGTAACATTAGGAGCATGGAAGTTTACCCATCATGTAATGTTCTCTTTAATCTTTTTCATACTTGTTTTTCTTCCCCCCCCCCCCCCGCCTTCTCTCTCATGTCTTGAATTTTTCATTGTAGACATCTTTTACATTTTTAGTTAGGTTTATTCCCAGGTATTTAGCTTCCATATTTTCCTTCCCCTTCTACATTGTGGAACATCTTGAGAAGAGTTGGTGTCAGATAGTTCTTCAAAGTTTGATGGAATTCTGCAGTGAATCCATATGGCCCAGAGCTTTTCTTTGTGGGGAGTGTTTTAATTATGGCACAGATTTCATTTCTTGTAATGGGTCTGTTTAAGTTATTGATGCTCTCTACTTATAACTTTGGGTAATTATATGTGTTTAGATATTTGTCCAATTCTTTTAAGTTTTCTAGATTTTTGGAATATAAGCTTTTGAAATATGCTTTAATGATGTTTTTTGTTTCATTGGGGGTTTATTATAATAGTTCACATTTTAAGCCTCCAAATACTATTGTATCTGGATCAATGTGTTCTTTTATGTTCTTTTGTTTTGATTTTCTGAAGTTAGGAGGCATATATCTGGTTCATAAATGTTTACAACTGTTAATAAGTATATTCTTGATAAATGGTTCCTTTTATTAAAATGAAATGCCCATTTTTGCCTTTTCTTATTTTTTGGTTTGAATTTTACTTTGATATAAGTATAGCTAGTTCTATTTGCTTACGGCTTTGTTTTTAAACATGTTTTTATTTATATATTTGTAAACAGAGAGAGATAGGCAGGGAGAGAATGGGTGAACCAGGGGCTCTAGCAAACAAATTCCAGATGCATGTGCCACTTTATGCAACTGGCTTGATGTTGGTCGTGTAGAATCAAACTCGGGTCATTAGGTTTTACAGGCAAAGGCCTTAACTACTGAGCTATCTCTTTGTTCTTTAATGTTCATTATTATTATTATTAACAACATATTTTGTATGGATACATTTATTGGGACTCTCTTTGCCCTTATTCTTCCCCCCATTCCTCTGGGGACATTCCTCAGTGGGGTTTCAGGTACTCCCCATGGGGTTGTGGTTTATGTATTGTGGGAGCTGCAGTCAGTTATTTTTTGGGGAAAGGAATACCTCTGGGCATGATGTCTCAACCTGTGGCTCTTAGAATCTTTCTGACCCCTCTTCCACAAAATTCCCTGGACTGTGATAGGTGACTTTTAAGTCTGCTTCAGTGATAAGCTCTTAGGAGCCTCTGGATCTCTGCTTTGGGAGGTGTTGAATATCCTTAGGGTCTGTCTCCTACACCCTCATGTTGATTATCAGGTATAGCTGAATAGTTCTCATTTTTCTTTGTTCATCTGTTTCTTTCATGGGGTGTATCCTATCTTCTAAGCTCACAAATGGGCTGTCTTTCTTATTCCCTATAAAGATTTCCTTTTTTTTTTTTTTTTTTTGTAGATCTGGATTGACTGACATAAATTGCCTTAGTTTGTGTTTGACTTGGAATATTCTTTATTTCTCCACATATTTTGAATGATAACTTTTCTAGGTATAGCATTCTTGGTTGGTCAGTGTTTATTTTCAAAGCTTAGACTATGTCATTCCATCTTTTCTGGCTGTTAGGATTGCTCACAAAAGGTCTGTAGTTATTCTTTTTTTACATGTTCCATAGAATTTTTATGATATGATTAGTCTACATGTGTTTTTTTTGAATTACTCTACTCAAGGTTTGACAAGTGTTTTTAATCAAAGTGTTTATTCTTTCAAGTCTGGAAAATTCTCTGGCATTATTTTCTCATGTATTGCTTGTTGAATTCACCTTCTTGTTGTGGGATGAATCACCTACCAAAAGCAGCTGACTGGAGGAAAGGGTTTATTTTGGCTTACACACTCGAGGGGAAGCTCCATGTCAGGGGAGACCTGGTATGAACAGAGGCTGGGCATCACCTCCTGGCCAACTTCGGGTAGACAAAAGCAGTAGAAAAGCATGCCAAACATTGTCAAGGGGAAACTGGCTATCACACACATAAAGCCTCCCTCACAACACACCTCCAACATGTTTCCAGTTCATACATTGCCATTAGCTGAGGACCTGGGATTCAGAGCACATGAGTGTATGAGGGGCATCTACTTCAAACCACCACATTACTTTTCTTTTCTCTCATTTTCAGGAATTTCTACTAGCATCTGACTTCATAGAGCTATTTCGCATCCACCTACAAGTAGTGTGTGCCCAGGAGCCTACTGAAGTAGTATGTTTGGAGTACAGAAGGAGCCTGTGGAGGTAGGTCTGTAGTGATTCTTGTTCTTGCCTTTGAATGCGAGTAGTGTTTTCCCCTTGAAGCTTTACTCTGAATTTTTGATATTGTTATTATAATATGTCATACAGATGTCCTTCTCTGGGTTAGTCTACTTCAAATTCTACATACTTCTTTTTATAGAGTTGAGAAATTTTATCTTATAAATTAGTTGAACAATTGCTCAATCCATTTTATATGTATTTCATCCCCATCATGTAGCCCTTGTATTTCTAAGGTACCATCTCTGGATCTTGTCCTAGTGTAAATATTGGCCAAGCTCTATAATTATTTTTCTTTATGAATATATGTTTAATATTGTTATGACTTTGTCTTCCAGTACTGAGATTCTTTTTTTTTACATTTTCATATCTGCTAGTATTATCTTCAAATATGAGTTTTATTTGATCATTGGTTTCATTTCTATAACTTGTCTGATCCTTTTTCAGGATTTTAATTTCTTTGCTAAATTTTCTTCCACATATGACTTTTTTCCTTCAATTTACTCACACCATTTCATTCACTTTGAAGGCTATCTTTTTGAGATCTTGAACATGTTGTTTAAGCTCACTCATATGCCCATCTGAGGTCTATATAGTTGTTATTTCCAGAAGTAGAGGTCTGAATTCTCTTTATGGCATTTCAGTTATCTTTGTTTTGTGTTTGCATCATGGGGAGTGGAGAGTTTAGATGTGCTGTGAGGGTTGTTGTTGCTTACTTTCCTGTTTCTTTGTTGTGTCTTGGACATTTGTGGAAATAAGTGTTTTTTTTTTTTTTTTTTTTTTTTTTTTTTTTTAGTTTTGAAAGACTATTTTGGTGATATGGAAGTCTTAGATACAATAGCTTAACTCTTAATGCATAGACTTTTAGATATTGATACCGATATACAGTTACAGTGGTAGTGACCTAAACGAGAGCAGAAGCTTCAGTAGTAAAAGCAGAACAAAGGAACCTAACAGCCAAAACAGTAAAGCAAAGAGTGTCAGAAAGTGAAAAAGATAAAGAAAATAAAGAAAGGAAAACAAATAACGAAGAGTGTCAACAGTAATAACAACAAAAAATACAGTAAGACCAAAAAACAATATTTAAAAAATCATAAAGGATATGGGTAGGGTACTGGTCATACATATGGGGGAACAGCCTTTCTCTTCCTTTTGATTAGTTTGTAATGGTAGCACTCGATTAAGCCTGTGAGAAAGGTGTTCAGGTGAGATGGAGTTGTGTAGTGAATTTCTTGTCAAGTTTCTGGCCTGAATAAGCCTGTCCCCTGGGCCTAGTACAAAACTGCCACCTGAGAATATGTGCTTAGAGCTCTTCCCGGCAGGGCATTGCATAGACTGGATAAAGTGAAAGTCTTATCCCACTCCCAGAGGTTTATTGTGTTAGCTGGGGGTGTTGAGCTCCTCTGTAATTGCAGGTCAGGGGAGAGAATATTTGTTTTCAGAAATGGGCTCAGAGTTTCCAACACCTTATATTTTAGGCCCAGGAGAGAGTTTTTCCTGTGGTTTGGCTGTCACTGGAGAGTATTCTATGTCTGGACCTCTTAGGTTGGTTCCACATGAGGTTAGTCTAAGGAGACCACAGATGGTGGGATAGCTAGAACCCCTGTTGAAGCCCTCAGGGGATAGTGGCTTTACAGGTGAATAACATGCAAGTAATTGCAGACTTCTCTGTAGTCACTCTTTGTAGAAACCTGAGGTGATTGTTTAGATCACCTTTACCTCCATTTTTGTGATTTCTTAGGGGCTCTTGGAAGTTGGATCTTTGTTATCAGAAGGGTACCATAGAGTCACTATGCCCTTCAGTGTAGTTCAGACGTCTGGTGCTGCCTAGGCAAGGCAAATGAGTCCACATTAATTGGAATCCCTGGCTGCTTCCAAGGGGCACATTGAGAAGGGTCATTGTAATGGGGTTTTGTAGGTTCAGGGAAAGTCCTTAAACTCCAAACCCTGAATATTTATTTGTTTTTAACAAATAATTGAAATAAATAGATTGAGAAGGATAAGTTATAAAATATTACATTTATTCATGGGAGTCAGGAGAGTGAGGGGGGTCTGTTAAACAAGGAAAAGGACTGGATGCACCCACGTGGTTTAGAACCCAGGCGGGAGCTGAGCATGGACCTGGGGGAAATGTGAAAGGGGATTTCTTAGGGTGATTTAAAAAGGCAAGGACTTTAAAAAAAGTGAAGGAGCTTACTGCATCTTCTTCCTTTTTTTTTAACCTTTACTTCTCTTAATCTAATAAAGTCTCTCTAAAACCTTATGCTCTGTTCTATGGATCTAAGTTCTTAAATTCATGTCAAAAATCTGGGGTACCCTAAATTTAATGGTGCGTAGGCATATTGGTGTGTTGGCAAGGATTCCCAGGATTCCCGTTTCATTCTGAGACCTATTCTGCTTCAGATTTTCCTTTCCAGTAGCACTGGGGACTGGAGTGACAAGCAGTTTTCACTGTGGTCAGAAACTCAGGGCTGAGTACAAATCTGCCCAGTTTCACCGAGCCTTGCAGACACCTATTCCTGAGTTCTGACATGTTCCTCATTTTCTTTTTTGGTATCACTTCTTCATAGTTTTATGAAGTTCTTCTTTAGTTTCTCTTTTTAAGACAGAGTTTTTAAAATCTTATTTTGATTGCCTCTTTCACTGGATCCCATTGGGGCTATTTCTAATCCATTGTCTTACCCGGGAGTTGAGGTCCAGCTTTTATATTTTGTCAAAGTACTAAATGGAAGCTCACACCCTCTGTGGTCCCCTCCTCCACTCTGAGCATTTGTGTAGATGACATGGATTTGGAAGTGAAGGTAGAACTAGACATAATTTCCAGTTCTATAACTTAACCTTTAGTTTCTTTCTTCCCACATATGGGTACTCATATAAAACATTCAGAATTAAGAGTATAATAAAGATACAGGTGTGGCATGTGTAAATGACAGCCCATTTGTCTACCTGCTAGGGCTTGACTTATTGCTAATACCTCTTTGCAGAATCTAACACAATCAGGTCATAGGTTCATTAAGGGGAGGTTTTGATTTCAAGGCACATTTTAGAACTGTTTGGAGAGGGTTGTACTAATGTCACAGTAATTCTGTAGGGTTCCAATTCCCTTATCATCTTCAGGGAAATCTTGGAATTTCCCATCAGAGGCAAGACATTGGTGAGTGGTGGCAGGTGCTTTACTAAAACATCATCTGTACCTCATTCTCTGCTGCTGTCTCTAATCTTCATCAATACAAGGAGTTACTTGCCCAGAGACTGATGCTCAACCTGTCAAATAATTCTTTTAGATAAAATCCTTGAGAAGTTTCATACCAATAAAGTGAAAGTACCTGGGAATGGAGGAAGTCAGATATTACAACAAACTTCAGAGCTTTTGGTCATTGATACTACAAATGTTAATGGAATATGAATTATGTAAATGATTGTGTTGTATTCTGTAAACTTTTTTTTTTTTGGTTTTTCGAGGTAGGGTCTCACTTTAGCTCAGGCTGACCTGGTATTCACTATGGAGTTTCAGGGTGGCCTCAAACTCATGGCAATCCTCCTACCTATGCCTCATGAGTGCTGGGATTAAAGGCATGCACCACCACACCTGGCTATATTCTGTAAACTTTTGAATGGGAAAACTAAAGATTTTTACCAGTACATAGAATTACAACAGTCCTATCAAGTAAGATAATATGCTAGAGGGCTTCTCATGGTGTAAGGCATAGAGTAGGTGCTCAGTGAACGTGAAGTAGATGTTAACATCTACAATGAATATAAAATATTTTAACTGATTGGCATAGAATTGACCTGTGATATTTGTTAATTATGAATGTTTTGAAAATTAATGATGAGATTCTTCTTTATAGGCCCAAGGACATTTCCCACATTTATTGTGAGAAAGTTTTGTTACTCTTAAAATGCCTCACTTTTTACTTCATTGCTTTATTTAAAGGGAGATATAAAGCCTTTCATCATCTTTAAAGGCTTATCATGTAGAAGGTCATGTCATCACTAATTGCCAGGATGAGGAGAGATGGTTAAGACTGATTAGAATGCATACTGTTTTTTTTTTTTATTATTTACAGTAGTGTGTGTTTGAAAGGTGTTTATTTATGTGAAGTCAGAATTTCATACAAGTATGCATCCAACAAACAATATGTGTGTGTGTGTGTGTGTGTGTGTGTGTGTGTGTGTGTGTGTACATATATATGTATATATATACATACATGTATATTGCCAAGTATGAAAGAGCCACAAATAGCAGAAACATGAGGTTTGGGAAATTGGGAATGACTTGGTGTGATCAAATTTGGTCCTCTACTATGACATAGCAGTGACTATCATTTCTCTTCCAAAAGAGATGGGGCATGGTTGTTAGAGTCTCAGGGGACATTCCAGCTGCTCATTACCTACTATGTCCCAACCCACTCGAATGTATTTCTGCCCCCAGGATGTGATCTCAGGAGGTGCTGAATATATAGGAGCTAACAATTGAGTGAAGGGAAAACTCCACTCTGCACATTTCAGGAGATGAGATGGAATTTCTCTGCAATGCAACTGTTTAGAGTAATCCATATTTCTTTAACCTTTCAACTATGTGCCTATAAATAAACCCAAAAATCATTGGTTTACCAAGCTGGATGTGAATAAAATCATTTCTTTGATCTGTCATTAGGGAATCTGAGATAAACAAAGATTTATTCATATCTGTTCTGTTAAAGTAAGTTGCAATACTTATTAACTTAGACTCCTTGAGGGTAACTGTCCTATTGGGAGACATTTTTCCAAACACAAACTGAGAGAATTTTGGAGCTACATTTGGTTCATAAAACCCTGAGTGGGAGTGGTGAAGCCTGCGGTGATGTGATGCAGTCAACTGAATGAAGAGGACAGGAGAAAGATCGAGAAATTTTACAAGAAAAATTTCTAGGACTTAAAAACACATTCCTCCAAAATCAGGACATGACTGTCAATAGCAGTTTAATTCATAGTTGCCAAATAAAGGAAGCAAGTAAGGATATTATTCAATAGATAAATGGATAAAAACCTATGGCATATCTATAAAATCCAATATTCCACTGATAAGAAATGAGTTATCAAGCCACGAAAAAAGCTGAATAAACTTTACATTTCATTCATGTAAAGGAAAAGACTATTAAGTCTCCCTCTCCCTTCCTTTTTACCTACTCACCTGAAGTCCAATCCACATATGTGAGAGAACATGTGATGTTTAGGATGGGATTGTATATATGTAAGTAGAAGAACAGATTAATGGGATGAAAAGTCCTAAATGAGGTCAGGAGAAGAGATTGAGTAAGGAAAGGTGGAGGGAGGGCTAATCAAAATCCAAGAGGATATAAATAAATCATATGGAAACCTACTTTTCTGGACAATGGAACACTTAGAAGCCATAGATTGTTACTAGAAAATTTTCAGTGCCAGGGATGGGATACCGTCCAGTGAGTTGTTGGCCAGGGAGGTCCATAATGCCCCCAAAGCATTATAGGCCATTGCCAAGACCCTTGGTCTCCCACCAGGAATAGATGGTAAGACCCTATTGCTAAAGACTCCACATACTTGGGCTGCAAGGTCACTGAAAACTCCTACTAGAATTGAGCTGAAAAACTCCTCCATGAAGACCAATTGAAAGAAAGCTGAGAAAAGCCATGCTGCATGTAGTTCAATAGGAAAGAGAGAAACCATCTGTGAAGAAACTCAAAAGTGGCCAAATGCAAGCCTTATATTTGGCCAGCTAGGCCAAATGAGCCAATGGGTGCAATAGTGGCATGTCTATTAGGAGGGAATCCAACCACCCTCTAATTTGACTAGAGGCCTGCTCCATGGGAGGAAATACATCCCTGATTGTAAATACCTACATTAGGGGTAGTCATGAGCCCTAGGGGTATAATGTCTGCTGCTATCTGGCTAAAAGTATATACTATTCTCATCAAACTACCCAGTAAGCACTTCTCTCAATGTTCATATCCATATATCAACGCTACTATCACTTTTGGTTAAAGAACCTTCTCTTTTAACATTGCAGTGACCTTGGGAATAACTCAGAAGCCATCATGGTGCTGAGAAGAAGTGACAGAGGAGTGCTCAGCACTGTAATATCTCAGTCACTATTTCCAA
Source organism: Jaculus jaculus (assembly GCF_020740685.1). Taxonomy (NCBI): domain Eukaryota; kingdom Metazoa; phylum Chordata; class Mammalia; order Rodentia; family Dipodidae; genus Jaculus; species Jaculus jaculus. Next base: position 28,698,926 of record NC_059106.1, on the reverse strand, counting down.
AGCTCAGGGTCCATTGCAGAAGAGGTGGTGTAAAGAATGTAAGAGCCAAAGGAAGAGTACTACTCCTTACAACATGCTTCTCCAGACATAAAATGACTTGGATATCCATGACCTCACAGTGCCTGACACTACCAACACAAGACCATCATAATAGGAGGAAAAGATCATTACATCAAAATAAAAGAGAGACTAATTGAGAGGGGGAGGGGATAAGATGGACAGTGGAGTGTCAAAGGGGAAAGTGTGGGGGGGCAGGGAATTACCATGGGGTATTGTTTAAAATAATGGAAGTTGTCAATAAAAATGAATTAATTTTTTTAAAAAAGAAAGAGAAGACTACATGGTGTTAGATTTCACTTCTACAATATTCTGGAAAAGGAAAACATAAAAACATTAATAACTGTTGGAAAAGCAAAACTGTAGTAGTTGTGAGGACTAGAAAGGAGAGGAGGATGCTTGATTTGGTAAAGCAGAAGGAATTTTTCTTTCTTTTTTTTTTTTTTTTCCCCACTGGGAATTGAGTCAAGGACCTCACTCACACTATGCAAGTATCTACCACTGAGCTAAAATCCGTGGGAATGAATCCATGGTAAACTTATTCAGTGTGATATTTTTTGTTTATTTTTATTTATTTATTTGAGAGTGACAGAGAGAAAAAGAGGCAGAGAGAGAGAGAGAGAGAGAGAGAGAGAGAGAAGAAGAGAGTTGGCGTGCCAGGGCCTCCAGCCACTACAAACGAACTCCAGACACGTGTGCCCCCTTGTGCATCTGGCTAACATGGGACCTGGGGCATCGAGCCTCGAACCGGGGTCCTTAGGCTTCACAAGCAAGTGCTTAACTGCTAAGCCATCTCTCCAGACCAGTGTGTGTGTGTGTGTGTGTGTGTGTGTGTGTGTGTGTGTGTGTGTGTGTTTAATGGTGGTTCATGATGCTATAAATCTGTCAGAACTTCTAGGACTTGCAGTGAACCAATGCATCTCTAAACCATTTAAGATGGAGGAGGATGAAATGCAAAATGAAACAACCAACTAAGCTATATGATGAATGTCTGTGATTCCCTCACTGCTTGGTCTTGGGAAAATGAGTGCTGACTTAAGTACCTTTGGAAAGGAATGGGCAAGATTAAACAACACACATACACACACCCACACCACGCTTTAATTAACTCAGTTATTTCCCATAGGGCACAATTAACAATTCAGATACTGATATGATGATGGAATGGAATAATGAGTAAACCCGTGGTTTGATTCAGGTGTCCCCTATAAACTTAGGCGTTCTGAATGCTAGGTTCCCAGCTGATGGATTTGGGAATTAACACGTCCTGGAGGCAGTGTATTGTTGGGGGCGGGCTTATGAGTGTTATGGACAGTTTTCCCCTGCCAGTTTTGGCATACTCTCCTGTTACTGTTGTCCATCTGATGTTGGCCATGGGGTGATGTCCACTCTGCTCATGCCATTGTTTTTCCCTGCCATCATGGAGCTTCCCCTTGAGTCTGTAAGCCAAAATAAATCTTTTTTTTTTTTCCCCTCCACAAGCTGCTCTTGGTTGGTGATTTCTGCCAGCAATGAGAACATGACTGAAAAACCTGGAACATGGGTCTAGCATGCCCCCCCCCACCGCCACATAAAAGCAACCAGGGCTCTTTGGATAAAGAATGGTGTACCACTATTGGTACACTTCTCTATACAATAGCAAGATCTCCATGACTGGGAGGCTGGGTGTGGGGTAAGTGGGAATTCTTACTACTAATCTGGCAGGTTTATTTTTTATAGATGGAAAGCTGTTACAGGATGAAAAATCAATTAAAAAGAAAAAGGGATAAGAAATACAGTTTAGGTTAACTTTATTCAAATCCTATCCATGTGTTATTTTCAAGTTAATTCTTCATTGGGTTTTATCAGACTGATAAAGTCAGGGGAATAATTTGCTGACTGTGAGATTTGTCTTATGAATATCATAAGCCTTGTTGAAAAAGAGAGGTGTGCAATATTTCGGCTTCATGAGGTTCTGCAATATTTATTCAGGAAGAGACCATTCATAAACACAAATTACTGCCCTTTAAAACATCAAGTATACTCAAAAATAGCTCAACGTAAGAGAGAGAGAGCCCATATGGTGCTGGTTTTGAAATTTCACGTCAGCACTTTTGGCCTCATCTGACTCTTCTAGTCAGACTCTGTCCACAAACAGGCTCTCTGCAGAATGCAGCCTGTGACTAAAGTTCAGCAAAGAAGAAAGACTCCTCCTCTACTGTAGGAAAACTAAGCAAGAATTGGAAATGCACAGATACACACATTGACATTTTGTTTTAAAAAAAAAAAAATCACATAAAGTAGTTGAGTAGCCGGGCATGGTAGTGCATGCCTTTAATCCCAGCACTTGGGAGGCAGAGGTGGGAAGATCACAGTGAGTTCGAGGTCACCCTGAGACTATATAGTGAATTCCAGGTCGGCCTGGGCCAGAGTGAGACCCTATCTCACAAAAACCAAGGACCCACATAAGCCAGCCACAGAAGGTGGCCCATGCGTCTGGAGGTCGTTTGCAGTGGAGGGAGGCCTTGGTGCACCCATTTTTTTCTCTCTCTTTCAAATAAATAAGTAAATAAAAATAAAAAAAAATTAAAAATGAGCCTAAAAATGAGTGATCTAAATGATATCTTTCCTTAAATAGCTTAAGGTCATCTCAAAAATATCTTATAGATACCTAAGAAAGATATTTTTTCTTGTGCACAATGCATCAGCAGCATACAATTGTAACACTCATAATCCCCACAAAATGCTTTATTAGCAAAGAATATAGAAAATTATGAGCATTAAATGGAGAAAATAAAGTCGCTGACAAACACATCTGTAAGAAACAGACACAATGGATTTAGTAGAAGAGAACACTGAACTAGTTATTCTAATGTATTGCACATGATGAAGAATAGAAAGCAAAATAATGTCTAAATTTAGAGAAAACAGAGGACAGGAAAAACCCCAAATGAAATTCCAGGCATAAAAAAATATTGTTACTGAGAATAATTAAAAGAAAACTAGAGATTGTAGAAAAAAAATCACAGATTATGTTACAATGAAACTAACCAGACCAAGTACTAAAAGAAAAAAAAAAATACCTTGACAAAATGAAAGTCGTTTTGTTGGCTGTAAAGTAATTAATGCATGTGTGACTAAGCTACAACTAGAAGGGGAAGAAGGACTAGGAAAAGTAGTTGAGGAAATGATGGCTGAACATTTACCATTTATGATGAAACCTCCAGAGTAAAGCAACTCAGTGAACCTTGGAGTCATTAAAACAAAAGGGAAAAGGAAGATTCTGAGGCTACTGATCATCACACTTCTGAAGAATCCCTGATAAAGAGGAAATCTTTGGAGCATCTGGAGGAAACAGATATGTTATGCACATCTAAACAAAGACAATGTCGAAATAGAAAGAAAGATGAAAGAAATTTATCAAGAACCTTGTAAGCATAAGAAAATAGACTTTGGAATAATGAATACTGGTGAAATTAGAGACGGGCTTCTTATAGTGATGAAGAATCAAGTCATCAAGAAGACATAACAGTGCTAAGTGTTCAGCCTCAGAATAATAGAACTTGGTGATAATTGAAGCTAAAACTGACAGGATGAAAAGAAGAAATAGACAGACCGTAATTACAGTTACAAAATTGAACGTTTTTTTTTTTTTTTCTCAGTAATTATCATGACGAGTTGACAGAAAATCAGTAACACTATGAGACTCAAACAAATCCATAAAGTAACTGGACCTAATAGATATAAGACACTTCATCCAACAACAATTGAATATATCCCGGATTGAAATTCAAAGGATCCTAGTATATTATCATACTTCAGGTCATACAAGCCTTCACAACTTTAAAGTGTTCAAAATTATGCTTAATGTGTGATGACAAAAATTTCTACCTGAAATTATTAACAGAAAGCTAATTTTAAAGTAATTGGAAACCACTCAATACACATCTTTATTTTTATGTGTGTGTGTGTGTGTTTATGTGTGTCTGGTTCACATGTATGTGGGAGTGTACAGGCATGTAAATGCACATGTGTGTGGAGTCCAGAGGCCAACCTCATGAATTACTATCAACCTTTCTATTTTAGGTTATTATTTATTTATTTGAGAGAGAGTGGTACAGGGAGAGGAATGGGTGCTCCATGTCCTGTAGCTACTGCAAACTAACTCCAGACACAAGCTCTACCGTGTGCATTTGCCTTATATCAGTTCTAGGAAATTGAACCTGTGTCCTTAGGCTTCCCAGGCAAGTACCTTAATCTCTAAAATAAGCTATCTCTCCAGCTCCCCCTACATTCAGCTTCTTAAGACAGGCTCTCTCATTGGCCACTGAGACCCAGGGATCTTCCTATCTCCATCTCCCTGGCACTGAGATTGCAAGGACACATTATTATACTAGACTTTTTGAAAAGTGGATTCTGGGAGTTAAAATCAAGTCCTCATGCTTACATGGCAAGCATTTTACAAACTAAGCTATCTCTCAGCTCTTGCACAAATCTTTTAATGAAATGGACCAGTAATGAAATCAGGAAGGTCATTTTTAAAGTAATTTTGAGCTTAATAAAACAAAAATAAAATAAATAAAAATTAATGGGATGCAACAAAAGTGAAACTTATATCACTAAATGTGTATTTTAGAAAATAATTGTTTATGGTCAGGAGAGATGGCTTAGTTATTAAAGCACTTGCCTTCAAAGCCAAAGTACCCAGGTTCAATTCACCAGAATCCACATAAGCCAGATGCATAGATGGTGCATGCATCTGGAGTTTTTTTTCAGTGGCTAGAAGCCTGTCATATCCATTTTATCTCTCCCTCTCTCTCTGTCTGTCTCAAATAAATAAATAAACAAAATATTGAAAAAAGAAAATATTTTCTAAAATAGGTGTCCTATGTTCATATGCAAAACTAGTAAAAATACAAAAAGGAGAAGCTAAATGAATTTTAAAGCCAGAATAAAAATGAAGAAAAATATTAAAAGAAACAGAGACTCTAAACCATGGATAAAGGAAAAAATGAGGCTCCAAATGGAGGGTTAGCAAAGGTAGCAGATCTTAAATGATGTGAAAGTAGAAGTGGGCTTCCTGAGATGGGAGGAAGACAAGGAGATAGGGCAAAAAGAAGTAGGGAAGAGTTAACCAAAACTAAGTATGTTCATTAAGAAAGAATAAAAAAGTTAAAATAAAAATTCCAATATATAATAGAAGTAATCTGGAGATTAAAATGTATTCACAATGCTTTTCATAAGAATTACATTGGTGCCAAAAAGAAAATCCAATTAGCAAAATCTTATTTAAGAGTAAGTCATTTTGACTATAAATACCCATCTAGATATAGTAAAACCAAGAGAAAAGATATAAATTAATACCATCAGGAATGAAACCACATCAAAAAATGTACATGACTAGATAAGGAAATATAACAAAACTGAAAATCGTAGGAGAACTTAGATAAAATGTACTAATTTTTTTAACTGTCATTGAAATAATTCTAGAAAAAACACCTTAAGTGACCTTATGTGTCTTAAACGAATTGAATTTATCATTAAACATATTTCCACACAGTTAATTATAGGCCTGAATAATTCCACTTGTGATTTATATCATATTGTTTGGGGATCTAATAACAACTGGTAATGAAGATATAGTTCTTATCAAATATTAGCAAATGGAACCTAGTCATTCTTCATATATATATATATTCATATATTCATATATATATATATAAAATAAAGCCTGACCAAAAGGTGCTTATTATGGAAATAAAGTACTGTCTTAACATTTAAAATCATTTCAAATAAGGGGTTGTATAAGAGAATAAAATCATTTGCATGTATAGCTATGCTGATAGAGTATTAGACAACATTCAATACATATTTACTATGAAAATGCTAAACAAGTTGTAATCATTATAAACCTATGGATTAAACACTGATGAGAAATATATTTTCCACATCATATCATTAAGGATATGCACTCAGCATTTTTACCCAACATTTTGTTGGAGATTTAGCCAAAAAAATTATTGAGAAAAAAAAGTAACATATTATATTTTGTAAAAAATAAGTAAAGTGTCTTTTTATTGCACCCATATAATTGTGCAGACAGCAAACAGTATACAATGCACAGAATAGCCAATGAATGTTTAGAAGTGAGGTTAGCAAGGGAACATGATAAATGATATAAAATTCAAAAATGTGTTAGAAATGAGCAGTGGAGAATTCAAATTAAAACATCATAACATCTACAATAGTGTGAAAAGCTGAATCATGAAAGAATTGACAATAATTATATATTTTTCTATTGTAAATTATATATATATTAGAAAAATGAGTTAAGTATAGACTACCATAACATTTTATTTTCTTTTTTTGGTTTTTTGAGGTAGGGTCTCACTCTAGCCCAGGCTGACCTGGAACTCACTATGGAGCCTCAGGGTGGCCTCAAACTCAAGGCGATTCTGCTACCTCTGCCTCCCAAGTGCTGGGATTAAAGGCATGTGCCACCACGCCCGGCAAGACTACCATAACATTTAAGTAGACAACTGGATATTGGTTCATGTCAGTCATCTCCAAATTGATCCATATATTCAGTGCAGTAGTATCAAAATTTCAGATCTTTTCTTTGAGGAATTGACAATATAATTATTGTAGGTGCCTGCTTTTTACATAGGTCCTGGGGAATCCAACTCTGGTCTTCATGCTCTCATACTGTGGTGGTTTGAATAGATGGCCCCAATATATTCAGTTGTTTATTTGTTTGTATATTGCATCTGCAGTCACCTGTCTGGAGGCAATGTCACTGGGTGGCTCTTAAGGTGTGGTGGTGGGTTTCAGATTTCAATCTAAAGATATGCAAAATGTGCCTAGCTGGAGTTCCTGAAGTGTGCTGTGGCTTTTGGCTTTTGGCTTTTGGCTTTTGGCTTGTGCTTCTCTTTCTCTGTCTGCTTGGGCCTATGAAGGCAGGCCAGCTTCTTCTGCCATTATTGAACTTCCCCTGGATCTGTAAGCTTCAATAAATATCCCTTCCTCCATATCTGTGTCTGGTCTGAAAGTTCATCTCAGTGAACCTGAAGCTCTCTGCTACACATACCAAGCACATCACCCACTGACTCATCTCTCTCCAACCCCTCACAACTAAGTTTTTCTGTACAGGATATTTTCAGATAAGACTAGACAGATATATATGGGGGTTGTGGTAGTTTGAATGTATGTCCCCCAGAGACTCAGTTGTTTCACTCAAGCTTGTAACTTGTGTCTCTAGCTGCCTGGCTGGAGGAGGTGACTCTAGGATCAGATACTGGAGGCAAGCCCTAAGGGGTTTTTGGGTGTGGGCCAGTGTTATAGCTCAAAGTACACAGAGAAATGTGAGCTCTGCCTGTTTCCCCCTTTTGTTGGCTTTGCGATTGTGGCTTTTGGTGTTGGCTGGCTGCTGATGGACTGTCTCTGCTTGGATGTAGGTAAGCAGCTTCTTCCACCATTGATGGGACTTCCTCTCTGGACCAGTAAGCCAAAGTAAACTCTGTCTGGTTTAGGTGTTCATCCCAGCAATAGGGCTCAAATTAAGAATAACCAGGAAGAAAATGACAAGAATCTCATTTGGTATAATAGAGAGGTATTTCATTCTTTTATAATTATCCTCATTTTTACCAATGCCAACTCTGTCCTCATCCCTACCCCCATATATGATTAGCAACCTCTCAGTCATTGTGCTAGGCATTTTTATATGCTATGCTAGAAAAATAACACCATAGTCCTGAAATGAGATATAGATAATGTGCTGACATTACTCAAGGTCACAAAGGTATTGAGCAGTCAAAGAAAAAAGCGTAATTGAATCTATGCCTCCCCCAAACCATTCTGTTTTCCTCCTCTATCTGATTACAAACACGGTTTAGTGCTTTCAACATCCTTTAGGCATCAGAAAATCCTCCAAGACTTAGTTATTGTCACAAGATGGGGCTGACACTCAATCCCAATCCATTTCCAGTTATGCTTAGATTAATAATTATGGTCTCATGACGTGTACTTCTCTGGGTGCTGCCCTTGCTGCCTGGCAGAAGAAAGGACATGATGGTCTCTGACAGTGTGAAGAGTAAAAGTCACAGCATAGCTGGAAATGAACACATCTCAGGGTTTCATTTCTTGAACTACTTGACAGTTTCAAAGAAATGGGAGATTTTTAAAGGTGCATTTTTTTCCTTTTTTTTTTTGCCTTGATAATACATCATCTATTAAGGAAAACTGAGCCAGTGTTTGAAGAATTTGGAGATTGTGCAGTCTGTAAATTATTTTCCTTTTAGATACTCTTCCATTGGTATTTAAAAAGTCATGAACAGGCCAAACTAAAAAACAAATGAAGACCCAGTGAGTCCTCTTTATTACCTAGGCTTGTTTCCTGGTCTTAACAGTTGCCATTAATGTTCTTATGAACTTCCTACTCATTCCATGTCCTCCAGAGCCCTTGAGTGTCTTCAGTGAATGCCTAATGAACCGGAGTTACATGTCATGCAGAAAGGTCCACTGATTCTAGTTTAGGAAAGGTTCAAATGTTTTGATACATAATTTTCTCTTTTTTGGACATATGGAATCTTATATTAGAAACATTAAGATATATATACAAATGAATACATATTTATTCATTGGTGAAAATAATTATTGGATAGGTTATCAACAAACATTCATGATGACACAGACTTAAATAATTGGTGGGTAATTTTGGAGGGTATAGTTTTCAAAAGTAGTCAGAGCAGGGCAAAATATTAAGTACAAAAATATCATACTGAATCATGTTTAAATTAATTGTAATCTTCTAGCATTCTCTATCAAGATGTTTTTATTTGTTTAATCATTATTTAAAGATTATATATTCTAATCTATAGGGTATGCTAATGCTCACAAAACATTAGCTTTCTATAAAATAATTCCAACATGGGAATTTGTGTCACTTTTATTGAAGAAAATATTATTACATAAAAGAGGACATTTGCATGTTTTGTTCTTTAAATTTATTCATGAGCACATATAAAACAATTCAATATATAATATTTATAGTAAACCTCAATGGTATTAAAGCATATAGTTTTGTTCTATAGTGGAGAAATTTATTAACCAATAATACAAAGTGTTGATGTCTAGTATAACTGTACATGCATTAATATGTATGTGTACATACATATGTATGGTATTACTTAAAGATTTATTTTTTCTTTTATTCATCTTATTGTTATTAGCAATATACTGCATATGGATACATCACGTGTTAGTACCATTTTTTCCCTCATCTCAGGCCCCATTCTGTTAGAGAACCTCCTCATCTGATTTGCAGGTGTTCCCTATGGGGTTGTGGTTTTTGTGTTGTGGGAGCAACTTCACTATCCACTGGAGACTCTGTTCTTTTTCAGAAAGTAGCGAGAACTGAGGGGATAAACTATCCCTTGCACTTCAGCCAAGCCACAGCTGAAACCACAGAGGAATTGGGGAGACAAGCATAAGCGCTGCTTCCATGCTGAAACTGATAATAAGTGCCAGGGTGAAGGAGATAGACCCTGAGGATACTCAACACCTAGCAAAGCAGAGATCCGGAGGCTCCTAAGAGCTCATCACTGAAGAAGACTTAAGATTTACCCACCACAACTCAGGGAATTTTGTGAAGGAGAGGGTGGAAAGATTGTAGGAGCCACAGGTTGGGACATCTTGTTTAGAGGCATTTCCTCCCCCCACCCCACCCCGAGTAACTGACTGCTGCTCCAACAATGAGACTTAATTTTCTACTTTAACTTAAATCCTTTGAAATTGTGTTTTGGTGAGTTTGAGGACAAACAGTTGCCCCAGTTTGATCATTGCAAAAATGCTTCAGTTTTGTAGACATGCATATCCTCAGGGAATACATGTTAAATTCTCAAGGGAAATTGTCTGTAATATGGCATATCTAGAAAAAAGTAGTATCATCAAGGAATGCTGCATTCAGATGTGTAGGGAATAAAAGCCTTGCTCCCCAGGTGAGTGATCCTTCCTTACACTTCCAGAGTGGAATGTTTCTACTTTGGAAGAAAGTAATTTAAGCATTTTTCTCTGCTATGTCTCTTCTGTTCACTTTGTGTCACCATTTTAAAATGTACTCAGTGTTTAGTTCTTCTCTTTTCTTCTTGCCATTCTAAATAGATGCAGTAAGGAATCAGGTTTTGAGATCATGTGACAGAAGTAATGTTTCCCAGCAGAACATCAAATACCTGCAGACACACTTGATAGACTGAGGTCCTTGAAGATGGAGATTTATGTGGCTTCTCAGATCTTATAGACACACTAAGATGTTTTTCATGTTTAAAAGGACATCAACATTTATTGCTATTGCTTATTGGCTTGCAGATGTTGAGTTTTTCCAAGATGTTGCAATACTTTGTGTGATTTTTTAGGTTTAGTCCTCAACTAAATGATGTATTTCTTAAATTTAAAATTCGTTCCCTCAAATTTTATTTATCCCCTCTTCTATCTAAATGGTAAACTAAGTTTTGTTAGTTTGAAACTCACCTTCAGCAATATCTTAGTCTGTTACTACTATATTCCAGAAAATAATTCTTATGATTAATTTTCTGTCACTTGTCAGTTTTATCTGTATTACACCAGATCCAAAGCTTTTATTAAAAAAAAATTAGAAACATTCTAAAGTTCTGTTGACTTACTCATTTGTAAACCTCATGTCCAATTCTTTGCATATCTTTACAATGAAGATGTACAGACATATGAAGATGAGAGTTCTCCAGCTACTAGGTGTAATTTGTTTGTTTTGTTTTTATTTTCAAAACTGCTGGTTAAATTATAGTCTTTGGAAGTGCTAATTACTCTGTTTTATCAAATTACTTTTTATGATCTTTACATTCTATCACCTTCCTGCTGAGGAAGCCAGGGTGCCTGCTGCCGGTGGTACTTACAGATGGTCCTCTGGGTATTGGGAACACACACACACACACACACACACACTCAACACTCACATCTTCAATAACATGCCTAGTAAGCAAATTTCCAGGATTCTGTTCTTCCTGATAAAAGCCATTGCAAACAGTTACTTTGTATGAGCAAAGTGAGAAAAAGGATGTGAGGGCTTCCTTTCTTTGAAAACAACCTACTTCACTGATGGCTGTCATTTCTGATAGCAATGCATTAATCATAATTTCTCATTTTTGTGATTTTCCTAGTTTTTTCTACCTTTTAAATATATATTTGTGAGTGTGTGCATTTTACTGATATTTGTGTCTTAGGACTGGTTATATCGCTAATCCTGGTGTTGAACCCACAGCATTAGTTTTGATATGCCTTAGTCCTCCAATGATAATAAGCTTGCACCACCACATATAGCTGTAACTCTTTTGTTTTGTAAATTTGGAAATTCTTTGCTGAAGTGGTTTATTAATGATTTTATTTTCCATATCATTAAGAGTATTAATTCAATGATAATTTATGACATATCTACTAAGTATTAAATAGCTTGTCTAGGGATGAATAAAAATGAAAACATAGTGTAGCAAAAACTGTGGGACAAAATAAAAGCAGTCCTAAGGGGGAAAATTATAGTTCTAAATGCCTACATTACAAAACTGAGACATCTGAAATCAGTAATGCAGCACACAAAGACCTTGGAGAAACAAAAACAAACCAAACCTAGTATTCTATGGAAAGAAATAAGATTAGAGATGAAATCAATGAAGTATAAATAAAAAAACAAAACAAGACAAAAGCTGACTATGGTCATACATTTAATCTCAGCACTTGGAAGGCTGAGGTATGAGGACTGCAGAGAGTTTGAGGCCAGCCTGGGACACAGAGTAAATTCAGATAAGTCTGGGCTAGAGTAAGAACCTGTTTCAAAAAACTGAAAAACAAACAAAACAAACAAACAAAAAAACTGGAAAAAAAAGAGAAAAGGCCAAAGTGAGGTCAGGGGAAGAGATTGAGTAAGGAAAGGTAGAGGGAGAACTAATCAAAATCTAAGAGAAAATAAATAAGTCATATGGAAACCTATTTTTTTTTGGACAATGGAATACTCAGGAGCCATAGATTGCTACTAGAAAATTTTCAGTGCCAGGGATGGGATGGATACCTTCCAGTGAGTTGTTGGCCAGGGAGGTCCCTGATGCTGCCCAAATATTACAGGCCATTGCCATGGCCCTTGGTTTCCCACCAGAAATAGATGGTAAGAACCTGTTGCTGAAGACTCCACATACTTGGGCTGCAAGATCACTGAGAAACCCTGCAGGAGCTGAGTTGAAACCTCCTCGATACAGACCAGCTGACAGAAAGCTGGAAAAAGCCATGCTGCATGCAGTTCAATGGAAGAGAGAGAAATCACCAGTGAAGATACCCAACAGTGAACACTGCAAGCTTTATATTTGGCTAGCCAGGCCAAAAGAGCCAATGGGTGCAACAGTGGCACATCTGCTATGGGGGAAACCAACCATGCTCTAATTTGACTGGAGGCCCACTCTATGGGAGGGAATATATCCCTGATACTGAAAACCTATAACAGGGGTAGTCATGAGCCCTAGTATTGTCTCCTCTGCTGATGTCTGGCTAAAAAGATATACTATGCTCATCAAACTGCCCCGTAAGCACTTCTCTCAATGTTCATACCCATATATTAATGCTACTCTCACTTTTGGCTAGAGAACCTTCTCTTTTCAGATGGCAGTGACCTTGGGATGACTCAGGAGGCACAATGGTACTGAGAAGAAGTGACAGAGGAGTGTTCAGCACTACAATATCTCAATCACACCTTCCAGGGCTCAAGGTCCATTGCAAAAGAGGTGGCAGAAAGAATGAAAGAGCCAAAGGAAGGGTAGAACTTCTTACAATGTGCTCCTCCAGACAGAAAATAGCCTGGATATCCATGACCTCACAGTGTCTGACACTACCTACACAAGATCATAATAATACAAAGAAAAGATCATAACATCAAAATAAAAGAGGGACTGATTGAGAAGGGGAGGGGATATGATGGAGAGTGGAGTTTCAAAGGGGAAAGTGGAGGGAGGGAGGGGATTACCATGGGATATTGTTTATAATCATGGAAGTTGTCAATAAAAAGTAAATCTTTAAAAAATTAGGAAATAAAATAATTGAAAAACAAAGAAAAACAAAACAATTGATGAAATACTATTAGCTCTTTGAAAAGATAAACTAGATTGACAATGTCATATCCAAATTAATGAACAGAAAGAGGGAGAAGACACAGGACATTAATATTAGAGATGAAAAATTAGACATGACCATAGAACCTAATACAATTGGAAGAATAATACTTAGTTCAAAAACCCATGTTTGACAAAAAGGGATGATCTACGTCATAAAATTTCTAAATGCATGTGACGTTAAAAAGCTATAGCAAGATGAGTTAAATAATTTACCGAGGTATATTTCCTATTAAACAGTGTATTTGTTCCACACCCTCCCCAGCTCCAGCTCCTGCAGACCTTTCCCACTGTACCAGTTGCTCCTCACTACTGCAAGTAAGACCCTCCCCAGAACCATTCTCAAGTCTTTCCCACTGGCCATCTCACCATGCTGGTGAGGTGAGTCCACCACTCGCTACTATATGCTCAGCACTCCTGAGAGTCTTTCCTGCAGGACCAGCCACCTCGATGCTGCTGTGAGCTGACTGTCCTTGGGTACCCTTGCACTCTTCCCAGGGGCCTAGTCTTGCCATGCTGTTGGAGATGAGTGTGCTACACCCTAGCACCCTCCACAGTGCCCGCTCCCAAGAGTGTTTCCTAGCAACCTGGTTACACCACTCTGCTGCAGAACAACACACCATGATGGGTGAGCCAACCTCTCCCAACCCTTCCCAACACTGGCATCTGCTTGCAACAGTCTTTCCGACTGGATCAGTCACAGCACCCTACTGAAGGTGAGTTCTCTGCTCCTCAGGTACTCCTGCACTGTGTCCCAGGTGTGAACACTCTTCTGCTCAGCGCAGCCCTGCCTTTCCTGCTCTGAGCGTGCTCCTGTGTCATCCTATTCCAGGCCCTTGTCTACACTCCCCATCCAATCCTACTGCAGTACCTGGTGTGGTCCTACACCCTACCTCAATGCGCACTCTTTCCCAACTGCCTAAGTGCCTATTCCATGTGTGAGACCCCCTCCACAGATGCTCTGTGCCCCACTCCACATCTTGCAGCTATGCAGAGTGCATCCTGGCATCTTCACTAGCCCAGTATGACCAGATGGGCAAATCCCCATGCAAGCAAAACATAACACCCAGATAATGTATCCCAATCAAAAAAGTCCAGTTCTATAGAGGCTTCCCATGAAAGCTGCTTAAAGGAAATTTTGGACAAAGAACTCAAAAGTAGGATTATGATGTATGTGTAAAGTATCTTCAAATAATTCACCAATAAGCACAATCATGGAATCCAAGGGAGCACAAAGAAATGAAAGAACTAAATAGGTACCTGAATTAATTCAACTGCATGAATGAAATTCAAGAGAGAACAAACAGCTAAACGATGTGAGAAAGCCAATGTAGGATACAAAAATGAAATTCAATGAAAAGAACAAAAGGTTGAAGAAAAGCCAAACTGTAAGTAACTCAAATCAGAAGCTTCTTGGAAAGCGTTCCCAACAGAATAGACCATGTGGAGGACAGTATGCCAGGGCTTGAGGGATAAGGTGGAAGAAAAGACCAGCTAGCCAAAGTCAGTGACAAGTTCATAACTCCTATGAGTAGAACATGAGATACTACATGGTCCTAAAAGAAAGGTTTATGGCTGTAAGTGCTACATTAAAAAATGCTAGAGAAAGGCTGGAGAGATGGCTTAGTGGTTAAGTCCTTGCCTGTGAAGCCTAAGGACCCCTGTTCAAGGCTTGAATCCCCAGGACCCACATTAGCCAGATACACAAGGGGGCGCATGCATCTGGAGTTTGTTTGCAGTGGCTGGAGGCCCTGGCGTGCCCATTCTCTCTCTCTCCCTCTCTCTATCTGCCTTTTTCTCTCTCTCTGTCTGTCGTTTTCAAATAAACAAATAAAAATAAAGATAAAAATTTTTTAAAAATGCTGGAGAAATATAAATAAATGACTTAAAGAGGCATCTAAATCCTTGGAAAAGCAAGAACAAACTAATCCTAAACAAATAGAAGAAATTATTAAGATCTGGGCAGAAATGATTGCAATAGAAACCAAAAACAAAACAAACAAAAAAGAGTGGCAACTTTGCTTGACTGAGTGTCCAGCATGCAAGCTCCTGAGTTGCTGTCCATAGAAGAGACAAGAAACACTGTCACTCTCAAAGACACCTCCAAATTCTTGAATCTCCAGGAAGCTGACAAGGAGCCTTGAGAGTGGGGGAGGGGCAATTTACTCCTAGGAGCAGAATGCTTAGTGTGGAAAGGTTAAAGTGGGGTCAGGAGAGGTAAATAAGAGGGGAAGGGTTTTAGGAATTGTTAACCAAAACTAAAGTCAGTGTAGAAAAACCACAGGGAAACCGTCTTCTTTGTTAGCTAATTTAAAAGCAAAGTAACAAACAAAAAGCATGGACAGAGAGCTTGTGCAGCAGTTCCCTGTGGCTAAGGTAGGAGGATCTCCAAAGTTCAAGGCTAGCCTGGGGCAACAGAGCGAGTGCCAGGTCAGTCTGAGCTCCAGTGAGACCTTGCCTAAAAACAACAACAACAGCAGCAGAACAAGGGTTTTATCTCATTCCTTAGGTTGCCCCTTGACTCAGTTAATGGTTTCCTTAGTTGTACAATGGCTCTTTAGTGTCATGATGTCTTTTGATGATTGTCCATCTTGATTTCTGTGCACCAGTGTCCTATTCTGAAAGTCCCTATCTATGCCATTATTTGAAATGTTCCCCTTTGTTTTTCCTCTAGTTGCTTCCTAGTTTCAGAACTTATGTTGAGTACTTAAATCCATTTGGAATTAACTTTGGGCAGAATTATAAGTAAAGGTGTACCTTCATTCTTCTACATTCAGATATCCACTTTTCTGAGAACTATTGGTTGAAACTGATATCTTTTTTCCAATGTCTGTTTTTGGTATCTTTGTCAAAACTCATTGGTTATAATTATATGGAACTATACGTGGATGGTCCATTCCATTCTATTGAACTATATGTAGGTTGTGGTGCCAGTAGCATATTATTTTAATTACTATGGATCTGTAGCATGACTTGAAGTCAGATAGAATGATTCCTCCAGCAGTGTTCTTTTAGCTGAGGATAGTTCTGGTTATCTGGAGTCTTTTATGCTTATATATTAATTTAAGGATTTTCTTTTATATTTCTTTGAAGAATGATAGTGGAATTTTGACTGGTTACATAGACACTGTAAATTGCTTTTGGTAGGATGCTACTATATTACTTTGCTACTATATTTGCTACTATATTACTTCTTCCATTCTGTGAGCATGGAAAGTATATTTGTCTATCATCCAATATCTTACTCAATTTCTTTTGTAAGTGTGTGGAAGTTTTCATTGTAGATATCTTTCACTCCTTTAGTTGTGGAAATTTTGAGATTTTTATTTTGGTGGGTGATATGGTTAGGACTATTTCCTAGAGTTGTTTTCCAGTAGGTTTGTTATTGGTGTGTAAGAAAGCTATTAATTAATGTTTGTTAATTTTGTATTCTACTACTTTGCCATAGTGTTTAGTATCTCTAGAGATTTTCTGATAGACTTTTATTGATCTCATTTATAAAATCATATCATGTGCAAATAAGTATAGTTTGACTTCTTACAATCTTATTTGTATCACTTTTATTTTTTTTCTCTTGTTGTTTTGCTCTACCTAAGATTTCAAGTACTATGTTGAATAGGAATAGAGAAAGTGGACACCTTGGTTTTGTTCTTGATATTAATGAGAATGCTTTGAGTATTTCCTCAATTTATCATGATGTTGGCTATTGGTTTGATACAGATTTTCTTTATTACAATTAAGTATGTTTTCTCCATCCATAGTCTCTCCAGTATTTTAATTTTGATAGAATTTTGGGATCTTTGTCAAAGGTCTTTTCTGCATCTATTGAGATGGTTGTATGGTTTCTGTCTTTGAGTCTATCTATGTGATGCATTTATTTATTTAAATATTTTGAACCAGCTCTGTATCCCTGGAATAACACCAACTTGATAAAGATGAATGCTATTTTGATATGCTCTTAAATTCATTTTGTAAATATTCTATTGATAGTTTATGCTCATCAGCATAACTGCTCTTTAGTTTTTGTTTCTCTGCCACTTCTGCTATTATTCTAATGTTGGCTTTGCAGAAGGAGTTAGAGAATATTCCATTCTTTTCTAATTTATGGAATAATTTAAGAAACAGTAGTATTGGTTCTTTATAGGTCTGATAGAGTCTTTCAATGAACCTGTCCTGACCTGGATATTTTTGGGCCTGGTTGATGGTTTTATTACCACTTGAATTTTATACATCTTTTATAAAGCTTCTTATGTAAAGTACATGCTTATTTTTTCATTCAAAAGTTAGTCTTTCCTTCTATTCTTATTACTGACAAAAGACAACAAAACATATTGATACAAGATAGATTCACCTTATCTAACTTCCATAAGAGCTCTTCCCAGATGATTTTCAACCACTCAGGTATGTTTTAAAGCATGCCAGACCCTTCACCAGAATGTGTCACCTGACTTGCTATCTACTAAACTTCCCTGTCTCCCATTTGTCACTGATCAGTTTAAAATCCTCTCTGGTACTCTGATCCCTTCTCATGTCAAATATTACTAACTTTATACTACTAAAAAACTTTTTCACAGATGGCATGGTCACCTTTGGAAATTTCTACTTCAGTGTGAAAAAGATACTAAATTGAGCAAGATAGGAAAAAAAAATCTTTGGCAAGAATGCTAACTTACTGCAAGCAGGAGATTAAGGCCTTTGCTCTAAGAGAGACAGGGATGAAGCAGATGGATATGTGAAATATTCAAATAGCTCCTTCTCAACAACTCAGGAAACACAGAAATAGGAAAGGACATTAATTCTCCAAGTCCTGTTAGTGTGTCAGTATGGCTTTCCTAAATGAGAACCCAGGAAAACTTAACCACATTGTCTAAGCCAATGCAGTAACAGCACCAGTAAAAGGGACATGCTATGTGTATGGATAATCTTGATGAGGCATACACATTCCACAGGATACAGTTTGTACCATGTAGAGAATTGTAACATAACTTTTAATGTAGTTATGAAAGCTTTTAAAATCATGTGTGCATGTGTGTATATATGTGTTTCTTGTGTATGTACAAGTTAAATTGCATGTGCATTAAAGTAAGCATGTGTGTGTGTGTGTGTGTGTATGCATGTGTATAGGATAGAGGACAACCTTTGTTATTATCCTCAGAAATGCCATCTACTTTTTTTTTTGAACAGGGTCTCTTGTTTGTCTAGAGCTCACCAGTTCGGCTACACTGGCTTTCCAGAAAGCTCCGGGGATTCTCTTGTGTCTGCCTTTCCATTGCTGAGATTATAGGTGCAGATTGCCATGCCTGGCACCTTAAATGAGTGCTTGAGATTATACTCAGGTCCTTTTCCTTATGAGGCAAATGGTTTACTAACTGAGCTGTCTCTCTACCCCTTGACTAACTCTTGTGTTTCCAAAAATATTTTAGTGTCTCTAAAAATGGTCTAATGTGTAGTACATCAAATATCTGGATAACCATAAGGCCTTTAAGTAAAAATTACTCTCAGTGGATTTTAGAAATATAGGACTTGAATTAACTTCTGTCCTCTAGGGTAGGATCTTGGGTCTATGTGAACAGAAACTAGCCCCATGTAATGGAAATGATAGCAAACTTCAAACTAATGAAAGCATAGTACTAGATTGAATACCAAGCTGAAACATTACATTTAAATGTGGTATTGAGAATCTGGTTCTATTGTCCATTATGGAGATCAACTAGGAAGGTAGTAGGTAGTTTAAGAAGGCACCTTCTTATGTACTCTTTCACTTAGTTTTCCAAAGTCATTCTGGATATGGATTCTAGGTAGAAATAATATCTTACGTTTTAAAAAGGTTTGGATTAAGATGAACTATAAGATGTTTAAAACAATGCTTAAGGCATTATAGACATCCAATTATGTGTTGATACCATTTTCTATACTTCTACATGTATGGTTGCTAGCATTATAAACGTAAGAAAAGAAATATTGACTTTAAACAAGGGCCAGTTTGGGTGAGAAAAACACTGAGATGGATTATTTTTCTTTGGGAAAATGAATTAATCAAGGAGAGTTAAAACCCCATAAAATAGCCTGATGGGGTCAACAAAGCCAAAGAGAGACTTCTATAAGACAAAGGGAACTTCTTGCTTTTATAACTATTCAGGGGAGGACTGAAATTTTTGATTTAAGTGGCTCAGGTACAATGCTAGGAGCCATGGGGGCACTAGATGGAATCCATGATCATAACTCTGGTGGACTAGGGTTTTCATAATAACAGGGGACTCTGCTGTTGGAAGTGTAGGGGTCAGAGAGAATGGCAGACAGATCAGAGAGTAAGTTATCATTTATGGTTGCCTCAGCTAACATTGGGTAGCAAGTGGCTTTTAAAGTGACTGCATAGCAGTTAAAGGCACTTGCTTGCAAAGCCTAAGGCCTTTGTTTGATTCCTCAGTACCCGTGTAAAGCCAGGTGCACAAAGTAGTGCATGTCAGGAATTGTTTGACATGGGGCTAGGCCCTGTGTGTCCATTCTTTTTCTCTCTCTCTCTCTCCTTACAAATCAATAAATGAAATATTTAAAAAGTGACTGGCTGTATTTATGCTAAAAAGCATGCTCTCTTTCTCATTCTGTTTCTTCACTCTCTCTGTGCTCTTTCTCTTTATATATATTACAATTAATATTCATTAATATGCTATATCATATAATCAGCCTTATTTATTAATATGTATTTGTCAGCTTAGGCTGTGGGCTTTGTTTGCAGAGTCACATCTTCTATCATGGTTATTTGTAGGCTCTTATTGCAACAGCTCATGATTTTAAGCTTTGTTACTTATCCCTCTTGATTTCCCCATACTTGAGTCACAATTGCATCCACAAAGATGACAATGCAACTTATGGCAAACAAAGAGAGCAGATATATATCATTTCCCTATGGATATAGGTTGCTGGGGCTCTGGAGATACTAGGACAGCAAATTGTTTCCTGCTATCTTTCTATCTTTATTTTTTTTTTCAAGGTAGGGTCTAACTCTAGCCCAGTCTGACCTGAAATTAACTATGTAGTCTCAGGGTGGCCTTGAACTCATGGCGATCCTCCTACCTCTGCCTCCTGAGTGCTGGGATTAAAGCCATGAGCCACCACATCCAGATATGTATCCTGCTATCTTTGAATGTAGCTTCATGAATTTCATATTTGATAGAAATTTGAACAAAACTTACATTTGACTTATCCAACAAACCCTACATGTCACTCAGTGCAGAATGTGATCTTTGAAAACTGTCTATCAGGAGAAAATAATGCTTTTCTTGCACTTGTAATTTTAAGTATATTTATAAGACACTAAAAATAGTTGTGACTTTTCATTTTTAACTTTACTTCTTTTAAATTATTGAGCCAAGGGAATAAGGATTTCTAATCTTTCTACCATCATGTACTCCTATCTCTTAATACTGCTATCAAACCTGTATTCTTTACAAGTAGATAAGGCCTATTAGCATGTGTATTTTCTTAATCTGTACTTAAAAACTTCTGCAACCATACATGTAACTCTCCTGATTGGAGGGAAGATATTGTAAAGAGGGGTACTATTGTAGTCAGGTTCACACTTCTGGCAGAAGTCACCTGACCAAGTGAAGCTTGTGGGAAAAGGGGTGTATTTTTGATTACAGACTTGAGGGTAAGTTCCATGATGGCATGAAAATGATGGCATGAGCAGAGGGTAGACGTCACTGCCTGACCAACATCAGGTGGGAAACAACTATAGAAGAGTGTACCAAACACTGGCAAGGGGAAACTGTCTATAATACCCATAAGCCAACCTCCAACTGTACACTGCCTCCAGAAGCTGTTAATTCTCAAATACATATCAACTGGGAACATAGCATTCAGAGCACCTTAGTTTATGGGAGACAGATAAATCAAACCACAACATTCTGCCCCTGTCTCCCATAAACTGATGACCGTCCAAGATGTAAAATGCAACACATTCAGTCCAACTTTAAAACTCCCAAAGTTTTTATCAATCCCAGTGCTGTTCAAACATCCCCTTAGTCCAAGGTTTTTCAACTGAGCTATAATACCAAAAAAATAATAATAATTAATAATAATAATAACAATGGTACATAATAAACATTCACACTGCAAAGGATGGCATTGGGCATAGCCAAGAAATATTCAAGCAGTTACAAGATTTAAACTGGGCAAACATCAAACTATGTAGCTCCAAGTCCAACAACTCTAATCAGTGACATGTCTCCACAAGTCTCTGGATTTCCAATCTGCCCCTCTAGCTAGGCTACTCACAGTCCCAGACAAGTTCATTTGGGGCCAACATCTCTCGTTAGCAGCCATCTCATGGTCCCAGCATCTCCACTAGGTGTCCACTGCAACCCATGATCCATCCGCATGGCTCCATCGGGTCTCCATGCAGGCATCTAGCAAACCTGATACACACTGCCCATGGTCATTTCCAAAACACAAGACAATGTTGCAAATTCAATGACTCTCTCTTCCCTGCATTTCTCATACTCCACAAAATCATGTGGGCTGCCAATTTGTTAATTCAGGAAGGAATAAATCAGACTTTGAAGAACAGGATGCTCCTTGACTATTCAGGTCCCTTATAAAGAGTCTGCATTCTTCCTGTTGCTCCAATGAAGGTCAGCTGGCCCAATCTCAATGGTTGTAATCTCTCATACAATTGCACCTGAACAGGCAGAAGTTTTAGCCCAAAGATAGACTTTCTGTGCCATATCCCTATGCACCCACCAGTCTGTTTCTATGCAAAGCAACCCTGCACAAGTTCTCAGGACATGGGCTTAACAGCAAGACTCTCACACAAACTGCTTCTAGCCCAGTCCAGGCACAGCACTTTCTCACCCTCACAAGCCAGCATCACAGTCCATAGTTCTTACTGCATTCAGGTCTTTCAACTCAGACCAGAATAGTCCAGCAAATTGTACTTACAGCACTGCAAGGCATCTCTTAGGACAAGGTTTCAAATCCTTCCACATTCCTCTTGAAAATCGGCTCCAAAAAGCCAAAGCCACACAGTCAAAAGTCTAGCAGCAATCTCACACCTTTAGTACCACAATCTGTATTAGTCAGGGTTCTCTAGAGGAACAGAATTGCTGGAATGAATTATATTTAAGAGGGAATTTATTGGTTTAGGTTATGGTAGTTCAATAGCATTTTCAGGCCCAGGAGTCAAGGAACCTGGTAGCTGCTCAATACATGGGGCCAAATGCCTTGGCAGTCCCAATCTGGCACTGAAAGCCTGTGGCTTCCTGAGGATCCACTGGTATTCAGTCTTCAGTTGACACTGGTCTTCAGTTCATGCTGGTCTTCAATCTACTGTGGAAGGCAGCAAGCATTTCTGGCAGCCCAGTGCAAAGAAAGGGGCTCTTTTCACCCAGAGCTTCCTTATATAAAGTTTCCATCTGAGAGGGGGTGGCAGCTGTGGGGGAGGGCTTACTCTGGGGGAGGGACACACTGTAACTTATCTTCTTAATTGGTGTATTGAGGATGGGTAGCCAAGTCTAGTTTGGGGACGGGATTCCAGAACTCAGTTTTTTTTTTTTTTTTTTAAATCTGAAATCTCTGGTAACATAGGTACATTGGAATAAAAATGAGAACTATTTAGTTAATCAAAACATTGCTCAAGTGCCTGACTCAAAAACTTGAGAACCACTGGACATTTAAAATTAGAATATAATCTAATATAGTAGACGATAAGGATAATTAATCAAGTATTAAATGCCTCCTCTGCATCATTTTATGCTCAGTGACTCTCAAGCAGATTTGCGTTGGTCAGCTGGAGACTTTGGGAGCTTCAGCAAACTTATCTTCTGTGGTTGCTTATATCTTGCCAGATTATTCTGCTGCACACTCCAAGTTTGTGAAGCATTGCTCTTGGAGATGGTAGTTAGTCAACCATCGGTTTGAATACTGACAAAACTGGACTAGCAGGTAGCAAACTGCTGCAGGTGACATCATGGAAAGGGGTCAGGACTCAAGCCTCACTTGGCTGAGGTCTGTGATTCTTGGAGTGCTGCAGGAGGAGCAGTGAAAAGACCCCACTGTAGGAACTGGGCAGCTAGCTCCATGAGTAAAGTACTTGTCTTGTGAGCATGGGGACCTGAGTCTGTCCCCAAAGCACACATTAGAAAAGTGCCCGGAGTGGAGGCATGTGAGTATAAACCCATTCCTGGGGAGAGAGAGACAGGAAGATTTCTGAGACTCACTATCCAGCCAATCTAATTGACTTAGGGACTTCTGAGTTTAGTGAGGACTTTGTCTCAAAGGAAGATGATGCCATTCCAGAGGATGGTACCCAGGATCATCCTCTGACCTCCACATGCATGGGTATCTACATACTCACAAATATATGCACAAGATCCCATTATGAACCATGAAGCTGAAGTGAATCATGCAGAGTGATCTGTCGATGTCTGTGAAGGATGAAGAAACAAGCACTTCAAGTCTCTTGGTTGGCTTCCAGAACTAGATGGTATGACTCTATGGGTAAAAAATCAACAGGTTTGCTCTGCAGGTCACAGGTTACTGAGAATCAAGTGAAAGCTGAGCTGGAAGTCTCTCCCTTTTGACTAGTTGTCAAGATGCTGAAAACAGGTATGCAATCTGTTAAGGGGAGAAAAGTCAATGTTTTTTAACTAACAATGTACCCCGTAAGCTTAACCACCGGCCAGCCAGAGCAAATGTACCAACTGATGCAATGATGCCCATGTCTGTTATGGGGGAAACCTACTGTTCTCTGATTTGACTTGAGGCCCACTCTATGGATGGGCCTCAAAGGATGAACGTGCCAGGATCTCCAGATACATGAGCCACTTTGTGCATCTGGCTTTACATGGGTACTGGGGAAATTGAACCAGCATTGTTGGCCTTTGCAGTCAAGTGCCTTAACTGCTAAGCCATCTCTCCAGTTCCTCCTTTGTTTTTCATGAATCATACACATGGGATCATTCCAATTACATTCCAGGCTTTTGTAAAAATGATTCTAACCAAATATATTTACATGCAAGTTCACAGGATAAAAACCCTCAATGCCACTTCTGTGCTTTAATACAAAGCATTGAGAGGAAGTCTCCTTTTTAATGGTGGGTGCATGATGTAGGTGACTTTGGAATAGTGACTAAAACTCTTTGGGCTTCTCCTGTTATTTTGAAAGTGGGAATAATGAAAGGCTATCACTTCATGATCTTCATGAAAATTAATTATAATTTTTGAACATGATAAGTGAGCAATATACACACACATGTGCATGCATACAGATATATATGTGAGTTAACTTCATTGAAAAAAAAAAAACAAAAAACTGGAAACTGTCAGCAGCAAAGCACAGCTGAAAAAGAAATGCAAACTTCCAGACTCAGAACTCAAATGTTTCCGTAGCTGTCATGCTTCTTTTTAGTGTGTGTATGTGTGTATGCACATGCATACTGATGTGCACACACGTGTGTGTGCGTGTGTGTGTGTGTGTGTGTGTGTGTGTGTGTGTGTGTGTGTGTGTATGAAGGCCAGAAGACAACCTTGGGTGTCAATCCTCACGAATGGATTGTTCACCATTTTTTTTTAAGGTAGGGTCTTTCACTGAATCTGGAGCTCAACAAGTAGCCTAGACTAGCCGACCCTCTGGGATCCTCATGCCCTTGCCTCCCTATCCTAGAATTAGAAGCTCTGCCAGAGCACCATCTTTTTTTTTTTTGAACATGAGTTCTAGGGATCAAGTTCAAGTTTTCATGCCTGCGTAAAATGAAATTACTAGATTACCACTTCAGACCTTTATACTACTTTTCTGTAGTGTGTGTGGCTCCCTACCATAGGGGGATTTCCAAGTGTTTTGCAAGCAGGTTCAGAATTATCCATATATACTGTTCCATTTTTTTGAAGCTGCTCTACCAGTTGGGCCAATTAGTACAAGAGATGAATGATTCATTTCATAGATAAGAAGGAACTTTTGCCTGTGTAAATGTCC
This sequence comes from Jaculus jaculus, assembly GCF_020740685.1. Taxonomy (NCBI): domain Eukaryota; kingdom Metazoa; phylum Chordata; class Mammalia; order Rodentia; family Dipodidae; genus Jaculus; species Jaculus jaculus. The sequence continues at coordinate 28,673,741 of NC_059106.1, read as the reverse complement.
CTGTCCTTCAGCCTCCAGCACCTGCACTCCCCTCTTCACTAGTGGGAAGATGAACTCATAAATTTGGCCCTCCATCCCAAACAGTTATGATTTCAAACAAGCACTACCTCCCACATGGCCTTCTATCTCTGTTTGCCACACTCTCAGCCCAGGTCTCTGAATCTTGGCTTGCATTAATATGTCACCCACCTTTCCCTCCAATTTTTATTTTTCTATTGGCTTCCTCTCCAGGTGCATCTTTTTATGGATTTATTTTATTTTTTGCAAATAATGTTCCTTGCATATTTGTGCCACTTCTATCTGCTTAACTAATGTTATTTCCTATTTTGTTAGGGAAGAAATAACTATGTTTCCCCCACTCTCACAGTTGTCTACCTTAAGCCAGGGAAATACACTGAGAAAATCGCACAATTACTGAAAAGAAATGTCCTTCACAGTCATCATTTCTTGCCATGACTGTGACTCCATTCTATAAAGGCAGCATTCTTTGATTACTATCATCAAAAGCCTATTACTCTAAAGAGGACAGTACACATTCTGAATGATGCTATTACGGTGTTTTTTGAGTCTAGAGTTGCTAAATAGCGAGTGCTTTACATGTGTCCAGTCACACAGGGAACATTGAAATATTTAAAATATGAGGCAATCAGGCAGTGAACCTAATATTTACTCTCTGGATTGCTTAGCTATAATTTATCAGCTTCCCTGGTCTTCTGCATTTTCATCAACAGAACATCGATCATGAACTCCTCCAGTGCAGGGGAAGGTCATAACACCTTCCAGTGACTTCCATGGTGATGACATTAAAATCTGAAGATACATTCATTTTCTGAAATACACTGCTCCTATATGAAATGAGGGCAGACCAAGGGTTCATCCTGAAGAAAATCAGATGGGTCTGTTTTCTCTGCTCTTAAATCAAGCAGAGTTTATCACAACCTTCTGTGCTCACTTTGCATAATGGCATTTTCTTTCCATCCCACATAAACTCACTGTAGCCGACCCTGTTCACATATTGGTCAGGCAAGATAAGGGAGTTCACACAGATCTTGAACAATTGTGATTGTACACTTATTACAGACCCAAAGTATACATTTAAGAACAGGCGAATTGTCCCAGAGAGAAAGCCTTCCTGAGTTTACCATTTGCAGGGCAGAGATACAGCTAAGGATTGGGGAGGTAGCAGGTCTGCATGAAGAAGTCTAGTACAGGGTGGCTGAGTTGATTTTCAGCATACTGTGTGGTGTTGGCAGACTACTCAATCACCAGACCTTCATTTTCTAACCTTCAAATGTAGAGCTAAGATGAAAGTTACACTTTGATAAAGCAGAGAAATTTCCTTAAATTTTCAGTATTATTCTTACTAAAGGTGCAAACCTAGACATTAAGCTCATGTTTGGATCTTTGTATTCTCATTTGATATATTCCTATAAACCTATTCATCAGAGTTTCATTTGTGCTAATACCAGCTACATCATTGTTAGTATCCTCATAAGTGACCTATAGGTTTCTGGAGTTTTGAATGAGGACAATGACTGTCAGTAGGAAGTCTGAGCTCACTTTACTAAGCTGAATGAATGAAATATTTATTGTGTTGCACACTATTGCACAAACCATGGAGGGCATGGAAAGAGGATCGGTAGTTACCACACTAATGCACAAGCCATGGAGAACTTGTGGGACAGGTAGTTGCCATAGTAATGCATACACCATGGAGGGCACTGAGAGTGGGTAGACACTTAATCATACTACCCCCACAAACCAAGGAGGATGTGATGAGCAGATAGGTAGTTACATTGTTACGGCATATACCATGGAGGTCCTGGGGAGTGGGCAGGTAGTTACCATACTAGAAGGACTATCACTGGCCAGCAAGCCCCAGGGATCTGCCTTTCTTCATCTCCTCAGAGCTGTGATCACAGTCTCTGCTGTCATGCACAGCTTTTACATGGGTGCTGGAAATATGCACACAGGACCTCTTGCTTACATGGCAAACCCTTTGCCTACTGAGCTATTTCCCTTGCCTGGTTATGTTCATCTTGATGTTGCCTTAAGAGGCAAGGGAAGGAAAATTACTCCATATATGTTACATGTTTAGTTGATGAAATTAAGATTTTTACAATAGCTTTTCAAATGATAATCCTTAATTTGGTTGATAGTTTGCCAAATATTAGCTCAACAACTGCCTTAATTTGATATATTTTAATACAATTTACAAAAGTAAATATACATTTAGCCAGTTACCATTAAAACATGTTTTATTGAAAAATTTTGTTAGTTTGAGTTACAGTATAGCTTTAGAGAAATTAAATTCAGCAGTTTGAATAAAATAAAAGAATTTTGCATCTGGTAGCCCTCAGAAACAGGAGATATTTCAAGGGCTGTTCCCAGAATGTGCAAAGACAGGATTTATAGACAAAAAAGAGACATGACTTACAGAGAAAGCTAGATTGGCCACATTTCAGCCTGGGCCTTTTCTTTACTGGAGAAATGAGGTATTTGCCTTGTGAATCTGTGGTCTGATAGGGGTTCCTGTGATTTCCTGCATCTCAGATGACATGATTGACTAGGATTTGGTTCTTTGTTCTAAGAACATACTCATAGCTTGATTGCAGTTAACATGCTAAACAAGGTTGCAATTTATCTAGAAACTCAGAGCACAGAGGCAGTCATAGGCTAAGTTTATATGCATTTAACAGAACCTGTGCAAAATCAAATCTGCTCATTGTTTACTGCCCACCTGGACACTGTGAACGGCAGGTCTCTTGTTGTGTGCTAATGTCTGTCTTCATCCATAAAGGAACTGGAGATTACTGGACAGGGGTCAGGTGGGAGTGTGGCAGGTGGCAGGGCTAAGACGGGAAACGAAAAAGTCACCTTTAGATTTAAAATATATATAATTGGAAACTTTAAATATGAATATAATGTAACTTAGGCGTATTCCTTTCAGGTTACCTTCCTTTGTCTCCTGATATATGCCAGGGAGAGTCCTCCTCAGTGGAGATATCCATAATCACTGTGGGGTCATGAATGCACCAGTCAGTTCCTGTGTGGAGAACAAAGCCTTGTAGTAGACTTTTTGTAGTAGATTTTTCCCTCCAACAGCTCTTGCATTCTTGTTATTTACCATCTACAGATTGCTGTGGGAAATTTCTCAGGAAGCTGGGAAATTTCAAAGTATCTTAACACACAGTAAGTGAACAAGTTTCAAAACCTAGAATTCTTACATTTGGGATGAATTTGGTAATTAAGGACCACCCAGTAGTGTCTTACTCTCCCTAGGAAATCCGTGTTATGGAATGCTAAACAAAAGGACGAAGCACGAGGAAGCTGGGAACCTTACAAAGATGCCAATAATATGACTTCCAGTAAGTATAGTTTCATAATAGATGAAATAAGTGAGCCAATCCACTTCAGAGACAACTAGAAAACCAACAGGATACTGGAAACCATGCATTTAATAGGCTTTTCAACACCAGTAGTTCTTGCCTGATCAGGATAATTTATTACTGGGGGCACCTGCACTCCATAATTCCAAGAAAAACTATGCAACTCATGAAGGAATTTTCTAGTTAGATACATGATACTGAGAGGGGGTCAGGTAGCTTTGTTATGCTGCTAGGGTGACTGAGCCCCTGAAAATAAAGGCAGAAATGTCTACCCTCTGCAATCTGAACTTGCTAGATATCAAAGGATGATCTGACTCCTTTTCTCTTGCTTAAAGGAGATCTGTTTATCTACAAACAAACTGGCCAATAATTTCCCATTTGTCTAAAACATGTGTATATATGAGAATGCTCATGTAGATGTTCTGAAAGCTATTATTTGTGTGAGCAACTCAGTTTAGTTTTGGGTGCCATCCCAGGGTTTCTTCTCAACACACAGGGTTGAAGCCTTTCCTTTGATAGTGGATCATGTAGCTGCATAATGCAGGGTGCTGTAATGCAGGGGAACACACAAACTAGGCACTCTGCATCTTTCCTTCAGCATACTGGGATGTTATGTTCTGCTCTCAGACCCAATTTATACTTTTTCATGCTCTTAAATCCATTTCATCCTTTACTGGAATGAACACCTCTGCAAAGAGAAAGTTGATGCAGTTGGACCCTGCAGACTATAAAGTCAAATACTCATGTTGGTCTTGACTGTAGTCACTTTGAAAACTTATTTTATATAATGGATTAAGGTGATAACTTTATGGAAGAGATGTGGGTAAACATAGCATAATTGCAATAAGATTCTATACAAATCATGAATTAGCACCTAAAAGTATTTGTATAGTGCTTGGCACATAGTGTCATAAGTTCCATTCTTATCGTCATTACTTAAAATAGTGTAGGTAAATGCTAGTTCATAGCCGTCAGTTTGTTAATGGCATCTCTAAACATTTGGCTTTTGGCATTCCTTCCAGCTGTTTCTTTGGTAGTCATATGGGAATGTGGGGTGAAACAATGGAGTTTTTCTCAGCTCTTGGATGTGTTGTTTCTCAAAAATTAGGGTGCTGGAAGGTCACAGCATCACACACTTCTACTGTCTCTGTAACTTCCATGTTCTTGTCTTAATGTATTATGAAGAATGAAATCTACAGACCATGCAGGATAAAGTTTAGAAAGATGCTATTTTAGAGTTAGGATTTAAGAGCAAAAAAGGAGGGAAACTCCTGCTCTAAGGCAGAAATGGGTCTCCAAAATTGGGAAAGCCTGGCTGGCATCTTTCAGGGAGTCTTTCATGGAGATTTTCTAAATGGGGGTTGAGCCAGTTAGTCTATCCCTCATGCCAGGTGTTCGGCGACGTTGCTAGGTTCCTAGGGAGCAGCTACTTACTCAGGGAAAAAGGGTGAAGGTCTAGACTCTCTTACATGCTTAAGGACAGTTCTCTCCTTACAGATATTTTTAATTTACTTTTGGGGGCCCTTTTAGCTAAAACCTGACTTCTAAATGTTGGGTTCATTTTCCCTACTGATTAAAGTATTAAGAAGCAGGAAAATGTTTAAAGCTAAAGCAGAGAGATTTGAGAATAGAAATAGTCTATTTCTGTGAGGAGGTGTTTCCAGATTTGGAGATCCATTCTCCCACTTTGTGTGTGTGTGTGTGTGTGTGTGTGTGTGTGTGTGTATGCGTGTGTGTACTTTTCAAGGTAGGGTCTCACTCTAGCCCAGGCTGACCTGTATTTCACTATGTAGTCTCAGAGTGACCTTGAACTCATGGTGACCCTTCTAGCTCCGCCTCCCGAGTGCTGGAATTAAAGGCATGTGCCACCATGCTGGGTCCCACTGAGCCACTTTTTATTGAGTGAGGGAAGTCCTCTTGCACAGAGTCTATGATTGTCAACTTAAGCAAAGATTAAGGTACTTAAAGTTCCAGGATGCATCTGGCACTAGACATGTTACAGGCAAGCTGACCAGATGAGCCCACCAGCAGTAAACAGTGCCCACGTGTCCTTCGTTTTCAGGGAGCTAAACCAGAAAGTGAGTTGTCCTCTTTTTCCATCTTTGGTCACCATTTTGAAATACCTAAGAAAAGGAATATGATGGCCTACATGGGTCCTTCTTCCTATCTGAATGCTTAACCAAGGAAACTAGCTCCTATAGTCTCTCAGTGGTTCAGCTTAATTGGCAGTAAGGCAAAGAAAGGAAATGGGTAGGATAGTCAGATTTATATAACATTTCCCTCTTCCTTCTGGGCTTTAAGAAACTCATATGTACTCTTAATCACTCATTCATTTAATGATTCATAGAGTCCTTCATTTAATAAACATTATTTAGTATTTGCTCTATTGTGTAGTCAGTTCTTATACATGTATACTGATTACATAATTCTCAAAATAATTGGCCCCATAGGATTGTGATGTTCCTTTGATTGACAAGAAATCTAAATGAGAAAAGAAACTATTCTTAGAGCTCTACTCAGAGCCCCCTTATTTGGGTCCATGTCTGGATGCCTCTTGCTTTTCTGTGCTGCACTGGGCACAGTTTTGTTGTGTGCTGTGTTCTTCCTCACCAGAGCAGGATGGAGCCAGGGACATTTTATAAATAATAATAATATAAGGCCTGAGAAAGATGATTCATCTCTATGACTCCCATGCACATGAAATCTGTATGCTTTCCCCAAAATACAGTTCTATGTTTCTAAAAATCCAGACTGAAAGTTATGCTATTGTAGACTAACTTGGCTGTCACAGTCGGGCTGTAAAGAGACTATTTTTCATTGGAAGTGGGGTTTTCAGAGCTCTTAATAACCACTTCTTGCCCTGTTGATCAGTTAGTTGGGTAGTTGATTCAATTTGGTCATCAACACAGCGTTAGAAACCAGATGCATCATTTTCTTCAGTTGAGCGTGTCTGCTCTTGAACAAGCCCAGACACGTTTGAGGACATACAGCATGACCAGCCGGTGGGGTAGCTCCTTGTAGACCTGGAACTGATGCTACCACCTTCACTGAATTGCGAGTGTGGCTGCCCTTGAACAGGCACTGCTTCAGTTTACATAGAGAATTACCGGATGCAGGACTAGCTGTATGCAGGCTAGCAGCTGACCACTGACACCTTCGCTGAATTACTGACCTGCATGAGGAGCCTGGAAGCAAGACGAAGCAGAGCATTGCATGGGATGAATTGATCAAACTTTAGTGCATTGTATTTCTGTCCTCATAGATGTCTTTATTTTGCTATTTCTTTGTTTCTTCCTAAAGTTTCATTGAAAACCTCTTGATTCCCATTTCTTTTTATCTGTGGTCCATGTTTCTTTGTTTGGAGTTCTGCCAGCTGGGGTTGTCACTTTAATGGGACACTGCTAATGTAACTGTATTAGATAATACCTTCACCTCCCTTTCATTTCTACAAAGACAGCTGGTATTGAGGTGGCACTCCACCTCCACCTTGCTTCTTGATTTTGACATAATTTTTAATTGGTGTTTCAGGATCCTATGTAAGAGAAATTGTGTCATTTAGGATTTTGTTCAGGTTATTTCTGCATAATTCAATGTGTTTTTTCAGTGTTCATGTATACATTACTGCCAAGATTTCCAGTTTATTTAGGCATATGCAGAGGTAGATTGCTACTGTTCAGGCTTTTGAATATAAGCTATTCAGATATTTCTCTTGTGTATTTATATTCATTAAATTCATATTCTTCAAAAATATTAGAGCACAAGGTAAAAATAAAAAACATCTAGTATAAATAAGGCATTAGTAAATAATTACTCTGTCCTCTTTCAGCCAGGTTATTGTTATTACCATTACTATTCACAATGCCCATAACTTGCAAAGTGCAGCAGAATCCTCTTTCTTCTGGGCATGCTCTTGAAGTGCTAAGGACCTTTTCCACATGTTGGCATCCTCATGGTGTTTATGTCTCTTACCACCCAACGTTCATAACCACTTGGAGTGCCCTGCGCTTTAGTTCATCGATGCTCCAACTATTCTGATTTTCATTGCATATGTATTTTTCATTTTACCTTGAAATGAGTGCTCCTGAACTTGTAAACTACCCTTATATAAGTAAAATAGTGCTGCATATCCATAAGACATTTAAGATTTTTATAATATAACACATTTCCTACTTTTTATTGATTATTATTCACCATTTTCCCTTCAACATCCTCCTGAAGGTCACATTGTGTGCCCTGAAGTGCCATTACAGAACAAGTAGTGCCTCACAGGCATCTCCTCCTTCCCTTTGTTGGAAGTTATTTTCCAGTAAGAAATTCACTTTTGAGAGCTCAGCCCACAGCAATTCTTTCTTGTCTCCTAGAAAGTGAACTCACAACTCAGAGAAACACTGGCTAGACGTCTGCACATCTGGAGAGCTTGATTCCACCCTCATTGCTTTATCTCCTTTCTCATCTGCAGTTTACTTTCTTTCCTAATCTTTTCAAGCTGTGCTTTCTAAAAACGTTCAGGTAACTAAAATGCCAAGTTTTGGTGTCACATTTTATTGTTTGTGTACGTGAATTCTATGTCACTCATTTACCCTCATCTTTCATCTTTTTTTTTTTTTTTTTTTTTTAAATTTGGGAGCTGAGGATATGGTGCAGTGGTTGAAACTGTGTTTGCTTGCAAAGCCTGCCAGTCCTAGTTCAATCCTCCTCAGTGATTAGCATTTTTCCCAGTTCGAACCTACATAACCATATTTGGGGTGTGCATGATCCCACTGGCAGTCAGCCCATATACTTTTTGTAATGAGTTCTAGCTTACCTACAGTGATTTGTGAAGGCAGTTCTGTGAGATTCATGCTCCATAACCAAGGACTGCACATTCCAAGGAATTAATAGAATTTCCTTGGGGCAGTGGGTAAATGATACATGCTTTATTTGGGAAAGGCCAGCTATCCCAGAGCTAGGCAAATATTTACAGCGGTCATTAACAATGGTGTCCAAAAGCTTTATGTAATTTACTGACAGCATAGGTGCTCTGCTGCTTCATTCTAGGCTGGAAGTTCAGGGCCAGTTCCTATGTTATTAATATTTTTTCTTTTCTTAATATTTTATTTATTTATTTTTTCTCAATTTTTATTAACATTTTACATGATTATAAAAAATATCTCATGGTAATACCCTCCCTCCCCCACTTTCCAATTTGAAATTCCATTCTCCATCATATCCCCTCCCATCTCAGTCAGTATGACTTTTATTTTGGTGTCATGATCTTTTCCTCCTCTTACGATGGTCTTGTGTAGGTAGTGTCAGGCACTATGAGATCATGGATATCCAGGCCATTTTGTGTCTGGAGGGAGCACGTTGTAAGAAGTCCTACCCTTCCTTTGGCTCTTACATTCTTTCTGCCACCTCCTCCGCATTAGACCCTAAGCCTTGGAAGGTGTGATTGAGATGTTACTCAGTACTCCAGTCACTTCTTTCCAGCACCATGATACCTTCTGAGTCATCCCAAGGTCACTGCCATCTGAAAAGAGAAGATTCTCTACCCAAAGTGAGATTAGCATTAATATAAGGGTATAAATATTAAGTGAAGTGCTTACTGGGCAGTTTGATAAGCATAGTATATACATTTTTCCAGACATCAGCAGATGTTACACCTCTAGGGCTCATGAATACCCCTGTTTTAAGTTTTCAGTATCAGGGATGTATTCCCCCCCATGGAGAAGGCCTCCACTCCAATTGGAGGGCAGTTGGTTTCACCATGACAGATGTGCCACTATTGCACCCTTTGGCTCATTTGGCCTGGCTGGCCAATTATAAGTTTTGTAGTGTCCACTGTTGAGTATCTTCACTGGTGCTATTGCTTTCTCCCATTGAACTACATGTAGAATGTCTTCTTCCAGCTTTCTCTCAGCTGGTCTACATGGAGGAGGTTATCAGCTCAGTTCCAGCAGGATTTCTCAGTGGCCTTGCAGCCCAAGTATGTGGAGTCTTCAGCAATAGGGTCTTACCTTTCTATTCCTGGTGGGAAACCAAAGGCCTCAGCAATGGCCTATAATGTTTATTTATTTTCAAGAAAAAGAGAGAAGAGAGAGAGAGACAGAAGAAGTAGGTCCATTGGAGCTTCCACTCACTATAAATAGACTCCAGATACACTGGCCACTTTATGAATCTGGTTTTATTTGGGTATAGGAAAATTAAATTGGTATTGCTAAACTTGGCAGGAAAGTGCCCTGTGGTGGTTTGATTCAGGTGTCCCCCATAAACTTAGGGGTTATGGATGCTAGGTCCCCAGCTGATGGCAAATCGAATTAAAACCTTCTGGAAGTGGTGTATTGTTGGGGGGCAGGCTTGTGGATGTTATAGCCAGTTTCCCCTTGCCAGTGTTTGGTACAGTCTCCTGTTGCTGTTTTCCACCTGATGTTGGCTGGGGGTGATATTCACCCTCTGCTCATGCCTTCATTTTTCCTGCCATCATGGAGCTTCCCCTTGAGGCTGTAAGCCAAAATAACCTCTTGTTTCCCACAAGCTGGTCTTGGTTGGGTGATTTCTGCCAGCAATGCATACATGACTGCAACAGGAAAGTAGTAATGAGGAGTGGCATTGTTGTTAGACACCTGACTGTGTGGCAATGGCCTTTTGAAGCTGATTGTCAAGAGGAATGTGGAGGGATTTGAAACATTGGCCTAAGAGGCACTTTGCAATACTTTGTAAGTACAGCTTGATGGACTGTTCTGGTCAGATTTGAAAGAACTGAATGCAAGAACTATGGACTGTGAAGTTTGGCTTATGAGGGTGAGAAAGAACTTTACTTGGACTGTAAAGTCCTTGCTGTTATTCCCATGTCCTGATTATTGTGCAGTGTTGCTTTGTGAAGAAATGAACTGGTATGAACAGAGGGATATGGAACAGAAAGAAAAAGCCTTTGGGTGAACTAGTGCCCAATCAGCTGCAATTGAGAGATTACAACCTTTGAGATTGAGCCACCTGACTTGCACTGGGGCAACAGGAAGAATATAGACTCTTTTGAAGGGGCCTGAGTGCTCAAGGAGTGTCCTGTTCTTCAAAGTCTGCATTATTCCCCCCCTGGATTAACAAATTGGCACCATACATGGTATGGTGGAGTATAAGAAATGCAGGAAAGAGAGGATCATTGAGTATGCAATATTTTGGAAATGGCCATGGGCAGTGTGAAGCAGGTTTGCTGGATGCCTGCATGGAGACCCTATGGGGCCATGAGGATGAACAGTGGCTTGCAGTGGAGATCCAATGGAGATGCTGAGACCATGAGATGACTGCCAAGGAGAGTTGCCAGCCCTGCATGAAATTTTTCCAGACTGTGAGTAGCCTAGCTTGAGGGGGCAGAATTAGAACTCCAGAGACTTGTTACTGGTTAGAATTATTGGACTTGGGGACTTGTCACTGGCTAGAGTTGTTGGACTTGGACCTACAGAGTTTGATGCTTGCTCTGTTTAAATCTTGTACTAGTTGAATATTTATTTGCCATGCCTAGTGCCATTTTCTGCAGTGTGAGTGTTTATTCTGTGCCATTATGGGTTTTTTGAGGTTAGTTTTTAGTGTTATAGCTCAGTTAAAATACCTGGGATTATGGGGATGTTTGAACATCATTAAGATTTATAAAAACTATGGGAACTTTTAAAGTTGGATGAATGTATTGATTTTACATAATTTATGGTTATCAGTTTATGGGGGCCAGAGGCTGAATGTGGTGGTTTGATTCTGGTGTCCCCCTATACTCAGGTGTTCTGGATGCTAGGCCCTCAGCTGATGGTAATTGGAAATTAAAGCCTCCTGGAGGTGCTGTATAGTTGGGGGTGGGCTTGTGGGTGTTATTGCCAGTTTTCCCTTGCCAGTGTTTGGCCTAATCTATTCTTACTGTGTTTACTTAACTGGTCTCTCAGTTTCCAATATTCCTAGTTTCTTTTTTTTTTCTTCAAATATGACCTTGTTTGTTTTTCATCTCATCTATCTTGCTTTCTTTCCTTTCTATACTTGTGACTTTTTAAAATTTATTTTTATTAGTTATGGACACACTATGTAAACAGCATGTTACCCAAATTCTGAATTAATGGCTATAATTCATTGACTTTTTAATTTGTTCCTCTTTATAACCATTAATCAGTTTGTTTATTTATTTATTTTATATTACTTACTAGAGAGAGGAAGAGAGAGAAAGAGAGAGAGAATGAGAACACCAGGGCCTCTAGCCACTGCAAACAAACTCTGGACACATGTACCACCATGTACATCTGGCTGTATGTGGGTCTTAGAGAACTGAACCCCAGTCCTTAGGCTTTGTAGGCAAGCTCCTTAACCTCTGAACCATCTTGCAAGCCCAGTTTATTCATTTTTAATTTTTGAAAAAGAGTTTCACAACATAGCCCAGGCTGACTTTAGACCAGAAGACTTGCCTTGTGGGCTGGGATGCTAGTCTCATTTCATCAAACCTTCCTGTATTAGCTTTTAAAGAAAGGCTACTTTCCTGTCACCACTTGGGACCAGGGCTAGATTTATGTGACTCATCCTTATACTTGCTCTCACAGCCTGTGGTGTTTCCAGCGTTTTTTAGATAGTTCTGGGCTCTTCTTATTCACTGAGAGGCAGCTTCTAATCAACCACTTAACCCTGGAAAGCAGTCATTTTTATATATTTAAAAAATTATTATTATTTATTTTTAAAATTAAAAATAACTTGTTTTTAGAAGTAGAACACTTGATGGGCACAAAATACGTGTTTATGTTCATATAGTCATTGTGCTCTCACTTGATCAGAGAAGCTTTTTTTTTTTAAAGCAGATGGTGGATCCTCCTGTATTTGTTCACCATCTTTTATTAGCACACATAGGTTCTGAGCCAGACTCTTTGCTAAAATATCTCATGAAATGTCTCTAGCCAAGTTACATATTAAATTATTTTTCCCCTCTGAAACCTCATTAGCCAAAATTTTGCACTCTACTTTTGTCTCATTTCTCTGGTCTTCTAAACTCCCACCATAATGGTTCATTAAGTCCTGCTTAAAACTAAAGTAGTTTCTCTAGTTCACAGCCCAAAATTCATCATATCACCCCCACAAACCAGCTCCAAAAAACCCCCAAAAGAACTAAACCACATGGTAATCAGGTGTATTATAGCAATGAACCCACTATGGGTACCAACTTTCTGTATTAGTTGCTTTCTCATTGCTGGAACAGAATACATGACTGGAAGATGCTTAGGGAAAGAAATAATTTATTCTGATTTACAGTTCCAGAGAGGAAGTATCGATCATGGTGCAAAAGGCATAGCAAAGTTGAGCAGAAAGCCTGTGTCATATCTTCACATCAGCAGTGTGAATATAGAGAGAAAGCCATCATCAGGTCTAGGCTGTACCACCTCAAAGCCTGTCTCTAGGAACAACTTTCTTTCAGCAAGGCTTCCTCTCATAAAGGTTCCACAACCTTCCTCCCAAATGTTACAAACTGGGTAGCAAATATTTAAACATATGACTCTCAGGGTATATTTTACATTCAAGACACCCTTATATGTTATCACAATAGTGATAGTTATGTTTTCAAGTTGGTCAGACTAGGAATTGAATGTGAGATGTGCTTCCTAGGCAGGTCTTTGAGGGCATTTCAGGAATGATTAACTGAATAAGGAAGTCCTACCCACAAAATGGGAGGCCAGTCAGTTGGGGGAAGTGTACATAAGGAAGTTCCAGGAGAATGCAACACCTTCCTTTTGTCCTGCTGCTCATGCTACTCACAGCTGCGTGCCTTTGGACTGGTTCCCCTTTCTACTCACTGTACCTGCATCTCCCATTCAACTGTCCTCTGCGGACATTGAAACCCAGTCTGCATCCAGCACCTTGGACTGAAAAACACCTAGTTTTTCACTCATCCAACATTCATCTAGACACATAGACTGAACAGCTATCAGATGCTGTAGTTCTTCATCCTATAAACATCTATTGCTATAATGACCAGCCCCTACATATTAAGCTAATCCAATAAATCCTCTTTTAACTAATATTCATGCTATCAGTTCTGTTCCTTTAGAGAGCTCTCATACTATAGTCTATTTAAATATTATCACTAAATTATATTATTCTTTTAAAAAATTATTTATTTATTTATTTATTTGAGAGCGACAGACACAGAGAGAAAGACAGACAGAGGGAGAGAAAGAGAATGGGTGCACCAGGGTTTCCAGCCTCTGCAAACGAACTCCAGATGCATGCACCCCCTTGTGCATCTGGCTAACGTGGGACCTAGGGAACCGAGCCTCAAACCGGGGTCCTTAGGCTTCACAGGGAAGTGCTTAACCGCTAAGCCATCTCTCCAGCCATAAATTATATTATTCTTTTAACTTTTTATTTATTTATTTGAGAGAGAAACAAGGAAGGAGGGAGGGAGGGAGGGAGGGAGAGAGAGAGAGAGAGAGAGAGAGAGAGAGAGAGAATGGGCCAGCCAGGGCCTCCAGTGACTGAAAATGAACTTCAGACACATGTGCTACCTTATGCATCTGGCTTAAGTGGGTTCTGGGGAATTGAGCCAAGGTCCTTTGGCTTTGCAGACAAGTGCCTTAACTGCTAATCCATCTCTCCAGCCCCTAAATTATATTATTCTATTTCCCATTAGTTGGTAGGTTCATTGACTGTGTGTGTGTGTGTGTGTGTGTGTGTGTGTGTCTGTGTGCGTGTGTGTGTATGCATATATACACACATATGATTTTATATATATATAATATATAAAATGTATATATATATATATATATGTATATTTGTGGTCTTTTTCTTTCTCAAATGAATAAAACTAGTTGAAAGCATAAAAGTCCTGAATGTAGGTGACCATCTTTATCCAAATAAATTTGAAAGTTAAATTACATAAATAAAATATAGAATACTTTCTCTGACTCTGTGGAGACAGAGAGTTACTTTGTAAGAACTTATGCAATTATACCCTCAGTTCTGAGTGATCTCCTAGGGAAAACAGCAAACCTTTGCTCATCAGACTTCAGAGAGATAATTCAACTATCCACCTTCATTTTCTCTGTGAAAAAAATAAAAAATAAAGGATATATTCACAATTATTTTAGCTAGTTTGGTATCATATTTCTAAGTTTCAAAATATTGCATTAAAGAGCTCAAATAAATCTCCTTTATGAAAAGTCTTATACATTCCTATAAATGCAACAAAGAAAAATCCATCAGTATATTCCATGTTTTCTACATTAAGACAAAGTAGGACTCAGTTCATGGTTGCAAGAGTGGTTCAATATTAGGAAATTTATTAGTAATATAACAAACAAAAATCCCATCTAGTTTCTCAGAGATGCCGTATTTTTGGTTGAAAATGTTAATACATATTCATGTCAAAACCTCTTACTATTATTGAAGTCACTTGATCTCAGAGATGTAGAATGAGAGTGAGTTAGATACAAGGTTATTCTGTGGCAGTTGTGACAACTTTTGATAATTTACAAGATTGAAGATGATTCCAAGTTGATTAATCTTTTGCTTATGTTCCTAATAATGCATGGGAATCTAGAAAACATAGGGATTTGCAAATCAAACAAGAGATTAGTTCTGATGCTATAAGTCAAAGCACCAGTGAAACATTTACATTCTAGAAGCAAAGTGAAATGGATGATTTGGAGGTTGGAGGTAAGGAAAGATATAGAATGAGAGACAAATTCAAAGTTTCCTTAGGTTAGAGATGATAAGTGATATTTCATATAATTATTATTATGTACATATTAAAGAAATATATTGAAGACTTTTTGCATACACTAAACATCCCATGAATTCTCTTGTCTTTTTTAAAAATATATTTAATTTAATTTATTTATTTGAGAGCAACAGACAGAGAGAGAGAAAGAATGGGTGTGCCAGGGCTTCCAGCCACTGCAAACGAACTCCAGACGTGTGCGCCCCCTTGTGCATCTGGCTAACGTGGGTTCTGGGGAATTGAACATAGAACCGGGGTCCTTAGGCTTCACAGGCAAGCACTTAACGGCTAAGCCATTTCTCCAGCCCTCTCTTGTCTTTTGGAAGCATCTTCCTCTTTGAGATAAATGCCATTCAACCTGCAGAGCATTACTACTGTTTCTATTAGCATTTTGAGTACTGTATACATTGAAACATATTTTGCAAGCCTAGTTGGAATAATATTTGATACTAAGAAGTTCTTACTTTTGTGAAATATAGAATCCTTTTCTCAGAGATGTTTTAAAAAACAATCTGATGTTTAAGTGTTAGTATCTCTTTTTGGAATGGCATGTTTAGATTCAAGTATATTGTCTCCACTGCAGAAATGAGAGATTTCTATTTATTTATTTTAGTGACTCCTTTATTTAGGAAACTTAGTACTTCTTTTATTTCTATTTTTAAGATTTACTTTTGACGTATATATTGCATTTTGATCACATGCACCCCATATTACCTTCTTCATGCCATTGTGACCATTTTCCCACCATTACTAGTGGTATAACCACTGAAGACAGTGACTTCTCCCATTCCCCCAGCAACTGTCATTAGCTCCTCAGGGAGGGATGTATGCTCATAATACCCTCCTCTCTCCATTAATGAATGTTGACTGGCCTTGTCATGTGTAGCTCTTGTACAGATAACCACAACTGCAATGAGTTCATGAATGCAATGGCCACACCATGTCTAGAAGACAGAGGTTCACAACACTTCTTCAGGTTCCCCAGCTCATGTGGTTAAGGCAGAATAAGGTTCAATATATAGATCAGCCTGGTTCTACAAAAACTATTTTCCTGTATTCTTATACTACAAATCTAAATTCAATTAGCTTGGATTATATAATTGGTAATGGAAAGGAAAATACTATTATTAAGAATAGTTACCATTTATTGAAGGCCTTTTATTCCAAGGAACAGCTGGAGGTATATTTTCTTCTATAGCTTTTAATACTTAAGAAAAATTCAATAAAATATTAATATACTTTTACTTTAAAGGAAGAAACTAGAATCAAAGTTATTAAGTCATGTGCAAAAACGGTACCTCATTGGTTTTGAGAAATGAATAAATGAATGGTAAGTACCAGGGCATAATCTGAAGCCTGCTCTTTGGAAATGTGTGCATCCTTCCACTTGGCAGTCTGGAAGGATGCTGTAGGATTCTGTTTGGCACCTGTTCAGCATTCGTCACTTTGAAAAAAGATTCATTTGATGGTGTGATTCTTTTATCCAAAGATGACAATCTTTTCATTCCACACATGTAGAAACTTTCATACTTCCCTATCAAGCTATACAATCCAGTTCTCATTCCTTTTGTTTTGGGTAGCCTTTGTCATGAACAGGACACAGAGGAAGTGTTACTGTGTGACAGTCTTTTCTTATAGTACAGACGATTGAACCTAGAATTATGCTCATGCCAAGTTCTCCAGCACTGAGTTGAACTTCATTTTATTTTCTGTTTTGAGACTGGGTCTCACTAAGTCATCCAGACTGGCCTTTACTGAATCTGTAGTTCAAATTTACCTTGAATTTGAAATACTCTAATACTCCAGAGTAGCTTGGATTACAGGACTGTGCCACAAGGTGTGTTTTCTGTGTGACTTTTTAGGTTAGATTATAAAAATCATTATATTTTACCCTTTGCTGAATAAAGGCCTTATGGAAGCCTGGAATTCACATTTAAGCAGGTTATCATTACCAGTGTCCTAATGGTGTGAAGATACCCAGCGTGGCCCAGGCCATCAAGTAATACCTCAGTCATAAGAGGCTCCCAGCCAGGTGTCCCCATCAACACCTTCCCCAATGACTTACCCATCAAACTATGAGGACTTACTCTATTAAGCTGCAAAGATTTTTGCTTTATTTGCTACTTATTAACAGTGCTAGGCATGGTGGGTTACCAGGCCCAAACTTGACTCTTCCTCTAATGATATATCCACTATATAGAGAGTCCAGATTTTGAGGAAAGAAACTTTTATAATCTAAAAGTTAAGAAGATGGTTCTGCCCCTAAGCAGGGCAAACCAGTTCCTCCCCTGTAGAGATCTGGAGGGACAGGAGGCCATCTTTATTTCCCACTCTCTCTTGCATTGTTTCTGTGGCTCCTAGCACATAGATAGAGTCATATGGTGTGGAAATTTCCCAGTCCACCATGACCCACAAGAAGGTACATCCCTCTGTGGCTTGAGAACATCATCAGGATCCTTAATGTTGTCATAACCATCCTCTGATATACCTCTTCTCCCCCAAGAAACCTGTCACAGCATTTTTCTCTACCAAATCAGACATTTTAATCATTCTTGTATTATGTTTATAGTAGTATTGGCTGCCTATAGTCATTGGGTGTATAAGTCCATAGAATAGCTGACTCCAAAGTCATCTCCAAGGTCAGAGTTCATATTCACTCTATCATTTCACAAAACCTGATATGAATGTTGGGAGAGAATTAGTAATAAAGGCAATGTATGAATATGTGCTAAATTTATTTAAACTGTTTAATGATACATTCATTTATGTTTCATATCATTAATCTATTTAAAAGTTATATAATTTTGAAAGGCAGTATGGGGGTAATCTTGACCCAGTATGGCCAGATTTAGGTTCTTAGCAATTTGAAGAGAAAATGATGGAGATGTTCAGATTCAATGAATGGCCCAGGAAACCTTTAGAATACAGTATCAAAGAGAAGATGCATTTTAAGTTTCCTGAGCTCATTTCATCAATTATAGACAAGTTAATACTGGAATGTCAGTAGTCAGTCAAATCTATTGTGTGGGTGAATGGTCTTTTCACTGCCCACATCTTCTTTTGTCTTTGGAGAACGATATTTATACCTGTATGGTTATCATAAGTGAATAAAATAATCTTTCAGCAAATTACATTTTCTAGTATTTCATGTCTCAGCAGTAATACCAAATAAAATGTATATAAAATATTAAGTATAGCTGCCTGCTGCTTCTGCACTGTGCGAGATTCCATCATAGGCATTGTAACTGGTTCACTACAAGTGCACTCTGTGCCTCTGGATTACACTGTACAATCACAGGATAATTTAGAACAAAAAGTAAAGGTCAGTCATTTAACGCTGCTGGGAGAGACCTTTTCACACCCAGTTCTTTGTGAAAACTTCTGTATTAGCAAGTTTAGATGCATCTTTCAAGGAAGTTGTACGATCCCCCAGAAGCTGTGTTTCCGCTTTGAAAGGACCCCCATGGGGAAGAGAGCTCTGCTGCAACAGTCACAGGGAAGCAAAATCCTCAGTGTAGCCCTGGGAGACGCTATGACAGTTGGAAAGCAAAGTACAAGGGCAGCAATTTCCATGCGAAATATTAATGACAGGCATTGAAGTGCTTTCTTGGATCCTAGAAGTCCAGCAGGAACCTCTCCTTCCTCCTGAGGAAGGGTGTGAGGTCTGCAAAGGTCAGCTGTCTTATGAGCCTTTGGTTCATAGCATACCTAACTGGCTATTATACTTCTCTTATTAGATGGCCTTTTGCAGCCCCATGAAATTTCCTCCTTAACCTGAATTCACAAGGCCACAGGAAATAAAAGCAGTGTGTATTAGCACTTGGAAAAACTACTTTGGGAATAATGAATGTTCAATAAATAATATTTGAATGAATAAGTCACAAGTTATTTCAGAGTAGATCCTATTTATTAATAATGTGGGGGAAATAGAGAGACACATTGGACCTTTCAGTTCAGTTGAGAAGATATTATTGAGCGTTCCCCATGTGGAGACCAGCCCAAGACAAGCCACAGAAGCTGTCCCGCTGGCTCAGAGCAGACCCTGCTTCCCATACCCCTCCATACGAATATCTACACTTCTGCTCTTAGCAGTAAATTAACACAGTCCCTGCTTGCTTTACTTGCTTTCCCAAGGTTCACTAATGCCCTGTATATTATCACTGCAAAGGACATAGCTGTATTCTCAAGGGACTTCAGCTTTTAGCAACGTTTGGCATTATTTGCATCTCATTTGTGGAAGCATCCATGTTCTTTTTTAGCCCCTCCAACAAAGTCTCCTGGTCTCATCTCCCTGGCTCCATTACTAGAAGCCATGATAAAGTCTAGACACAACAAACATAAAAATGACATCAAAACACAACAAACAATGCAATGATATTTAAGAGTAAATCCAGGCCTTTCAAATGTTAATCCCTAGACATTATATTTCTATCATGCCTGTCTATTCTATGAAAATAACCCTGATTCCAATGATCTGCATCAAAGACTTGGGTCTGCTGTTGAGGAAGTGGTTTATGATAGTCAGTCTTATCAACTTGGTGGAGTTTAGAAACACCAAGGAACACTTCTTTTGGTACATCTGTGAGGTGACTGGACCCACCCTAACTGGACAAAGACATTCAATGGGCTAAGGTCCTAGACTGTATGAAAAGGAGGAAGGGAAGGAACATTCATTCAGCTCACTCTGTTTACTGATTTTAGACACAAGTGACCTACTGTTTCCTGTCTTGCCATCATAACCTTAAATTGTAAACCAAAAAAAAAAAAAAAAAGAAAGAAAAAACAAAATCCCTCTTAATTTTTATTTCATTTTATTTTTGTCACACAACAAGAAAGGCAACTAACATATGGCCCATGGAGGGAATTTTTTTTTTAAATTTTTATTAACATTTTTCATGATTATAAAATATATCCCATGGAAATTCCCTCCCTCCCCACTCCCACACTTTCCCGTTTGAAATTCCATTCTCCATCATATTACCTCCCCATTACAATCATTGTAATTACCTATATACAATATCAACCTATTAAGTATCCTCCTCCCCTCCTTTCTCCACCCTTTATGTATCCTTTTCAACTTACTGGCCTCTGCTACTAAGTATTTTCATTCTCACGCATAAGCCCAGTCATCTGTAGCTAGGATCCACATATGAGAGAGAACATGTGGCGCTTGGCTTTCTGGGCCTGGGTTACCTGACTTAGTATAATACTTTCCAGGTCCATCCATTTTTCTGCAAATTTCATAACTTCATTTTTCTTTACCGCTGAGTAGAACTCCATTGTATAAATGTACCACATCTTCATTATCCACTCATCTGTTGAGGGACATCTAGGCTGGTTCCATTTCCCAGCTATTATAAATTGAGCAGCAATAAACATGGTTGAGCATGTACTTCTAAGGAAATGAGATGAGTCCTTTGGATATATGTCTAGGAGCGCTATAGCTGGGTCATATGGTAAATCAATCTCTAGCTGTTTTAGGAACCTCCACACTGTTTTCCACAATGGCTGGACCAGATTGCATTCCCACCAGCAGTGAAGAAGGGTTCCTGTTTTTCCACATCCCCGCCAACATTTATGATCATTTGTTTTCATGATGGTGGCCAATCTGACAGGAGTGAGATGGAATCTCAATGTAGTTTTAATCTGCATTTCCCTGATGACTAGTGACGTAGAACATTTTTTTAGATGCTTATATGCCATTCGTATTTCTTCCTTTGAGAACTCTCTATTTAGCTCCATAGCCCATTTTTTGATTGGTTTGTTTGAATCCTTATTATTTAACTTTTTGAGTTCTTTGTATATCCTAGATATTAATCCTCTATCAGATATATAGCTGGCGAAGATTTTTTCCCATTCTGTAGGTTGCCTCTTTGCTTTTTTCACTGTGTCCTTTGCGGTGCAAAATCTTTGTAATTTCATTAGGTCCCAGTGGTTAATCTGTGGTTTTATTGCCTGAGCAATTGGGGTTGTATTCAGAAAGTCTTTGCCAAGACCAATATGTTGAAGGGTTTCCCCTACTTTTTCCTCTAGCAGTTTCAAAGTTTCCGGTCTGATGTGAAGGTCTTTAATCCATTTGGACTTAATTCTTGTGCATGGCGAGAGAGAAGAATCTATTTTCATCCTTCTGCAGATATTTATCCAGTTTTCAAAACACCATTTGCTGAAGAGGCTGTCTTTTCTCCAATGAGTATTTTTGGCATTTTTATCGAATATCAGGTGGCTATAGCTACTTGGGCTTACATCTGGGTCCTCTATTCTGTTCCACTGATCTACATGTCTGTTTTTGTGCCAGTACCATGCTGTTTTTGTTACTATGGCTCTGTAGTATAGGTTAAAATCAGGTATGGTGATACCACCAGCCTCTTTTTTGTTGCTCAGTATTATTTTAGATATTCGAGGTTTTTTGTGATTCCAAATGAATTTTTGGATTGTTTTTTCTATTTCCATGGAGGGCATTTTAAAATCATCTGTAACAGAGTGCCCTGTAAAGAAAAGATTTGCATCCTACCTTTGCTTAATCATGATATTACTTTCCTGACCAACCTTCCTCAACTCCTAATTTGAAATGTTTACTTGAGTGTCAGAAACAACCCTTGAAGGCACTTAATTTCTTGATTTAATATCCATAGGAATATAGTTTCCTTTATAGTTCCTGAGTAAATACATGAACAAATGAACAATGGATAAATGTATACTCAGTGGTGACTTTCAGGCCAGAGAAACAAACACTGCATTAATAACCCTGTGAGCCCATGGGATCCCCAGAGAAAAACACACATTTATTTTCTTGTTGGCATAAACTTCATAACATATTCTACATATTGTACTCTTAAATATTACTGCATTTTTTTGTGTTTTGAGGTCATTTATATGTTTTTGTGCCCAGACTTATTTTGAATTTTCTTCTGTTATTGGATCAATAGATGTTTGTTTTGTTATCTGCTGTATTTCTTTGATATTTTCATTTTTAAAATAGATTTCTGTTATATAGCCAGAATGTGACACATTTTCATTTTCATTCCAGCAGTTTTCACAAAAAAAAACCTTTTTTGTTAGAGCAGTTAGTTGTAAGTTCACAACAATTTGAAAGTAAAATGCAGAAATCTTATACTAATCTCTAACATTTATTTTCTTTTGGCACAAATTTCTTATCATACTCTCCATATTGTACATTGAGAATTTCTATTCCTTTAGAGTTGAATGCAATTATTCTACTAAAGGTATTAAAATACAGAAAGGTAGGTTTTAGGGATTGCCCAGTGGTTAAGTACACTTTCTGAACAAACATGAGGGCCTAAGGGTGCCTAAGGCTGCCCCAGTTCAAATCTCCAGATCCCATGTAAAACAGCTTAACTTGATCACACATAAGATAGCCTCTGTCCCACAGGGAACTGAGAATAATTGGAGCCTAAAAGTCCTAGAAATAGTAAAAAGAGACTAGCTCAAAAAAAGACCTGGCAGAACCACAGTGGAGAGGGACAGCCCATGTTACACTCAGGCCACCAGAGGTGACTGACCCCCACACAGGCGAGAATGTACAGCACCACAAGCGCATAGATGTGCAAATATAACATACACACACAATGCACAAACACAGGCAAAAAATATAACACACACACACAATGCACAAACACAGGTAAAAATATAACATACACACACAATGCACAAACACAGGCAAAAAATATAACACACACACACAATGCACAAACACAGGTAAAAATTCAGAAAGTGTATTAAAATTCCACGCTGCATGTGAGTAAAGTTTTTCAATGCCATCTTTCACTTCTACCAGGTTTTATGTAAATATATTCCGGTATTACATTCTTTAGTGCAAAAGATTCATTACTATTAAATCTTTTTTCAGGGATTGTACTTTCATGAATGTAAAATATTCCTCTTTGTCTTTTAATGGTTTTTCACCCCCAAAACTACTTTTTGTGTTATTACTAGTATTATACTTTTCCATTCTCCTTTGATTTTGGTGAAAAGTATTTAAGTATCTGGTTAATTTACTATTTTGAGCAGTATTGTTTGTAATAGAGCTGTTCCTAATAGAAAATGATACAAATAGTGATTAATTCTGAGAATCTGACAATCTTGCTCATGTAAACCAGAGGCATATTTATGAATATATGTTTTATTTCTTCAAACTTCTATATTTTCCAGTTGATTGGTATTTGGAGTAGTTCTTATTTTTTGCTTTGGTGATTTCTTTTATTTAGCCCTTTCCTCCTCTATTTGTATATAATTTTATATGTTTTTATAAATGATATTTTTGAGATGGGGTCTTATGTATATCAGGCTGGCCTTGAACTTAGTGTGTAGCTGAGTTTAACGTTAAAGGCTTGATTTAGCTGCTTCCCATTCCTGAGTTCTGGTATGACAGGCATGTACCATCACACCCCATTTATGTGGCTCTGGGAATTAAACCCAGGGCTTTGTGAATGCTAGGCAAGTTGTCTGCCAACTGAAATACATGGTCAGCACTCCAATTGGTGAGCCAAATAACAAATTTGACCTTGTAGAAAATAAATTTGGTAAAAGTATAGTTCTATTTTTCTTTTGTGTTTTGTTTTAGTTCTAGTCATCAATATTTATGTTCACCACAGCATTCCTTTTGCAAGGAAGCTGGCTCTTGCTTGAATAATACAGTAGTATGTACTGTAATTTCTGACTGTATGCATTTGAATTTTTAAAAATTTTATTTCAATTAATTTATCTTTATTGACAATTTCCATAATTGTAAAAAATATCCCATTATAACTCCCTCTGTTCTCCCATTTTCCCTTTTGAAACTCGACGCCCCATCATATCCCTCTACCTCTCAGTCAGTCTCTTTTTTTATTTTGATGTCATGATCTTTTCTTCCTATTATGATGGTCTTGTGTGGGTAGTGTCAGGCACTGTAAGGTCTTAGATATCCAGGCCATTTTGTGTCTGATGGCTCTTACATTCTTTCCACTACCTCTTCTGCAATGGACCCTGAGCCTTGGAGGGTGGGATAGAGATGTTTCAGTGCTGAGCACTCCTCTTTCATTCTCAGCACCATGGTGCCTTT
Organism: Jaculus jaculus; assembly: GCF_020740685.1. Taxonomy (NCBI): domain Eukaryota; kingdom Metazoa; phylum Chordata; class Mammalia; order Rodentia; family Dipodidae; genus Jaculus; species Jaculus jaculus. Next base: position 28,649,578 of record NC_059106.1, on the reverse strand, counting down.
TTAATCAACCCAAGGTCATTTGGGCATTTTTGTTTGTTTATTTGTGTGTTTATTTTTCTTAATTCTTTTAGGTTTTGTTTGTGAAGATGTTCAGTTCCAGGAGCTTTGTGTCTCCCTTGATACAGTTTGTAAGTGCTCAGCTAGAGCATCAACAATACCCACAATAGCAGTGGGACATGGTGGTAAAAGTGCAGACTTTAGGGCCACACCTTCTGGAGAGGCCACCGAGGTAGAGGAAGAAGGGGAAATATAGAAAACTAATAGCAACATGAATCAATTCCTTAGAAACCTTCCTCTTGGATACCAACCTACAGTAAGTCATCAGCCTTAATAAGGGGGAAGGATCAGCTGAACAGAAGAGCTCCAAAAATGTGAAGAAAACATAATGCTAACACCCTGGCCTCTGGCCAGTAATTACCAGAGCCAGAATTGGGTTCCTCGCACAGTGAGCTGTTGGTCAGAGAGACACAAGGTCCACAAAATAATACAGACCATTGCTAAAATACTTGGTTACCTGTATGAGCTAAAAAGTAAGTTCCTATTACTGAAGACTTCCCAGCCTGTGGCCACAGGTCCTCAAGTTACAATGCTGGAATTGAGGGAATGAGTTCAGTCCTGGATAGCACTCATAGTTCTAGAAATTTCCATGATAGCTGCTGGAGAATAATAGTTACCAAGAGATTGATTAAAGGGAAAATCCTGCCTGATACAATATCAACCAGCTGAGAGCAAGAAGCATACACTTGTGCAATGTTCGCACATAGCTGTTGCAGTTAACCAACTTCTCACAAACTGGACATGTGACCCTCTCAGTGGGTGAGAACTCATACCTGGCTCTGGGAACCAGACCAAATTCCCTAGAACAGGAAACTAACAGGCTCTACAGAGAACCTCTAGTGTTAAGAAGAATGGACATATACATCAATAAGTCTCTCTAATAACTAGGCTCATCCCCTATAATTCAAACTGCTCCCAACATTGGTTAGATAATCTTTTCTATCTTACAGATGGCAGAGAATACTTGAAGGAACCAAGATACAGCAATATATCAAGAATAGAGAGCAGACTGCCTACCATGTGATGGGTCACCTGCATCTCATCTGCCCAGGCTCACAAGTGACTACAGAGAAAGTGATGACATGAATACTGCTCTCTCAGCCTGAAAACCATTTCAGGGAGATGGTGACAAACACTGTGATCACTCAAACCTCCTCGAAACAGAGATAGATATAAGACTGGAGAGATGGCTTATAGGTTCAAACACTAGCCTGCAAAGGACCCAGGCTCAATTCCCCAGTACCCACATAAAGCCAGATGTAGAAACATGCATCAGGAGTTCATTTGCATGGCTAGAGGCCCTGGTGCACCAATTCTTTCTCTTTCTCTCTATATATGCCACCTTCTCTCTCTCTTTCATAAATAAAATATAAAAACAGAAATTATGAGGCTACAGAGAAAGCAACACTAAATCAGATTACTATGTTGCCCATCAAAGCTCAGGGAACATTGTGGAACAGGATATGTAGGCAGGATTGTAAGCACATTAGGGTGGGTTGGAATAGCCTGAGGCACTGTATCCGCCTCCCCACCTGCAGAGGCTGGCTGAGGTTTCTTGGTCCCCACCACGAATACCAATAACCCCACCATAGAAAACACTCAGCAGAAATAGGGCTGAGGTAAGGGGGTCTAAGAGCACCATTTTTTAAATGAAAACTAAACAAATAATAAAAAATTTAAAAAATGGAAAAGATATAATCCACATGTCATATCATTGGTGCATTCAGAGAGCCAATTCTAAAATACTCAGAATGTACAAATGTGACCACACTCAAAATAAAAATCTTGTACCTTTAAGCCACTCTTAGGCAACCATAAAGTTTGCTTGTGTTGATGTGTTTATTCTAGCGATGGCTTATTTTGGTTACTTAACATGAATAAAATCATGTTATAGATACTCATTTGTGATTGATGCATTTTACTCAACATTTTCACATTTTATTCACGTTGTAGCATGAATACAGATCATCAGTTCATTTATTTTTTAACTGATGAGCAATCATCTATTGTCTGCATACAGCATATTTTGTTTAGCCCTTCATCAGTTGATAGACAGGAGTTGTTTTCTCCCTTAGATAGTGTGAATAATGCAACTATGAATATTCATGGACCTGGTTTTGGTAAACACATGGTTTTATTTCTTTAAGGTAAATACAAGGAGTGAATATTCTGGATCAAATATTAATGTTATGCTTTACTCCTGGAAGAACTGACTGCTTTAGTCTTGAAGGAAGTGACAACTGCACCATGTTATTATGCCCTGTGCTAGGGCTCCATTTTCTTCACAGTCTCCGCTTCTTGCCTCTGAAGTTTTGATTATAAGCCATCCTAGTGGATATGAATTTTCAGAGTCTAGATTATGTTTTAAGTGTGATAAACACAACAGCTGAGGAAGTGACTATTACCTCTGAAAGATTGTTCAATACTCCATAGCTTCTAAGAGGAGGAGACATGTAGGACACACAGAGCCACATGGGAATAACTATGGTTGGTCAGAATGCAGAAAGGGTGTGAAGAAAGCATGGGAGGAAAGGTCGCTTTAGTTTCTATGGAAGAGGCAAGGCCAGGAAGGCCTGGGACATGCATATCTGAAAATTTTCAGAGAGCTTTTTGAGGGTATATGGGCTGTTTCTAGCCTTCTGATGCCTGATCTTGGTTTAATTAAGGCAGGGAGATCACACTCTGGGGTATAGATGTTGCACAAAATAAGTGGTTGGACATGGGGCTAAGGATTAGTATGTGGGCCTGTGAAAACTACGCACTCAGGAGGGTTGTTGTTATCTGGAGGAATTAACTCCCAAGGGTAATGAGAATCAGAAAGGGTATCAAGAATATATAACATTATATATGATATATTTAGTTAATACTGAGTGAAATGTCAGACTTGCATTTTCATTTCCATGTGTGTTATCGGCACATTTTTTATTTACAATAAAATGAATGTCTTTTCTATGTCAGATGTCATTCCAAGTACAAGTGATGTAGCAATACTTTACTATTCCTTGTGGGCTTCTATTGTAAAATATCATAAATTGTGAATCTTGAAAATAGTAGACATACATTTTTCTCAGCTCTGGAGGACAGTAAATCCAGGTCATGGCATTAGCAGGCTGAGATCTAATGAGGGCCCACTTCCTTGTGCACAGATGACACCTTCCCATGTATCCTCATGATGTGGAAGGAGTGAATGAGTTTCCTATGACCTTATGTTGTAGAGTTCCAGTCACAAGTGCTCTTCCCAAAGGCCACACATCACAAGACTGTCACCTTGGAGATTAGGGTTTCAAACAATGAAACATTAACACTGTTAAAGTCAGTGACTGAAAGGAGGATCCTGCTGTCATGATAGTCTACATAGACACAAACCATTGCTTATAAAGTAAAATTTTGTAAGGAAAACGAGACAAGGTAGAATGGATAGGCAAGTTTGATCTTTTAGCTAGGGCAGGATGACTGAAGTTTCACTGAGCAGAGGATCCATTACAGAGACCTGAACTGCAAGAGAAGACAGCTCAGCCTAGAGCTGAGGATGGGCACTGCAGGCACAGGGAGTAGTGGGCACTGTGATGCTAAGGTCAACACTAAAGTCCATGTCTGGCTCAGAAAAATTCATTTGTGTTTGTGTTGACATAATATTAAACAAAATGTAATATTATAATATTAAGCAATACCAATGAATTATTACAAATTTTATAAGAATATGAAATGCCAAAGTAAAGCTATTTTAAAAATAAACATGTAGACCTTCAGTCTTGGGGTAACAAACTGACCTGAATAAAAGTTGATTTCAATATGAATATGTCATGAACAAATATTAGTTAAGCCAATAATGCAGGCATTATTATGCTTAGTATTGGGAAAGACTAATATATATATATACACATATACATACATACATACATATATTGAAACTCAAAAAATTGACTAATAATAGAAACTGCAACTTACTTTTGTGTGGGACAATTCTTTTCACAACACAGCATAATTATCTCAGTTCATCTTTACTAAGATTCTTTATAGCAAAAAGAAGTTAAGTAGCTCATAGATCACACAGGATATGCTAGAGGTGGGAAAATATCCCATATAACCTGAGTTGGCACTTTACTCCTTACTTTCCAAATCTCTTAATATCCACTTTGTAACTAATAACTCTTAACTTATAAAACTCCTGATAACCAAAGAGCAAATATTAAGAACAATTATATAACCTCAGAACAATGAGATAACCACAAAATGAAAAAAAAAAAATAAGCAGGAAAAAACATGTGAGTTCCTACCATCATGAGCTCAGGTGCACCAACAGGAATTCTAGCTAATCAAGGAAAATACAAAAGTTTGATATTTTAAAACAGATTCCTTATATTTGGCTCAAATCTGAGTTAAAAACAAATGCAAATTAAAACCACTTAGAGTTTCCATCTCAAAATATCTCTTCTAATAAAAAGCAAAACAACAAATGCTGGTGTAGGTGTGGGACAAGAGGTAACCTTGTTCACTGCTTATAGGAATACAAGCTGGCTTAACCACTAAGGGAATCAGTGTGGGGGTTTTTGAAAGCCACTAAGACTAAATTTAAGGTGACTCAACTCTTCCACTCCTGGACATATACATTAAAGGCTCTCCGCTCTACTTTGGAGATATTTGCTCAGCCATGCTTATTGATGCTCTGTTCACAATAGTTAGGAAATGGAATCAGCCTAGATGCCTATGAACTGAAAATTAGATTATCAAGATGTGTTACATATACACAATGAAGAAAATGAAATTTGCAGGAAAATAGATGGAACTAGAAAAGTCCGTATGAAGTGAGGTGACATGACACAGGCTCAGAGACATAAATGCTTCATGTTCTCTATCATGTATGGATATTAATTTCAAATTTCTACATTAGTTGAACAAAACACCTGACAGAATGCAGATGATGGGAGCAAAGAGTTTATTTTTGCTTAGAGTCTTGAAGGGAAGCTTCATGATGACAGGGAAAAGATAGTTCTAGTGCAGATACTGGACATCATTTCTGCAAAAGAAGTTGGAAAACAGCAGCAGAGAAGTATGGTAAGCTCTGGCAAGGAGGAGCTGGGTTATAAAATCCCAAAATCTATCCCAGTAATGAACCTCCTGAAGCAAGGTTCTACCTCCCAAGACGCTACCATCTGAGGACCAAACACTCAAAACATACGAGTTTCTGGGGGACATCTGATTTAAATCACAAGTTTTTATAAGTCAGAATCTGTGAAAGTCAAAAAGCTATAAAGGGGCCATGAGTGGAGATTTAATAAGAGGATAGAAGAACATATGGGATATGTGAAATAAGGATAGTACTTAATAAGGCAATTAAAATATAAACTTAAATTTTCTTCAAAATATCTTTATATAAAGGTCCCCTATATGGATGGATAGTGCTTTAAGAAGCCATAGTTAAGAATCATAAATTCCAGTGCTAGAGATGAGATACTTCCCTATGAGTTGCTAGCCACTGAGGCTACAAAGGCCCTTAAAACAATATTGGCTATTGCCACTTCTTTTGGTAGCCTACCAAAATGCAACAGTAAATCCTTGCTAAAGATACCACATGATTTGTTTCAGGACAAAGAGAAACTGAACTGGAACTGAGTTGGAAGTTTCCTCCCTGCCAATTGGCTTTCTTCATACTATAAGGAATTACCATTGGGAGAGCAAAAAACACTAATAGTCTTTCCCAACTGTCAGCCCTGTATATTTTGCAACAGACCTGCCAAGTAAGGTATTCCCACTGTTATAGTAGTTGTGTGAGTTTTATGGGAGCAATCCAGTGCTATCTGATTATATTTGAGAGCCAGTCCACAGGACTATTTGACACTGTAAATCTGGCTAGAGACATAGACCCCAGGGGAAAAATGTATTGCTGTCAAACTGTCTTCTAAATACCTATGATTTTTGAATAGATTCATTCTGCTTAAAACCTTGGCCATAGAAATTTCTTACTATAGTGGGTAGTGGTTAATGGATAGCTGGTAAAATATGGAGAGTAAGTGACTGAAATCTCTAAAACTAAGAGACAAAATACATCCTATCTCCCTTAAGTTCCTTTTGGTTTTGTGATAGTAACATGAAGTTTATTAATATACTACGTAATGATGAGTATTTGTAGGGTTAAGTATTTGCTGACAATCTTTACTCTTGATTCTACTTTGAAATTCTTTTTTATTCAGGTAGGGTCTCACTCTACCTCAGGTTGACCTGGAACTCACTTTGTAGTTCCAAGCTAGCCTTGAACTCAGAGTATTCCTCCTTCCTCTGCCTCCTGAGTGCTGGGATTAAAGGCATGAACCACCACATTCTGTCTATTTTATTTTATACCTTTTAAATCTTATATCATCACCATTATTGCTATATTTTATCTTTTTAAATAAATTCTTTTAAAACTATTTTATTTATTTGTTTGAGAGAGGGGATGGAGAGACAGAGGAAGAGGCAGACAGAGAGAAAGAATAGGCATGCCAGGGCCTCCAGCGATTTCATATGCACTCCAGACATGTGTGCCATCATAAAAAGTATATTCTTAATAATAATAAGAAAATAAGTTAAAGATACAATAGGAAAGAAGAGTAGATAAAACAAATATGACAGTATTGTGGCAGGTATTGTGTATTTTGATGAGTTACTAGGAACTCACTGAATGACATTCTTCATGCCTGTATGCTTACAAGTATATACATATATTTATAGATACACTGACCAACTCATAAATATTTGAGCATATATTCAAAATATATTTATATGGGAGTAAACCTGAAGTGTTTGTTGAATAAACTATGGGCATATACAGATTTGTTCATGATGTGACACAAAATGCCTGGTGTGTTTCGCATATCACTGTTAAGATTTTTTTTTTTTTTTGAGAAAAAGATGAATGACAAGGCAAAAGGTCCAAGTGCAATGTTTCCCCCTGGCTTTCATAGGAGAGCTGAGTAGGCCTTGCAGCACTAACCTTTGTACAATAGACATGTTTGCTTTCCAGTCATGAACCTTTACTTCTTGTTTGTCATTCTGATATTGTGTAGGATTAAATTCTCCACTTACTGATTTCGATGCGCTTCTTGTTCTGCTTTGATCAAAGGGAACACCGTCTCCCTGCACAGGTGACAGATGGCATGCTCTTTCACAAAAACCATCTCTAAAGCACTGCCCCTTTCCTGATAGCCTCATTCCAAAAATTTCCGCTTTTGAATTATGAATTAAGGTGCAACCCTTTACCAGAGGCAAAGAGGATAGCAGTTTCCCTGTGGGTAGAGAAGGCCATTGGAGAGAGGGCTTACTGTATGAGCACAAGGGTTCAGAGGGCCTGGCTCACTAAGCTTCATACCCAGCCCCCACACATTTTTATCTCCAGTCCTTTGAAGTATGGAGACTGTACAATCCCTGGGTTACCTGACTGAAAATGGCAGCTATGATATGCTAAGAGGCTCCATCTCATGGACAAATGCATGAGTAATAGAACAGAACTCCCAATAATGTCCTTTGGCCTCCACCCAAGTGTGCACAGGACGCTTTTTTTTTTTTTTTTTTTTTTTTTTTTTTATTTTTCGAGGTAGTGTCTCACTCTAGCCTAGGCTGGCTTGGAATTCACTATGGAGTCTCAGGGTGGCCTCGAACTCATAGTGATAGTGATCTTCCTATCTCTGCCTCCTGACTGCTGGGATTAAAGGCATGTGCTACCATACCCGGCTCAACCCTACATTTTTGTTTTCCTTTTTTTTTTTTTTTTTTGAGGTAGGGTGTCACTCTAGCCCAGGCTGACCTAGAATTCACTATGTATTCTCAGGCTAGCCTAGAACTCATGGAGATCCTCTTAATACCTCTGCCTCCTGAGTGCTGGGGTTAAAGGCATTCACCACCATTCCCAAGAATTTTGAGCAACAAAAATAAAGCTGGTGGACCACCATACCAGATTTTAACCTATACTACAGAGCCATAGTAACAAGAGCCACATGGTACTGGCACAAAAGCAGATATGTAGAACAATGGAACAGAACAGAAGACCCATATGTAAGGCCAGTTAACTATAGCTACCTGATCTTCGACAAAAATGCCAAAAATTCTCATTGGAGAAAAGACAGCCTGTACAGAAAATGGTGTTGGGAAAATCTGTAGAAGGATGAAAATAGGTCCCTATCTCTCTCCATGCACAAGAATTAAGTACAAATGGATCAAAGATCTTAATATCAGACCTGAAACTCAGAAACTGCTAGAGGAAATAGTTGGGGAAGCCTCAACATATTGGTGTTGGCAAGGACGTTCTGAATATAAATCCAATTGTTCAGGCAATAAAACCACAGATTAACCACTGGGAAATTATAAAACTTTTGTATGGCAAAAGACACTGTGAAAAGAGCAAAGAGGTAACCTACAAAATGGGAAAAATCTTTGCCAGCTATACATCTGATATACGATTAGTATGTACGATACAGAAAGAACTCAAAAATTAAATAATAAGAAATAAAACAACCCAATTAAAAATGGGCTATGAAACTAAATAGGAATTTCTCAAAAAAAAAAACCCCACAGATGTCATATAAACATCTAAAAAAATGTTCTATATCTCTAGTCATCAGGGAAATGCAGATTAAAACTATGTTGTGATTCCATCTCACTCCTATCAGGTTAGCTACCATCATGAAAACAAATGACCATCAATGCTGGTGAGGATGCAGAAAAAGAGGAACCCTTCTATACAGTTGGTGGACATGCAAACTGGTCCAGCCATTGTGGAAATCAGTGTGGAGGTTCCTGAGCCAGTTAAAAATAGATCTACCATGTGACCCAGCAATACTACTCCTAGGCATAAATCCTAAGGAATCGTCTCACTGTGGGGCACTGCCAGGCACAGGCTGGAACCTTCAGGAAAGGGGCCTGAGCTTCCAGGCATGGCTATGGACCCCCAGGCTACAGGAGGCCACTCCCTCTATAAGCCTGTCACACCTGAACGTAGGCTCTGCCCATAGCCCTGTGCCCATTAGCCAGTTGCCTAGGAAACTCCTTATTAGCCTTCACACAACCCATCCTCTTGGGACCCTAGATCACTTGACCTCTCCTGCCTTTGCCTATGTGCTAGAATGAATGTTCCCATATGATAATTAGGCATCAGAAATAAACTTGGTACATCCAATCACTTAGGAACCTTCCCCCCACCCTCAGATGCTTATAAACCCATTTCACTGACAATAAACTGAGAGGACTGTTCAACTTTCTCTCATCATGCGCTCACCCACCCCTACTCGCCTGGACGCCTTCAGAGGGAACTGCGGTCAACCCGAGGAGCAAGAATCCAGGAACCCACATCTCACTACCTTAGAGATACTTGCTCAACTATGTTCATTGCTGCTCTATTCACAATAGCTAGGATATGGAACCAGCCTAGATGTCCCTCAAGAGATGAGTAGATAATGGAGATGTGGCACATTTACACAATGGAGTTCTTCTCAGCGGTAAAGAAAATGAAGTTATGAAATTTGCAGGAAAATGGATGGATCTTTAAAGGATTATACTAAGTGAGATAATCCAGGCCCAGAAAGCCAACTTGATTTTCTTATTGAACATGCAATTGAACAATTTTCACTAGAGAAGAAAATTACCACACTTACTCAAGACCTATTCCCTGAGATGGTTTTGTTCACAGGTATTGTCCCATCCAACATGAACTTGAGAGTTGAGTCTGAGGTCTATTTCTTGAGGAAGGAAGCCTGGGCATTCTCTGGGCTGCACAGTGAACCATGTGACCACACTGGAAACCCTCGCCCCTCACATCAAGACCAGTCCTTCTCCTCCAGACTTTACTGAGACAGTTTTGTTCCCCATCAGTTGGATCTGGGGTATACTGTCCATTGTCTTTGCCTTATGGGAGGTGGAACTTGCCTTCTTACTTATGTGAGTTCTCAGTTGGGTCTGGGAACTGAGTTGACAGGAATAAAGCAGGCACATCAGAGCCACAAAAGGAAGGGCAAAACCAAAGAAATGGCAAGATCCTTTTCTACGGAGCTGAACAAAGAGAAGCAACTGTGGAAACACTGTGGATAAGCTAAAAGAAACTAAGAATGGCTTTCACAAAATTTGCTGGTACAGACTTTTCTCAGCTCACCTTTCCATCATTGTGAAAATTAATAAGTTGTGGAAAAGATACAAGCTGCCATAACCTGGGCACAATACACCTACTATGTCATCAGCAAACTTTCTCCCTTTTACTAACCACCTAACTTCTTCTTTTTTAAATTTTTATTTATTTATTTTATTTATTTATTTGAGAGTGACAGAGAGAGAAAGAGGCAGATAGAGAGCGAGAGAGAGAATGAGCGCTCCAGAGCTTCCAGCCACTGCAACGAACTCCAGATGCATGTGGCCCCTTGTGCATCTGGCTAATGTGGGTCCTGGGGAGTTGAGCCTCGAACCAGGGTCCTTAGGCTTCACAGGCAAGCACTTAACTGCTACACCATCTCTCCATCCCTAACCACCTAACTTCTAACTGCAATTATTTTTTTCAAGGTAGGATCTCACTCTGGCCCAGGCTTACCTGGAATTCATTATGTAATCTCAGGGTGACCTCAAACTCATGCCGATCCTTCCCCCTTGCCTCCTAAGTGCTGGGCTTAAAGGTGTGCACTGCCACACCCGGTTCTAACTGCTTCTTTTGTGAGTTCACCACCCAGCTCTTGCTAGCCGCAGTCCCTATGAATGCATCCCTTAAATACCCCACATCTACAATGACCTAGTCCCACCCCGCCTTATTGATATTCCCCTTTTTGATGCTGGTCAAGGTATGCCCCTCTGCCTGTCCATCTCTAAGCTGACCACAGCTGAATGCCTCTTCAATGTTTCCATTACCAGGACCACTTGTGCCAAGATACCCACTCTCCTATGGTGTAAAAGACTAACCACCCCATGCATAAATGTTTCCTCTCCCACTTATTTTCCCTGGTCTTGATTGTTCCATAGGTGTCTCTCTATTAGGAAGAGGAAGGAGGGTATCAGCTCCACCAGAGACAACTGAGAGAGATTTTTATCCCCCTACTGGTAGGCCTTGGTGTGATACTGTCCCTTGGTGCCTCCAGTGCTGCAGGAGCTCTTGTCCAAACCAACCACCTTGCAGGGGACTTCCAAGACAAGCTTGACCAGGCCCTGGTATCCACCACCAACAGCCTCAAGTCTTTTTACAGACAAATAAACTCTCTCACAGGTGTGGTACTGCAAAATTATAGAGCCTTAGTTAGACCTCATCACTCCTGAACATAAGGGGGAGGGACATGTGTGGTCTTGGGAAAAGAATGCTGTTTTTTTTTGCCAATGAATCAAATGTTGTTGAAGAAAATGTTAAAACCCTCAAAAAAATCTCTGCAAGGAGCTACTTGGCCACCATAAATCTGATGACCCCACCACCTGGTTCTCTAACCCCTTAGTCACTTGGCTCTTCCCCTTCCTTGGCCCCCTCCTGGATGTAGGAACCCTGTTACTTGTGTCACCTACCTTATCAAATTTCTCAGACAACAAATAACTAACATTGCTAAGGTTTCTACCAATCAGGTTTTCGTGCACCACCTGGCTCTGTCTGGACCTTCAATAAACTATAAGAATCTCACACCATGTGATGATACTGCCCCCATATAAAAGCAAGGGGGGTGTAGTGAGGCACAGATATGGCCCTAGGCCATGAGGCAAGCTAAAGGAGGCCTGAGCTGTCAGGCAATAGATAAGGGTCCCAAGCTACAGGAGGTTTCAGCAGGCTTATGCCCAGATAATCTCCCCTTGAGACCTGCAGGAGTGGGGCCACTCCCTCCCTTCACCTGGGGCACCCGGATGTCCTGGTAAGACTTAGGTTTCAGTTTCCCCATGGCCATGTGAGCTTTTACCACTCACCAGGAAGGTCCATGTATGTTAATGAGGTATCAGCCAGCAGCTTTCACACAGCCAATCTCCCTGTGATCCATACCCCATATCTTTTCCGGTCACTACATGAATGCTTATAAGTCCATTCCCGCAACAAATAAATGAGCTGTCCTCTTACATAGTCTCCTGAGTGTTTCTTCCCATTGCACTCACGGCCACTCAGGACCCTGCTGTGCAGTTGCCTGGACACCTCTGGGAAACTGATGAACAGTGATGCTAAGACAGCCGGGAATCACACAGCTCCTTTGTAATCTATGTCCCAAGCACATGGCAGTATCTGGACCTCTCTATATGCTCTTAAATGCAACTGCAATGGAATCAAATTGTCCTCCTAATTTGTTGTGTGTGTAGCAGAAGACCAAAACTTGTAGTGGCAGTTTCTCTCTCTCTCTCTCTCTCTTTCTTTCTTTCTTTTCAGACAGCAAGCACTGCATAATGAAAAAAAAAATCAAATTTATTTCCAAATGTTTCATTAAAAAGAAAGAAAGGGGACCTTGGAATTTTTTATTAACAACCTCACCATGTTCCCAAAGCAGTTTATATCTCTCGGGTTGTTTTTACTATTAACATTGCTATATTTTGAATGTTTATGTCCTTGCACAATCAATATTTTAAGTTGGGGGGATCAGAGAGATTGAAGAGCTGGAGAATAAGTGTGAATGTTGTCTTCTGCACTCAGAACTCACAGCATCCGTGGTTACTGTGCCCAAGCTGGGTCCTGTCAACACTCTGCCATGAGGAGGACCTCATAAGGTCCCATGTTTCACTGAAGAGTTATTAGTACTTTTAGTGACTTGGGTAAGGGCAAGATATATATTCAGTGGAGTAGCCACTGATCACCTACCTGTAATCCTGTAAATAACTGTACTTTTACCTATATAATAAGTAGCCATAATTAAATGGCAGTAACAGAGGGGTAGCTTGAAAAAAAGAAAGGGTTCAATAGTTGTGTAAGATGAGAAGAGAAATTAGTACAAGTAACTGTGACAAAAATTATATATATGAAGAAAGCCTCAGAATTCTCTGTGCTGCAAAGTGAGCCATATATATGTATCCCTTTATAAGAGAATTCCCAGAGATTAGCTCTGCTACTTCCACATTGAGAGGCTCCAATGAAAGGTACCGTCTTTGAACCATGTAGTATGTTCTCAACAAATACCAAATCTGCCTTGATCTTGAACTAATCACACTATAGGTCCATGGACAATGGGTGTTTGTTGCTTATAAGCTTTCCAGTTGCATAGGTTTGGTTCTGGAATGCCCCTTAGACGCTCTTGCTTTGAGAACACATTAATTCACTGATGGATTGATAGCTCAATGGCCCATTTAGAAGTCTGGCCTACTTGGAGGAATTAGATCACTGGGTGTTTTGCCTTGAAGTGGGATTTCATCCCTCTCCCCTTTCTCTTTCCTAATGCTGCACACCACGAACTGAGCAGCCTCCTCACAGGCCCATAATAAGGATGAACTATGGACTAGACATTCAGAAACCATAAGCCCAAATCAATGTTTTCCTCCCTGAACTTGATTTTCTCAGAAATTTTGTCACTGTGAAAGAGAGCTGGCTAACAACAGCTTATGGTGTGTTGTTAAAGCACGGCAAACAGATCAAGATGCTTACCTTCCTTAACAAACTGGAAGGATTGTTGTCAGGCTCCAAAAGAGTCAAGACAATTCTTTTCCAGATCTGCACAAAATGTAGGTCACTTTAAAATAGACTGTATTTCTACTAATGCTGAAATTTGGCCCAATTAGGTTTATAACAAGGAAACTATTTCAGTCACTATAATCTTTCAAATGTTGTCTTGTATTTGCTATATAGTCTGTGAATTTTGGGACTCAGATATTGCTTGAATTGAAATATTATAAATTTATACTTTGAGCCCTTTAATCTCATGAAAGAATGTGGTAAGGAAGAGGCTCCTAACCCAAGCAGACCAGCCAAAAATGATCCTCTGACAAACTGTCCCTTACTTGGTTGAATGCAGGCTTCATAGTTTAGACCTATTGTGCTGAACATAATGTAATCCTTCTCTGAACTCTCAACTGATTCTCATTCCCAGAGGATTCTCATATTTGTTGAACTCTCCCTCAGCGTTCATTAATTTTGGTGTGAGGAAAATTTCAGCTAGAAACTGAAGGTGACTTAAACGCCACCACATCCTCAGAGCATTAAAATAAAGAGTGTCCATGAATTATTGAGCTAATGGACACTTGTTGCACATAATCCACATTCAGACAGGAGGAACTAGCTCACTTGTACACATTCACAGGCTGGGCAACCAGGTGTCCCTCAGCCAGCAGGTTAAACTGTGTGAAGTATAACCATTTTACTTATGGCTTAAAAAATGAGCTGACATTATTATTTTAAATGCTAGGCAAACATATCAAAAGCACGTGGGGTACTTCCTAAAATAATGTAATTCTAGCCACAATGGGAGCATCTCTCTCTCTCTCTCTCCCTCCCTCCCTCCCTCCCTCCCTCTCTCTCTCTCTCTCTCTCTCTCTCTCCCTCTCTCTCTCTCTCTCTCTCTCTGTGTGTGTGTGTGTGTGTGTGTGTGTGTGTGTGTGTGTGTTAGAGTACAGTAATAGGAGTGGGAGGAAATCTGGGATTTTCTGTCACTTTGTTACTAAATTGAACCAGTTCACAAAATGTAATTTAAATCCTTAAGCATTCTCTCGGAGTTTTTCCTCTTCCCTGTAAAACTGACAAATTGATAAATAAATAATCAAGTAACATAGGGCAAGTGTTTAAAATGAAAATCAGATTGTAACTCGATGTCCTTCATCCATTGCACAAAGGAGGTGAAGATGTGTGGGAAGATGACTCAGTACGTAAAGTACTTGCTGCACAAGCTGAAGACCTGTGTTCAGATCCACAGCGCCCACACAAAATGTCAGGCATGGGGGTACACATCTATAATCTCACTACTGGATTAGAAACCAGGAGTCTCTGGGGCTTATTGGCTAGCTGATGGAACTGGTGAGCTCCAGGTTCAGTGAGAGACTTTGCCACAAAGAATAAAATGGAGAGCATCTGAAGTCCTGCAATGTTGACTTCTGGCCTTCAGTTGCCTGAATGTATACCCCATCCACACACATACGCACATGCAAACATACAGGCATGCATGCACAATTAACACACACACACGTACTAACACACAAACAACTGGAAGATGTCAGAATGAAATCATGCATTTTCCTCAAGATACGGCCCTAAGGCAGAAGCTATAATTGGATCTTTAGTACATGTTATTTTCTTTCCTGTTAAATTGTAGTTACCAACATATGATTTAGGAGTGTGCCTATACCTGTACATAATAACTCATAAATTGTGGACACTAAAGTTAACTTAAGTTAACTTGCTATGTGGTCCACAATAACACTGGAAAATTTATGTCAATAATAAACCAATCCTTTCTTTACTCTGTTCCAAATATTTGGAAATTATTTTATTTTTTATTCTACCTTGATTCAATGTGAAATACTTTAAATAATACCTAGTAACTTAAGTGGTGACAAATTTTGTTGACTTCAAGTGAATCCCTTTAACCACTGAACCATTTATCCAGTCTGTCAAGGTTGACTTTAGACTGTATATACTAAAGGCTTCAGTTTGCTTTTGTTCTCCCTCCTTCATTTGAGATTCCTCACTGCATCTGTCCTTTGTCTTAACTTACCTACCATTGAGGTATGTGAAGGACAGGTCAGACACTCACATTCACCCATGGTCTTGTTGTAGCTGTGGAGTCCAGGTAGCACCTGGAGAGATTTCTAGATTCTTACATCCAGAGCAAAAACCTGAACCAGTGATGGGGCAGAGAACTCTGTGGAATTACAAATCATATACCAGCATTTTTCAACTCTCAGGTTCTTATGCACATTAGCAAAGAATCCAGCATGCAGACCCAGAGGAGGAAAAATTATGAAATTTAGTTTAATGAGAGCTAAAATAGAAAGAAAAGCATGAATTTGCCCAAGCAAAAGAAATTCTCCTGCTCCCAGCCAGGCTGGGAAGAGGGAGGGACCGAGAAGAGCTCCTTTATATAGGGAAGAAAAGAAGGGGCTGATGGAGTAGAGAATCAAAACAGGGTAAAAGAAGAGGGGAAAAGGAAAGGGAGGTCACACATATGGCTCAGGTCCAATTTCATGAATCAGGCATTCAGTTAGCATTGCCTTATCACCAGATTATGGAGAGATCTGAATGGCTGGTGGACTCAAGAGGCTGATTCAGGAAGCACCATTCCACAGGTGCTAAGCCAGTTGTAGTATATAGCCAAGGTGGGTCTTGAACTCATGATCCTCTTTCCTCAGTCTTCTAAGTGCTGGGATTATAGATCTGTACTTATACCATACCTGGTATTTAGTATTCAGTTTATTTTTTCTTTTTCTGCTATGGGAGATTGATTTGCCTTTTGTCCCTTTTGTCTATAATTTATTTTTTATTGTGTTTTTTAACTTTCCAAAATAATCATATTTCCTCTTAGTTATTTTGAGGCTTTTTGGTCTTATTTTAGGTATTATCTAACTAAATCTTTCTGAGTACAAGAATTAATGATTATGATGCATTGTTTTTCAGTTCTCTCATGCATTATCAGGTTTTTCCTTCATGCTACATGTCCTCATCTCACACCAGGTTTCTTGATGTCTGTGTTAATGAGACATCAAAGGTTGTCTGTGGTCTGCTGGCTTACTGACATTCTGCATTTCATGTGACAGAAATGATCTTGGTTCTTAGCCTTGAGTGTTTTGTAAGCTTGAGGCAATAGATGCATCTGGAGAACTTATTGATATTCTTTAAAACCTGTCACTTTTTTATCTAATAGCAAATATCTGTCTCCATTTTGGTTTCGAGTATAAAAATCTTGAATGTTACCACTGTCTTACCAAACTCTAATTTCTCTATTGTTTTCTGAAATGGCTATGATTGTCAAGATGAGATCTGTATTCGGGAACTTTAAAAATCATTTTACTTCTATACCACTTTCCTCTAGGAATATTCTAGAATATAATTACCTCTGATCATTATCATCTAGTATTTCAGTTTTCTTAAATGTTTTAATTTGATTGTCTATTTGCTTTTGTGACAGCTGTAATTTGTTTGGTTAGGTTGTTTTGTATGTTTTGTTTTGGAGGCAGGCCAGACTGACCTGGAACTATATAGCCCAGGCAAGCCTCAAATGCATAATGATCCACCTACACTTTGGTTGTTTAATATTAGCCTCCTGGTGGTGGAATTTTAGGTGTGCACAAACACACTGGGCTGGTGCTATCATTTGCATAAATCTACTACATTCTTACATTGCTGATTTCCCATGCAATGATATTGGAAAGTGGGTGCTAATAAAGAAATGAGTGGGGCTTGGAGATGACTGAGCACTTAAGGCGCTTGACTACAAAGCCTAAGGACCTGGGTTTGATTCCCCAGTACCCACATAAAGCCAGTTGCACAAAGTGATACATATGACTGGCATTCATTTACAGTGGCTAAAGACCCTGGTACCCATTTCTCTCCTTTTCTCTTATAAACAAGTAAATATTTAAAAAGAAATGAACGGCTTGTGTTGTGGTTTAAATAAAAAAAAAATGTTCCTTATAGATGCATATGTTTAACACTGTCTCCAGGTGACGGTGCTGCTTGGGCAAATTGTGGAATCTTTAGCAAATGGAACCTTAAAGGAGAAAGCAGATCACTATGATTCTAGAACCTTCCTGTTCACTCTGCTTCCTGGCTAAAATGTGATAGCATGGCCTGCTATGCCTTCCCTCCTTATAATATACCCCTTGAAACATATGATGGAATAAACTCCTTCCTTCCTTGAGTTGTTTTTGGCTAGCTATTTTCTCACAAAAGTGATGAAGTACTAATCTAAGTGAAGAGAACAGAACCCTTGTGAGTGATTAATATTATTGTTTGGGGAATGGGTTAGTATCACGAAGACAGGATGTTCCAATCCCTGCTTTGTCCATTATCTTTTGCATACTCTGTCTTGCCCTTTTATCTTCCACCAAATAATGACCCAGCACCAATGTCCTCAACAGATTTGGTACAACACCCTTCCCAACCTCAAGAACTGTGAGCTGATCTTTCCTTCTTTATGAGTTGTCTAGGCTGTTGTAGTCTCTCATAGCAGCAGAAAGTGGGCAATGACAGTAAATGCAACACTTTGGTTGTTTAATATTAGATTATAGAAGAAAGTGCAAGGCAGGTACATGATCTCAGATAGCATGTTCTGTAAGTCCCCACCTTAATTTCTAAGAAATTCTCTAAGCTATGGTGTCCCAAGAAGCACTTGAAAGGGCAGGGGTGAGATCAGTGGGGACATTGCTAGGATCATTTAAGCAGCTGATGAGGTGGTGGTGTGGAATTTCCAACAATTCCCCATCCTGTCCTTTCTGCCTATGATGTGATTGCTCTGATGTTTTCATTGACAGGCTTTCTGTCTCACTTATTCTTCCTATGTGTACTTCCTTATGTTTCCATCTTGGGACCCATCACCTCTTTCTGTACCAATAGTTTGTCTTTGGTCTTGATCTCACTTCCTAAGCTGGGACTTAATATTGATGTGCATCATGCTGTCCAGGGAGGACTGTGCTTACTTTCTTATGTTATGTGTTCACCACTGCTGCCCCCAATAGATCCTTCTACGTGACCTTGGGCTGTTTCTTTACCTCACCTATTATCTTGTTCTCCAACTTCAGCTGTTTTATGGATCTAAGCTTGTCTCCATTTTCTTAGCTTTCTCCCAGCAACAACCTCTATGGATATATCTCAATCTCTTTCCAACTTCTGCTCCTTAAGGGCATGCTCTGGTAGTGGCTGTTAGCACTTTAACCTCTCCTTAGTCTCATCCCTTCCTGGGGGAGGGGAAAGGAGCTAACAGGGTTGTGAGGAAAATAACTTTTGCAAAGCTTCTGGCAGTTATTTGAGTACAGATTGAGGAACAGAAAGTCCGCTTAGACTCCTTTTTTCCACTTCTTTGGCGACTATTAAAATGATCTTCACTGTCCCTTGTAGCTCCCAGCATAACCCTGCTAGTCAGTATGACAAATGATGTCAGAGCTATCTTTTGTAAAGCAAGTTAGCTCTCTTGCTGCTTCCATATTATAAATTTGTCCAGGTGTGTGGTCTTGTATGAAGAGAGACTTTGCATGACAGGATGAAGAGGAGCCTCTGTGTTTGGAAGACACCAGAGAAAGTTTAGAAAAGCTGCAGAGCACATGAGTGGCAATGTTAGAATGGGAAGAATATAGTGGGCTTTACAGTTTGCAGTGCGATCACAAAAGAGTTTGGGGCCTTTTAAGCTCTCTCCTCCTCCTTGGGATACTTAATAAAGCAAACAAACAGGACAAATACAGACTATAGTTTGAAGTACTCTAGAACATAGAAGTCTTTGTGTCTGCACATGGTGGAATTCAAAGCAAAAGTGTGCACCTGACTTCTGAGCCACTTCCCCAGCCCCTCACTCATTGGTTCTCTAGATGCTACTGGAAAACTGAAAAGGGACCCTGTCACCCAAACCATATTCTTTAACAAGGACATCTATGAGCTCCAGAGGAGACAGTGAACTTAAATCTCTCACAGCTTTTTATTTTTCTCAGAGACCATTTCCCCTTGCAGGATTAATTGAAGGTGGGTAGAAATTTTTCTTCTGGCATCTTTTGAAAAAGAAGTTAGTTGTAAGAGTAGCCGCATTACTATATTGTACTGTTAGAGAGGACTATTGTGATTGCCTTTCATGATAAGAGACAGGCTGTGCCTACAGTGGGTCACACAACAATTTTGTATTCCCTTTGAAATAATTAGAACTGATCAACTTTATCTCATGCAACCTTTGTGGAAGCTCCCTAAGGCACTTCTTAAGCCTTGAAGACAGCTGTGCCAACACGAACTTTCATCTGAGGAGTGTTCCAATTTGCCCCACATTCTTCCTGTGAAGCATGACTACAAAACAGCCATATTTGACATTTGCTATCTCAAGATAGGAGCATTCTTAAGTCTGGTGCCTTTAAGATCACTCAGTGAATTTCCAGGTGAATGTGCATTACAGGGCTAATTTTATACTTGCCATGCTTAATAATGTTTAACAGTGTACAACCACATTTGTTCTTGCTTGCATATTAGCAGACAAACAATACTACATAGCTAGACAACATTATTATTGAATTCATCTGACTCTTTTCCTTATAAATAAATTTTTTAATTAGTTAAGTTACCACTACACTCACGCCTACATAGTAGAGCTCTCTCGTGCAAAGTTCCTGAGAATTAATATGCACAAGTCTCTGGCTTTCTCCTGCCTCTGTGGTCAAACAGAAGCACATCAGTGTTGCTGCAGAGATGATTGTGGGAATCACGATCCTCAAAAGCCAATCATTTGCCTTTCTGCTTAAGAATAGTATTTTAAAATTTATTTATTTATTTATTTATTTATTTATTTGAGAGCGACAGACACAGAGAGAAAGACAGATAGAGGGAGAGAGAGAGAATGGGCGCGCCAGGGCTTCCAGCCTCTGCAAACGAACTCCAGACGCGTGCGCCCCCTTGTGCATCTAGCTAACGTGGGACCTGGGGAACCGAGCCTCGAACCGGGGTCCTTAGGCTTCACAGGCAAGCACTTAACTGCTAAGCCATCTCTCCAGCCCAAGAATAGTATTTTAAAAGAAGACAATATTAACAAGAATGTTGTCTGACATGATAGATGCTTAGAGATACATAATTAAACCATTTCTGAAGAGGTTGCAGAAAGAGTTTAAGAGCCAAAGGAAGGGAAAGCATGTTTTGCAATACTGTCTTTCAGACACAAAGTGGACGTCACAGTAGCTGATATTACCTATACAAGACCTGGATAATAGGAAGAAAACATAATGACATCAAAATAGAAGAGATACTAGTTAGGAAAAATGAAGGGTTTGTTAGAAGGGCAATTAGGAGGGGGGAAATGTAAGGCAATTTGAGTGGTTTACCATCATGGCATATTGTCTATATGTATGGAGGGAGTCAATAAAAGTTACAAAAAGATAATTAGATGACCTAGGATAAAATCTAGCCAATGGGGGATGCAGAAGTTAAAATTCAGACAGACACATAACCTTAGAAATCAGCTTCATCAGGAATTAACTCCCAGTCCAGGGCCTAAGTTCAAATGTTAGACATATCTAAGTCTAGACACATAACTGAACACCATGAAGACTAAGATTCTCAAAAATAAATAGCTATGAGTTGGATTCTAAATACAGCAAAGAGGAAGATGTATGCAACTAGTTTCTGCTCCAGACAGCAGGAATCAATGGAAGCATAGATGAATGCACACATACACACTGGTGATAGTCCTAGAATATTAATTCAAAGGCTCTGTGCTGCAAAACATTTCTTTTGTAAACCTCCTTTTATTTTGTTCAGGTTGAATTTACAAATGAGGAAGAATCCATTTGTCATCATTTCATATTAATGGATACCTAAAGTATTCGGATACTCTCCTAAAAGCACGCGCATGTGCACGTGCACACACACACACACACAAACACACACATACACACACACACACACATATTTGAATGTACAAGTAAGGATGAATTATGTATGTATTCATGACTTTGATTCCAGCTGTTAGATGCAGACACAGTACCAGGTTGTTCAGTGTGACATTCTGAGGTGTCACCTTCTAATACTGGATGGCTAGAGGAATGTGACATCCCTAAGCCACAGACAAAAATAAAAGCAAAAAACCCAAAACACCAAAAAACAAACAAACGAACAAAAAAAAACAGTGTCCTTGCACAATGTGTGCTCTGTGCATATGACTAAAAGGATCAACAAAAAACACACATCCTAGGACACATTGCATAGGATTCTGCTTGACTTATCTTTCTATCAAATGAATAGATTAGTCAAATAGCAAAGCATGATTTCAGATTATTATCTATCAGGTCTTTTCTAATAGAAACACAGGGATGAATAGCAATGTAACTTTCCCAACTGATGTGAAAATGGACATCATACTTTAGTGGAGTACTGTCATTTGAATGGTAATAAAATAGGATGATAAAAATAGGAAGATAAAAATATGTTATTCATATGTGGGAATGTATGTCTTTATTTATTTACTTATAGGAGATTGACAAGAGAGAGAATACTAGGGCCTCTTGCCTCTGCAAACAAACTCCATTCACGTGTGCCACTTTGTAAATATGGCTTAACTCGAGTCCTGGAAAATCAAACCCAGCCTGTCAGGTTTTGCAAGCAAGTGCTTTTAACCACAGAGCAATCTCTCCAGCCTAGGGAGGTTGCCTTTTAGAAAATAATTTAGCAAACAACTGAACCAGGAGAAGTATGCTCAGTTTAGTTTGGAATTATAGCTAATACTTCTAAAATAAGGATAATGGATGAAATAGGTAACTAACTTCTCTATATCTATGAAAAAGGAGAGAAAATTCAGATTTAAAAGGAGAGACCCAAGGCTCAGGAGCCATTGAGGAACAGGTGCCAGAAAGAATCAAAGGAGGAATGAGTGTTTATAATACTATCACCCAGACACAAAGTCACCTAGATATCCATGGCCTCAGAGTGGCTGATGTTACCTGGGCAAGACCTGTATAACAGGAGGAAAACATGATAACATCAAAATATTAAGAGAGCTTACTTGGAAAGAAGGGATTCAATGGCATGGGAATCTGGGATGGGAAAAGGAAGGGTGTGGGAGAGTATGATGATCAAGTTTTTTTTTGTCCATATTTATGAACATTGTCAAAAAAGTTAAAGATAAAAATAAATAAATCAATAAAAAGGAAAGACATTGGAATAGAAATTCAAAGGGAGAAAACAAGTAAGTATCAGGCAATAAAGAGTTTAATATATTTTCCTCCCTCCTTCTCTCCACTTTCTCTTCCTTCTTATATTACTATTTGTCTTTTCTTATTTTAAATTTATTGATGAGAGAGAGAGAGAGAGAGAGAGAGAGAGAGAGAGAGAGAGAGAGAGAGAGAGAGAGAGAAAGAAAAGTGACCTGCCAGGGCCTCCAGCTGCTGCAGATGAACTCCACATACATGTACTGCCTTGGGGATCTGGTTTTTGTGGTCCTGGAGAATTTAACCTGAGTCCCTTGGCTTTGAAGGCAAGCACCTTAACTGCTAAGCCACCTCTCCAACCCACCATTTTTTCCTTCCTCCCTCCCACTCTTATTTCCTTCCTTCCTTCCTTCCTTCCTTCCTCCCTCCCTCCCTCCCTCCCTCCCTCCCTCCCTCCCTCCCTCCCTTCCTTCCTTCCTTCCTTCCTTCCTTCCTTCCTTCCTTCCTCCCTTCCTCCCTTCCTCCCTCCCTCCCTCTCTCTATCTTTCTCTTTCTTTCATAAATTTACCAGAAATGAGATAAAAGCACACTAATACAAAACATTTCACAATACTGTAACCAGAGGAGTGATCATTAGAAAGAGCTAGGGTGGTGAAGGTGAGCTCTCTGAGGACATGTGTGCTTTGCTGGTGGAAGAAAAATTGAGGGAAGCTATTCCAGAACTACACTTTGGTAATGATGCCCATACCCTGTGGCTCAAAAATGTCATTTCTGAAAATAAATCCCAATTATTTGCAAGAAGTTTACACAGGAAGCTGGACCAAGGTACTTATTCATATGTTGTTTGTGTCTGTGGAGTTGGGGTGACCTAAAGAATAGATAATTAACATTTGGAAGTTACAGGGAATAGGGTGGATTATCATGTACTTTACAGAAGCAATTATCTGAATTTATGTGATATAACATTGATATTTCTTAGATGCCTTGTTGCATGAAAATGTGCAAAACAGAAGATATCTTAAAGTAAGTATCATCCAGAGAAATTAAAAGTAAACGCAGGGCTCAGTGGTTAAGTGCTCATCCTGCTCAAGCATGCAGGCCTAAGAAGGTCCGAAACTGATGGAGTTCAAATCTCCCGATTCCACATTAAGTAGATAAGCATGACTCTGCATTTCTGGAGTCCCAGTTTCATAGGAGAACAGAAAACTAAGAATCAATGGAACACTGTGAGCTCCAGAAAATGTAAAAAGACACTCTGGCTCAAAACCAGGATCAGGGCTGTAGAGATGGCTTAGTGGTTAAGGCACTTGCCTTCAAAGCCAAAGGACCTATGCTTGATTTTTTTTTTCTTTTTTCTTTTTTCTTTTTTCTTTTTTTTTTGCAGCCGGACGAGCTGCGGCTGCCCTCCCCCCCCCCCCCAACCAACGAAGACCACACTGCGCAGGTTCTCTCCAGCGACGGGTTCTCCACCGGGGCTATGCTTAATTTTCTTGGACCCATGTAAGCCAGATGCACAAGTTGGCACATGCCTCTTGAGTTCATTTTCAGTGGTTGGAGGTCCTGACATGCCCATTCTCTCTCTCTCTCTCCTTCCCTCTTGCTCTCTCTCTCAAATAATTAAGTAAATAAAAATAAAATATTTTGAGAATAGAGAGATAGCTTAGCAGTTAAGCGCTAGCTGTGAAGCCTGAGGTCCCCGGTTCGAGGCTCAATTCCCTAGGACCTACGTTAGCCACATGCAGAAGGGGGTGCATGCATCTGGAGTTCATTTGCAATGGCTGGAGGCCCTGCCATGCTCATTCTCTCTCCCTCTCTCTCTGTCACTATCAAATAAATAAATAAAAATGAATAAAATATTTAAAAATAAAATATTTTTAAAAATAAAGATCATTTGAAGAGCAAGGGAGTGGGACAGCCTGCATTCCCCTCCAGTCTGCCCAGGCAAGTAATCCCTGTCACAAGTGAGCATATGGGGCACTTCAAGGGCACCTACCCATACCACTGATGTGCATGTACACACACTGCATTATACACATTTAGACATACAAGAACAAACATAAAAAAGTAAATGCATAAATAACACTATTTTGTAATATACGCATCTATCCACAGACAGGTTAAATAAGGTCCAGTGCTAATGAGATGATAGAGGGACAGGAAGAGGTCAGAGTAGAAGAGAGAGAACTAAAAGAAGTTGTGTCACACAATATACATGACTTGGTCAACCTTCTGTGTCTGAGGGAATAGAG
Organism: Jaculus jaculus; assembly: GCF_020740685.1. Taxonomy (NCBI): domain Eukaryota; kingdom Metazoa; phylum Chordata; class Mammalia; order Rodentia; family Dipodidae; genus Jaculus; species Jaculus jaculus. Next base: position 28,624,568 of record NC_059106.1, on the reverse strand, counting down.
GGAAAAGTACACATTAAGTTCATAAATACCATAAAGTAAATAAGCACACAGCCATGATAATTAGGGCCATATTATATTCATTATAAGATATGGATGGAAGTAAGGGGCATTATCATGAATACTTCCAAACACTAGTCATTCAGGGTCAATTCAAACAGCTCGCAGAACCCCCAAGCAGTCCAGTCTCAATATTACCACTCATCTCACACAGAAGTTGCTTTCTTTCTGCTCCAACACTGAACAGTTATGCCAAGCCAATTACCCTTGCCTCTGTGGCTGCTTTATGTGCTGCTGAATCTCTGCTTGTATATCTCTGGTTCAAGCTCTGTGGGAGAGAGGGTCCAGCAGGTCTGACCTGTTACCTGAATTCTCTGTGCCCTTGTATCATCTGTCTTTTATCAAGGAGTGCATAGTCTGACACTTGAATGGTGCCATCCTGGTATAGCTGCTTCTTAGATCAATTGTAGCATTGCTTCTTCTGGTGGTCCTAGATCCTGAATTCACTGTGCACATCCCAGGATCCACCTTGACTTCACAGGTGTAGCATGGCTGCCTTTGTGTGGCATTGGATCATCAATGTATTACCAGTGGTCAATATGGTAAGATTGTGCTGGTGGCAGTGGGTATCCAGGGTTTGTACCTCATTGCCCTCTTTCTCTCTCTCTCTCTCTCTCTCTCTCTCTCTCTGTGTGTGTGTGTGTGTGTGTGTTCTTATGTGTGTACAGGTGAGGACTCTGAAATTCCTATTCACTCACTATCTTCCAGCCTGCCCTGGGTGGGATGCTTTGTGAAGGATACACCTTGCACCATCACAGAATGCAGCAATGCATATCAAAGTCTCAGGTCCGATGCTGCTGTTATGTCTCTTCACATTTAGTCACCAGGAGGACAGCCAGCACCCATCTCCAGCACAGATCTTAACTCAGAAGAGATCTCCACACATTGCATACTCTCAGAGTGGAATAGATCTCCTTCAAAATAGGTCAGTACAGTGACTGAAATAGTAAGTATGCCTTTCAACACACCCTTTATGAGGTATTTTGCTTCCTGCTAAAATGGAAGAGCAGGAACCACACTTGTGCTCTTGCAACATCAACTCCTGGGAAGATCAAGGCATAAAGTTTTTGAAGTACGGCACAATGAAGGACAGTGCCCACTGACTCATGACAGATCAATCTTGTCAACTTTGTAAATGCCAAAATTGGTCTTTGGAGAGTGTCTCACTGTGGTCTAAAGAGTGTAATCTAATTTGCAATGAGACAGGGTAGCAGGAGATGGAGTGAGCTGGAATTAAAACCTTATCTAGGAGGCAGAAATTGAGAGGGAGAGCTCTGGGCAATGGTCAAGGGTCCTCTTTGGGCCCCTGCACAGAACTGATTGGGGCATGTGAAGATCACACATTGGTTTGGAAGGGAACCAGCAGATAGGTTGTCATGTTTCTTTTTTATTTTTATTCAAATTCATATCTTTTACTTTTTATAGAGTACGTAAGGAAGCTTGATGAATATTTCCTTTAAGTGGCATATGTATGCATTTACGTATTATCCACAGTCCTGAATTCTATACTTATTATTTTATCTTAGCCAGTGGATAGTGCATTTTTCCCAATTAAAATTATATTTTGTTTTGTCCAAGATCTAAAATAATACTTATAAAATAATTAATGCTAAGAATAAGAAAATGAATAGTAGACTTTGGGTTAAATATAGAAAATTAAATGCATACATTGTTCTCTATTCTAGCTCCAAATCCACTAAACAGTACCAAATGAATAAAAATATGTAAATTAATGTAGACTATTGAGGATAAGTAGCAATTGATGGAAGATAGAGTAACTTTTTTTTGAAGCATGTTTCTGATGAATGGTGGTGGGAAGGTAATTTACCAGAGTAGACAGAGAGAGACGAGGCTTTCTAGAACATATTTTGTGACATCCTATGATCAGAGACACAGAATGACTAGAAAGGCTAACAACAAAACAACTAGGTATAAGGCTGCAAACAGGTGAGATGTAGGGTTAAACCTCTGGGTAAAAATGGTTTGAATCCCAGGTCTTCTCTTTTTATCATGCAGAAGACAAGGCTACATTCTGTCAGGATGTTTATCAGGAAAGGTATGAACACAGGGTTCCAGAGCCTTATAAGCATGCTTCTTGGGGAGTTTTGTTATCTTACTCTGAGGCTGTGGAAACAGCTTAGTCAGTAAAGTATACTCCCAGAACTCACAACAATAAAAAGCTGGGCATTGTGACCTGTAATTAAAGTTACAGCACTGGAAAAGTAGAGATAGGAAGATCTCTGAAGTTTGTTGCCCAGAATATCTAGCCCATTGGCAAGTGCCAGGCCAATGAGAGATCCTGTTTCAAAACAACAAAAAAAGACAGCACTTGAGGAGAGATACCTAAAGTTTCTCTGCCATTCATTTTAATGTATAAACACACAAACATGCACACACAATTTTGAATGATAAAAAACAAGTAAACATAAAATGAAGCATTCTGATAGGCTGAGTAGAGCAAAAGTATCTTGAAGGTTATTGTTTTGGAGTTAGTGAAGATGGTCTCCCTCACATCTCTGAGAAATAAGCCTCTGGGAGAGGGGAACGCACATGTGTGCACACACACACACACAAAAAGCAAAGCAGGATAGCCCAACCCAAAAGCTCTGTCTCATATGGGGGGGCCCAGAGAAGGCTAAGAGCAAGGGACTCAGAGCTTAAAGGGAGGTTATGTAGGTAGCAAACCATGAAAGCAAACTGAAAAGCACTGAGACTGGCTGGGAAGGGGTAGAGGAAACTGAGGAGATGCCATCTCACATTTGGGAAGAGCCAAGAGTTTTCCAAAAAGACCCAGAATGTCAGCAATAAAGACCCAATAATAGGGAAGGAGCAAAAGGGCTATGAGGCTTGCACATGCATTCCAGGCTAATTCACATGGGTTAAACATCCAGTTAGGGTAAGTGTCATCATCGGTTTCTCAGTTCTTTAGCATGGTCCTGTGCTATAGGAATCTTTTTGATAAAGTTTTAACACACTCCTATATCTTGAGGTATTTTCCCTTTGGTTTCTTATTCCAAGGTTTGGGGCCTCATTTTAAAAACATGTTTTTGATTCATTTTTGTGTAAAGTGATATATATATATATATATATATATATATATATATATATATATATATATGATCATTTCATTGTTCTACATAAATACCCAATTTTCTAGACAGCATTTGTTGACGAATTTGGGCACGTTTGGTTTTGTTTTTACAATTTAAGTTTATTTTAACTATATTTTATTTATTTGAGAGAGAGAAAGAGAGAGAGAGAGAAAGAGACGGAAGATAGAGAGAGAATGGGTATGCCAAAGGAACTCCAGATGCATGCACCAACTTGTGCATCTGACTCAAATGGGTACTGATAAACTGAATCTGAGCCCTTAGGCTTTGCAGGCAAGCACCTTAACTGCTAAGCCATCTCTCTACCCACAATTTATGTTTTTTATATCTTTGTCAAAAATTAAATTCCTGTAGCTGTGTAGGTTTATTTCTGACTCTCGTTTTCTGTTGGCATTAGTATCTATGTTGTGCCAGTTCCAAGTTGTCTTTGCTGCTATGGCACTAAATATAATTTTAACTTAGGTATTTCTCTATCCAGACTGCTTTGGTTATCTTCTGGTGTCTTGCTCAACATCTGAAAGTTTCGTTGTAGAAGTCTTTAACATCCTTGATTGGGCTTATTCCTAGTTACTTAGTTTATTGTTTTGAATTCAAGGATTCCAGAAAATCCATCCATATCTACCTTCCCATTGCTGGGATTACCACTGAACATCGACATACCTGGCCTTTTTAAAATTATTATTTAAATGTGGATTCCAGGAGCTAAAATCAGATCCTCATGCTTCCAAGGCAAGCATTTTGCCAACTGAATTTTCTCTCAAGCCAAATATATTTATTTTTTTTTCAGAAGACTTAAGACCTTTTTTTGAACATAGAAGAAGAGAAAGTAGAGCGTCTTCACAATTTCTACTCCAGTGAATATCAACTTGCAAGTAGCTCAGCATGTCCTGTTTGTGTGTACCCTCATTTGTCTTAGGATCACTGGGAAGCCAATCTCAGATACTGCAGGGTTTATCCATAAATATATAATGTTGTATTTCTAATAAGTTTTTAATGTTTTATTGTTGAACATTTCCATAATTATAGACAATAAATTATGATAATTTCTTCCCCCAACTTTCCCCTTCATGACTCCACTCTCCATCATATCTTTCCCCCTCTCAATCAGTCTTGTTTTTATTTTGATGTCATCATCTTTTCCTCCTATTATAATGGTCTTGTGTAGGTAGTGCCAGGCACTGTGAGGTCATGGATATTCAGGTCATTTTGTGTCTGGAAGAGTGCATTGTAAGGAGTCCTACCCTTCCTTTTGCTTTTACGTTCTTCCCGCCACCTCTACTGGAATGGACCCTGAGCCTTGAAAAGTGTGATAGGGATGTTTCTGGGATGAGCATTCCTCTGCCACTTATCAGCACTCTGGTGTCTTTTGAGTCATCCCAGAGGTCAGTGCCCTCTGAAAAGAGAAGCTTCATTAACCAAAAGTGAGAGTAGCTTTAATATATGGGTATGAACATTAAGAGAAGAGCTTGCTTGGCAGTTTTGGGAGCATAATATATGCATTTAGCCAGATACCAACAGGCATTACAGCCCTAAGGCTCACAACTTCCCCCATAATAGGTTTTAAGTACCAGGCATGCATTCCCTCAAGTAGAATGTGCCTACAGTCCAATTAGAGAGGGGTTGATTTCCCCCATAGCAGACATGCCTCTATTGCACCTTTTGGCTCATTTGGCCTAGATGGCCCTTCTTAAGGCTTTCAGTGTCCACTGTTCTTTATCTCCATCTATGACTTATCTCTCTCCCATGGAACTGCATGCAACATGACTTTTTCCAGCTCTCTTTCAGCTGGTATACAGGAACTTTTCATCTCATCTCCAGTAAGATTTTTCAGTGACCTTGTAGTTCAAGTATTTGGAGTCTCTTATCATCTATTCCTGATGGGAAATGAAGTGCCTTGGTAATGGCCTGTAATGTTTTGGGGGCATCAGGGACCTCTCAGGCCAGCAACTCACTGGGAAGTATTTCATCCCTGGAACTGAAAATTTTCTAGTGAAAATCTATGCCTTCTGGAAGCACCATTGTCCAAAAAGTAGGTTTACATATGACTTTTCATACCTTTTTAAAATTTGAATAACCCTCCCCCTCCCCTACCTTTACTCAATATCTTTCCCTGACCTCACTTAGGCCTTTGCACCCTGAGTAATCTGTTTCTATACTTGCATGTATACAATACCATCCCCTTAAGTTTTCCCTTTTCCTCCCTCCTTTATAGCTCCTCTCTAGCTTACTGGCCTCTGCTACCAAGTTTTATTCCAACTCACATACAAGTCCAAACATTTGTAGCTAGGAGCCACATATTAGAGAGAGAACATGAGGCACTTGGCTTTCTTAGCCCAGGTTACCTCACTTATTTTAATCCTTTCTAGGTCCATCCATTTCCCTGAAAATTTCATAATTTCATTTTCCTTTACTGCTGAATAGAACTCCATTGCATAAATGTACCACATCCTCATTATTCACTTTTCAGATGAGGGACATATAGACTGGTTCCATTTCCTAGCTATTGTGAATAGAGCAGCAATTAAACATGTAAATAAAGGTACAAAAATATTATTGTACCAAAAAAATTAACAATGACATCTTACTATCATTAAATATTTAGCTTTAAATGTGTGTGCTTACATATGGATGCAATGTTCTGCTGTGCAGTTCAGTCCAGTGAAACTTGTGATTAAAAACATGATCAGCCAATGTCCTCTCTAGAAGCTTTATTTTTTAGTAAATTCATGTTTGCTACTTTGTGTTTAAATCATATTTGTGTTCAATTTTAAGTGTAAATATATTAATATAATGCCATGTTCCACATCATATTAACTCCAAGATCCAAAATACACAACAGAAGTATATTTTTCATATACATAAATGGGTCAAATATACATTATTGTCATTCACCACCAAGAAAAACTCAGAAGCCTATATTTTGTCTATATGTTTACTCTGAAATTTGTATATTCCTTTAAGTTTTCCACATTGAGAGAACAAAAGAAAGATATGGGGGTCCTACCTTAGCTTTCAAATAACTTTTGTATTCTACTAACTTCCCCATTGTCAAGCATCAGTTGTGTGAGATTAAGAAGATGCACAGTGCTGTGGGAAATAACATTCCTGACAGGGAAGCCACTTTTCCAAATCACCTTTTTAATTGTGTATATGTGTATGTGATTGTGAGTGTACATGTGTTTTATTATGGGTGTAAATGTATACCTGTGCCTATGCACATGAAGGCTGGAGAAAATTTTAGGTATTATCCTCAGGGATTCTGTCAACCTTCTTTGACACAGAGTCTCTCATTGGCCTGGTGTTTACCAGTTAGGCTACACTGGCTAACCAGTGGGACCTAGGAGTCCTCCTGACTCTACCTCTCCAACACTGGAGTTATAAGCAAGTATCACCATACCTGACTTTTCACATAGGTTCTGGAGATTGAACTCAGGTTCTAATGTTACCTCACTTTACCCACTGAGCTATCTTCATAGCCCTTCAAAATCCACTCTTTGCTGAATGGAAAGGAATGGGGATGTGTGGTAGTCTGGTAGTCACTTTTTCCACCGTAAGCCTCTTAAGCATCTCATTAGTCTAGCAGAAAGGTGATATTACGTATAAGAAGGTCTCAGACTCTCAATTTGATTGGACAGAGTGATGCATATCTGTAATCCCCATATTGGGATGGCTGATACAAGAACCTTGAAACTCTGAGAATGTCTTGAGCATCACAGTGAGTGCGAGGCTAGCCTGAGCTACATAGAAAATGTGTCTCAAAGAAAAGAATATACTTTGCTTTAACAAATTTCTGCCCACAGAATAAAAATCATAAAATTTTTATTAAGTGTAAAATGCTGTAGATGTGAGATCATCAGATGCAAGAAATACATTCAGATACACTTGGTTTCTTTCTTTTCTTTTCTTTCTTTCTTTCTTCCTTCCTTCCTTCCTTCCTTCCTTCCTTCCTTCCTTCCTTCCTTCCTTCCTTCCTTCCTTCCTTCCTTCCTTCCTTTCTTTCTTTCTTTCTTTCTTTCTTTCTTTCTTTCTTTCTTTCTTTCTTTCTTTCTTTCTATGCTTCAACGTAGGGTCTCACTCTAGCCCAGGCAGACCTGGAACTCACTATGTAGTCTCAGGCTGGCTTTGGAGCAATCCTCCTAACTCTGCCTCCCAAATTCTGGGATTAAAGGCATGTGCCACCATGCCCAACTAGATTCACTTAGTTTCTGCAAAGCACACTTGTTCTACAAGAATATTCAGAGACTTACATGTTTGTAATATATACAAACTATGTATTGTTTACACAGCCAAAGTCTGACTGCTTGTGCGAGTTATTGACTTCATTTATATAATCATATAAAATTTAAGTAGTGATTACACGCATCCTGCCATTTGTCTCACAAGGAAAAATACAGTCATCTCACTCTTCTATTGCCTCTTAATAGCAAATATAGCACTAATGTATATACCTTCATTTAGATGATAATTTACATGAATTATATGCATTTCAGACAATAAAATAAATAGCATATGGTGTCAAAATATTTTTTAGTACGTATTGTTAAATGTAAAATATTTTCAATATATTCATGCAGGAACAGACTTCAAAATGCAATGCAGAGTATAACATGGTTTTATAAAATGTAGGTATAGTTTAAAACTGGTTTTATATTCCCCATAACATATAAACACACATTTATGAAATTAAAAATTACTGACCTATTGTACCCTATATCCTTATTCTGTATGCTCAAAGTTTGTCTCCACACAGCTGGACTCTGCTCAAGGTCTCATAAATACAAAGTCAAAGTATTAGAAAATCTCCCTTTCCCCACCTTGATGACTGAAGGGGAATTCACATTCAAATCCATCTGGATCATTGGCAGAATTCACTTATTACCTTTGAAAGCCTGGAGTCTCCATGTCCTTGCCACATGGACCAGGCAAATCCACCTCAGCATCTCTACTCTCTCATGTTTCTTCACCTTCTTCTCCTGCATATCACAGCCCCTGGTTTACATTGGAACTAATCCCAGATAATCTCTCCAGCCTTTGAGCACATCAGTGTCCCTAATTACACTCTGAAGCTCAATTTTCCATTTAGAGTACCATTTGACACTCACTGGCATTGACTATTTATGAGTGTCCTAATTTAGCTTTCTACACACAAATGATTGTATATAGCCCAAATAGTATACAACCTCAAGTTTTTGAGTATATCATGTTTGTTGGATTCTTGCTTCTGTAATATCATGCCTGAGGAAATCAACTTAAAAAGAGGAAAGGTTAATCTTGAGTCATCTTCTTACAGGTTTGGTTCCAGGATGGATGGGCTTTCTTGGGTTCTGGGTTGTGGCAAGCCAACGGGACATGATAGGACAACATGCCATAGGGAGAGCTCACCTCATGCAGCTTGGAAGCAAACGAGGAGAACAGGATAGGCTGATGTGTTTTATTCTTCTCACAGGCACTCACCCACTGACCTAACACCTTTCAACTAACCCCACACCTAGACGGATAGAGTACTTGCCATGGCATCAAATGGAAAACCGAGTTTATAATGCATGTGCCATTGGGGAACATTCCAGATCCAAAAATGAGTGTATTGCAATGGTAGCATTGCTAGGGATTCTTTTTCTGTGTATCTTAATTTTGTTTTTCATTTAAATGAAGATGTCATGTCAATATATGTTTTAGAAAAACTACCTGAAAAAGGCCTATTTTTCTAATATTATCAGATGAATATTCTTTAATCATCACAGATACACATGACCTTGAGTAAAACAATTGACGACTTTAAAGTCTATGTTTAACATGTGCTTTTTGACTGTGTCTCTAATTTTACTCTTGAGGTTCACCACTTCTGGGTCAGGTTTGCTGCACAAAAATTCGCTGACTTGTTTTCTCAGGTACTGATATGAAATGGGACACAAAAGAACCAGTCTCATGATACCAATGTCCAGAGTCCTAAGTTTCTATGTCTGGTTCTTAAAGATATATAATGAGATGTTGGCTCTGTGGGCAATGTGATGTGTCCAGGACTGGTAATGAGATGTTTGGCTAGAAACCTGTAATGAGATGCTTGGCTGGAGCTGTAATAAGATTGCTTGCTGGGAGTGCATAATTAGTTATTTAACTTGGTGTGTGTGATGAGGGGTGTGACTAGGAACATAATTAGTTTGGGAGTTGGGAGAGGATGATGCCAGGTGGGGCTGCACTGCACAGAGATGACCCAGCAAGACTTGTGGAAATGGTGATGATGTACACACTGCCAGGGAAGGGAGTTGGACAGAAAGTAATGGCTCCATTGGGTCATAGAAGTTATATAGATGGAGGGGAGAAATGAAAAAGGTTTCTTTTCAGGTAGTCAGTTAGGGATACAGGCCCAAAACCTACAACATAGATGCCACTCTCCCTGGCAAGGCTAGAAAAGAACTCCATTTCTCCACAGTGGTGACAAGGAATAGCTCCCTGATTCTTCCTCCTTAACTTTTCTTCCATGCTAAGGCACTTTCTGAGTCTGTGCTGTCCTTCCAGGCCCACAAAGCAATCAAAGTCTTTCATCTACATTTGTACTTGGCAAAGAGGTTCATCCTAATAGTCAGCCTAATTTCTAAGGAGACCTGATCCATGTCACTATGTAGAACACAAAGATCCACATGCCCATCATATATAGAAAGGAAAACAAAGGGGGCCATATGCCCATCAGATCCAGGAGGGAGACACACACAAGCCCATTAATTCCAAGACAGGGAATGCAAGGGTCCACATGATCAGATCAGACCTTGAAAGGAGAGCACAAGGGGCTACCCATGGATCAGATATAGGAATAGGTTAGAGATAGAAGTGTCATAGCCACACTGGGTTATGCACCCAGGACCACAGTTTCCTCATCTGTTTAATCAAGGATTGCATCCTCATATCTAAGAATTTTTAAAAAGTAAGAGTTGTGTACATAACCCTGGTGGAATGCTTGTATAATAGTCACAAGAACCAGGACTTGATCTGTAGCACCACAAGAAATTGACAGTAATATATACATATATGTATAGAATATGTACTTATCATGTAAATATGTGTTTAACATAACAATTAAACATGTAGATTAACATATATATATATTAACATGTATCTTTAGCACATACATAAAAGGGGTTAGACTGGAATTTCTTACATGTTAAGCTTTGGCCTTTTGGGATAGTACTTATCTATAGGCTTCAGAAAATAAAAGGTCACTTAAAAAGGGATGGGGATGTAACTCTGTTACTACTGTGCTTGTCTAGCATACATGCGTACTTAATTGGCTTCTCAGCACTGCATGAAACTGGCATGGTAAAACATGCTTGTAATCCCAGCGCTCGAGATGTAGCGGCATGAAGACGAGAAGTTCAGGGTGCATGTAGGTGAGTCAGGGATGTTTTAGGCATAATATCTTCTAGGTCTTTTGTCATTTGTGCTTTCCTGGTCCCCTGTGTATTTTATAGTAGTGTTCCTGTCTCCACTGTTCCTGTGGCTTTGAACACTATAGCTGGATATCATAAGCAAGAATGAGAGAGGATGAGTTTTGAAGGGCAAGAAGCCAACAAGAAATATAGTTGGTCCTGCACTTTGCCAAAACTTCCACCAAGTTACAAGTGACTGATTACTATCCATTAGCTACCCAGGACTCTCTGGTAAGATGAATCGGTCAGCATTCCAGTGCACAGGAACTGGTATCTTAATGGCAACTTTGTTGAGTGGGTAGATGATCTTTATTTATTAAGGGTAGTACTCTTATCATTAGCTGTTCTGTTAACATTAAGATATGCCTTCATTATGTACTAGTTGGTTTCTCACTGAAATACCTTAGCCAATTAAGAAAACCACAGGGGTAAAATCATCCTAAAGCAGTAGGATGTTTTCTACGTGATAACCACATTTCTATCATTTTTTATAGTTCCTGGTAAATGAATGTTGCCTTTTACAAGGCACATTTGACATTTCTTTCTTTATTAAACCTAAAAAGAAGAGAAATGGTGTTTCTGTAGAACAATGCAATAATTGTCACACAACAAACAAAAGCAACAAATTGATTTATTGCTGCAAATGCCGGTGGTGAGTATCTCATAGGAGACATTTTAGAAAGCCACGAGATACACAGTGGTCATTAACTCAAACTCCATGGGGTCATTACTGGTCCTTCTTCATCTGTCTCTAAGCTTGCAAAGGAGATTTCTTACACAAGATGAATCACCTCTCCGAAGGAAGTTGTCATGTAGATTGGGCACTGCTGTGACTTTCTCCTTTGATGATGAAAAGGTGAGGATGGATGGTGTATTACTTATGCCAGCTAAATTATGCTTCAGTAAAATAAAGCCTCCTAGTCTGAATTGCTCAACAAAATCAAAGCATCATTTTCTATTCTCTTTAACTGACCAAAGACAGTTAGCACGGGCAACTCTGCTCAGCAGAACACTGAGCATCAGAGCAAAGGCGGCACCCCAGGAGGGTCACTTTTTCAGTATCAAGCGAGGCATTCCTTGTAGCCTTCACAGAGAGACCTAGGAAGTCACAGGCAGTAAAATGCTAGGTCTAAAAGTAACATTGTCTTTGTTCATGTTTCATTAACCACTAGTGACATGACCGTACAACTAGAAGGAAAATATGTTGAAGGCAATCTGTTATTCTGTTTCATTTTTACACACCCTTTAATTATTTTTTTTTAATATTTGGCATGTTGACTTATTTGTTCCTGCCCTGAAAGACTTAGTTTTTAACCCTATCTCCTCAGAGAATAGTGTAAAAGTCACCTGTAAGTGAAATGTACCCACTGTTTTGTTCTTAATACACACAAGAGACTCCAAACCACTAACCCTCATAAACACCTATTTTTGTTTAGTTCTATTAATTGTATATCAATTATTTAAGTGATTTTCTAGGCTTCCTACTAGGCTAATTCTCATATGATTCCTTGTTGTCCTTGGATGATTTATTCTAAAATGATTTGTTTTCATTAATGACTGCTTGTCTATTTTCCATTGTCTCTTCCATTCCTTTCTTCCATTTTTCCTTGTTTTCTCCCCTTTCCCTGTCTTCCTACTTGCTTCCCTTCACTGATTCCTTTTCTGTTTGCCTTGCTTTTTCAACGATGCTATTATGCCTGTTGCCATTTTATATCCCTGTTACTTTGTAGCATTGTGGTTTCTTTTATTTTTTGAATTATTTTAGTAATAAAGGATGAAAAACACTTGAATCATACATATGCATTTGATTTCAGGTTCTGAGATAGTTTTTATTAAGCATCTTGATATTTTAGTTTAATTTGTTACTTGTGTTATACATGTGTGTGTTGTGTGCTTCTGTGTGTGTGTGTGTGTGTGTGTGTGTGTGTGTGTGTGTGTGTCTGTGTGTGTTCATGCCTGCAGATGTGTATGCCCATGAATACGCCTGTGCACACATGCATGGGAGCAAGAAAGTGAGCTGAGCTCTGAAAAGGGGGAAACTGGCTATAATGCCCCCAAACCCTACCCACATAACACACCTTCATCAAGGATTCATTTCCCAAATTGCTAAAGCTAGGGATCGAGAATTCAGAAAAAGTCGAGTTTATGAGGGGCATCTGATTCAAACCACCACACATGTTATACTTTATTTTCTCGTTCTCTTCTAAAATATACTTCAGACACGTAGAATTTGGGGAATTAGGCTTTACTCTAAAATAGAGGAAAAGCCTGAATGTTGCCCTATTTTCTAAACTTTAATTCTGACTTTGTTTGAGAAACTACAGAGGAAACAGTAGGCTTATGATTAAACCCAATTGCAATATCACAGCTTTGCAGAAAATAAATAAATAAAAAGAGCCAACCTACACATAGGAAGAACTTTAAAATGAGAGCAAATATGGATACTTGTTATGAGTAACGTATGAAAGAAAACTGAATTTACCCTGAAGGTGTTCAGGGCATCCAGGAGTAATGGCTTTTCATTTTGGTAGTTCTTTGCTAAGTTTTTTGAAATCTACTGAGTAGAAATATCACCAGAAGCATGATTTAGAGGAAATTGGAAGACAATAGCTTCTGAAGTGTGTTTCATTTCAATATATATCTTATGCTCTCTGGGAACCTCTTCCTCCCCAGCATTGAGATTATGCATTGCAAGCCATCAGCAGGCATCAGGTTTGTAGCAAGGGAATCAAAGGAGACACTTCCTGGAATTCAGAAAGCTAAAGTGGCATTCCTTGCACAGAGGACCAAACACCAAACAACAGCTTTATCTCACACTCTAAATGAAACACATGTGTCTACTTGTTATAAGGCCTGTGGTGGGAATTCTAACCTCAGAGTTATCAAATACAAGTGCATTCCCTTGATATTCCCTGATAAAGCTTGAAATAATGGCTTATACTTCTGATATTAATCTCTATTGATGTCCTATTGATAATCATTGTTCATAATTTATGTACCATCTCCACACACATAATGCTACCTCAAAACTCATCTGTTGATTTAAAATAGCTTGTTAAGTAAGATGTGGGGGAGGGAGGTATAAATTGATTCATGGATTCTAGACTCATGGGCTCAGAATTTCTTTAGTGACTATCACTAGAATAGATGTTGGAGCTAAAGAAACAATTGAATAATTTATTTCCCTGCCATTAAACATCTACACAGAGATGTACAGAAGAGAAATCCAGAAGACCACAATACAGAAGAAATTAACATTGACCCAGGCTGCTGTGAGCAGATAAGAGTGCTTATCAAAGGTGAAGCAGAAAGCCAAAGAGGATCTGTGCAGAGAATTAGAGCAAGTTCCAACCTTATCCACCCATTCAACTCAGCTGGCTATGAAGGTGCATACCTGTAATTCCAGCATGGGGAGGTGGAGACAGGGGGATCCCTGGAGCTCTCTGGACAGCAAATGTAGCCTAATTGGAAAGCTCTATGCCAGTAAGACAGCCTGTCTCAAAAGCAGGTGAACTGGGCCTGGAGAAATTGCTTAGCTGTTAAGGTGCTTGCAGGAAAAACCAAAAGATTCAAGTTCGATTCCCTAGTATCCATGTAAAGCTAGCTGCACAAGGTGGCACATGCATCTGGAAATTCATTTGAAGTGGCTAGAGGCCATTTATCTCTATCTCTAAATAAATAAATAATAATAAATAAATGATAACACTCCACACACACAGGCACAGACATACAAGAATGCATATACACACAGACCACACCTATGCCCACAAAGAGATCATAGGGAGTTCTTATACAAAACTATGAAATGCTAGTGACCAAATGCTGGAGATTATTCCACTGGGATGAAATTAAAAGACTGTCATTTTCTCAGGTTTGGTCATAGCCACAACCTTCTCTTGGCAGTGCAGAACTTTGTAGAGGGGCTCAGAATGCATGGACTCAAGCTACCTGGTTAGGTACTGCTGGGGCATCAGGGCCACCATCCATGGTCATGTCCAGATATCCAGAGAGGCAGTTTTAAACTCAGAGGCACCACACAGGTTTTGGCACACCCAGAGTATCTGTAGCATCTTCAATGTGACAAATGGAGTGATGGGAAGACTGCAGTGAGAATGAGGCTCTGTAGACACGACAGAGAATGGGAGACACCCCACTAAGAGAGAAGAACCACACGTGTCCAAAATGATAATGAGTTCTTGGGAGAAACCCAGAACTATCATTTAAGACAGATTACTTGAGTTAGGCTAAAGAGATGACTCAGTAGATAAAGAATTTGGCATATAAGCAAGAGGACCAGAGTTCAGATTCACAGCACTGTGTAAGTGCAGGGTGGCCCTATCAGCCCACATACAACCCCAGTGCTTTCATAGCAGAGACTGAGATCTCCGGGGCAAGTTAACAAGCTAGATTAGCTGAATAGGAGAGTTCTGGGCTCAGGTGACAGGCCATGCCTCAGTAAATAAAGTTTAGACTAATAGAAGACACCCAACACATCAAACCTCTGGCCTCCACATGCACAAATACACACATACACAAGAACCAATTGGTGCACATATGTACCCACAAACATGTGAACATGCACACACACACACACACACACACACACACATACACACATGCATGCACACATACAAGTACAGATGACTTCACAACGGAACAAGAACCAACAAGTAAGATTTTTAATTTATGTTAACATGAACCTCGCTGTGACCATCATGGAATGCAGATATAATTTTAGTACTGTATGTATACACACACACACAAAGTAAGGTATCTGATATGCAGTATAATAAATGGAGGTTTGGTTTTTGTCCCAAATTTTTAAAGAAAACATCTTCGTTGAGCTATAATTTGCATATCAGTCATTTCAAATCTTTACATGGTGCACCTTGCAGGATGTTAGCATGTACTCAGAGATGCCTGAGCGTCATCTTGATTTAGACTTAGAACGCTTCCACAACAAAAGGAAAATGGTGTTGCTCTTTAACTGTTCCTTCCCCACCCTCTCCTTGTTCCCTTAGCTCCTGACAACCACTCATCTGTTTTCCTCCCTGGTCTTGCAGTATATGAATGAAATTGTACTACATGAGTTTTTTTTTTTTTTTTTTTTTAGACAGGGTAAAATTTTCAAAGTCTATGTTTTTACATGAATCAACACTTCATTTATTTTCCTTCCCCTATAATATTCTGTTGTTTGAATATGCTCCAGTTTTTTTCTTACCCGATGAGTAATTCATGGAGACTGTTCTTGTTTCCACTTTCTGATAACTATGAATAGATTGCCTGTGAGTATGCTTCTCCGTGGACCCATGCATGTATTCGTTTCTTTCGGACATAAACCTATGACTAGAATTGTGAAGTCACATGGGAATACAATGATGAGCACGTTGAAGAACTGCAGAAATATCTTTTAAAGAGATGATTTCATTTGCAGCCTCCAAAATTACATGGGTTGCTAATAACACCTTTTATTCTCTTCACTCTAGTGGGAACAACATCATATATCCTTGTGGCTTTCACTTGCGACAGCCTAGGGTGAGTATTCTGCTGCGTGCTTATAGGACATTTGAACAGCTTCTCTAAACAAATGTCTACAAAATACTTCCTTCATTTGTGAGCCTATATAGTTTCTTCATTACTAAGTTCCATGGAATTTTCATAACTTCTGGATACATTTAGGTTATGTACATTATTTCCAACATTATTTCTGTTGTTCTGTGGCTTTTCTGCCCACGTTCCTGAAGGTACTGTCTGCAGCATCAAACGTTTTGATTTTCAGACAGTTAAATTCAACTACTTGCTCTTTTGCTTTGGAAATTTTTTTCTTTTCCCTTTTTATTAGCTTTGTGCCCAGGGAATACAGTCCAATATCATTCATATGAACTTATATGTTATCTTCAAAGAGTTCTATATTTTTTGCTTTTATATTTTGCTCCATAATCTATTTTTTGAATATGGTTTTCTGCATGTTGTGAAGGAAACCAACTTAATTCACCTGCATGTAGAAACCCAGTTGTAGTAGGGCCATTTGTTGAAAAGGTTATTCACACCTCATTGGGTGTCATGTTGAAAAGGTTATTCACACCTCATTGGGTAGCTTGGAACAGTTGTAGAAAATCAATTTCCACAGTACATGATGATATCTGGAGAATTACACAGAATTTGCGGGTATCAGAGTAACACACCAGGGTTTGGCACATGCAGGGTAACACCAGCATTCTGTGTGACAAGCATAGTGTGGACTTGTCTTTGGGCTTTCAGTTTTTTCCATTGAAATTGACATGCATAGCCACCCTTAAGTTCATACTACATTGCTTTTATTACTGCAGATTTGTAGGAAGTCTTATCTTAAAAAAAAAAAAAAAACTATCAGTCTTCCAATTCTATTCTTTTTCTAGATTGCTTTAATTACTCTTCATAGGTTGTATTTCCAAATTAATATAGGGGTCATCTTGTCAATTTCTGCAAAGGATGCAGCTGGGATTTTGATAGAAAGTCTCTTGAATTTAGGCTGAAGAGATGGCTTTTCAGTTAAACTTGCTTGCCAGAAAACACAAAGGACCCAGGTTCAATTCCCCAGTACACATGTCAGCCAGATGCACAAAATGATACATGTGCCTGGAGTGCATTTGCAGTGGCTAGGAGACCCTAGCATGCCCATTTTATCACTCTCTATCTGCCTCTCTCATTTACTTCAGAGGGGGTAGAGAGAGGATTTTCAGGCAAATGTCTTAACCAGAAAGGCCTCTTTCCAGCCCTAGGGTTCTTTTTGAATTTAAATTTATCTTTATTTTTAGAGAGAAAGAGAGAGAGAGAGTAAGAGAGAGAGAGAGAAAGGAGGTACCAGGGCCTCTAGCTACTGCAAATTAAAAACAAATAAAAAACACCCCAGATACATAAAGCTATATTGAGGGTGCCAGTAGCTTATGGTCATGGCAGAATAGCTTAGGTTGTCTCCATAGAAGGATGAAAGGAAACCTGTAACCCTCTGTGGATATTTGAATTCAGAAGGTAGCTGCTGGTACATAGCACTGCAGGAACTAAAAGTGGTTCATTCTTGAGTCTTCTACTCCAAAAGTATAGATTTTCCGGAAGCTATGCCTTCATTCACTGTGCCCTCAGGGCATTTTTTAAAAATGAAATTATTGGTTGGTCTTTCTCTCCCTCTCTCTCTCTTTCTTTTATTCTTCCTTCCTTCCTCTTTTCTTTATTTCTTTTTCTTTTCCTTTTTTTTTTCTTTTTCTTTTTTGCAATTAAATCTTTTTCACAGGGATGAGCACTTCCTCTTAATGGCTTCTCCACTTCTTCTTTTCCTGACTTATCTCAGAGAGGGTAGGCCATATGGCTTGGCTGAACCTGCAATAAAAAAAAAGGGTTCCACTGTGTGGTGTCTATATTCTTGAAACAAGCTATTGTTACTATAATTAACCACCTAATTTCACAATCATTTTCATAGAACCTCAAAAGTCAGTGTATGCTATCTTCTCTGTAACACTGTGCTCAGCATAGCTCTGACACAGAAGGATTATTTATAGAGTAACAAATGAATCCATGGATTCCTAAATAAGGTCAGCTAATTGAGACTGAGAAGTAATTATGCTTTTATCGCTCTAGTTGTTAACATGAATAATGGGGGAAATATAATACAGTATATTATTTATATCAATACTTCCTCTTGCCCCTCTTCCATTCAGCACAAATATAAACATAAAGTCAAAAATGTAATTCCTGACTATAATTCCCTCTCCTTGAGTACTTATCCCAGGATGTACTTATCCCAGGATGCTGACTAAATGTTATTCAATGGTAAAGTATTTTATAACATGGGGAAGGATGCCAAGGAGTCTTTTCAATAAAACAACAATTTGCCGTGAAAGGAAAATTAGAATCAGCGATTTTTGTCCTGACAAATTAGAAAATATTATCACTATTTTTCATCTAGTATACTTAATAATTACAAAGTACTTTCTGTAATGAGCATTATAGCCTATTAAATCATCTCTGTACTACCACAGTCTACATTCCTATTATTGTACTCATCACACAGGATTATAATTACTGTACTTATTTATGTATTTATTTTCATTATTAACTGGAGTTCTCTGAGTATCATCATCCAGTATTGAATATATGTATGCCCAGGATTCACTGCCCACCACAGTGCTCAGAGAATGTATGTTGAAGACAAACATTTCTGTGTCAAACTGTAATGCAATGATGTGCTTGTATTCCTGCTCCCTTAAATACTTCAAACACCGTCTTTTATCTTTATCTTTCTGGCAAATCCTCAGATGTAATAATTAGATTAATAAGTACATAAATATTTGAGAGAATTAATAATTGGATAAATGTGTAAGAAACCTGACTTATGTTTCACAGCCCTGGGTGCAGAAATGAGGCTATTACCATGGAAATTCACATTTCATTGAGGTTGAACTATGTTCTACTGGGCTACATTGTCTAATTCCTCATGGAGTCTCCATCCTGGGGGTTCCAGAGAGAACTTATCAAATTTATGAAGAATAGTAGATTTTGCTTATCTGGGTCAATTCCTTATATCTTTAGAAGTTTTCTACAGATGCATGTGACCTTTCTCACAATGAGATGTAGATATTTCAGGTCCTTCAATATGATTGACTGGATCAGCAGTGGTAGAATGCTATGTGTTTGTTTGTTGGTTTGTCACCAAGTCCTTAGAAATCTGAGAGGAGCCTGTGTTCCTGCTGGGTACTATACTTCCCCCATCAACCTGAAAGTCTAAGAGATGCCCTTACATTTCTGCCAGCAAAGGAAAATGTCAGCAGCTTGTTTACCAATTGCATAATATTCTACCTGACACTGATCACAAGTAAGGTGAGGGTAAATTATGGTTCATGTTAAGGAGTCTTCAGGGACCATGACACCCAGTGACAGCAGGATATTAAATAGGCAGTCTCTAATAAGTGATGGATGTCATATTACCTCCTTCTTTGTGCCTATGTATGTGTGTTCATGATTGGGGTTGCATGTGTGCATAGAGGTTCACATGCATGTAGGTAAGAATGCATGAATGTCTCTTCTCAGGAATACCATAAAACTTACTTTACTTTTAAAATATTTATTTATTTGCGATATATATAGAGAGAAAACGAGAGACAGATAGAAAGGGAAAGAGAGAGATAATGGGTGTGCCAGGGCCTTCATCCACCACAAACTCTAGATGCATGTGCCACCTTGTGCATCTGGCATATATGGTTCTTGAGGAATCAAAGCCGATTCCTTTAGCTTTGCAGGCAAGTACCTTAACCTTTAAGCCACTTCTCCATCCCTCATCTTTTATTTTTGAAGGACTCTTAATTGGATCTCTAACCCACCAAGTAGACTAGAGAGGCTTACTGTGCAATGAACCTCAGGGATCCACCTGTCACTTGTCTCCACAGTTCAAGTATGACAAAATCACTATGCCTGGTTTTGTGTATACTTCGTTATTGACAAGGCAGGCTTCCCATGGCTTCTGCTAGACTATCCTGTGCTTCTTCTTGACAGTCATCAATACTATAGGCTACAAAGTCTTTTAGAAACCTCAACACTAAAGGAGAGTTCTCACATGCCCTCCCAGGCTGAGGTTACATTGCAGAAGTGGGGGCCAAAAATATGTAAGAGCCACAATACACAGGATGGTGTATTGTGAAGCAATGTTTTCCCACAGAGACTGATTGGTTCATATATGACTCGTACTGATCACTGAAACCCCACTGAGTAAGGAGGGCTCTCGGTGAAATGGAGGAGAGGGCAAGGAGACTTAAGAATACAACATGTTGAGAATATGGCCAATGTACAACAGTTTTAGAAATTAAAGATTTCTATAAAAATTTAAAAAAAAATAAAATGCTTTGTTTTGTTTGATGCAATTATGGTCAACTTCTTTATCCTGGAATTCAAAATCATGATCAATATAGTGTTTAAAATTTAAACACTATAGTGTTTTAAATTTTAAAGAATAACAAGGCTTAAACACTGCTTTCTATAATGCTAATCAGCACCAATATAAATCAAGAGATACAAGTCTCAGATAGGAACATTGGTTTAATTCCTCTCCATGGAGTGAGTATATAGGGCCCCTTCTCCAATGTGTTTTAGAATAAGAGGCATGATCCTATCATCTTTTATATATTATACAAAAACTAGTTTATTTTAATTTTTGACCATTTAATGCATGTATATTTTTTTCCCACTTATAAGCACCTTCTTTTCCCCAAGTAGTAGCTCTGCTACTTTCATTTCCTTTTTTGTGTATGTGTGTGAGTCGCTGAGTTCAAGTGGGGTTGCTTGCTATGAAATGAGAAGGCAGGCCAAAAGGAGGAGAATTTATCACAAGGAAGTCAGTAAATTCATCAGTGCATATAAATTTACAAGTAACCCTAAGAAGAGATTTTTAAAAAATATTTTATGGGGCTGTAGAGATGGCTTAGGTGTTAAGGTATTTGCCTGAAAAGGACCCAGGTTCAATACCCCAGTATGTTCATAAGTCAGATGCACAGGGTAGCACATGCTCTTGGAGTTTGTTTGCAGTGGATAGATGCCCTGGAGCACCCATTCACTCTCTCTCTCTCTCTGCCTTTCTCTCAAATAAATAAATAAAATATTTTAAAACATTTTGTGGACTGTGTATGTGAGATGCCCTCATTTATTTCACAGTCATGCCTACTCATGCATATGTACACACACACACACACACACACACACACACACACACACACACACAGAGCTATAAGGCATATCACCAGATTTAATAATCAACAAAGGAAAGAGGGCTGAGAAAATAACTCAGTGGTTAAAGCACTTGCTTGCAAAATCTGCTGGCCTGGATTCAATTTCTCCGTACCCACATAAAACCAGAAGCACAACACAAAGTGTGCATTCATTTGGAGTTTGTTTGCCACAGCAAGAGGCCTTGGCATGCTCATATTCATATTTTCTCTCTCTCCTCACAAATAAATAAACAAAAAAATACATAAAAGGAAAATGCATTAATAAATAAAGCCTTAAAAGATAAAAGAAAAGAATTTTGTGCGCTAAAACATATGTATTTACAACTACTGCAAATAAATTAAAAAATCTACATGAAATGACAAAGAAATTATAGAAAATGCTTTTAAAATTGACCCATCCATACAGAGAATAAAAACTAAAAATTCAAGTTAACATGTAAGAAATTGCAGAAAAGAGATGGAACATAAGCCTCTACATTTAGATGTATATATAAATTATATATTCATAAATATATTTGTAGATTATGTAAATACATATAATCTCTATGTAAAAATGAATTATATATGACATATAACACATACATATATACAAAATCAAGTCCAGTGTTAAGGGAAGTTTGACAAAACATTCATAATAGGTCTTGCTCAAGTGTGTGTGTGTGTGTGTGTGTGTGTGTGTGTGTGTGTGTGTGTGTGTGTCTTTAGTGGAATTGGGATTGAATACAAGGCCACACACATGCTAAGTAAGTGTTCTACCATTGAACTACTTACTCAGCTAATCGGTATTATGGGATCTTGAGTCAATTCAGTGTTCCTTTTGCTTCTTATGCCTGAGCTATGAAGCCTGACATTGCTCAGAGCAGGGCAGCTAGACGTCTTAAGAATCTGCATATGGCCTCAGAAAACAGTGTTGCCAGCAGAGTAAGTTTTGTTGTTAGCTGCAGGGAAGATAGTTTCCTAACCCAGCAGTTCTAAGCCTCACAAACACAAAGCCCAGGAGAGACAGTGGGTTGTAGTAGCCTCACAAGCCACAGTGCCCATTTCTTCCCCCTTCTGCTCTTTGAAAGCAAGTCACCAAGTCAGTGAGCATCGCAGAACAAAGGAACCAACTCTTGTTGTTTAGAAGAGAATGGGCAGGCATGTTTACAAACCACTATATATTTTATTTTACCAGCATTAACATGAAAATTAATATCTAGAAGCAAATTAATATATAATTAATGGATAAAAGTAGCTACGTATGAATCATGAAAATACATATGGAAGGCATTATAGTAAGGTTCAGAGTTAATAATCATTTTCTGCTTTTGAAGATGAGTGATGCTATGTTCTTAAGATTTTTACATCTCCCACTCAACATGCTTTTCTTACTTGGTTCTTCCTCACATAAATTAAGATAGATATCCACCCCTTCTCTTGAAACTGGTGAGAGTCTAACTGCTTTAACCAATGAATTATTTTTGAAGGCTCAAGATAAAATCACAGGATATACTGTGTCTTCTCCTGTATTATTGAGAAAGGGCATTCTCAGAGTTGTGGAGCTTCCATGGAAGCTGCGAGGTCATTAATGGCAACATGTGGTTTAGTGTTCCACTTGGCTATTCTATTCTGAATTCTTGCTACCCAAGCACCAGTCTGGATAATCACTTATCATTCTGGTTGGTCTAGAAAATTCCTCAAGGCTTTGGAGTTCCACATACTGTCACACAATGACCATCTCTATACATAATGTCCTGTCTAAATTCCTGCTCATGGAGACTTAAAAGAACACAATGATGTCAAGTATAATATCCTGGTGGCATCTGTTAAAATTTGAATGAGATTTTATGAAGCAATAAAGAATATGCAATAACATAGGCATTGCTATTTTATTATTATTGTTGTTAATTATTATAAGGTGTACTATATACCAAGCTGGCCTCCAACTAGCTATGTAGTAGTCAAAACTGACCTTGAACTTCTGATCTTCATGTATCTACCTCCAAAATTCTGGGATTACAGATACGCATCACCACGCATGATTTAAGCAGGGCTGGGAATTGATTCCATGGCTTTTGGCATGCTAAGCAAGCATTCTACCAACTGAGCCACAGCCTCAGTCCATCATTAGTGCCATTTCAAAATAAAGATTATGCTGTATTGTACTCATGTATATAAGACATATCCCATGTAAAAATCAACAACACTATAAAGGAGAAAGGACATGTTTTATATTATTAGGTAATGATTAAAATAGAAAAATGTAAAATATCATCTAAATGAGGCAGTAGTTATATAAGTGTTGGAGCAACGATAGATTAGACAGCCATTCTTTTCTTGCTCTGATTCTTCATGCATCAGTTGATTTAGAAATATAATTGTGTTTTCCTAGATATGTTTGGAATTATTTCATCTGATTTTCCTTAATATTTATGTGTAAGTTTCCATACTATGATTGCCCCAGGATAGGAGAGAACCATAGCATCTTCATTCAAAAATACAACAAGTTCCAGAGCTGTGATAAGAACAGGCAGTCTTCAAAACATCAAAATGCTACTGAGGGGCTGGAGTGATGGCTTAGCAGTTAAGGCATTTATCTGCAAAGCCAAAGGACCCAGGTTCGATTCCCCAGGACCCATGTAAGCCAGACACACAAGAGGGCCCATATGTCTGGAGTTTGTTTGCAGAGACTGGAGCCCTGGCATGTCCATTCTCTTTCTCTCTTCCTCCCTCTCTTTCTCTCTGTCAAATAAATAAATAAATAAGAAAATAAATAAAATATAAAAAAAATTACTGGATGCAGAGTCAGCCATATTGGAATGCTTCCTAGTAGAAGCATAGGCTAAAGGGCATGGGGGAGAAGACTTCAAAAGTCTGTTACAGGCTGGGTTGGTGTATTAGTCGGGTTCTCTTGAGGAATGGAACCGATAGAATGAATAGTGTTACAAGGGAATTTGTTGGATTAGTTTACAGCAGTCCAACAATAGCAGATTGTAAGCCTAAGAGTCAAGGAACCTGGTAACTGCTCAGTCCATGAGGCTGGATGCCTCAGCAGTCCCAATCTGCCACTGAAGGCCCAGAGGCATCCTGGAGAGACGCTGCTCTTCAGTCTACATTGGTCTTCAGTCCACACTGGAAGGCAGCAAGCAGCACTGGCAGCCAGGTTGGAGGGGAGGATACTTTCCTTCCCAGAGCTTCTTTAGATAAAGACCCCCCCCCCCCGCTCCCACTATGGGGGAAGGATTCCTCCTTTAGTTAATTCTTCCTGGAAGCAACCCCAGGGACCCAGTTATGAGGAATGTCTGTGGATTCCTAAACAGATCAAGCTGATATAAACTTAACCATCACAGTTGGAGTCCAGAAAAGATAAGATTTGGTATAATGGGGCCACACATCATGCTACTTTGGTTGACCATGGAAAGCTTGGTGTTAGTCTATCTGGCCTTAGAAAATGGTGAAATGCCAACAAATATTCAAGAATATGCTAAAAATATCAAGTTGGCTCAGTTCTAGGGTATAAATTGAAGATTAGGACTCATGACCCAAGAAGCCTTCTAAATACAATGAAGAGTCTCTGTCTCTGTCATACTTGCTTTAGAACAGTAGATAGGAAGAAGAGTCTGGAATATCCCCAGTGGGCTTGTTGACAATGTAAAGGGCATAATGATAGATCTATGGTTGTGGAACAAAACTACAGCAGAACAGAAGATGAGGATCAAACGTTGACTTGCTAAATAGGATTACTTAATTGGGCTTGGGTTGGCAGAGCTTGGGCAGAACTTCATAGAGTAAAAAGCATGGTATTAGACCTGACTGAGAATTAGGCAGATTCAAAGACAGGCAGAAAGGAAGGATGTTATGAAAGTAATCATAAGTCATGGAGGACCAGATCAGAGATGGAGATGAAGGTGACAACATGGAAGACACAGATATGTATATATATGTATATATATTAGGTAGGTTCATACTCTAGTCCAGGCTGACCTGGAATTTACTGTTTCAACATGTATTCTCAGGGTGGCCTTGAACTCACACCAATCCTCCAACCTCTGCCTCTGGAGTGCTAGAATAGAAGGTGTGCACCGTCATGCCTTGGCAACACAGCATTTTTTGTTTAGGATAACATATCATCAGCCAGGGAATATCACTGATGATGTCATGAGAGGCATGTCTAGTATGAGGAATAACTCGTTTAAAGCCTGCAGATCGAGTGGTGAGCCTATTCACAGATGTGTGCATGACAGCAACTTGAGTGTACTTCTGTGTGCACAGAGCCCAAAGCAAATAAAGATAGGGGTCACAATTTCTCTAGAAGTGTGGTACTTGGCACATATATCTCTATTGTGGTGCCCAGCTGAATATAGCATTCTTATGCTTCTTTTGGTTCTTATTATTTATTCTTTTTAATTAGTCTTATTAATAAAAAGTAGTATTGGAATCTTTCATTCAACCAATGGCATGGAAATGTCTTTGTAACATGATGTTTTCAAAAAGAACGTTGGTTTAGGCCTGAAAGCTTAATATTGCTTGTCACTATGGATTCTTTTCAACTTGTATTTTATATTTAAAAAAACAGTAATATTTTGAAGTGCCCATCTAAAGATACATAGTATTAATGAACATCATGCAGTGTCAGTCATCCTATAGTTTTTTGCAAATGAAGGAAATAGACATTTTTTATTTTACTGTGGGTGTTGATTTTAACAATATATCACTTCCACTTCCTGCTTTTCATTCCTAGCTCTTCTCATTCTCTGACCTTATCACCCTTAGCTCTGAACTCGCTCTGTCCTGGGCCTCACCCCATGTTCTTTCTACTTTGTTCTTCAAGGACTCCTGACCCTTTGCTGTGGGAGCAAATGAATGCCCATTCCATAGCCCTTAGGTGTTCTGAGTACTCTGAGAGAGGTGCTAGAATTAGGTTGCCACTGAGCCAGGTTGGAGCCCTGGGAGAAAAAATGTTTGAAGCAGTCATTGTCATTGAAGTGGTTCACCTCCAATGTCACCTTCCTCGTGTTAGATGTTTATCCCTAGGGATTAAGATTTAATTGGATAGTTAACCTCTGTATAGCCTTACTCTCAGGCACAGAATGTGTTCACAATGTCATGACTGATATAAACCTTCTCTTTGCCCATGGTGTGTTCTCTGCCAGGCTGGACCATAGCAAGTACACATGGTTCTTAATTACAGGTTTGTTCTTCACTGGAAGCCATTATGAAGGGTCTCTTGAGATCAGGGGCTCTGTTATTTACACATTCATCCATATTCATATTCAGCTACCAGTCATGTGCTGTGGCACCACAAAACATGCATTTCTCATGCTTGCAGTGCTATGCTGACTTCTGAAAAAACAGACATTAGTTACCGTATGAGATGAATAAGTGCCCCACTATAAAAACTATAGTGTAGAGTTCTTTGGGTATTATCTGGTATATTTAGACATGCTAATATTTAGGACGAGGGGTGAAGTAACAATTAACTTGGTAAAATAGAGTGGAGGAATAACTTAGGAAGGATGCACAAGGTGGAATGTGTGAGGTGGGGTGACTGTGGTGCTCAAGTCTGTTCATAAGCACAGATGTTATTAGATGGACAGCTAGCTGTCTGTATGGAAGAATAGCTTGTATCATTGATCTTTGTTCATGCAAACTTTGCATGCAGGAAGTAAAGAACTGATTATCATGATAAGAAGACTTGTGTACCTTGTGGAAGACACATGTAAGGGCAAGAAGAACGGGTTTGAAATGGGCCTTGTTCTATCTACTCAGTGCCTCACTGAGCGATAACCCCAAACACATTTAGTGTACAATCAAGGGTCTGCTGCAGTAGTTCTCTCATTAGGGATAACAAGGAAGAAATGGCAAAAGAATGTTAAATATTATAGAATTGGTTAAACATATCTCAGCAAATGAAGGTGTAAGCTTGTCAGAGCCTCAGTCCAAATCATATAAAATAAATTTAACATTACCTATCTCCCAAGGTTAATTGATTTGTATGCTTACCATACATACCAAATACTCATGGTAAAATGACTCTACCTAATCTTAAATGATGTTAACCTACGTCATTGTACTTAAATTGGCTAGAAGTAGAAAGAGTAAGAAAATGAGTGTGCATCAAACCAAAGTCTTACTGGAGAATAGCATGGGCTACATCAAGAAATGGGTCTTCAGATATGAGTTCCAAAGGGAAAGTTGGGGCAAGAAATAAGTGGTTTCTGCTATATAAAAGAAAATGGACAACAGTGATGACACAGTGACAATGTGGTGGTCCCTGTATACCATGATGGGCAATAGAAGAGAAGGCTCACTGAGAGGAGCTGTGCCATGTTCTGATTGTCTGCTTACTCTAAACGTCTATATGTTGAATCCTCACTCCTTCAGTGTGATGGTATTAAGAGCTGATGTTTGGGAGGAGATGGGAAGTTAGTGTCCTTACAAAGAGACCTTTCCACCTCTGAAGCCAGCTGAGGCACTGCTAAAACAAACAAACAAACAAACAAACATACAACAAAAAAAGATATGAAAAAACATCTTCTATACCCTTGCCAGACACCCGACCTGCAAATGCCTTTGGCTTAGACTCCTCAGCCTCCTGAACAGTGAGCAATACATTTCTGTTGTTCATAAACCCACTTTTGAGGCTGGTGAGATATCTTAGTTTATAAAGCTCTTTCTTGTCTTGCCAAGACAAGAGGATCTGAGTTTGATCTATAAAGCCCATGTTAAAAAAGAAAGAAAGGAAGAAAGAAAGAAAGAAAGAAAGAAAGAAAGAAAGAAAGAAAGAAAGAAAGAGCATAATGGTGTATACACAGCACTGCAGTGAGGGACACAAGAGGATCACTGGATGACCAGACTAATCTAATTGGAAAGTTCCAGGCAAGAAGAGATCCTCTCTCACAGAAGGCAGACAGTGTCTTGAGGGATATTTGTCTGACCTCCACATGCATATCTACATGCATGGGCACCAGAAAATATGTGTACACTACCATGAACATACACACGCACATCAACAAAACATGTAAAAATATTTCTTGTTATAACAACCCAAGTGAATGGCAACCCAAGAAAGATGCTATGATTTAAATACCAAATGAAAAGGAAAAATACTAACTGAATTTTTTTTTTGTTTACTTATGTGATATTTTGACCAGTCAATAAATTAGTTTCCCTAAGGCATGCATTATGGATCTAATATATGTGATCCTTTAAAAAGAGAAACAATGAAGACAGACATTCACACATGCAAGGGGCTTACCCTGAGAAGATGCTGTCACAACCCCACAAAGAGAAGATTTGGCACATTGTGATTAGATATACATTAGTTTGCCTTCCCAGTAGAATCAGTTAACTGGATGAGAACCCTGGGAAGTCCGGGACCCATCTAGCCTTCTCTGACTTGGTGTCCATACTGTCCTTAAACCACACAAGGGATCGTTCTGTAAGTCTCTGTCATTTGTGAAACGTTATGTTGAATACTCTCTCCTGTTAAATTGCTTAATTTTGCCAGTGTGGTCCACATTTTATGACTTAGCAAGATGAAGATTTTACCTGTGAGGCCTCACAGCTCAGAGGAAGCAGCCTGTGACCTGACAGAGTGGGTGCTCGCTGCCTCCACTTGCTTCCCTGGTCACAGTGTGTTTCCATCCCATCAGCAGCTTCGCTGAATGGCCACATGCAGGTATCTCAGCATTGAGCAATGATCCTGGGGAGAAAAAAAAGTATTTATAATGTCACAATTACAAAAGTTCAGAAAATAGTATCTCTGACATTGCTTTTTCAGAGACTCAATTGTGGTATTTGCCTGCACACAATAATTAAGCTTACATCCATACATTCTTCAGTATGTGGTCAGTTGCAGCTATTAGAAGATTGTTTCCTGCAACCATATTGAACCATCTCATCTCTTCTATCGCTGCATTACTTAAGTATAGAATGACCTTATTTATGTCAGTGTTCACATTTCTAGCAACTGTCACCTCCTATATGAACTGTGCAAACACCTCAACCTACAAAGAATCAATCATAACTGAGATTCTTCAAGAGAGAATGTGTTAATGGGACTAGACATTGTGTCTGACTCAGGGATACCTTATGCAATTAGGTGAAGTCTCAAAAATTCAGTCATTGGAATAAGAGCCGTTGACAACAAAGCCAGGTGACAAGAAACTGCAAAAACAGCCCTTAGAGAAATAAATCAGAATACTAACATCTGACAGTTATTGACTATTATTATATGAATGACATTATTCTAAAGAATTTACACAAATTAGCACACTGGGTCCTCACAAGAGCTCTATGGGAGGAATAATGCTGACTCTACTTTGCAAATCCAACTTTTTTTTGCCATGTTTTTGTTTTTTGAGGTAGGGTCTCTGGCCCAGGTTAACCTGGAATTCACTCAGGGTGGCCTCAAACTCATGGCGGTCCTCCTACCTTTGCTTCCATAGGAAAATCCAATATTTGAGACTCAAAGGTTTTCCATAGCTGTCACAGAGCAAAACCATAACTTGTGCTCAAGCTTCTACCTGAGCCCCTGGAACACAGGGCTCCCTCTTGATCACTGATGGCCATGAACACCAGGCCAGATGTACAGCTCAGGTTCATATGAATGTTCTTCTTTATAGCAGTTTCTGGAATGTATTTGACAAAGTATTATTTTCATAAATTAATTTTGAATCTGTTTGTCCCCCATCCTAGGCCACGTGAAGATGACAGTTGGTAGATTTGGAAAAGAAGATGGGGATAAAACATATCATGCTGTTTGTATCAAAGAGAAAATTAAAGCAAATAGGTTTGAAGCAAATACAGAGAGAGAGAGAGAGATGGAGATCTGCCTCTTAGATGGTTATCTGTCCTTTGTTAGGTTTGATTGTCTCAAATTCCTCCTGAGAATAGATGTCAAAGGTCGGAATACAGTGCTTTGTCCCTGCAAGATCTTGTGACACAAAAAGACCAGTCCTGGAAGACTTGGTATAATAGTCCACTAAGAGACACATTTGCCATGGATGCTGAACTGTGAGACATAAGGGCTAATCCTTGAAGGCTGGGAATAACTGTGCACTAGGAGGCACAGCATTTACCACGGAGGACTGATCTGCTGACTTGTTTCAGCCAGAAAGCAAAAGGAACCCCTTTTCAGGAGCTCTGCAAGTGTCCCCCACTTAATATGACTTTCCTGCCACATAGCTTCTCTTAAGCCTGCCTTGAGTTTCTCTCCCTCTCTCTCCTTCTCTCCCTCTCTCTCTCTCTCTCAAGTCAAAAAGAACCTTTATTACTTTTAATGCTACTTATGCTTGTTTGCCAGATGCCTTTGGCGCAGAGGCTTTCTGGCCCGAGCAGCAGCCCTCTTCTTGCCGGGACTTCAGCTCTGGCGGCGGCCGCTGCTGCAGCTACGAAGGCATCCTTAGCCACGGTGGCTTTTTTTGGGGGGGTGAGGGGTGGAGAAGCTTTCAAGTTAGCT
This sequence comes from Jaculus jaculus, assembly GCF_020740685.1. NCBI lineage: Eukaryota > Metazoa > Chordata > Mammalia > Rodentia > Dipodidae > Jaculus > Jaculus jaculus. Next base: position 28,593,787 of record NC_059106.1, on the reverse strand, counting down.
GCTGTCTGACGTTTTTTCACTTCATTCTTGATTATTCTGTTCCTCATTTTATTTGCCTCCATGACTTTAAAACGATCAAAATCTGTTATCTTGGCTTTCCGTTCTCTGGCTTCAATCTTCGTGGCCCATCTTGTGGAGGCCCACTTAGTACTAATATCTGCCTTTCCCCAGCTTTTCGCACGTATTTCTGGCGGGCACTGTGTGGGAACTTGAGGATGAAGTCAGAGAGCTGCATGCACTTGAAAGGCATGGCCTGCCTCCTTACCCGGGTGCAGGGTCCATCCACCGAGGCCCTGTTCTCATCAGTCTCGTCGACAATCGCGACCAGCTTTCCGGCACGAGGCCCGAAGGAGACGCAGGCCACCCGGCCAACCTCCACGAAGCGCCTGAACACCTTGTCGGCGGCGCTGGGCGGGAAGGAAGCTTGAGTTTCTCTTTTATGTCCCCATCAGAGTGGGGCTGGGAAGTGGATATGAAACATGAATCCATGAACCTTAGCTCTGACTCCGCCTTCAGGGGTTCTGGGATGTCCTTCCCCTGGTGAGGGCTCCCATTTCTCTATTTTAATGGATTATAAGGAGTGCTTATGAGATGTGCGCATACACAGAACTACTAATTCCCTTTAATCTCTACGAGTGACTCCAAATCTAGGTTTTATACAGGTAGAAAGGGATGTCCAGCCTCTGGTGCTGTCCTTTGACTTTCACGTGAGTGCTGTGCCAGGCACCTGCTGCACATACAAACTAAAGCTTAAAAAAAGTCAACATTTGCCACATCTGTTGAGTTGACCTAAAAAGGTCCTTATTTCTAGGCATATCATCACCATGGCAACCTTTGGTTTTGATGTGGTTGATGGGCTTTTTTCTGAAAGTCAGGTGAATTTAGGGCACTTCAGAAATTAGGCAATAGGCCAGAATAAACCTAGACAGCCATTATTTCCCTTTGTTGTTGGTACACTGATGCTTATCATGATATTTTAAGTCTCCTTCATATAGTAAAGAAAAATGTCAATGTGCTCTTTCTCCTAGCCCTACTGTTATTTTACCCTCAACTAAGTTACAACTCAGTATCCAAAGTTACCTCATATATAACACTATCTTTGCTGATAAGAAAACTTTTGTTGTTTAATTAAAATGGTCTAAAGTCTGTACTTAGAAGAAAATACAATCTAGCTAAGTTTTTCCTGTATGAGTGAGTCAATGAGACAGATGAATAGTGGTCCTTGGAAATACAAGCAGATCACACACCGGGATCAAATGCTTAGAGGGCCATGCAAGCACATCTCCACTATCGCCTTTGATCATTTCCTCTCATTTTAGTTATGGTTGCTCTAATTTATTAAATTAGAAAAAATATTTATACATAGCCTCACTCAAAACCATTTCTCAGACTTAATTTTCTAAGTTGAAATTTGTGACAATCTGAACGGTTTTTTCAAGAGCAGGAAAAGGGTCCATGAATGAACTGGCTGACTGAATATATTTATCTTAATTATGAGCAAGAAGGAGCAACTATATAAAACCAAAGGCAGGAATTCATTTCAGGGAACCGAAGCCAGTATGAGAAGAGAGGGGAAGAAGGGGCAGGTTGTAATTGTTGAGTCTCAGTGAAACAGATCCTAACAGACTCAAAGTCAAATATTTCTGCTCTAATTATGGACAGTTGTAGGGATAAAATATACATTTTCCTAATTGGACAAGAGATTGACAGCTTTAAAAAGGTGTCGTTCTCTAGTTACTGATAAAGATCAAAGGAAACAGAACAAGCCTCCAGGAAGGTATTCTGGGAAAGTGGACACCCGGCTCACACCCTATAGACAAGAGGATTTCATCAAGTATCCTCAACTCCCAGAGAGAGCTATAACCAAGGGCATCAAGAAAGAGAAAGCTGGAACTTTTTTTTTTTTTTTTTTTTTGATGAGGTCCACTGGGCATACTAGTCTCATCAGATTTGAACTTTTTGTGGCTTCTTTGGAGAATGAGATTTCTAAAAACAACTGTACACAAATAATTTAATGAACCAAAAATATGTCCTTCAAATGCTTGATCTGAAAGCTAATAGTTTGTGTTTTGCATCTGATAAGAACTGTTTCTTCCTGTCAAGGTCAATTAGTCTCAGAAAGAAAATTCTTCTGCACATGGGGAGGTAACATACCCTGGCTGCCATCATTCAAATATGATATTTTTTATGAATGAGATCAATAATTGCAGAAGGAAAGGCAGTGCTGAGGAATCTGGAAGGAAATCATAATGTGCTTTCTCTTGTCCTTGCTGGCTGCAGGTGCAGCAGGTACCACAGGGAAGATGGGAGCAGTCCAGAGGCTCTGGATCTCCTATGGATTGTCACAGATCACAGCATGACCTTCTTCCATTTCCCCATCACTCTATCTATAGATTCAGCACCATGTTAATGGACTTTTGCCCTTGAAGAATATCATATCCATGACACTTGCCACCAAAAGATGTGAAAAAGAAGGGGTTCAGTGGAAAGGAGATGAAGAACAGAGGGCATGAGAAGGTAATGGGATGGGATGATGACCAAAATACATTTTCATTATTTATATTCATAACATTGTCAATAAAATTTGAAAAATTTTAAGAAATCAAAAGATGTCTGAAATTGATCTAAGCTAAGAGACCCAGAAGAGTTCAATTACATCACCTAATTTTTCAATCTCATAAAGAAATTGTCATTATAGAAAAAACTGGAACACTACAGAAAGGTAGAAAGAAGGGAGGCCTGGGAATCACTGCCACAATAAAACAATGAAATGTATTAGTACAATGTTCTTAAGACATAAGGAAATGCTTAAGGCAGCTCTCGTTTCCTGTTTTTCCCTCTCTTTACACTCTACAATGTATCAATCTTTACTCCCTATTCACTTTTTTATTTTTTAAATTTATTTATTTGAGAGAGAGAGAGAGAGAGAGAGAGAGAGAGAGAGAGAGGCAGATAGAGAGAATAGGCATGCCAGGTCCTCTAACTGGTGCAAACAAACTCCAGATGCATGCTGCACATTGTGTATCTGGCTTACATGGGTCCTGGAGAATTGAACCTGGGTTCTTTGGCTTTGCAGGCAAGTGCCTTGACCATTAAACTATCTTTCTAGCTCCTTAATATTTACTCTTAAATTATTCCAGGACAAAAAAAAAGTATTCCAGGGCAGTACCCAATCATTTGTTACTTTTTCCTGAGAGTGGGTTTATTTCCCTGCCTCATGGGTACAATACTCATGCTAGTGGAGAAAGGCCATAAGAAACTGGCCCAGGGCTGAGAACAACCTTATGGCATGTCTGAGTCCTTTTGGGCCCAAGTTCAGACCAAGGAATAGCAGTGCTTAAAATAGGGCATTTATGAAATCTGCAACTCAGAATGTAAAGACCATGTGCTGCAGAGCCACATGGGACCAGCAGGGAAGCCATTGGCACAAATGAGAACAAAACCTTTATTTATTTGTTTTTTTAGGTTTATTAGCCATTCAAGTTTGATAAATGTTTTTATCAAAACATTCACACATATATAGAAAAAGTATATGCTTTATTTTATTCATTTTTTTCTTTTAAAAAATCATTTTAATGAATAATTAGCTGGTTATTTTAAACAACTAATTTACTGTTAATATCATGTCTCCAAAAAATCAAATATCTCAAGAACAAAAAAACAAAATCATGTTAAATACCACCTCAAATATCCTGTTGTAGTTCTTTATTTTTTTAACTTTTCTGATTAAACACTTGGCAAATATAAGTTATGCTCAACCTTCACTTCTTAATAAATTTAATTAGAGTTCTATCTATTGCTGCCCAGTAAATATTTCATGATTTTTAAAATTTTGATGAAAATATGGGGAAGTTATTTTGTAAAATGTCTTTGGGTTTTGGAAGAATTCTGATGTTTTCTCAAGACTAAGTTTGTGCATGACTATTTTTTGTGTGAGTGTTTGTGAGAGAGAGAGAGTGAGTGAGAAAGAGAGAGAATACCACCAAGCAGGACTCACATTCTTGTACAAGTGGACCACCGTACTAGGAATTACAAGGATTATCTTCTCACTATCTAGTCAATCAGGAATAGACTTTATCAGTGTAGCCCATATACAAATATATATATATATATATATATATATATATATATATATATATATATATATATATATATATATATATATTTAAATCTACTATTACTACAATGGTTAGCAAAATTGGTGTTCTCCCCTAGAATACATGTCCATAATCCCATTCTATTGTAAGTGAAAGTGAAAGTTGTATCTTCTGCCCCACTTGATATTAATTCTTTGTCTTGTTTATGTCCAAATGTGACTTTTTTTTCATTTCTTGACAAGATAGTAATTGGTTAGAGTTGCTATTTGGTTTAATGAGAATTTTTTCTAAGTTGAGCCACTAAGAGCTCTCAATCTGGCTCTTGTCCTTCTAACATGGCCCATTTATAAGGTGTTCAAAGTGTGCTAAGACATTTCCCATCTGATTAAAAAAAAAGGAGACAAAAACTACTTTCCCAAGAAGTGATGGTTCCTTTATTTGGCCTCTGGTATATTCATTGTTAAGGCTGAGCACTGCTTTAGCTTGATGAATCTAGGAAATATTAATGGTGGGGTGAGTATAAATAAGTTAACATTTGCATTTCCTTCCTTGTAACCATCTAAAACCTTGACTTTGTATTGATACCTTGATACAAACCCAACTTCTCAAGAATGAATCCACCTCTTTTCTTTTTCATTTGTCAGTGCTTTAGCAGTAGGAAATATATTCCCTGTTACACATAGTAATAATGTCTACACTAACTGTACATAATTTGTTGGCCAAACACAAATTGTGTAGCTATCACACAGGGAAGGAAGTTTCTGAATCACTCATTCATATCACTGGAAAAATAAGAACCTCCCACTAGGGTGCCTATCTGTCCACAGTTAGTTTTGCCTCTTATCTACAGGTAGATAATTCAAAGCACTACATTCAGAAGCCATTTGAATTAAACCTCAATTTTAGAGTCCAGAGTGTTCACCATTACACTATGGAACTTACTAAAACTCATTATCACAATAGTTATAATATTAATTTGAGATACACATATAATTCTCTTTCATTTGATTTTTATTTTAGGAATTTTTTATGTTCTTTTCTAATCATTAATAATTTAATTTATATTATAAAACATATAAACAATAACTTGGAATACTTTCAAAACTGTTACATAAACATATTATCAAAGAAGTTCTTTTCTCCACTCTTAACATTTCAATTTTTTTTTGTTGTTGTTGTTGTTTTTTGTTTTTCTCAAGGTAGCCTCTCACTCTGGCCCAGACTGACCTGGAGTTCACTATGTAGTCTCAGGGTGGTCAATTTCTTTTATACCAAACTTTATAAATACGAAAATTCTCATTTATGTATGGCTTGTTTTGTAGTGTCTCTTTTAGTGACCATAGGTTCAACACATGCATTTTCTTTTTCTTTTTTTTTTTTTTTTGAGGCAAGCACTTTATTTATTTTTTTTAAATTTAATTTATTAGTTTTCTTTTCAGTAAATACAGACAGTTTGGTACCATTATTTAGGCTCATCTGTGATCTACCCCTTCCCATTAGACCCTCCTTGTTAATGAAAATGGGTCGTGCATTGTGGAGTTAGCCCACAGTTATTGGTATGATAAATGTCTCTGCAAATCATGACCCAACATGTGACTCTGACATTCTTTCCGCCCCCTCTTCTGCAAAATTTCCCTGAGCCATGTTGGGTTCATTTTTGGTCTGCTTCAGTGCTGAGGTGTTGGGGGCCTCTGAGGCTCTGGCTCTCTGATTTGGTAGGAGTTGATTTTTCTCTGCATTGATCTCCTTCTCCTTTGTGCTGGTATCCAGTTCACAGGAAAACATCACCCTTGCTTATTTCGCCAGTTGTCCTTAGTTTCAGTTGGGCCCCTTTTGAGGTGTGTTGGGGCAGCTCTCTTCTTAGGATCTGCATCTATCTGGAAAAGAGAAGCAGATTCTCCAATGGAGAGTAAGTTAGCGCCCGGAAAATTGAGATAAGACTTACTTTTTTGATAGACAGTACATGCATTTTCTTAGTTCCCATATCCCCTAGCACAAGTATTATGTTTTTATTCCTATATATTAGCCTGCTGCTTAACAACATGTCAGGGATATTTGCCCATACTGATAGCTGTGTCCCACTTTACTGAACCATTGTGAGCGTTCAGATGGCATGACAAGGAAGGATCTTGTTGCATGTGTTTTGTGTTGTATGAATCTGTCTTAATAACAAATTTCTAGAAGTAGGGACTCCCAGAAAAAAAGATTGAATTTATTTTTGTTAAATTTATTTTTATTATTAGGAGGGTTATGGTTATTTGTGTACCTACCCGGACTTATGTAAGTGTATTTGATTCCCCAAAGCCATGTTCTTAACCATTCTGTGTTAAACTTGACACTATATTTTAAAGTATTTCCTAGACCTTCTTGCTTCTATCTCACCACAGCTCAGTAGCACTAACCAATTTCCTATGATACATAAGGTGCCTGTAGAGAACAGAAACATGATGCACATGTCAAAAGATGCAAGGAAGGGTTTTGAAAGTTTTCTCCACAGAGAAATGATAGACATTGAAGATAAATAGACTAAATATTATTTGTCTACAATACAATCTATACATGTATCATACTATAATATAGCATACCATTAATATGTGTAGTATTTATATCTTAAATATGACATAAAGTTGCATGAAACGTAAGTTGCATGGAAGTAGGAAATACAGGGTGATGTTATGAAGAAAAATATATATCCATACTAAATAGAGATCCTGGTTTAGATCACAGCCTTGATTTTGTTATGACCAAATCTGCCCATTTTCCTCAGCTCACCAAGAAGAGAAAGAAGCAGGGACTGTGAATTATACCCAGTGTCTAACATAGGATGCTATACTTGGGTTGAATTAAACTTATTGAACTGACATTTATCTTACAGACTACTGATAATGTTTCTGTTTTATTTCTGATTTCCTTAGCTGTTCCTCTCTTTTTAACATTTTGTTTATTTTATTTATTTATTTATTTGAGAACTACAGACAGAGAGAGAGAAAGAAGAGGAGGAGGAGGAAGAGAGAGAGAGAGAATGGGAGCACCAGGGCTTTCGGCCACTGCAAATGAACTCCAGACGCATGTGCCTCCTTGTGCATCTGGCTAACGTGGGTCCTGGGGAATCGAGCCTCAAACTGCAGTCCTTAGGCTTCACAGGAAAGCACTTAACCACTAAGCCATCTCTCCAGCCCTGTTCATCTCTTAATGTTGTAGTTACATTATTTCTAGATCACAATGTGATTTTCTGTCTCCCTCCTTTTCTCTTTCTTTTGTTTTCCTTCCTTCCTCCTTTCCTTTCTTCTCTCTCCCTTCCTCAAAGCAAATTGAATCTAACACCTATATAAGGGTCACTTAGTAAAGGACACTGCAAAGCCCTGGTGACATTGCCAGGACACTGGAGAGGAGGTTTGGATTAAGAAAGGAGTCCTTGGGCTGGAGAGATGGCTTAGCGGTTAAGCGCTTGCCTGTGAAGCCTAAGGACCCCGGTTCGAGGCTCGGTTCCCCAGGTTCCACGTTAGCCAGATGCACAAGAGGGCGCACGGGTCTGGAGTTCGTTTGCAGAGGCTAGAAGCCCTGGCGCGCCCATTCTCTCTCTCTCCCTCTATCTGTCTTTCTCTCTGTGTCTGTCACTCTCAAATAAATAAAGAAAAAATTAAAAAAAAAAAAGAAATGAGTCCTTCCTAGCCTGAGCTACAGACGGTCTCTCCACTTCACATATAACCCTAAGACAACAGCTCTCTCAGGGAATTTCTACTGACAGTGCTGAGCTGATTAGCAGCCTCAGGACAGGGCATGTCACGAATGAGATCAATGTCAGGGCACTTTTGCCCACAGCAGCAACCACAGAAGGAAGAAAATTAAGATCAGCAAATGCTCCACAATGTCCTTTATTAGAACAAAATGCAAGAGTCAGAAGCATGGGAAAGAGGGACAGGCTTTCACTTCATGTCCTAAGGAAAACTTTCAGCAACTACCATGGAGACAAACTTTTCCCCACTCTAAACAGCACAAAGGCCCAGACACCCAAACCAAAATTAACAACTGGCATTCCAGCCACTGTGAAGCATGTAGGTAGGGTGCCATTATATTTTTTAAATTAATTTTAATTCTTTACCAGGAGATCCTGACTACTTGGAGGCTTTGGGAAGAAGCTTATTGTCACATTTCCACAGTTGAATTCAAGGAATGGAACTTTTTTACATTTGGCAAGCAATGTCACAAGAATGGTATCATCATATTTTCTAGCTATATGAGAAAAAGTTTTGGGCAGCACAGGACAGACCAAAGCTAAAAGTAAATACATGCTTATTTCTGGTTCATATTTCTTGGGTTTATTGCAAGTCTTGCTTTGCTCAGGACAAAACCTTCACCTGGAATGAGAATAAATATGCTACTTCACAGAGATTTTATTTTCTTGTTTCTATTTCTTTAAAGTCAGCAGGATTCTCTGGTAACCTGAAGGTTGTACAAACTCTGTGAACAAAGAAATATTGATTGCTCAGCAGATACAGCACTTGAAACACACGTATGAGGGTTGGGGTTTGGATACCCAATGCTCAGATAGATGCCAGGGTCTTGCCTGTAATCTCAGGGAGACGGGGGATCCCTGGAGTAAGTTGGTCATCTAGATTAGTTGAATAAGTGAGTTCTGGGTTCAAGTAAGGGGTCCTATCTTATTTATGAAAAACAGGTAGAGGGCTCAGGAGATGGTTCCATGGTTAAAGACATTTTTTTATAAAGTCTGCCAACCTAGGTTCAATTCCCCAGCACATACATAAAGCCATATGCAAAAAGTGGTGAATGCATCTGAAGTTTATTTGCAGAAGCTAGAGGGCCCAGGTGCATCTATGTTCTTTCTTTCTCTCCCTTTAAATTAATTAACTAATTAATTAGTAATTTTAATAAGTAGAGAGAGCGATTGAAGGAAACATCTGACTTTACCTTCAAGCCTCACACACAGCTGCACAGATGTGTACATGCACCTGCTCATGTTTTTAGGAATGTGGATGTACACACCACATACTCATGCATAAATGAGAAATACCCTTTAATGCTATGGGGGTTTGAATAGATGGCCCCCATTATATTTCATGTTATATTAGTTTGTAGTTTGGATCTACAGACATCTGGCTGGTGGAGGTGTCACCAGGTGGATCTTAGGGTCCAACCCTAAGGTATGGTGGTGGATTTGAAATTCTGATCTGAAGATTTACAAAGTGCCTAGAGTTCCTGAGGTATGCTTGCTTGTGGCATGGCTTTTAGGATTTGGCTTGTGGCTTCTCTTTCTCTTCTTGGCCCTGTGAAAGCAGGACAATTTATTCTACTATTGTGGAACTTCTCCTGGATCTGTAAGCTTCAAATAAATATCCCTTCCTCCATTACTGTGCCTAGTCTGGAGGTTTATCTCAATGAACTGAGGCTGTCTACTACAAATGCAAAATAATTTAGTGATATAATTATCATTATGGAGATATATCTAGACACTGATATTTAAAAGTGAGGAAGAAAAAGCGTACTAGCACCATAACTACACAAAGGAGCTCACAAAGCAACATAGAGACGTTATGCATTCTAGACTAACAGTCAATATCTCCTCCTACTGACAATCTTTATTAATTTCTCTGGCATAATTGAGTACTTGATCCTCTTACTTAAAACATCTTCTAAGCTATGATCATTTTCTATAAGTAATACATATGTACAGCAACATTACCAACCTTTGAAAGCACAGTAAATGTACATAAGTGTGTAGGGAGAAACCACATGAGAACACTTTTCTCATAACTCCTGGAGCATAATAAACACTTGTCTGGTTGATACTTTGGTTTCTCCCATGAGACAAGGATGGTGAGATTATTGTTTTTCATCTCTATCATTTGTATAGTATATATCAATATATATATTAAAAAATAAATAAGTAAAAGAGTGAACACATTCATGAAACATGTCCAAGCAGGGCTTGGTTTGGCAAACACATAGCTCTTATTTATGACTGATTTTCACCACCTTCTTTTTATGGTGAGGAAGATGTTACTTTCATGAGGCCATAGCTTCTCTTGAGTGGAACCTTGTCAAAACTGACCATATATTGGGACATAAAGCAAGCCTCTTCAAACACACACAAAACTTCAGGAATGTTGACCTGACTCATTGCATTATATCCAACCATAATACAACTCACAGATTGGGTGAAAATTTTCACCACCTATATCTCTGACAAGGGCTTACTATGTAGAATCTACAAGTAACTGAAAAGAAAGCAATAAAAAAAATCAAAAAATCTACTCACAAATGAGAGCAGAGAACTGAGCAGAGAAATCTCACAGGAAGAACTATATATGGCTACTACTCACTTAAAGAAATGTCCAACATCATTAGCCATCAGAAAAACACAAATTAAAAAAACTTTGATATTTCATCTCACATGAGTCAGGATAACCATCAGAACATGAAATGACAACAAATGCTGGTGAGGATGTGGGGAAAGAGGAACCCTTATTCACTACTGGTGGGAGTGCAAACTTGTACAACCATTATGGAAATCAGTATGGACACTCCTGAAAAAGATGAAAATAGATATACCATCTGACCCAGCTATTCCACTCTTGGACATTTACCCCAAAGACTTCATTGTTTTACTTTAGAGATATTTGCTCAACCACATTTATTACTGCTTTATTCACAACAGCTAGAAATTGAAATCAACCCAGGTCCATTGACAGAGGAGTTGATAATGAAAGTGTGGTACATCTACACAGTGGAATTCTACTCAGTAAGGAAAATGAAATAACAATTTTTTAGGAAAATAGATGGACTTTGAAAATGTCAACCCAAGTGAGGTCACACAGTTTAATACCACATATTTCTCTCATATGTGGCTCCTAAACTGGACCAGCTGAAGAGGACAAAAAGCAGTAATCATTAGGCCTATGGGTACAAAACTAGAATGAGACCAGAAAAAGAAAAGGTGAAAACTGGAAGAGAGAAGATGAGGGGAGACCAGACAAATGTACAGAGGGAAAGAACACTGGCAGTGGGAGGGTGTGAATGCTGGGAGAAGGCGGTGTGGGGAAAGGAATTGTACAACAATAAAGATTAAAGTAGTTAGTATGTTAGGAAATGCCCTCCTGGATACCAAGATACAAGACACAACCCCAATGAAGAGAGGTGGACAGATCAGACCAATATTCCCAGTAGAAGATGGAGAAAGCTTAATCCTAAAACCATAAGCTTTGGCTTGTGAATCACAGGACCAGAACTGTGTTATACCCCACCCCTAACCCCCAACCCCCACAACACCACTGCCCAGGGATATCTGCAAGGTCCCCAAATTAATGTAAGTCATTTGAAGTACGACATTGCCCAATAGAGCTGAATGGTAATATCTTAATGCTGAAGACACCACAGGCTTCCATCCCAGGATACCAAGTGATGACGTAGGAACCATGTTTCTTGATAAAGCCTCATGGTGCTGTAAAGTGCTAGGGGAGCTACTAAGTGACAATGGTCACCAAGAGCACAAATAAGTGGGAGACCCTGCAACATCTGCAACCCCCCCGCCCCCCACCGATGGACAAGCGCATGCTTGTGCAATGTGGCACTCAGCTCATGGGGGTAACCAATGGCCCTATGAGTGGACATGAGGCCTGCTCAGGGGAAGAGAGCTCATATCTTATACTGGGAACCAGGGCAGTGCCCCAGACAGGAATCTTATAATGCTCAGTGAGAAGGCCCATAGTTCTCTAGACAAGTTCAGGGGGAACCCTCACTAAAATGTCTCTCAAAACTATATATGCATTCCCCATTTAACCAAAGCTGCTCTCACCCTTAGTTGGAGACTCTGTTTTATTTTACAGATGGCAGAGAATACTGGGGAGATCAAAGATGCACCAATTCAATGAGGAAAATTAGCCGAGGGGCTGGAAAGATGGCTCAGTAGTTAGGGCACTGACCTAAAAAGCCTAACAACCCACATTCGATTCCCCAGTAACCACATAAAGTCAGAGGTGCAAAGTGGTGCATGCATCTGGAGTTTATTTGTAGCAGCTGGAGGTCTTGGCATGCCTATTCTCTCTCTCTCTGTCTCTGTGTGTGTATGTCTTTCTCTCTCTATCTCTCTTCTATCTATCTCTGCTTGCAAATGAAAAAAAAGATAAAGGTAGCCCAGTGCTCACCATGAGAAGAGTCACCTCTACCACATTTACCAGGGTCCAGGAGAAACTGTAGAGAAAGCAGCAACATGAGTGTTGCTCCCAGTACTAGCCTGACAACCACCTCTAGGGAAATAGCAACAAACATGCAGATGAACTAAAACACATCAAAGTAGAAATACAGAGGCTACAGAGAACTCAATAGTAAAACCAAACTGCTAATAACCCATACCCCAAGGCTCAGGGATTTCCATGTAAGAGGAAGGTGGAAAGATTGTAAGAGCCATAGGGGGCTAGAAATATCCTGATTTACAACACAACCCAGAAACTAACAGAGGCCCTAACTATGCCAAAGTGAGCAACAAAGACACCACCCAGGAAGCCCCTCAGGGACATGGGGACTGGGATTGAGAGGATACAAGATTATAACATATGTAAAAATTTTCTATATATAAATTGAAAGAAAAAAGAGGAAAGGATTCAGTGAAGGGAGGACTTGGGAAGTGGAAAAGAAGGATGATGGCAGGTGATTATGATCATGGAATACTGTTAATATTTATTGAAGTTGTCAATTAAAAAGGGAAAAAAAGCAATGTTACTTTATAGGGCAAAGGATCACTTTCTGACCTGGGCACTTACTTACATTGTCATTTTTATTTTTTAAATTCATCTTCAATGCTTAAGTGAATGGTAATCTTTAGAGAGCTCATATGGAAATTGATTTATTTTTGACAAGGACAATCACTTTATGAATAGAAGCTAGCTTTTCACTAACAAATGGAATCAGTACTTTACTGCTATACAAATGGAAAAGAAGATGACATCAATAAAGTTATGATCTGCAAGTTGTTGTCTTATAGGAATGAAGAGCATATCCTCACCCTCTTCTTTTCAAGTCACTCACACTTTCAGGTAGGAAATATTTACTCCAGCCACAAAGTTCTGTAGAAAAGAGCAATTGTAATTTTTTCAGCAATACTATTTCCTTATTCCCTTTATAGATGGAAACCGAAGTAATCACACTGACTCCTTGCCCAACAAATACCAAAGAACTAAGGTAAAGAAAGGCAGCTTTCCCATAAAATGCTCCAGTTGACAGGAAAAATAGGAGAAAACTAGGGTTCATTTTGTAAATAAGTGATTGAATTTCTAAGCACCATATGTGAAGGGAAACCGTTTCAGGGGCAGATTTTAGAAAGTGATTTTTTTATTGAAAGCAAAACATTTATTTCATAGACTTATGTGATTATATTTATTTTTATAGTATTTACTCTACATCGTAATATAAATATATGATTTCAGAAGCAGTTAGAATTTTATTAATGTAATCTTTAAATAAAATGTAACTCAATATATTTTATTCTAAGGTTATTGTTACTGCACTTTAGTAAAAAAATGTCATATATAAACATGCATAAAAAATTTTAAGTCATATTTTCTTAAAAACGAAAGGCTTCTAATATTCCAACTGGTTTCATCAGCTGGAAATTGTGGGAAATATAGCAGGAGACAAAATGCCCTTCCAGGAGGTCAATGCTGATTAGGACTTAGAGCTCACACATGCCAGGCAGCCCCAGATACACAACCGTTTCAAAACCACAGGGAAGTGAACTTCCATGAGTGAGCAGAGCAGAGTCCTGAAGGCCATCTCTGGAGAAACTCTGAGGGGAGGATGTCGACTACACCTGGACATGAGTGGAGCACAGGGAAAGGTGTGGGTGATGCCTGTCAGTGCCTCCGGAGGAGAGATACAATGCTTCCAAGATTAAAAAGGAAAGGTAATTATAGGGGAACACGATTCATGAGGATGTTTGAAAAGTAACACAGAACAGGTCAAAGAAAGTGAGGTGGGAGACCCAGCACAAGCCATGTAAGCATACCTGGCCATTGGCAGGAGCTCCAGACCTGTGCCATTGCAATTGTCAGACAGTTTGGCAATTTCTGTACACTCCAGTCCTTCCCAAAAGCATGGAAACAGCTCCCTGCACATATTCATGAGTAAAGAAGGAACGTTGGTAAAAGTCTTGGACATGGACTGCACTTGAACTGAACCAGCCCATAGTGAGTGATGGGTAGTTAGTAAAAGTGGGGCATCCACCTAGAAAACCTGGAAGATTGCTCTTTCTTTCTTTCTTTCTTTCTTTCTTTCTTTCTTTCTTTCTTTCTTTCTTTCTTTCTTTCTTTCTTTCTTTTTTTGTGGACAAGACTGTGGTGTGGTTGAAGCAAGCTCAGCTGGCTATCTAAGAGACGTAGAATGGCAGGGTTTCTTCCAAGGCCATAAGACTAATAGACTTAACACTTGGAGGTGGCATTTCTTGGCGGTGATTTCTAAGCTCTTTCTCATGAACCAAGTCATTATTGAATGTTGACTTTATGCTAGCATCTGAAAGACATTGACTAAAATATGCTTTAGAATATAATTGATAGTAAAAGATGACATGACCTTAGGGGAATGTTCTGAAAGTCCTTAAAGTATGTTTGCACTGTACGTACTCATATGCTACATATTCATGCGCCTGTAAAGTATGTCTCTTTTCCCAATTCCAGACTAGTATCTTTGCACAGAATTTATTGCATTTATTGTTGTGCGCTGTGGGTGTGTGTCACTGCGGGTACACCTGTATGTGTGGGCGCATGTGAAGAACAGAAGTTAACCTTGAGTGTCAATATTAGGATCCATACACCTTGTTTTCAGGATCTCTAACTGGCATAGAACTCAGGTATTCAGCTAGACTAGCTGACCAGCAAGCCCCCAGAATCCTCCTGTGTCCACCTCCCCAGTGCTAAGACGATAGGCTTACATTATTTTATATGTGACCTGGGGCTAGAACTCAGATCATCAAGCTTGTGAGACAAGAACTTTACTGATTAAACTATCTTCCCAGACCAACCATCAGATTTTGAAAATAAATTGAATATATTCATAGCTTAATTCTTCTTATTCTGACTTCCCTACAGAATCCTTTAGTCTTTAGTCTACCTGTTTAAACCATCAAAAAAAAAAAAAAAAAAAAAAAAAAAAAAAAAAAAAGAACTCAGGAAAAAGCTCTGTGAGAAGCACCTGCAATCACATCACTGTGTTCTTAGGACTCAGGACAGTCCTCCTGCTCTGTGGGCACAGTAACACTTGAGGATGGCTGAGAAAAACAAGCTGTTGTCTCATGTCATGACAAGACAAGAACCCGTCAGCTTAAATTACTCCTGGCAGCAGTCTTACTCTGTCCTCTTTCAGCCAGAATCAGAAAATAACCAACAGCAGTGAGCAAAATGTGCTCTTTTATACTGGTTAGTTCTTGGCAAATGGCGTTTTAGAAACTCATTAGCAAAGTGTTTTCTCAAAATAATAAAGAGTTTCACACTCCTTTCCTTCTCTATTATCTTGTGATATTTCGATTTCTTTTTGCTGCTATCTCAGTGAATAAATTTACTCCCAGACATTATTTTATCTCACTCCTGAGGGAAAAGTAATTACAAATCACTCAGGTCAAGCAAGAGGCTGTGTCAGTTACACACATGCCAGTCCATTGACTTTTTAAAGGAGCTTCCTGTTGGACCTCTTTTTTTGTTGTTCTAATGCTTTTAGTGGATTCATTAATTTAATGTAGAAGTCAAGGTAACTAGATATGGCTGTTACTGCATGATGACATTTGTCAGTAATAAAGTGCATAAAACCTTATTGGCGTGGGGACAGATTGTGTAGCTCAGCACCAGCAATGCCCTAACTCCCAAAGTTTCCACAATCTTCCCAAACATTTTTGCCAGCTGGGCTCAGAGTTTCAAATCACCTAAGTCTCTGAAAGACATTTTAGATGTAAACCACAAAATGTGGACCCTGGGCATGGAACTCAGGTCCTTATGCTTGCAAAGCGAGCCCATTACTAACTGTTCTAGCTCCTCAGTCCCAAACAAACTTTTGGGGAGGAAATTTTCACTTCATTCCTCTATAAAATTCTCAAAAATCATTGTTCTTTTTCAATGAAAGACAGATGTTTGACACTACTGTGTCTAATGTGAACAATAAGGAAACCATGTACTTGGATTTTAGGGATAAAAATCTGCTTGGTGTGATGTGCAGATCTGTGGACAGCATTCATTATTTGTCATTATACTGAACATGAGCAAAACAGAGCAGATCTGGTAACTTTTATTAAACTTTTTTTTTTTTTTTTTCTGGAACCCGGAGTGCTGGATTGTATTCAGAACTAAGAAGCCTGTTCTGGCGCTGACTGTGATCTCATAATTTCCAATTCCCTTAAATCCCTCACTATCAGCACTCTAGTATTTTCATTGCAGAGGGAACATCCTTTCTCTATGGATTGTTTTCATGAATTTATTAATACCTCTCAGCACACATGGACACTGTTAGTACATCTACCCTCATGTGCCCACATGGGCACTGCTAGGGCATCTGTCTGCGTGCACCTGTGCAGACGCTGATAGAACATCCAGACTTAAGTGCCCACGTTAATAATGCATCTGTCCTTGTGTGGACCCTGCTAGACATCCATCCATCCTCATGTGGGCATGCACACACTCCTGGAGAATACACCCTTATGTGCCCAAGTGGACACTTCTAAACATGGGCACTGTGGTTCTTATGTGCCTGTGTGGACGTTACTAGTGCATCCATCCTAATGTGCCAAATGGAGAGTTCTTGGTATTGCTCCTCATGTGTCCATGTGTTCAGTGTCACACTGGGTCCTGGCGTTGCTGAAGAAGTCCCCGGAACATTCTTTAGGGCAGGGAGTAGGTCACAGGGACACAGCCAACAATTGAACAATGCTGCTGTGCTGTTTGCAGCCTGGCAGAGAGACCAAGGGCACTAACAGGTACAGAAGGGACGTTTGCCCAGTGGAGATGGGTAGCTGGAGAGATAGGGTTGGGAGAATAGGAGAGGGAAGACAGAGATAGATAATCAAAGGGCATACTGCCTTAGCTTAGATTCAGATACAAGAACCATATCCCACTATATAAGACAAACAGCATTCAGAGACTTAGGAGAAACGGCTTATTTTCGGCATGTGTTGACTATAGTGGCAGGAGCATTTTGAACTCAAGTAAGAGGCAGGAGAATGAGGTGTCTGCTTAGCAGTGAAGATCACTGTAAGCTTCAATCCTAGTGTGACCTGTTTTCAGGGCCAGTGACTCCACCCGGGCAATCTAATGGTTTCCCTCTTGTATCAGTCTCTGAAACATCTGGGCAATTCCTGAGAGAAAGGAGGAAGGCAGAGAAAAGGCAATGGGAGGTCAGGGGTAGAAGGGCTCTGTGTAAGAGACAGAGTGTAGGAGGAAGACCTGGCTATCATTTATACACAGGCTCATGGATGGGATATGTGTGGGGGCACATTCAGTGTTAATCAGGTTGCGGAAGGGAAATCTAACAAGGAGGCGGGCATAGAGTGGGGACCTGTCACTACATTCCTGTTGCACTCAGGTTCGCATTGCTGGAAGCAATCACCCTACCAAGAACAGCTTGTGGGAAAGAAAGAGTTTATTTTGGCTTACAGGATCACAGAAAAGCCCCATGATGGTAGGGGAAAATGATGGCATGAGCTTCGAAGATGGACATCAATTCCTCACCAATGTCAGGTGAACAATAGCAACAGGAGAGTGTTCCAACCACTGGCAAGGGGAAACTGGCCATAATATTCACAACCCCCCTTCCCCCAAATACACCACCTCCAGGAGGTTTTAATTTAAAATTGCCATCAGATGGAAAGGTGGCATTCAGAACACCTAAGTTCATGGGGGAATACCTAATCAAACCACCACATTGCTCCCTGAAGATCTTCTTTGGGACCCTTGTCCCTGTGTTCTGTCACATCATGCTACCTTTTGCTTCTCCTCCAGTTTGAGCTCTTGAACTCAAGATCTGTCCATTTCAGAATGAGGAATACAGTTCTACTGCACACCTGCTCCCTCAGGAAGTGCTCCATCACATTCCTGCTTGGATCTCCAAGAACCTGAAGCCGAATGAGAAGGTCATCTCAGTATATCAGCCCTAAGACTCACTCTGTAAACCATGGCTTGTGACTGACTAAGGAAGTAGTGTGTTGTAAGCAGGGGAACCAGGGTGATCCAGTGAGCCAAGGAAGCAAACTGAGCTTTGGGAATGAGATAAAGGCAGACGATAGGATCACATGGCACCTAGAATCATTAACATATGTGAAAAGCAAAAGGGAAGACAGAATATACTAGACTCCTCAAAGATTAGACAGTTTGGCAGAGTGCCTGTGGGGGTGGGGTGGGAGGAAGCGCCTAGAGTCCCTTCCTCGGCTGAACAACAGGTCTTGTGTCTCTTAAATTTGGAGCACTGTGGCCAACTTCTTGTAGGGGAGGAGGAAGCCCTGACAGAACCACAATGCGTCTTGCATTGCTACCAGCAGCCACTGCCAAAACTTCTCTTTCCTGTGTGGCAAGGTCTGAGCTGGGGTCCCTGTGCCCTTAGCATAATTTCCCCACGGAGAGGACTAACATGGGTTCCCTGTGCCCTCAGCATCCAATGCCATCACAGTTGCATGAAGTCAGAGTCTCTGAGTCCTTTTCTAGTTTCTGTATCAACTGTAAATATGAATAGAGGTTTGACAATATGAACTGGTAAATCCTATGATAAAATTTAAAAATAAATATCTGTCCTTCATAGGCATTAAATATACTGATAAGAAATGAGCAGAAGCTTTTAAAAACCAGATCATAACTCTAAGCTTTCTAAATTGGTTAAATTTGAAATAGTTATATATCAAGCTATTTATAAATATTTGTTTTATATCTTAACCCTATTTTTTCTTTTATATTGCCTGGATTTCAGTGCAAAAAATGACAGAATGGATCATCAAACTCTCATGGAGAAAGACATAAAAGACAGAGTTTATCAGATTTACTACTGAACAGAATATATTGATGTATAGATATATTCACAGTTATGAAGTAATCTATCTTGAATATATCATGATTACCCTTCTGTATTCCACGAGGGCCCTTCATTCCTCTGGGTAAACCTCTGATTTACCTTAATATCACTAAGAACATACCTTCTCTTTATTTTATGATGAGACACTAAGAAATGAAAAAAATAGAAGAGTCACACTTTAATAACAAGTCCTGTTGCCTTGGCTCATGGATTATGAGGAGGGAATAGCTAAGCCCAGTACTTCAAAAAATGATAAAACCTCTGCATTGTTATCAGCATGAAAGAGAGGTGAAAGTAAACATTACTGCAAAATTATAAGCCTTCATCGAGGCACCAGGTCTCTGCAGCTTCTCTGTTGAGAAATTCTCCTTAAGTACAAGAAGATAAATAAATCAGGCATAGTTCAAGATATATAAAAACAACCTAATGCACAAAAAATAATCTGTATTTAGGAGGCTGAGGAGTTGTCTAAGTGGGTAAAGAGCTTGCTACACAGGCATGAGGACCTTAGTACAGTTCCACAGCTCCCACCAGAAGCAGGGCATGGTGGTAAAGGTAAGAGGCCCCCTGGGTCTTGCTTGCCAACCTAGTCAAATAAGTGAGTTCCAGGTTCAATGAGAGACTTTGTCTCAAGAAATAAAGTAAGGGTGATTGAGAAAGATATCAGATATCAGCCTTTGGTCTCCACTCATAGGCATGCACATGTGCATGTGTATACACACACACACACACACACGCACGCACACACACACACACACAATAGTGTTGAAGTTCTCACAAGTGTCATTCAATCCTGAGAGATGGTAGCTCTCTAGAGAGTCAAAGAAGGTTGGACAATGGATTTTTTTATATGCTCATAGTGTGCCCAACTGTACACTCAGTGTCGTGGTTTGAATTAGGTGCCACCCATAAAGTCATCAGTTCTGAATGCTATGTCTTCCCAGCTGGTGCCAATTTGGAAATTCGCACCTTGCTAGCGGAGGTGTGTATTGAAGGCAGGGTCGTTGGTGTTACGACCAGTTTCCCTTTGCCAGTGTTTGGCTCAATCTAATGTTGTGGCAGAGGTGATGCCCAGCCTCTGCTAATGTCATCTTTAACCCTGCCATCATGTAGCTTCCACTAGAGCCTATAAACCAAAATAAATCCTTTCCTCCCGTAAGTTGGGTTTTTTGCATCAGCAGAATGAAGGTAACTATAGCACCACTGTCCTCTCTTATGTCTCCCATGTTCCTGTGCTCATGAGTGATGGTGTAATACTAATGTCATGGTCAGTATTTAAAGAGAGCTGTTCCCCTCATTCTGCATATTCTAAAATCTATTCTTTAAGTAGGGAAAACATATTTTTGCCTGCTATTTAGTTAAAGTAGTTGAATTCCTTGGGATCCTCTGAAAAATCAAGAAAGTATTGTATCTACCAAGCAGGTAAGTAAAACATTATGAAATAAATAGAAATTTAATATTTAAGGTGTAACCCTGGAACATCACAGTATTTATACCAACCTGAGCTTTAATTCTTCATATGTATAGAAAATAGTAGGTGTCATACAGTCCTGCAGCTCTCCAGAAGCACATGAAGGGATCAGTTGAGGCTAGGGAAGCTGTGGACAGAGATGTTGGGAGTGATTGCTGATGGCTATGTGGACATGTGGGGAGTGCTGAAAATGTATTAAAATGATGTTGCAGGGCCTGGTGAGATGGCTCTCTCAGTAAAGTTCTTTGTTGCACAAGCATGACAATGTGTGTTTAATCCTTCATATACACATAAAATTGTGGGCATAGTGTCATGTGCTCGTTCCCCAGTGCTTGTGAAAGTTAGGATACCTGGGGCTTGCTGGCCAGCCTGTCTAACACAATGTGAAAACTCCAGGCCAATGAGAGACCCTTTCCCAACATAGCTTGGGGTGCTCCTGAGGAACAACACCTGAAGCTGTTCTCTGTTCCCTACACAATGCACATACACACCAGCCCCAACATGTACCCCCGACACACACATATACACATGAACAAAATTGATATTGAAGAATTGTATGAAAATTCAAAAACGACTGACTTGTACCAGTTGGCTAGGTACACTATATAGAAAGCAATCATTTTTTTAAATACAAAATACTTTGAAGTCTATATGCACAGAAGACAATGGCAGCCAGAGACTAAAAGAAGTCATACTTCAAATAAATGTCAGCAATGTTTTTCATAGTAGCTTTTGGAAACTATTAATGACTATATGTGGTATCTCATTTGAGAAACTGCCTGAAATGTGTATTTGACTTCATTTCACTGCTTCTCCCTTGCTATGAAATGTAATTACATGTAATGGAGATCTTCCTCATCTCTAAGTCACCCAAGATTTGAAATCATGCATAGAAGTGACTGCATTTAGCAGAAAGGCCATTCCCACAGCTGACGTTCAGTTACTCATTTTAAGGATAAATAGTTCCAACTACTTCGGTATGTGAGTGTTCCCTTTCAATGAAATTTATGATTTGATTACAATAATACCATTTACTATTATTTCAAAATTATGGATTGATCATATAACACCACAGCTTTTAATGAGCTTGCATAGATAACAGCTAGGCTCTGTCATTCATTAATGTGGCTGGATCCCTTCTGCCTTTGCTGATGCTGGCTTTCTCATGCCAAGAGATGGGAATCTGCTGTTTATTAAACAACAGCAAATGCACAGAAGTGACAGAGATAAACGGGTTTGGAGAAATTCTCAATATTGTGCTGTCACTTGTATGTGGCTCTGGAGACTCTGTGTGAATAATGTATACAGTGCAGTAGGATTTGTTATTTCACATTTTAATTAAACATAAAATGAAGGCCCAGAGAGAATGAACATTTAGGGGGTCTGATCACACCAAGGGTTCGTTCTCTACACAGTGGGGTTTCACAGATGGCATTCAGGATGCTGGTGTTCATTGCTGGGTATATCTACCAATGTGGTGCTCACTACCACTCAAGCTGTTCAATCAATAGCAAGTTAATTACCCTCTCTGAGATACTTTCCTAACAGGTGAAAATAGGGAGAAGACAAATCTTTTGGAATTACTATGAAGATTAAATTTGCTATTGTTTCCAAGGCACCTATTATAGTGTGTAGAAAGTGCCCAAAAGGTGAGTTTTATTTCATTCTATTTGAATCCCGAAGGGTTCCCTGGATGAGATGTCTAATACATATTTTTGAAAGCCTAGGATTAACTCTTATCTGCTTAGAATCTCTAAGTCACTTTAGTCCTTAAAACTCCAAAAAAGGTGAGGTATAGGTTTAGAGGTATGGCTTAGCAGTTAAGGTGCTTGCCTGTGAATTCAAAGGACCCAGATTTAATTCCTTAGGACCGACGCAAGCCAGATGCACACGGTGGTGCATGTGTATGGAAGTTGTTTACAGAAGCTGAAGCACCTAGTATGTTTATTCTCTTTCTCTCTCTCTCTCTCTCTCTCTCTCTCTCTCTCTCTCTCTCTCTCTTTCTCTATCTGCCTCTTTTCCTCTCTCAAATAAATAAAATAAATTTTAACAAATGAAAAAAGTGAGGTGTAGATATCAATAAACTACTGGTGGTTCTACACATTGAAATATATTTTCTGGGTTTTGTTTTGGATATAAACATGTTGAGACCTTTGATGACCATAGGCCACAGTGAGCCACAGGTATAGGGAACTTTTTCATACTCCACTGTGTTAAGTACATAGCTACAGTGAGCAACAGGTACAGGAAACTAGTTCAAACCCCACTGTGATGACATACAATGTAAAGGAAGCTTCCTCACACTCCACTGTGATGAACACATTACCATAGTTTCCATAAGCATAGAAAATAGCTCACAGTTATTCATGAAGATCACTTTCCCTCTTTTAACCACATACACAGGAATCTTCATTGCACTTCATGATGAAAGTCTTATCACAGCGGGCCACACAAACATGTGTTTCTTCCTTCTTTTTTTTTTTTTTTTTTTTTTTTGAGGAGCATCAGATTGCCTCTATCTAAATGTAACTATAGCTAAATATAAGCAAATGGGAAGAAAGTATGATAGAATTAACCTTTGGCTATGTTGTAAAAATTAGGCATGCTACTTGTGAAAAGCCCATGATTGCATGAAGTTCAAGGAATGTTTGTTGGGTTCCTTACATGAAGAATGTTAGAACTTTTTCTTCAGTATCACTTCCAGAATCTTCCATTAAAATACTACTACTAGGAAATTTCCCCATAGTGAGTTGTATTGTGATAATCAGTTTAGCATGGGATAAATAAGGAGAAAAATGTCTACAGTAATTTCTAATTAATTTATAGCACAAAGAATGAGTTCACAGTTCATTGAAAAATGTCTTGTAATACCCCCTTCTTATGTCAGCTATCATGTTTTTCAACTTGAATCTATTTTCCTCCTAAGGGTATTCTTCCAACCCATCAAAATGGATCTGAGGGAAGGAAGGAAGGAAAGAAGATAAAAATGGAGGGGGGAGAAAGACATAGAGGGAGAGGAGGAAGGGAGATAAAGAAGGAGGGAAAGAAAAAGAATGATAGGAAGTGGAAGGAGAGGGAGGGAGGAAAGAGAGAGTTAAATTGAGTTAAATCTTTGTTTCTAGGATACAATTAATCCCTGAAGTTAGTCTCATGAGCTGTTTTATAGGTCAGATACATTTAGTGTGAATCATTGTCACAGAGTAATAGTGATCTGAATTGTTGTTGGGACCTGGCCAGGGAAGACCATAGGTTCAACTGAAGACACATTCCATCCCCCACAGAATCCCTTCCCATGCCTATGTTGTAAAAAAGACTTACTAATTTTAGAATAGCTACTGTACTTTAAAATCAGTGATCCATTTATATTGACTAATTGTCATGACAAGCTATTACAATTCTTGCCATTATTCATTGGAGTATTCCTATATTAACATGCTGGAGACTGAAGCACTCTCTTTTGGAAAATGTATCTGGCTGTTATGTCCCCATTTCTCCTGTTAACCCACAAAGCCCTCTGGGGAGAGCAGAGAGAACAGATGAAGCCAGTTATTCTGAGAATAGGTGTTGTTCTCTGTACAAGCCTAGAGGCCTGCAAGGGGAGCCCGCACATTCTCCCCAGTCACTTAGGCAGTATTCATTGGTAAAGCGTGTTCCAGTCTCCCAACTCGATGCTCCTCTTTTATTCCAACATTTGTGAGGAAACACATTGACATTTTTTCAGGCTAGGAGTTTCCAATTAGACTAAATAAATCAATAATAGATAAATTTAAAATGGAAAGGAAAGACTATAGTTTCACTCTGTCCCTTTTGTGCCTATTTTTGGGCAAAGAGTGAAGAACAGACATATTTTTTACGTACAACTCAGAGGATTTACTTTTTGTTTTGATTTTCATTGGCATATATTAATTGTAAATAATCCTGGGTTATATAGGACATTTTCATTCAAGTATATAATGCATTTTGAGCATATCCCCCCATATCTCTCTATCTTCCTCTTTCTTAACCTTACCTTCTCTCATATTTTTGGTCACCTGGATAATTTTTTTTACTATGTTTATGATTTTATGAACTTACATCAAATCTAGTAATTACAAATGAATGAAAACATGCAATAATTGTTTTTCAAAGTACTTAATTCACTTAATATGATGGCTGCAGTTGCACCCAGTTTCTTGCAAGTGGCATAACTTCATGCTTCTTTTTGGCTGAAAAAATACAAACAGCAATGCTCTCCT